>NC_080088.1:2410622-3010777 GCF_950005125.1 Chionomys nivalis
TTCTTCTCAAAAGGCCTGATTTAGTGCTACGTGCCTGTAATCTCAGTGTTCTGGGAGCTGAGGCAGGAAAATTAAAATTCAAGGCCTTGGACCTGAGAGATGGCTGCCCTTCCAGAGGACCTGGATTCAATTCCCAGCACCCACTTGTGGTTCATAACTGTCCAAGACTGTAGTCCTGTGATCTGATACTTTCTTGTGGTGTGTAGACATACATGCAGACAAAAAACAACCACTTACATAATAAATTGTGGTGATATTTGTGCTCTAACAAATAAAGTTTGCCCGAGGACCAGAGTGTGGAGCAAGCCCCTAGCTAGTCAGAGAGGTCAGTCAGTGGTGGCACACACCTTTTATTCCAGCACTTGGGAGCAGAGACAGATCGAAATAGTCAGGCGGTGGTGGCTCACACCTTTAACCCTAACACTAGGAGGTGGACACAGGAAGGGCTATGGCTGGGCGGAGATCATTCTGTATGAGGGTTTTGTAGAGGTAAATAGCGGCTGGCTGCTCTGCTTCCCTTTGAGCCTGGGCGCCACCATTCCAGTTGGTCTCAACCCCCTAACAGCTGAGGATGACCGTGAACCACTGCTGCTTCTGCCTCTGATGACAGGCACGTGTCAGTGTGCGTGTGTTGGCAGGTGTGTGTCGGCGTGCCTGCTTCGTATGGTGCCAAGGAAATGGCAGAAGTATCTACCCACTCAACTATATCCCCAGCCCTGACATCTTTTTTTCTTTTTGTTTTGTTTGTTTTTTTGAGACAGGGTTTCTCTGTAGCTATGAAGCCTGTCTTGGAACTCTCTCTGTAGACCAGGCTGGCCTTGAATTCACAGAGATCCACCTGCCTCTGTCTCCCAAGTGCTGAGATTAAAGCTGTGCACCACCACTGCCCGGCACCCTAATTTCTTAACCCCATTTGTAGCCAAGGCTGGCTTTGAAGTCCTGCATCTTCCCGACTCAGCCTCTCCAAATCTGGGGTTCAGGATGTGTACACCGGGCCAGTATGCCTGCCTGGAATAGGGTGCATGGAGGTGAGAATCTGTGTGCTCGGATGCTTAAGCAAAGTGACCACACCGCTGATTCTGTGATGGTTAATCCTGACTGCACCTGGGAGACAAGGCTCCAGTTTGCTCCTGCCTTTTGTTTTGTTTGAGACAGGATTTCTCTGTGTAGCCTTGGCTGTCCTGGTACACACTCTGTAGACCCGGCTGGCCTTGAACTCAGAGATTCATCTGCCTCTGCCTCCTGAGTGCTGGGATTAAAGGTGTGATCCACCACCACCTGGCCAAGGCTCTGATTTGTAAGGGTGTTTTTCACAATTGTGTTTTGTTTTGAGTAGGGTCGTTTTGTTTTGTCCTAGCTGCCCCTCTGTTGCCCAGGTTGGCCTTGAACTCAGAGATCCTTCTGCCACTGCCTTCCAATGCCGATAAAGTTGTACCCCACCACATCCAGCCAAAAGTGTTTCTAAAGAGGTGTTTTGTTTGTTCTTGTTTTAGATTTATTTATTTTATTGTATATGCATGATTATTTTGCCTGTGTGTCTGTACTTGCATACCTGGTGTCTGCAAAGATCAGAACAGAATATCAAATCCCCTGGAACTGGGTTAGCAATGGTTGCAAGCCACCATGTAGGTGTTGGGAACGGACGGAGCCCAGGTCCTCTACAAGAGCAACACTGGCTCTTAACTGCTGAGCCCTCTCTCTAGCCCCATGGAAGGTTTGACCGAGTGGGAAAGACTCACTTTGTGGGCAACACCATTCCGTGGGGGTCCCAGATTGAACTAAAAGAGGGCAGAGACCTGAACATAGGCACTCAACCGTTTCCTGACTGGACGCACTGACCAGAGCCTGCACCCCTCAGCTGTGCCTTCCACTTACGATTGTGGTGACATTGTGTTTATGTTTCCACAAATAAAGCTTGCCTGGAGATCAGAGTGCAGAGCTAAGCCCTAGAGACTAGGAAGTGGGTGGCACACACCTTTAATCCCAGGACTCAGGAGACAGGGGCAGAGGGGTCTCTGTGAGTTCAAGGCCACCCTGGGCTACACAACACCGAATCTGTCTAAAAGAAACAGCTCACACTAAGGTGTTTCTAGCACTTGGGGTCCCACACCTTAGAGCACAGTGAGACCTTCTGTTAGGAGATCAAAGGACCAGAGTGCAGAGAGAGACATGGAGCTCTTCCTCAAAGCTTCAGATAGGTTGGGGAGTTGACATTCTAGAACAGAGTCTCCTGCATTCTGCCCATCCTGGGAACCTGAGTGAGGCTGAGCTCCCGGGTATTAGACCAATGCACTCAGTAAGAGCATATTTCAGCTGGGCGGTGGTGGCGCACGCCTTTAATCCCAGCACTTAGGAGGCAGAGGCAGGAGGATCTCTGTGAGTTCGAGGCCAGCCTGATCTATAAGAGCTAGTTCTAGGACAGGCTCCAAAGCCACAGAGGAACCCTATCTTGGAAGGAAAAAAAAAGAAGGGATATTTCAAGACATGGCATTCAGGCTGTGTTGGGGCTGCTCTTTCCCAGGTCTACAAGAGAGCAGCAAAGAGCAGAAAGACGTGAGAAACTTAGGTTTGATGAGGAAAGCAAAGTGAGCACATTTAAAATTGTAGACAAGCTGAGAGCTGAAAGTCCAGCTGTTAAAGTAATTGTCAGCATCGAGAGAAACACAGGCGTTATCTTCAGTGCTGTGCATTGTCAGTTATCCCGTTGCTGACAGAGTTTGCTGACAAACTAGGCACACGGACCCTATTTCAGGCTCAAGACTGTCAAAGTGTCCTCCGCGGCCCATTGTGCCCTTGACAACAGCTGGTGGGAGAGACCTTTCCAACAGAGGCCACTATTGCTACTCTGGTGGCTCAGAAATGCCTACGGTGATAGAGAGTGGCCGGAGCTGCTGCTCCTCCCCATAAAGAACCGCCACCGCTGTAAGCCCACGGGTTCGCTTTCCGTCGGCAGCTGCTGCAGCTTCGTGTGTGCCGGTTCTGTAGGCGCCAGGCTTGGTGATGGTTTGCTGCCTGTCTGCCTCTATTTGTTGTTTTTCTTGTGCTTACTACATGCTAAATAAACACTCAAAACCACAGGCGCGTTCTTCAGAACATACAGAACACGACCTCTCCTTCCATCAGTCCCTCATGTGGCACCCACTCCTATTCTGAGCCTTTCTTCTACTGTGGATGTCTGCGTTTTGCTTCGTCTAACTTGACTGTGTTTTGAAATGGTTTTTTGGAGCTTTCTTGTATCTCCCTAGTCTAAACTGATGCTTCCCATTGAATTTCTCCTGTGATAGTCAATTAACTAGGGTGCACATGCTCTCTTTCAGCCAGGTTGTGATCCCAGCATTTAGGAAGTTGAGGCAGGAGGACTACCATGAGTTTGAGGCCAATCTGGGCTACAGAATACGTCCCTGTATGACACAGGCTCCATGTGTGTTTCTTTTTTTTTTAATTAATTATTTATTTATTATGTATACAATATTCTGCTTGGGTGTATGTCTGCAGGTCAGAAGAGGGCACCAGACCTCATTACAGATGGTTGTGAGCCATCATGTGGTTGCTGGGAATTGAACTCAGGACCTTTGGAAGAGCAGGCAATGCTCTTAACCACTGAGCCATTCTCTCCAGCCCCTCCATGTGTGTTTCTTAATTTGGACAAAAAGAGCACTGTGGTCACACTGAACATGAAAAGCTGCTTAGCTAGAATGTGAACGGAGTTTAGTCTGCCTAAATTTTCTTTCTCCTCCTCCCCAAAGCACAAGACCGATTTTACTAGAGTTTAAAAGAAAACTCCCAGAGCGGCAACTGTAAATTCCGTCAGCTGCCCACAAGGGGAAAAGGGTCTGGGAGAGGGGGCTGCCATTTGAGTTACACAGGCAGCGAGTTCCAACACTTGGCAGGGCGAGTCGGGGGCGGAGCTCTAGAGAAAGAGGGAAGCTCTAAGCTTTGGCGAAAGCAGTGCTTCGCTGGATAAATCAGAAAACCGGTCAGACCCACAGAGCAGCACAGCCTGACTTAAGTTCCTAGGAAACAGTAACCAAGTGTCCCCGGCCTGGGCTGCAGTGTTTATCTCCTGTCTTCTACGGAGTTTTCACATAAAGAGTGAAGTTGGGAGATTTTGTAGAAAATACCCATGAACCCTTCAATTTGTGTTTTTTGTTTGCTTTGAGACGAGGTCTCTTTATGAACCTCGTTGGCTGTGCTGGAACGTGAGCTGTAGACCTGGCTGACCTTGAATTCACAAGGGCCAAAGCGTCTTAGTCTCCTGAGTGCTGGGATTAAAGGCATGCGCCACCACTGCCGCCTGGCGTTCCAATGTGTGTTTTTGATGATTCTTGCTTGCCCTGCCATCCTGCGCGTCTCCTCTGTTGCTGAACATTGTCTTGGCCTCTTGTTTCAGAGCACACTTCCTCTATAGCTTCTGAACACATATTATTAATTAAAGTTCAATATTTGCTTGTGGTTTTCCTTTTTTTTTTCTGGGAGGTAAAATTTGCATCTTGTGAAACGTTCCAATCTTGGGCTTCCTGTTTGTCGTAGCACCTGTTCACCCCTCAGGTCATAGAACACACACCTTATTCCACCCCTCCTAAGGCCTTTGTTTAGCCACCACAGATCAGTATGTCTTTGTCAATGCTGGGAATTTGGGGATGAAACCAGGGCACGGACTCTGTCTTCCAGTCAGTATCCCCGGTCCCAGGGGTTAGTTTTGCCTTTTCATAACTTGAACGTCATTTTGATTCTTTCCATTTTCTTATGATTTCATGACCGAGATTCTTAGACATACACACAGGTTTTTGTTACAAGCCGTACTTCTATATTTTCTCACATGAGAGTCGAATATGGGTCCTATTTCATTGAGAAAATTTCAGTCTACCTACGTGAGTAAAGCCCTTGAGTTTGGGTCCCAGAGCAACATTTATCAGAAAGACTCATAGGATTCAGAAAAAAAGCTAATGTTGAGATTATGTTTTATTATAATGTGTTTTAATTACTTTTTCCATTGTGGTAAGCCAAATACCTGGTAACAAGCAACTTAAAGGCAAGGGCACATTTGGGCTTGCTGCTTAAGGGGAGCTATAGTCTGTGGTAGGAGGGCGTGGCTGAGGGAGGGCGCAGTGACAGGAAGGTATGGAGCAGGAACATGGGCACCTGGTTCCACTTCAGCCCCTGGTAAGAAGCAGAGGCTGCATGCTGGCACTCAGATCTCCTTGTTCAGCCTGGGACCCCAGCCCAGGGAATGGAATGGTGCCACCACACTCCAAGGGCCCCCGTCAAATCCTCACAGGCAAGCCCCAGTGTGTACTCCTCCGGTGACTTTAAATCCCAGCAAGGTGCCAAAGCACAGATTAAAATCAGCAAAGGCAAAAGTTTTCACTCAGGGTGGAGTCTGCTTACAGAGTCTGGGCACAGGTCCCCTTCCTGTGACTTTTACACAGCCCTTGGTTCCCGGCGTCTTCACCCAGCCTCGGTGTCCCAGTTTTACCAAGTGGGTGGGGTTAGTCATGTGTGCATCTCTCCTCTGAGTGATGACTTTAGCTCCCTGGCAGCTTTCTTACACGGATCTTACCAGGCAGGGGACGTCGCCAGCTTGGCAGACCTGGAATACACGAGATCTGAGAGACCTACCCTGTACATGTACGTCCCACTTGGATGCTTAGTTTATGCTTAGCTTTTATTTTAGCATACATTCAAATTTCATGTATTTATTTATGTTTGGGTGGAAGCGTCGCTCCAGTCCCTGGCATCCATATATTCAAAGACTCTGGAATGTTTGGATGGAAGCCACACCCCGGCCCCAGGCATCCATATACCCAAGGCAAGAGTCTCCAGCCCAAGCCCCCTCCCCTGGGTGTTGCCTCAGTCCAGACTCTGCCCCAAGAAACCCTGTCAAATGATGACCCTTCCCCAGAGATGCTCAAGACCACTCCCACAGGGTATTTTCCGGTCTTCCTTACTGTCTCCTCTCTGGGGGGGACTGGAAAACCTTTTGAGAGTGTTTGTATCCATTAAACCTGGGCTTTTTCTAATCTGATTTGATTTGGTCTGATAAGGATTATTGCGTCGGTGGAGAAGCTTTTTGGGGTGCAGAAACTTTTCAATTTAGTGTTTATATGTGTGAGTGCAAGTACCACAGTGAACATGTGGAACTCGGAAAACGATTTTTGGGAGTCAGTGCTGTCCTACCATGTGGGCCCCTGGGATTGGGGCAACAGACACGTTTACCATGGCCCCTTTCCCGAGACACCTCACCATCCCTGGTCAGGCTCCCTCCCTGTGTAGCTGAGACTAGCCATGAACTCCTGATCTCCAAACAAACCGCTGGGATTAGAGGTATACAGCATCAAATCCAGTGTTTTTTGTTTTTGTTTGTTTGTTTGTTTGTTTGTTTGTTTTGGATACCAAGTTTCACTTTGTAGACCTGGCTGTGGTTCACCAGCCATAGCCTCCTGCCAGAGTGCTGAGATTACCATCATAGCTCTAACCAACTTTTCTTTGTCTTCCTTCCTTCCTTCCTTCCTTCCTTCCTTCCTTCCTTCCTTCCTTCCTTCCCTTCTTTGTTTTGTTTGTGTTTTTTTCCTTTTTAAAAAAAATATTTATTATGTATACAATATTCTGTCTGTATGTAGGCCAGAAGAGGGCACCAGACCTCATTACAGATGGTTGTGAGCCACCATGTGGTTGCCGGGAATTGAACTCAGGACCTTTGGAAGAGCAGGCAATGCTCTTAACCACTGAGCCATCTCTCCAGCCCTTGTTTGTGTTTTTTGAGACAAGGTTTCTCTGTGTAGCCCTAGCCAATCCTGGAACTCACTCTGTAGACCAGGCTGCCCTGGAACTCAGAGATCCGCCTGCCTCTGCCTCCCGAGTGCGCCACCACCTCCTCACTCTAAACATCTTTTCTTTTAACAATTGTTTGTCTGAGGACAACTTGTGGAATTTACCATGTAGGTCGCAGGGATTAAATTCAGGTCATCAGGCTTGGGAGCTATTGAGCAACCTTGCCATTTGGAAACCTGCTTTTCAGTGTTTCTTGCTGCATTCCTAACATCAATTTACGAAGGTTCCTTCATCCCTGCCAGCATGTGCTGTGATTACTGGTACACGCCTTTAATCCCAGCATCTAGGAGGATCTCTGAGTTCAAGGCAAATCTGGTCTATAAGAACAAGTTTCAGGACAGCCAGACTACACAGAGCAACTCTGTCTGGAAACAAATAAAATAAATGAATAAAATAAATTTAGGTCAAACTAAATTTCCTTCATGAAAAGAGTTGTCTTGGTATGCCATTGTGGGTTCAGGTTTTTTTTTTATTTTTAAGATTTATTCAATATATATATATATATTTCTGCTTGCATGCTTGCCTGAAGGCCAGAAGAGGGTGCCAGATCTCACTATATAGAGAGTTGTGAGTCACCATGTGGTTGCTGGGAATTGAACTCAGGACCTCTGGAAGAACAGTCAGTGCTCTTAACCTCTGAGCCATCTCTCCAACTCAGTGGGTTCAGTTTTTTGTTATTGTTTTGTTTTGAGGCAGGGTCTCCTGTAGTCCAGGCTGGCCTTGAGCTCCCAAGGCAGCTACGGCCATGTCCAGTCTGAGATTTAGTTTAATTATTATTTAAAACAGGGCACTTCCTATGTAACTCAAACTGACTTCAAACTCATGATTCTCCTGTCTCAGCCTCTTGAGACTGGGTCTTACTATGTATCCCTGACTGGCCTGGAACTCACTAAGTAGCCCTGGCTATACCTGCCTCTGCCTCCTGACTGCTGGGGCTAAAGGCATGGATTACAATGCCAGGCCGTACCTGGTGATAGTTTCAACTGAACAGCCAGGCTGATACTCTGAGACAGAGTGCTGAGCTAAACCTGGACTTCTTTCTGATCCACACATAGTGAAGGGAAACATGTACATTGTTTTAGTTGTTATTTTATTTATGGTTTTCCAAGGCAGAGTTTCTCTGTTGTAGTCCTTGCTGTCCTAGAATTTGCTTAATAGACCAGTCTGGCCTGTGTAGTAATGTTTTGTTTGTGTTTTAACAAAGCTTGCCTGAAGATCAGAGTGCAGAGCTAAGCCACTAGAGGCCAGGAGGTGGTGGCTCACACCTTTAATCTCAGGACTCGGGAGTCCCACGCCTTTAATCTCAGCACTAGGGAGATGGAGACAGGAAGGTATGTGGCTGGGCAGAGACGTGGTCCGAGGCAGCTGCCTGGAGATGAAGTCTGAGGACTCACAGAGATAGGATCGCCCCTTCAGGCTGAGGATCAGTAGAGGTAAAAGGTCTCTCTAGTGGCTGCTGCACTGCTTCTCTGATCTCTCGGCTTTCACCCCTAATATCTGACTTCGGGTTTTTATTATTAAGAACTCCGAGATCGGCCTGCCTCTGCCTCCCAAGTGCTGGGATTAAAGACGTGAGCCACCATGCCTAGCTCATGAGTGTTGCTTTAAATTATTTAGAGGATAATCAGTTTAGTTATGCAGTCATGAATAACTAGTAGAATAATCATCTACTTTTATTTTGTGGATTATGTTTCTGACTTTATGTCCAGGTAGCCTTTGCCTAACTGAGGGATACTGCTGGTGGGTTGAGCATTTCCCAGCATTCATGAAGCTCTGGGCTTGATGCCCCCAGGACAGGATGTTGAACAGGCCAGTGATCCTAGCACTTGAGCGGCTGGGACTGGAGAATCAGAGCTAACACAGGACCGTGCTCCTAGCTGTTTGGGAGGCTGAGACAGGAAACTCACTTCGGCCTTAGGAGTTTGCTGTCAGCCTAGGCAGCACAGCAACACACTATTTCAAAACCAATTAATTAAAGGAAAAAGTCAGGGAGTGGGTGGTGGTACTCTCCTTTAATCCCAGTACTCAGGAGACATGTGGATTTCAGAATCTGAGGCCAGCCTGGTCTATACAGTGAGTTTTAGGACAGCTAGAGCTAAATAGAGAAACCCTGTCTCAAAAAAACAAAAAGTGTGCCTTTAATCCCAGCGTTTGGAAGGCATAGGCAGGTGGATCTCTGAGTCTGAGACCAGTCTGGTCCACATAGTGAGTTCTAGGACAGCCTGGTCTACATAGTTCCCAGACAGCCAGGACTATACAGAGAAACCTTGTCTTGAAAAACCAGGAAAAAAAGGGGTAGGGGGATAATACCATATTTAATAAGAAACATAGGGCTAATGGGATGACCTGGAGTAAAGATGATTGACATCAAGCCAGATGGCTGAGTTCGAATCCTGGGACCCACATATTGAAGGAGAGAATCAACTCCCAAGAGGTGTCCTCTGACCTCCACATGTGCACTGGGTACATGCACTCACACACATGCACACAAAAATTAAAACAACTCAAAATTCAAATGATTCAATGAAATATTGATCTTTACTACATGTATGTGATATATAGAGTATGTCTAAACGCTAACACCTGCTCTATGACATGAAGTACCTGGATTCCTTTGTACCATCCTCCCAGCTTACTATCTACAGGCTGGAGAACACTCAAAGACTCAAAACACTGGGCAGAGAAGGCAAAGCAATGCTGAAGAGTCCAGTTCCCGTGTACATGTGGAGTCCTGAAATAAAGACATTGTAGTCACTTTGGCTGAGAGGTTTAAATTTAGATGACAGTTTAACCACAGAGAAATGTTTGTCCCATGAGTCAGATGTCCACGAGCAGGGTTTCCTTTTGGCAGGGTCTTCTTTACCTACTGACCAGAAGAAAATGTCCCCCTCTGCTAATCATACTGGAATCTCACAGAACAACTGTTGAGAGAACAGACTTGCCATCAGGAAGCAGGGCAGAACTGTCAGTCTTCTGGGATGAAGGACTGAGACGAAGACAAGAATGCAGGTATTTATTTATTTATGTTGGTTTTTCGAGACAGGGTTTCTCTGTGTAACAGCTCTAGCTGTCCTGGAACTAGCTCTGTAGACCAGGCTGGCCTCAAACTCACAGAGAGCTGCCTGCGTCCGTCTCCTTAATGCTGAGCTTAAAGGTGTGAACCTCCACTGCCTGGTTTTAGAGCATTTTAATGGACTGGAAGAAAGGATTTGTAGGGTTGGGGAGGAGTTAAGTGTTAGAACTCTTGCTTTCTGTGACCTCGGCTCTATTTATTCCCCGTGCTGCAATTGGGGAGGGCTCTAAAACAATTATGTTTTGAGAAAGTGTCTTGGCTAAGGTTTCTATTACTGCAAAGATATACCATGACCACGGCAACTCTTTTTTTTTTTTTTTTTTTTTTTTTTTTTTTTTTTTGCTTTTTTGAGACAGGGTTTCTCTGTGGCTTTGGAGCCTGTCCTGGAACTAGCTCTTGTAGACCAGGCTGGTCTCGAACTCACAGAGATCCGCGTGCCTCTGCCTCCCAAGTGCTGGGATTAAAGGCAACTCTTATAAAGGAAAGCATTTAATTGGGGTGGCTGGCTCTCTTACAGAGTTCAGAGGTTCAATCCATTACCATCATGGTGGACCATGACTGCTTGCAGACAGACACGGGGGGCGGGGGGGCTGGAGAAGTAGCCGAGTGTCCTACATCTGGGCATACAAGCAAGAGGAAGTGTACGGAAGAACTAGGTATGGCTTAGGCATATATGAGACCTCAAAGCCCACCCCACAGTGACAAACTTCCTCTAGCAAGGCCATACCCCGTCCATCAAAACCACGCCTCCTAATCACGCCACTCCCTATAAGCTTACAGGGGCCAAATACATTCAAACTACCACATTCCACTTCCTGCCCCCAGAAGCTTGTAGTAATATCGTAATGCAAAATTCATTTAGTATGCTGGGCGGTGGTGGCGCACGCCTTTAATCCCAGCACTCGGGAGGCAGAGGCAGGCGGATCTCTGTGAGTTCGAGACCAGCCTGGTCTACAAGAGCTAGTTCCAGGACAGGCTCCAAAACCACAGAGAAACCCTGTCTCGAAAAAAAAAAAAAAAAAAAATTCATTTAGTATAAGTTCAAAAGTCCCCGTGGTCTATCACAGAGTCAAAGTTCAAAGTTTCTTCTGAGATTCATGCAATCTCTTAACTGTAATCCCCTGTAAAATCAAAAGAGAATCATATATTCCCAACATATAATGGCACAGAATATACATTATCATTCTAAACATAGGGAAGGGAATATAGTGAGGAAATATTGCATCAAAGTAAGACCTAAAACCAGCTGGGAAAACTCCAAACTCCAGTTCCATGTCTGTCGAAATGCTCTTCAGATATCCAACCCCTTTCAGCTTTCTAACACTTCTACCTCTTAGGCTGGTATCCCACAGTTCTGGCTTCTCCAACATCTTGGGATCTCCAAGGCAATCCAGGCTTCGGCTTCATGGCTTTATGAAATAGCCTCTCTGGATCTCTATGCAGGGATCCCCTGAGATGTATATCCCATAATCCGTTTCTTCTCTTCTTTTTTTTTTTTAAATTTATTTATTATGTATACAATATTCTGTCTGTGTGTATGTCTGCAGGCCAGAAGAGGGCACTAGACCTCATTCCAGATGGTTGTGAGCCACCATGTGGTTGCTGGGAATTGAACTCAGGACCTTTGGAAGAGCAGGTAATGCTCTTAACCACTGAGCCATCTCTCCAGCCCCCGTTTCTTCTCTTCTTAATTCTTAAGTTGAAACAGCATGACTGAAGCTTCCAAGTTCAGCTGCTTGCTGGGACTGGAACATGGCCCCTCATTCAATTACATCTTTACTAGCTTTTTGGTTTTGATTGTTACCTCTACTGCCTAAGGTTAGCTTTCCTTGAACTTGCTCTGTAGATGAAGCTGGACTCAAATTCAGAGATCTGAGAGCCTCTGCTTCTGGAGTGCATGCACCACCACACCTAGCTTTTCTTTAATTCCTTTTCACAAGATGGGTAGGACCTTACCCTGAGGTCATCACTCCCTTTATTCAATTTTTTAATCCATTCATTTCTTTGAACACAGGATTTAGCTCTATTCCACTTCCTGGTGTCTTTTCTCAAATCTGTACATTTTGCATTTTTATTTGCTCGACTTGCTCCTTTTCATCATATATTTTCATTGGTGTTACTACTAGTAACTCCCTGACAGACTATACTAGGATGATTTAAGATCTCCTCTGCCAACGGAATTAATTAAAAATTCTTCACTTTAGTCTTAAGCAGAGTCTTTATTTATTTATTTATTTATTTTTGGTTTTTCGAGACAGGGTTTCTCTGTGGTTTTGGAGCCTGTCCCGGAACTAGCTCTTGTAGACCAGGCTGGTCTCGAACTCACAGAGATCCGCCTGCCTCTGCCTCCCAAGTGCTGGGATTAAAGGCGTGCGCCACCACCGCCCGGCCAAGCAGAGTCTTTAGACAAGGGCAAAAATCAGCCACATTCTTCACCAAAATATCACAAGAACAATCTCTAGGCAACACACTGTAGTTGTTTCAAAGAGTTCCACAATAGCCCAGAATGGAGGATAACAATGATTTATTTATTTGGGGATAAACAGACAGTAAGGGTAGCAATCAGTAGCAATCCGCATGTGCTGGAAACTGGAAACAAATCCCACAGAAAGAAGGGGGCTGTGCATGCTTTTCATCTGCACTTATAGTACATGAGACCACACCCAAAGTGGGCTGTTATCTTAAAGGCTATTGACTGAAAGAGATCCCTCAACAACATACTAAATTCTGCTCCTCTGAAACCTCTTGATTCTCAAAGTTCAAATCATTCTCAGCACCACTGTCTTCCATGCTCCTACTGTATGGCCCATTAAACAGCACTTACAGAATTCCACTGCTTTCCTAACTCAAAGTACCAAAGTCCAAATTCCTCCAAACAAAAACATGGTCAGGCCTAACACAACAATAGCCAGTCCCGGGTACCAACTTGGTTAGATTCTCCGTTGGTGCACAGTGACACCGTGACCTCAGCAAATCTTATAAAGGAAAGGATTTAATTGGGGTGGCTGGCTTATACTTCAGAGGTGCAGTCCATTTTCATCATGATGGAGCATGACTGTTTGCAGGAAGACATGGTGCCGGAGAAATGGCTGAGTGTCCTACATATTGCCATGCAGGCAGCAGGAAGCAGACAGAAGTAGTGAGTGTGCTTGGGCATACATGAGACCTCAAAGTCTGCCCCCACAGTGACACACTTCATACAAGGCCATACCTCCTAATAGCAGCACTCTGTATGAGCTTATGGGGCCAATTACATTCAAACTATCACACAGCATAACACCAAGCACTCCAGGCAGGAGTATTTTCTTGTCCAAATGACTAGCAAACTCCATAAGGAGTCTCTTCAATGACCGTCTTCCTCTTGAAGTAATTGGTGCTGCCAGGATCAGATGTGTCTCGTGTCATAAAAAGTCCTAAGTTATTTAAATGCCATATTCTGAAGGTCTCTGAAAAATTTTAAGAATACCTATCTAACTGAAATATATCTCTATATATCTTGAAAACCTAACTAACATGATTACACACTTGACTATTACAGATGATTATCTATTATCTGTATTTCTTCATTATACATTAAATTTCTAAATGAGCTACACAAACACAATTCCTTATTCAAAAGCAAAAATATACATATAACAAAATTGACCTTAAATTTGTACCAATAAACCAAGATCCCTATCAATGCAAATTATTCGTCTCTTTATAGCATATCC
This sequence comes from Chionomys nivalis, assembly GCF_950005125.1. Taxonomy (NCBI): domain Eukaryota; kingdom Metazoa; phylum Chordata; class Mammalia; order Rodentia; family Cricetidae; genus Chionomys; species Chionomys nivalis. The sequence continues at coordinate 2,424,240 of NC_080088.1, forward strand.
CCCCATAATGTAAACCAACTTTTACAAACAATATTTGAGAATTTGGGTATAGTTCTCTCAAAACTGCTTCCTGCTTTTTATTGGGCAAAGTAATTTTTGGGGGTCTTTATGGAGACCTTTTGGGGGGTCTTGTTCCATCAAGTTGCATTACTCTGGAAGGAATCCACAGGTTCTCATCTTCTGGGGAAACAAAAGAAGAACCTCTTTTCCAAAGCAGCAATCCTTAGACTCAAACTTTGAAGTCAAAACCTTTAAAATACATGTATTGGTTTAGCTTAGCAGTCCCCAGAATCAAATGTCTCTCTGCAGTCAAAAAATTCAAAGAAAACACAATAATATGCATAATCCAGACTCTCTGTGTATATTACATTTTTTTTTTTTTTTTTTGGATTTTCGAGACAGGGTTTCTCTGTAGCTTTTTGGTTCCAGTCCTGGAACTAGCTCTTGTAGACCAGGCTGGCCTGGAACTCACAGATCCGCCTGCCTCTGCCTCCCGAGTGCTGGGATTAAAGGCGTGGGCCACCACCACCAAGCTGTATATTACATTTTTATGTGGCTTATTTTTCTTACTCTATTACTTATTCTCTGTCATTTCTAGAGTTTTGGAAATTGCTTATAATACACTTCCTGTTTACTTAGGTAATATATCCTTCTGGAGTATTTGATGGAATTGAAGAATAGATAGCTATAATTATAGTTTTCCTTAGTTATGATAAAAGATAAAGTAAATATAAATATTATAACTGTAAGTCTTGCTTGATGCCTGTTTTGCTACATGTAATTTTAATATTTTAAAGTTAAAGCCTTCCTTTTTATTTAAATAAAAAAGGGGGAAAGGTGTGTGTTGCAGGGGAGGGGGCTGCTTGTTTGTCCCAGCTGCCCAGAACCGAAATAACCACACGGAAATTGTATTAGTTAAATCACTGCTTTCCCATTTGTAACATGAGCAGGGCCAGGCCTGCTTGTTGTTTGTGGGTTTTGTCCTCCCACCAGGTCCCCCACAACTGTTTAGCCCCAAAGAAAATCACACACAGGTCTTCATAAATTATAAGCTGATTGGCCTATTAGCTCAAGCCTCTCACTGGCTAACTCTCACATCTTGATTAACCCATTTTTCTGATCTGTTAGCCATGTGGCTCAGTACCTTTTTTCAGTGGAACAGATCACATCCTGCTGCTTCGGTGATCTGGGCAGGAGTGGGAGGAATCAGCTTCTTCCTTCCCAGAATTCTCCTGTTCTCATTACATCATTTCTACTGCCTGTCTGATTTTCCTGCCTGTATTTCCTGCCTGGCCAATCAGCATTTATTTAAAACATGATTGACAGAATAAAAACAATTCTCCTGCACCACCCATTAGCTCTAACTTCTTATTGGCTAATTCTTTCATCTTAATTTAACCCATTTCTATTAATCTGTGTATCACCACGAGGTTGTGGCTGCCAGCCAAGCTCCAGCACATCTGTCTCTGGCGGTGGATCCATGGTGTCTCCTGACTTTAGGGGAGACCCAGCCAATCACCTTGCTTGTAGGGCAGGGTCCCCCAAGGATATTTTTTACTTATAAAGATTGCGGGTGTGCTTCCCACCTCCCCTTCTGCTTTCCTGTTCTCCACTGGAACCTCTGGTTCTGTAAGTCTATTTCCCAATTAAAGCTGTATATATTATTACAATTTCTGTCTGCCTTCACTGGAGCCGTTACACCTGACTCCGCCCTTCTTTCTCCCAGCATTCAGTTCTGTCTTCCCTGCCTACCTAAGTTCTGCCCTATCAACAGGCCAAGGCGGTTTCTTTATTCACAGCACACAGAGGGGACTCCCACAGGTATGGGAAGTCCTTCTGTATATGTGTTGCTTTTATTGGTTAATGTATAAAGAATCTGGCAGAGTAGAATAGAGGCAGGCAGGGAAAACTAACCTGAATTCTGGGAGAAAGAAGGTGGATCCAGGGAGATTCCACATAGCTGCAAGGGTGGAAAGACATGAGCTGCCAGCTGGAACCTTGCCAGTAGGCCCCGAGCCTCATGGTAAAATATGAAATAATAGAAATGGGTTAATTTAATATGTAAGAGCTTGCTAGGAGTATGTTATAGTGAGTGACCAAGCAGTGATTTAATTCATATAGTTTCTTTGTAATTATTTCATATCTGAGTGGTTGGGAACAAATGAACAGCCTCTTACAACAGCTGGCCTGAAGTTTAAAAGCATAAAGTGGCCAGAACCAGCTACCTGTACAAAGCTGCCTGGCTTGACTCATGGGGTCAGAGAATGCTACAGGTGCCTATTGAAGCAAGACCAGACTGAAAAAACCTCTACAGCTTACAGTGTATTTAAAATGTGCATAGGCACATAAAAAAGAAAAGAACAGTATTGACAGACATAGGAAAAATTAAATAATTTTTTTGTTTTGTTTTTTTGTTTTTTGAGACAGACAGGGTTTTTCTGTAGGTTTGGAGCCTGTCCTCGAACTAGCTCTTGTATACCAGGCTGGCCTTGAACTCACAGAGATCCACCTGCCTCTGCCTCTCAAGTGCTGGGATTAAAGGCAGCAGGGATGTCTTAACTTAAAATGTATTGCACTGGGAAAGAGGTTATGCTTTTGTTTCCTCAGGAAATGAAAGGCTGTGGATTCCTTCAAGTTTTATAAAGAACAAGATTGACCAAAGGAGACCTCCTGAAAATCTTGGCTATGGGCATAAAGAGATAAACCAAGAAAAACTACAAGACAGGGGATGGATGTGCTGATCCCTGTGCATGGAAACCTATGCAGCTCCCCTAAAAATGTCGTGTATCATTAAGAAATGCAGGTTAGTAGTTAGTCATCTATAATAATCGAACTTGTAGTCATATTAGGTACACTTTCAAGGTTAAACATCTATTTTAGAGGGACAGGTGATCTTCAGATGCTTCAGAGACCTGCACAATATAACATTTAAGATGTTTAGTAGCCTCAGGCTTTCGTGACAGTGAGATACATCTGCTCCTGGCAGACACCAATCTACTTCACAAAAGGATGATGGATATCAAAGAACCTCCATATGGAGCTTGCTTTCATTGTGGCAAACCTAGCCATTTTGACAAAGTACTGTTTTTGCCTCGATTGATGACAGTATACCACCCAAACTGGATGTACAGAATACCTAGAACAACAACTGCCAAACATTACCAAGACAAGATGGAACAATCCTTCAAAATCCTTGTTTCATAGGAAAGTCTGCCAGACATTCTGTAGGATACACAGGAAAGTGACAGCTGAACTTTGCCAAGACAAGGCAGGCTAGTCCTTCAAAATTCCTGTTTCATAGAAAAGTCCTCCAAATGGGGAGAGTTGGTTGAGCAGTTAAGAGCACTGGTTGTTCTTCCAGAGAACCCGGGTTCAAGTCCCATATGTCAGCTCACAACCGTCTATAACTCCAGTTCCAGAGGATCCAACACCCTCATACAGACAGACATGGAGGCAAAACACCAATGCACATGTAATAGATAAATAAAGCTTTTTTTTGTTTGTTTGTTTGTTTGAGACAGGGTTTCTCTGTGGTTTTGCAGCCTGTCCTGGAACTAGCTCTTGTAGACCAGGCTGGTCTCGAACTCACAGAGATCCTCCTGCCTCTGCTTCCCAAGTGCTGGGATTAAAGGCGTGAGCCACCACTGTCTGGCTAATAAATCTTTTTTTAAAAAGAAAAGTCTACCAGATATTCTAGGTTTATATGCCAAAGATGGATGCCCAATGGTGCAGAGAAACTTTGGGTGAGTTCAGGCATTCAGATGTCTCTATAGTTTCTATAGTTTTGAAAGTAGTTTGCACTGTACTTCCTGTTTACTTAGATAATATTATAATCCTTCTACAATCTTTTTTTTTTCTTTTTTTCTTTTTTTGGATTTTTGAGACAGGGTTTCTCCGTAGCTTTTGGTTCCTGTCCTGGAACTAGCTCTTGTAGACCAGGCTGGTCTCGAACTCACAGAGATCCTCCTGCCTCTGCTTCCCAAGTGCTGGGATTAAAGGTGTGCGCCACCGCCGCCCAGCTAATTCTTCTACAATCTTGATGGAGTTGAAGACTAGATAGTTAGAGTTACAGATTTCCTTAGGTATGATAGAAGGTAAATTCGGTACAGAACTTTGGATTTACCAAGAAAGGATAAATAATGGAGTTTTTTTTTTTCTTTCTGGAATTGCCAAATACAAAAGAACTGGATTGTTGACTGAATTTTCTGCCCTGCTGGTTCCAGCAGTTGTTAAGTCCCAAAGAAATCAGAGAAGTCTACATTAATTATAAACTGATTGGCCTAGTATCTCAGGCTTCTTATTAACTCTTATAACTTATACTAGCTTATAATTCTTGTCTGTGTTAGCCACATGGCTTGGTATCTTTTTAGGTGAGGCAGACATATCTTGCTGTCTTGTTTTTTCTATGACTCGGTCATGAATGCAGACTGAATCCTTCCTCTTCCCAGAATTCTCATTGCCCTGCCTCTACTTCCTGCCTGGTCGACCTGCCTATACTTCCTGCCTGGCTACTGGGCAGTCAGCATTTTATTGAAAATAATACAAGTGACAGGATAAAGACCTTTGTCCCACAGCACTCCCTCCCTTTTTTTCAAAAAAGAACTCTAAATCTAATATTCTTTGTTTAGCTTTTCTCATGGCCATTATCCATAATAACTTGTAACCAACACTCTAAACAAAGGAAAATATCCATAGTCCATTTTTGGGGGAATATGGGCATAGTTTTCCAGGCTACTTCCTGTTGATTGGGGGCACTGATAATCTTACAGGGACCTAAAGAAAATTTAGAATTATGGTCAAATCCTGACTGGAAAATTCTGTGAGGCTTGATCATCTCAGGCAGCAGTCTTGAATCTGTTCTAGATGTAGAACTCAGACATCTGGGCCATCCACTCCTATCGGAGATTTCTCAGGGGGTCTTCCTTGATCAAACTTAATTTTTCTTAACCTGGAATGAATACACAGCCTCTCATTTCCTGTGGAAACAAAAGCAAAACCTCTTCTTCAAAGTAACATACCTTTTGACTTCAATTTTGAAGTCAAGGCATTTTTAAAATACCTATCTTGGGTTAATTCGGCAGCATTTATAAACAAGTATCTTTTAGCAGCTGTAAACGAGCCCAGGGACAGCACACAGATAAACAGAAATGAGCTAAGTTAAAAAAAAAAAGCTAGCTAGGAACAAGCCTAAGTTAAGACTAAGCATTCATAATTAATAATAAGTCTCCATGTCATGATTTGGTGGTTGGCAGTCCAAGAAAGCCTATTGACAGGGGAGGACTTATCCAAAATGCTTAAGTTGCTGGATGTGGTGGCTCAAGCTTGTAACCTTGGCACTCCTGAAGCTAAGGCAGAAGGGGACAGAAGTTTGAAACTACAGTGAAAGATCCTGTCTCAAAAAGAAAAATAAGAGCTCTTTCCGTCTCTGTCCACCATAGGAGAAGAGACGCCGCCATGTCTGCGCATCTGCAATGGATGGTCGTTCAGAACTGCTCCAGTTTCCTGATCAAGAGGAATAAGCAACCCTGTCTCGAAAAACCAAAAAAAAAGAAAAAAAAAGAAAAAGAAGAAGAAGAAGTAGCTGGTTTGCGCTGACCGGATCTGCATTTCATGACCACCACGAGGACCCCTTTTCCGCTGGCCGTAGGCTCCACTCTCACTGTCTTGCAGTGAATCAGCCCGTTGTAGCGGAAGGAGTTGTGAGCTTTTAGATTATTGGGTTGGGTGCTATACGTCTGCTTATTCCTCTTTTTTTTTTTTTTTTTGGTTTTTCGAGACAGGGTTTCTCTGTGATTTTGGAGCCTGTCCTGGAACTAGCTCTTGTAGACCAGGCTGGTCTCAAACTCACAGAGATCCGCCTGACTCTGCCTCCCGAGTGCTGGGATTAAAGGTGTGTGCCACCACCGCCCGGCTAAACCAGCTACTTCTTATGTAAGGACCACCATCTACAAGAATGCACGGGCCACCCTGAGCAGCATCAGGCACATGATCCGAAAGAACAAGTACCGCCCCAATCTGTGCATGGTGGCCATCTGCAGGGCCAGTGCCATCCTACGAAGCCAGAAGCCTGTGGTGGTGAAGAGGAAACGGACCCGTCCCACCAAGAGCTCCTCAGCCCTACACCCCAGAAGCAATAAAGAGTCTACTGACTTTTCAACCTAAAAAAAGAAAGAAAGAAAGAAAGAAAGAAAGAAAGAAAGAAAGAAAGAAAGAAAGGAAGAAAGAAAGAAAGGAAAATAAGAAATAAAGAGTGAATGAACGCATTAGAAGTTGAGGTTTGGTAAATGTCCCAGAAGGCACATGTCAAGGATCCGTCACCAGGGTGCAGCAATGTTTTTAGGAAGACGTGCCTGGAGGAATGTCAGGTCATGGAGGAAATGTCTCTGAGGAACCCAAGAATAATGGTATATTATTTGTCCTTTAATAAATAAAGCTTGCCTGAAGATCAGAGGGTAAAACAGCCACACTAGTTAGCCACACTAGTTAGCCATACAGGCCACACCTTTAATCCCAGTTCTCAGGAAACAGAGGCCGAGGGATCTCTGTGAGTTCAAGGTCACCCTGGGCCACACAAGATTGAATCTAAATGAGAAACAGAGCTCACACAAAGGTGACCCCAGCTTTGGGATTACACACCTTTAATCCTAAGCAATAGGGAGGTGGAGACAGGAGTGATAAGGCTGGGCAGAGAGAGGAGTATAAAGGGGAGGCGACAGGAATTCAGCGGAGTGTGGAGTCTGAGAATTCGTGGAGACAGTATCTCGCCCTTCGGTCTGCAGATTTGGTAGAGGTAAAAGGCCTTTCTAGTGGCTGGCTGTTTTGCTTTTCTGATCTTCAGCTTGAACCTCAATATCTGTCTCTGGGTCTTTATGCTACTCCCAAACTCTTTCCTGTCTGTCTTTGCTTCCTTGAGGGGAGCGTTTCCTCTTGGATCCTCTGGAGCAGAGCTTGGGACCAGGGGCTGAAACTGTGAACTCACATGAGCCTTCCTCCTCGAGAGCGCAGCATCTCAGAGACCGTGCTGCTGCGATGGAATGGCGACTGACATGGGTCTGACAAAAAAAGCAAGATGAACCTGATCCTCCCTTCGTAAGCCCTGTCTACACAGGCTGCATAGTTACCATGGTCCTAACTCTCCAGCCCAGTGACTGGGCTGGGCTTTTCCTTTCCCCAGCTTCTTTGATTTCTAAATATAACCCAACCATTTTGGTTACATGGCCCTTTTTGGCCCCTTTTGGGAAGCAGATCTTCCTTCTGCTTCCAGCCTGAGCCCCTTCCTTTTTGTCTCTCTCCCTTCTCCCAACCCTCTTCTCCTTCCCTCCCTTTCTCCCTCCCTCCCTCCTCCCCCTCTCTCTGTTTTCTCTCTCTCTGTCTCTGTCTCTCTCTCTCTGCCTCTCTTTCTGCTCTACTCACTTATCCCCTTCCCCGCTTTCCCTTTCCCCTCCATAATCCACTAAATAAACACCCACTGTCTCTGCATGGCGTGCCTACCCGCCTCTGTCTTTCACTCGCCCTGCGGCTCCGTGCCTGGGTGTGGTCTCGTGGCCTCATGTCTCGTTGCCACCACTCGGGGACCTGCAGCATTTTGCCATAACACGTCTCCTCACATGGCATGGCTCAGTTGTCTGGTCATGTCTGCTCTAGACTCTCCCGGATGTCTCTGCCTCTGCCTGTATTCTCCCTTGTATCTATAATGAAAACCTCAGCCCTTAGGAGCAGTAATGTCTTCCTTTTATTTCTTCTCCTTTTTTTTTTTCTCATTAAGAAGCCACTCTGGTCCGGTGGTGGTGGCACAAGCCATTAATCCAAGCATTCGGGAGGCGGAGGCAGGTGGATTTCTGTGAGTTCGAGGCCAGCCTCGTCTACAGAGCTAGTTTCAGGACAGCCAGGGATACACGGAGAAATCTTGTCTTGAAAAACCAGAGAGAGAGAGAGAGAGAGAGAGAGAGAAGCTCTTTCTCAAAAATCTAAAAGAAGCTGGATAGCCGTGGACTCAGGCTTGGTTCTCAGCACATACATAGTGTTCTTTCTTTTTTTCTAGACAGGGTTTCTCTGTGTAGCCGTGGGTGTCTTGGAACTCAGTCTGTAGACCAGACTGGCCTTGAACTCACAGAGTCCACTTGCCTCTGCTTCCCCAAGTGCTGGGATCAGAGGCGTGTGCCACCACTGCCCATCTCATAGTGTACACTTTTAAATGTAGGCAAAACATTGTTCCACAAAAATAAAAATAAAATGCTAAAAAACGTAAAAAAAAATGCATATCTGAACCTGTGATGGGAAACTTTCCTTCTACAGAATTGGATAAAATATGCATATCTGGGAGGGCGGGGTCTGGCTGCACGTGCTCAGTGCAAACGTTTCCGTTGTGCTTGCAGGCTGCAGCATGGACTTTCGCTCTGCTTGTCGAGCTCTGCTTCAGCTGCTCCGGACCACGGCTCCAGCAGATGTCCCGGCACTGCTCCACTGGATGAGAACTACTCGGGATTTTGACGAATTCACTCAAGATAATAATGATGTTGTGTTGAAAAACATAGCCGATGACCTTCGGGGCTGTTTGCCCCTAGAGGCGATGCTTTGCTCGGAAGAGAGCCCTCCAAAAATTACGACAGCAGCCAGAACCCACGGTTCATGTTGATGCATTCCTTTATGATGAAGACTTTATTGATTCATTATGTGAGGACGGACAGACGAGCAGACACTACTGTAGCGTGTGTGGCTCGCACCGAACGGCGCCTTTGGGCTTTATTTCCCATTCCTTCTCACTCGTGGAGCTGAAGTTCCTCTATCATCACGTACTGCCGGACCTGTCGGGAAAGGTCTTGGTTGACATTGGCTCCAGACTTGGCCCAGTGCTTTACGGGGGCTACCTTTACAGCTCAGCAGCGCAGATCTGCGGAGTAGAGCTGAACGGAGACTTTTGCCAGTTGCAGGAAATGATCATCGAAAAATACCAGTTCAGCGACAGAATAAAGGTGCTTCATGCGGACATCTGTACCCAAGGTCCGCTTCTGCAGAGTGCTGATGTCATTGTAATGAATAACGTCTTCGAGTATTTTCTTACTGAGGCTAAGCAGGCCAGTGCCTGGGATTACATCATCCATAATGTCAGGAAACAAGGCTCGCTGTTAGTGACAGTACCAAGTCTCCAAGATTCTCTCTTAGGTCTTAAGACTAATATGCAGCTGTCCTCCTGGGTGGAAGAGATACCAGTGAACCTTGATGTGTGCCAACAAATGGACATTGACAGGGAAGCTCTTGCACAGATTCATTTATATAAGGTTCTCTAGCACTGAAGTAACCCTCTGTGTGTGATATGATGCTACACATTGCTTTGTGTATTCTGTTTTTATCTATGATGCTGTTTCTGTAAATAGTTGCATATGATTGTACACATTCAGTATATGGATATAAATACACTGTGTAATAAGATAATTAAAATATTTATATGAAAAATATGCATATCTGGTAAGGGTTATCTCTATAGAATTGGATAAAAGACTCTAACTTTATTGCTCTTTTTAAATTTACATGAGTAATTTTTAATTTTTGAGACTGGGGTCTTGACATTTCCCAATGTTAGCATTACTTCAGACATATACTACAGAGCCTGGCTTACATATAATCATTATCAACATTTCAAAGAGGTAATTTTTATGAGTTTAAGCCAAACAGCAGATTCTTTGAGCCTCTAATTTAATAAAGAGATCAAATGATTAACTCAGCAGGGCAAGGTAGTGCGTGCATGGAAGGCCAACATTTGGTAAGCCCTAGACACAGCAGCCAGGACATATTTCATGTAACTCTCGTGGGTATTTATGGGTAGCTATCATCAGTTACATTTTTGAGGTGAAATGAAGGGAGGTGCCACGGCTAGTCGGGGCACAAGCAGGTGACCTCGTCCCCAGGAGCTGAGGCTAGTTCCTAAAATTCTCTTGCATATGTGGGGTAGTCACAGAGGGTGACGATGTGCACCTCACACCAGACCGACCAGAACGACACTTGGCACTCCACAGCCCTGGGCAGGGCATCTAGGCAGTGACGGTGTGCAAGTTCGTGGCTATTTGGTCGAGGGTCACTTCTGCATCCCAGCTGGCCAGAAACTGTTCTGAAATGGCTGCTTCTCCGGGATTTTCCTGAGGCGTGGGTAGAGAGAGCTTCCAGGCCAGGAGAGACACTGACATTCTCAAAGCCAGAAGCAGAGAGACTGATTTCAGGACCTGTAGGTGTCTGTGACCGATGATGCTCCCTCCATTCCCAACTGCCTGCCCTGGGGACTTACATCCCAGCATCAACAGAAAAACGACTGTAGAGGCTGAACCAGCCTGTGTTGTCTCATAAGCTCAAGTGCTTGACACCTAGCAATCCACTTACTATGGTTGAACTAATTACCAATATAAGTCACAACTTATTTAGAAAAAGAAAAAGAAATTAGGGCTGGGGTTGGCGGTGCAGGCCTTTAATCTCAGCACTCAGGAGGCAGAGGCAGGTAGATCTCTGTGAGTTCGAGGCCAGCCTGGTCTACAGAGTGAGTTCCAGGAGTCAAGGCTGTTTGTTACAAAGGAACCCTGTCTTGGGAAAAAACAAAAACAAAAACAAACAAAACAAAACCCCCAGAAACAACAACAAAATTAGGGGCCATTAGATGCCTCGGTTGGTGAAAGTGTGTTCTGTCATGTCTGATCACCAGTTTAATACCAGAAACCAAAAAAAGATGAGAAATGACCCCACAAAATTGTCCTCCGACCTCCTCATATGCTCCTGTGTTCCCAATAATAAGCGTTATTTAACTAAATAACATTTAATTAACATGAACAAACAACAAAAACCCGGACGGTGACTGCATAAACATATAGAAACTATAAGGGCTTTTTTAATCCCTGATGTCTCTTTAGTGACATGGCATGTAAAACCTGCCATATTGAAGCCCCTACACCATGAGATGCTGCTGTTTATGACTGTCCTCCTGAAAGACCCCCATACTTGAAAGACCCCCATGCCCATGTACTATGTTAAACTTTGCTGAAATCCCCTCAGCTCAGCCGATGCTAAAACTGGGTGTCTATGGGTTGCAGACTCACTGACTAGGCTAAGGAGAGGGAATCCTCCGCCCCCAAGGCAGTCTATCTAAACTGTCGAACTTGCTGCAGAGTGCTCTATCTAGCTTTGTGGTTTTTCGGGACTACTCCACCCCCTCCAAGACATCCTATCTAAATTGTCAACCTGCTACAGGGTTTTTCGGGGAAATTAGGGAATAGACATAGGGCCGTCCCCAGGGTGAGCTAAGCCCGCCAATTTGAGAACCAATGAAATGCTGTTGCTAGACAAGCCTCTTATGTAACTCCAAAATCCTTATAAATACATGATGTGCCATCAGCCTGGCATGCTCAGTAACTTAATTGTAACTTAGTTGCTGCAGCATCCACAGGCGCCTGTGTAGTCAATAAAGACACCTCTTGCTGATTGCATCTGTTGGCCTGAATTATTGAGACTGGGGGATTTCTCCCACCACCCTTGAAAACAAGGGTTTTTAACTCCAAGTCAAACAACTGCCATCATGGGCGTTCAGCCGTGCCTGCTGGCAAAAGATTATCCCAGCTGGGCTTGATGATTGCTTATATCCTTTCATGGAGGGGTGAGGGGGGCGGTCACAGGATTCCCACCTGAGGATCCAGCCACCTGCTGAATGCTGCTCTATCCAGGGGAGAGAGCTTCATCTATTTGTCTTGGAGAAGCCATTATCACTGCTGGGTAACAAGTTTCCAGTGTGGCCTTTTGGGGGAGAAGTACCTACCAGTCCCTGTCACGTAGGTAACCCTTCGTCTGCATTCCGGAAGGAAACTCGTTTGGTTTCCAGAGTGAACCTCAGTAGAATCATGCTTTGGTTTGTCGCTGGGACCTTGGAAGGAGCGTTAGATATTGTTTATCCCACCCCAGGGGAAGGAATTTTAGCCACAGATGTGTTCTAAAAAAGATGGGATGTTTTGTACTTGTTGGAAAATGACTAAAACTCCGAAGAAGGAACATGTGATGACGTGGACATGGAGTTACAGACTCCCAAGACTAGACGGACGGGTGATGGAGAGAGGGAGAGAGACAAGAGAGAGAATGAGAGAAGGGGGAGGAGACAGACAGACCCAGAGAGGCAGGAAGGAGACATAAAGAAATAAGGAAAAGAAACAGAAAACAAGGACACTGGCTCGCTCTCTCGCTCTCCCACCCCTGGGAGTGCTCACTGCAGTCAGGGCTCTGGAGAGGATCAGCCTGAGGCAAGTGGGCAGAAGGCTGAGCCTCCTGCTTTAGTCAATTCTCACGTGCTCTTTGCAGCTGAAGACCTTTTATGGCCGTAAGATGGTAGATAATTCGGAGTGGTGGCTTAGTATCTACTTTTTGATAGAAAGTCAATTTTCTTAATGCTGACAAATCTTTTAGTAATTCCCAAACTAAGTAAATAGCATCGGTCACGGGGCACCAAGATCTGGTTCAAAGTAAAGCTGTATCTTTTCCAGCATGGGGCAGGGATCCCAAACTGTTTATTTATAGGAAAGAACAAGCTCCTACTAGAACCTGCTCTCTTCAGACTTTCTATCCAGTACAACATGTAACCTCAAGGCCAGAGTTTTGGCAAATCTCGTTTTGAGTCTTGTTCTAGCAAATTTTATCTCTTATCTCTTATGAAAATTAATCCCCTAAATTATAATGAGCATACTTCATTTTTTTAAAACTTTATTTTGTGGCTGGCAAGACAGTTGCATGGGTGAAGATGCTTGCCTCTGAGCCTAATGGACTGAGTTTGATTCCCCAGAGCCACTTAGTGGAAGGAACCAACTCCTGCTTGCTGTCCCCGACCTCCACACAAGTACTGTGACACACACCCCATAAGTAAATAAATAGTAAACAAAAATTGTGTGTGTGTGTGTGTGCGCGAACATTCCACGGGTATGTGTCGAGGTCAGGGGACAACCGCGTGAATCTGCTCCTCTTTCCATCCTGAGTCCCATGCTGAACTCAGGTATCAGGATTCTACAGCCCTTCCTTCTGCAGAACCACTTCACTGGCCCTGGGAATATACTCTCTTGCCACAATTAGCTACCCGTGCTTTCGTGAACTTTATTCTGGCACCACCTGTGTTAAACATGATGCTGCTGGCCTGGCTGTAATCACAGCACATGTGTGGCACACGCCTTTAATCACGGTACTCAGGAGACAGAGGCAGGTGGATTTCTGTGAGTTCAAAGTCTGCCTGGTCTATAGAGTGAGTTAGTTTCAGGACAGACTGCAAAGCTACACTGAGAAACCCTGTCGTGAAAAACAAACAAATGAGCAAAAAGCAAAACAAAAACAAAACCACTATTACACTGGCTTATCAATGAGCTGGTCTCTGCTCTCGTAAATTCTGTGAGAAACCAGTTCTGTCCCAGCCTGGGCAGAGTCAGGCTCTACACGTCTTGTGTGCTCACATCTGCTGTCCAGATGCCGGGCCTTTGGCTTAGCCTTGCCAGGCCTGGGTTGCTCTGGATTTAGTGTTTGGAGGCTGCCTGACTGTGTCGAGCTGAGTCTCTGCCCGAAGCTTACGATCACCGGGAAACAGAGTTTGGACTGATCACGTGCATCCTGCACCTCAGGCCTTTCAGGCCTTTAGGGAGGCAGGCAGTGAAGACGACAAGACCGAGCCTCCGGTTTCTTGTGTGTGTGCACTGGGAGGCAAAAGGTAAACTTTAGTGTCTTTCCTCAGGCAGCTAGCTGTGTCTCACAAACTGGCCTTTAGCTCCTTCAGTAGAGGTAGGCGGAGGTAGGCAAGCCCCAGGACCCTTCCCAGCCTGGGTTGTCCTACTCATGCCTGTTTCTCGGGTCCAAAGTCTCACATGGTCAGGGCCTTGCTGACTAGGCTATCTCCATGACTCACGACTCTGCATCCTTGAGTCGAAAAACATCTTAAGTTCATACCACGACCAATATTCTTATTATTTTATTTCATTTTTTTAAAACAGGGTCTATGTAGCCCTAGAACTCTCTACATAGACCAGGCTGGCCTTGAACTCACAGAGATCTGCCTGCCTCTGCCTCCCAAGGCTGTGATTAAAGGTAAATGCTACCACCACCTGGTGGGTCTCCTGCTTTAAGATAACGTAAGAGCAGAGAGTGCTGTGCCTCATTGGAAGAAGAGGCTGAAATGAGGCCAGCAGTGTGCTCTCTCTTCTGTGGGGCTCAGTGGAAACCTGCCATTAAGTGGCTAGGTCAACTCTTGAGGATGAGACCCTGTGTCCTCAGGAGACTGGCAGAGGTTCTGCAAGTCCCCAGAATCACAAAGACCTGGTGGACCATCCCCACAGCTCTGAAATGCTCTCCCTCCAGGGGTTTCCAGACAGCACTGTCATCCCCTGCAGGGCAGGGTCAGCTTCGTGATCCAGGAGAAGGGTCACAGGTATATTAGTGGCCCACAGGTTCTGACTGACTGTCTTTGGAGATTTTTGTTGTTGTTGTTTATTTTTTGAGACAGGGTTTCTCTGTGTATCTCTGTCTGTCCTGGAACTCACTCTGTAGACCAGGCTGGCCTTGAACTCAGACGTCAGCCGCCTCTGTTTCCCTAATTGCTGGGACTAAAGTCTCGCACCACCACCTTCGGCTTGTCTTTGGAGATTGGAGTGAAGACTGAGAGCATGGCTCATGTTTTCACTACCTGGCATCCATTTTGTCAGGTCCAAAGGAAACTCCAGTTCTCCAGACTCGGAAAGGGTGTTAGGGAAAATCTCACTGTAAATATGACATTTTACGGGTGGCTTTCCTGGGGAAAGAACATTCCAGTAGACAACAAGGAACAGCAAGTGAAAGGCCCCAAGGCGGCGTTGTGCCTCTATTGCTACCAACATAGAGGTCAGAAGAGCAGAACCAGGGAGAGGCCAGACAAGCAGGGGAGGCCCCTGGGTAAAATTCTGCCCATCGAGGGATTCTGAGAGGGGCAGACTGAGCTGAGGTCGATACCGGGTGGAAGAAACTGTCTGTTGGAGGTTGAAGCAGGACTGCGCGTGGATAGTTTGCAGCCTGGTGCGAAGAAAGGGCTTAGCGTCCAGGAGTCCTCTGCCAGAGGTTTACACTAACTGCACAAGTGCCATTCGGTGTGTGGGGAGGTGATTCTAAGGTTATTTGAGCTTAGCCAGAGGGAAGTGACTCAGGGAGGCCTTATGAAGGGATCTTTATGTATAAAGGCTTTATTTGGGATCTGGGTGGCTCCTTTCAAGTAGAGAACTTGCAGATCACGTGGAAGTTCCTGGAAGAGGACAGAATGCATTCTGGTGGCTGCAGGGGATAGGCGCAGGCATTGCAGGCATTGTTTAGGGAGCCCGACTGTCAGAGTTACAGTTCGAAGGAACCAAGGTCTACATGATCACAACTGAAGAGAAGTAAGGAAGCTTCTGATGAGGGTGTGGGCAGCCTTTGCTCAGCAATGGTGAGCAGGCTGCACCCAGGTTCTCAAAACTGACCCAGACCCGGGTGGTGGTGGCGCACGCCTTTAATCCCAGCACTCGGGAGGCAGAGGCAGGCGGATCTCTGTGAGTTCGAGACCAGCCTGGTCTACAAGAGCTAGTTCCAGGACAGGCTCCAAAACCAGAGAAACCCTGTCTCGAAAAACCAAACCAAAACAAAAACAAACAATCAAAACTGACCCAGGTGAGAAGCCAAAGTCCCGAAGGGCCAGAGGAGACATGGCGCCCAGACATGGGGCACTGAATCTACAGAAAGCCTGAGAAAGCTTGGGAAAGAGTAGAGTAAAGCATGTTTTCTTGGTAACAGCAATTTCTTGGGTCTGCTCTGCCTGCTAGAGGCAAGCAAGCGCTCTTATCTAAGAGAGGCTTCCTGACTCAGCTTTAGCTGCAAAACCCTGCAGCTCATTAAGAGGTCCTGCCATGAAACACTTAATTGGTATTGATAAAAGCTGACTGCATGCTTGTTTGTTTTCAGCCGTAGCAGGAAAAAAGTTGTGCTGTTTTAAAATGCCGGCTTTGTGGGCCTTCCGGCCAGGGCAAACTCTGACTTTCAAGCAGGCGGTCCTGACTGCAGAGCTTTTGAGTTGCTTAATACTGTTGCAGCTTGCTTGCTGGCAAGGACCTTGAAACATTGTAGAGTTGTTGCGATGAACAGGGCTCTGGCGGATACTTCAGCCACAAGGCTGGAATGGCAGAAAGCTAAGGAATGGGCTGGATCCAGCCGCCAAAGCCACGGCTTTAATCCTACCTATACTGCTTGGTAAATTAAAGACTCATGTGGTCAGAAAAACAGAGAGAGATACAGTAAAGAGAGCGGAGCGTCAAAAACAAAGAAAACTTCTAAATGATTTACAATGTGTTAAAAATATATGCAGGCTAAAAGTTAAAGTTTTTAAAAATAAAAAAAAAGGAAGGAAGAAAGTAGTTGGGTGTGGTAGTACACACCTTTAATCCCAATACTTGGGAGGCAGAGGGAGATTGGTCTCTGTGACTTCAAGGTGTGGTAGCACACGCCTTTAATCCCAATGCCTGGGAGGCAGAGACAGAAGGATCTCTGAGAGTTCAAGAACAGCCTGGTCAACAGAGTTATTCCAGGACAAATATATATAAAATAAAAGTAAAAATAAACAAAATAGAGGTTAAAATAAAGCGCACAAAGATGGAAAATACACAGAGAATTTTGATACTGTATGCTATTATGCTCTGTTTGAATTGTTTGAATGCTGAGGAAGGAGCAACAGCTGCTAAAAGATATTTGTTCATAAATGCTGCTGAACTAATCCAAGACAGATATTTTAAAAATACCTTGACTTCAGAGTTTGGATCTAAGGATATGATACTTTGGAAAAGAGATTCTTCTTTTGTCTTCACAGACGATGACACCCTGCGGATTGCTTCCATCCCAATATGGTATGATAGACCACGCCCTCCTGAAAGGTTGCTGTGAACACCTTCAAAAAATTACTTCACTCAATTGACGACTGAGATGAAACTAGCACACAGGTTATACCATGAAATATCTGATTAACAGCGCCCCCATTCAGCAGGAAGCAGTTTGGAGAGAAATAACTACGTCCATATTCCCAAATATTGTTTATAAATGTTCTTTTACATTTAAAGGGGGATATGATATAGGTATGAATAATTTGCATTGATATGGATTTTGCTTTAGTGATTTAAATGTAAGGTCAATTTTGTTATATGTATATGTATTTCTGATATTGATTAAGGTATTGTGATTGTATAGCTCATGTAAAAATGTTATGTATATAAGTTGTTAATGAGTAGTTATCTATAATAGTCAAGTTTGTAGTCATGTTAGATTTTCTAGATGTACATAGATATATTTTAGATAGACATTCTTCATATCTTTCAAAGACTACGGAATATGCTATTTAATGTTTTAATAACTTAGGGTTTTTTATGACAATGAGACACGTCTGCTCCTGGCAGCACTAATCTACTTCAAGAAGAAAGAAGATGGGCATCGAAGAGGCACCTTATGGAGTTTGATAGCCATTTGGGCAAGAAACTGCTCTTGCCTGGACTATTGTATAAACTGGACACAGAGAACCCACAGAGAGAGGACTACTGAAATTGCCTAAAGGTGAGATGATCTTTCGGGGTTCCTGATTCATGAAGGAGTCTGCGAGACATTCTGCAGGACACAGCAGATAGTGACTGAACTGCCTTTGAAAGTTCCTGCTTCATGAAAATGTCTCTGGATACTATGGACCTGTAGGCAGAAGATGGATGCCCCAACGGTACAGAGGAACTTTGGGTGACTGTCCAGGCAGCGAGATGTCTCTGTCATTTCTAGAGTTTTAGAAGTTGCCTATTTCTTGTTTACTTAGGTAATATTATATCCTTCTGGAGTTTTTGGTGGAGTAGAACAATAGATAGATAGTTATAGTTAATAGTTTTCCTTTGTTATGATAAAAGATAAAATAGATATAAATACTGTAACTGTAATTCTTACTTGATAACTGTTTTGTTATATGTAATTTTGCTATGTTAAAGTTAAAGCCTGCCTTTTTTTGTTTAAACAGAAAAAGGGGAAATGATGGAGGAAGGTCATTGGTTAATTAAAAAAGAAACTGCTTGGCCCTCATAGGTTAGAACATAGGTGGGTGGAGTAAACAGAACAGAATGCTGGGAGGAAGAGGAAGTGAGCTCAGATGCAGGGCAGCTCCTCACAGAGCCAGATGCCATGCCAATGCTCTTCTCCAGAACAGATGCGATGAAGCTCCTACCCAGGATGGACATAGGTTAGAATCTTCCCGGTAAGCGCACCTTGGGGTACTACACACATAAATTAGAAATGGGCTAGTCCAGGTGCGAGAGTTAGCCAAGAAGAGGCTAGATATAATGGGCCAAGCAGTGTTTAAAAGAATACAGTTTGTGTGTTGTTATTTTGGGGCATGAATTAGCCAGGTTACCAGGAGCTGGGGTGGAAGAAACACAGCCCGCAGCTCCCAGGCCGGCCCACAGCTCCTTCTACAGAGACAGCTACTCACACCATGCGAACTGCAACCCTCAGGAAAGGAGTGATCAGCAGCAGCTAAGTGGGAAGGGAGCAGGAAACCTTTGCCTCTTTCCTCCTCCCTGTCCACTTCCACACTAGCTTCCTGCTGGATGATCCGGGAGAGAACCCAGAGGGCAAGAGAGTCTGAGTTGCAATGTGCTGACAGCTTTCCAAAGTGTAGAGTTGGGAAAGGTTAAAGAAACGGGCTGCACATGTCCTTTAATCCCAGCCCTCAGAGGCAGAAGCAGGTAGACTTCGAATTTGAGGCCAGCCTGATCTACAGAGTAAGTTCCAGGACAGCCAGGGCTACACAGAGAAACCCTGTCTGGAAAAACCAAACCAAACAACCAAACAAAAAACCCAAGCAAAAGAAAAAAAAAAAAAAAACTAATGAATTTGATTTTGAAGTTGTAGGAAATAAGAAACATGTTCAGCTATACTCCAGGAAATGGACAGTGCGGGGATGGAGTTCAGAATCAGGGAGACCTCTGAAGACTGAGGAACCAAAGAGGGAAATGGAGAGAATAGGTTTGGGGGACAGGGGCTCATGAAATCCCCTTGGAAATGTAGAAACAAGTTGATTGGGGCCAGTCAGTGGGCCTGAAAAGGCCAGCATTGAGGTTTTTTTTTTTTTTTTAATTTTTTTTTATTTATTACATATACAACATTCTGTCTGTGGCCAGAAGAGGGCACCAGACCTCATTACAGATGGTTGTGAGCCACCATGTGGTTGCTGGGAATTGAACTCAGGACCTTTGGAAGAGCAGGCAATGCTCTTAACCGCTGAGCCATCTCTCCAGCTCTTTTTTTTTTTCTTTTTTTTTTTTCATCGAGTTCTGTAAGAAACCCTGTCTGGAATAAAAGGAGGGTAAAGAACAGCACTCTGGGGCCAGAGGCAGGTAAATCTCTGTGAGTTCAAGGCCAGCCTGACCTACAGAACGAGTTCCAAGACAGGTAGGACTTTTACACAGAGAAACATTGTCTTGAAAAAACAAAAACAAGAAATAGGGGAATATACCCAGTCAACTCTTGGGCTTTTCGTCTCCACACACAGAGATGATACATTTCCACAAACACATGTATATGGACACATTCATCACATGTACACTCAAAAATAAGAGTTTCTCCTAATTTGAGTATATGGACTCTTTCTGCCACATGCCAGCATTATTTTTTTAAAGTTTATTTTATGCAATTGTATTGAGGACTGATTAAGTCTTGGAGGCAGCCAAGAGGTGATGGACAAATACACCTTCAATCTCAGTGTTCACAAGTCAGGGACACGTGGATCTCTGTGAGTTCGAGGCCACATGTTGGTAAGTTAGATGGTTGATTTTTGTGACAGAATTAAGATGATTTTGAACTTTGACTCTCCTCCTGCCACCTGCTGGGATTACAGACATTTCCTGTCACACCTGATTTTATGGGGTGCTGGAGATGGACTCAGGGCCTACGCATGCTGGACAAGCACTCTAACAAATGTGTTCCATCCCAAGGAATTATATACATGAGCATGGTGTTGAAAGTAGGCTGTTAAAATTTCAAAATATTTTGTGTGTGTGACTGTTTACCATGGTATGTGTGTGGCAGAAGTCAGAGGACAATTTTCAGGAGTCAGTTCTTGCCTTTTACCATGTGGGTCCTGGGGATTGAACTCAAGTTCTCAGTGTTGGTAGCAAGGACTTTTTTGTTTTTGTTTTTTGAGACAGGGTTTCTCTGTAGCTTTGGAGCCTGACCTGGAACTAGCTCTTGTAGACCAGGCTGGCCTCGAACTCCCAGAGATCCGCCTGCCTCTGCCTCCCGAGTGCTGGGATTAAAGGCATGCGCCACCACCGCCCAGTGGTAGCAAGGACTTTGAATGCTCGCTTTCTCATTGGTTTCTTTGCTTTGAAACAAGATCTTGCTATATAGCCTTGGATGGCTGGCCACAGACTCTCAATTCTGCGTTAGCCTCCTGAATGAGCTGGGCATTGATTAATGCCCATATAGGCATTCACTCTGTACACATAGCCTAGCTAGCTACATCATGAGCACTATATTATACCTGTGTGTGGATGGATCAGAAGTATCCAGGATAGAAAAGTTATTACATAATTGACAGTTGCTAGTCTCATTTGGAGATCATTAAACAGGGATAATGAGATGACTCAGCTGGTAAAGACTTGTGCTGCCTGTAATGGTCTACTTTGTCCCTTTAAGAGAAAGCCACGCCCACTCCCACCCCCACCCGCTGAGGCAAGCTGATTTCAGCTTCCAGCCTGAGTCCCTTCATTTTTCCATCTCTCCCAAAGAGGCAACTTCTGCCTCGCTCCATTCTCCCCACTCCCCCCCCCTTGTTTCTCTCTGTTCTTTCCCCTTCTGCCCTTACTCCTTCTCCCTTTCCCTTTTATAACCCACTAAATAAATATCCAACCTCACTCTGCATGGCGTGCCTATTCTATCTGTCTCTGTCTCTCGTCTGCCGCCTGTGGCTCTCTACCCCAGGACCAGTCGACGTTAGGAGATCTGCAGCGTGGTCTCGTAGCATGCTCATCCATCTATCTCTCCTGGTGGGACTCACTGCCTCTCATGGCCCACTGCAGCTGCTTGGGGAACTTCACTGCCTGGGACTGGCTACTCTTCGGACCTGCTGCCCACTGCCTGCCACCCGCTTGGGGACCTGCAGCATGGTCTCATGGCCTGCTGCCTGCTGCAGCCACTCAGGAACCTACAGCATTTTTACTTCATCTGTAACACTGCCAAGACTGATGGCTTGGGTTTGATCGGTGGGACCCACATGGTGGAAGGAGGGGACTGACTCTGAAAATTACACGCAAGTTTCCATCAATGAATATAAACAATATTAAACAACTGGTCAAAAATGGGCAACAGTAGAAGAGGTTGCAGCTTAGTGGTACAGCGGATCTTTGGCACGTTTGCAGCCCCGGGTTTGATCTCTGGCACCATCCAAAAGCACCACGCCCACAGAGAGCTTATTCAGCTCTGACGTGCAAGCACAGACCCATTCTGGATCCCGCTCCCCATTCCCAAGGTCTTATCCCACCACACTGTGTTTGTTTTAATGCTGTGAAGGAGGTTTCAAAGACTTGGGGATAGGCATGTGTCAATGCCTACATGTGGGACGAAATGGGGACAGAAGCCAGTAACTAGGGAGAGGCAGGAATGTGGAAACAATTTACTGAGGGAGGCAGGAACAAGGAGCATGGAGGAACAGCTGGTTGGTTAGACTTGACAGGAAACATGATACCTCCAGTGGGTGGATGAGGGGCTTCAGGGAGAGCGGCAAGGTCTGTGAGCAACTCAGGGCCTCACGACAGATCTGGAAGGGTGCAATGGTGCTTTTGGTTACTCTAAGAAGACAGACCTTTGTGAGTTTAAGGTCAGCCTGAGCTACTTTGAGAGTTCCAGACCCATCCAGGGCTATAGAAATGTCAGATACTGCCATTGTTTCAAATCTTCTGCACATCTGTTAATACGATAACTCCCATTCCCTAGGAATTTACAATAGAAATCTGGAGGCTGCATCAATGAACCACAGGCTTGGAGAAGACCTTCTAGGCAGTAGTTGTGGACTGAATAACAATAGAGGTGTTTGGATGCCAGGTTTCACCTCCAGGCGCTGATTTGGTTCTGTGTGTGGAGCTTCCCACTTCCCAACCCTCAGAACTCCACGGACTTTATGGGTTCATTGCCAACCCTTGCCATAGGAACCTAAATTCAGTTAATATAGCCAGGTGTACTGGCGCATGCCTTTGATCTCGGCACTCCTAGTGAAAGGCCCAGATAAATTCAGACTCCTCTAGCAGAAAGAGTAGAGCCGAAGAAATCTAGCAGGGAGAGAAGAACCAAAAGCCTAGGTGAGCCGGTTCAGTGACTCTGTTCCAGGGACGAGCTGACCATAAAGTTTGATTATAATCCCCTTGTGATTATCACTGGTATTTTCAGAATTTTCCAATGATGCCCTCCCTACCCCCTTTGGGTTATTGGGTTGTGGTTTCTTCCCTTAAATACCCCCTTCTTCCAGCTACTCAGGGTCGAACTCTCTACCCCTGCATGGGAGATGAGTTTCGGCCCCAGTGCACTGGTTCCTGTCCTGTCAATAAACTTCGTGTGATTGCAGTAAGGATGGTCTCTTGTGAGTTCCTGGGGGGGTCGTGTTATCCCGATACTTGAGAGTCTCCCGGCTCTGGGGGTCTTTCACTAGAGGCAGAGGCAGGAGAATTTCTGTGAGTTTAAGGACAAGTCTGGTCTACATATGGAGCTCTAGGCCAGTGAGAAATAAAAAGTGAGACCTTGTCTGAAAAATCAAAAATAAATCAAATTAACATCAATTTCTGCTTGAGGTGGTGGTGCATGACTTTAATCCCAGAACTCAGGAGGCAGAGGCAGGGCCTCTGTGGGTTTGAGGACAGCCTGATATGCAGAGTGAGTTTCCGAACAGCAAAAGATCCCGATAGAGAGATTCTGTTGCAAACCAACTAATTAATTTCCATTAGCCTATTATTAGACCTGGACTTTGTTTGTATGATCTTTCCTGCTTACAGACTTCCCTATCTCAATTTTCAGTATTTCAAAATTTGACTTCTCCTTTATGGTTTTGAGACAGTTCTGTGAGGGAGTCCAGGCTAGCTAGAAACTCTTTTTTTGTTTTTCTGTGTAACTTTGGTGCCTGTCCTGGAGCTCACTCTGTAGACTGATATGGCTTTGAACTCAAAGAGATCCACCTGCCTCTGCCTCCCAAGTGCTGGGACTAAAGGCACGTGCCACCCACTGCCCAGCTAGAAACTCTGTTTTAAAAATTAAATCAGCCAGTGTGCACACATGTGGCTGTGCTTATGCCTGGTCCATTTGCAGAGGCCAGAGGACAACTTTTAGGAGTTGATTCTTTCACTGTTGGGTCTGGATCCAAGGCTTGAACTTGGGTTTCCAGGCTTGCATGGTAAACACTTTCACCTGCTGAGAGAGACTTTGAACTTCTGATCAATCCTCCTGCCTCCACTTCCTGAGTTCCGGGAGTTCAGGAATGTGTTATCATACCTAGTTTATGCGAGTCCTGGGAATTGAATTCCAGGCCTTGTTTGTGCTATGCAGGTATGCTACACTGAACCAAGTCCTCTCTTTTAGAAATTTTGATTGTCACATGTTAAGTGTTTTTTTTTATGTGTGTGTGTATGAGGGATTACAATGTGTAGCAGCAACCTTAACCTACTGTTTGTCTTTTTGGGTGTTGGAGGGGCAAGGAAGTTTAAGGCTGAATTCACACATGGTAGGCACACTGAACCTTCATTTCCTCAACACCTCATGTGCGGTTTCTGTGGTCAGACGGATTTGCCTCCACTTTTGTTTTGGTGTGTGTGTGTGTGTGTATGTGTGTGTGTATTTTAAGACAGGGGTTCTCTGTGCAGCCTTAGCAGTCCTGAAGCCAGACTGACCTTGAGTCCAGAGATGTGTCTGCTGCTTCTTGCTGGGGTTAAACGTGTGCTCTACCTCAACTCAAAAACCTCCACTGGTTTTTTGTGGGCTTTTTTTTCTCTTTCTTTTTTTCTTTTCTCTGTATAGCTTTGGAGTCTGTCCTGGAACTCACTCTGTAGACCAGGCTGGCCTCGAACTCACAGAGATCTGCCTCCTGAGTGCTGGGATTAAAGGTGTGTGCTACTACTGCCCAGCTCCTCCACTGTTTTTTAATTGAGACAAAGTCTCATTTATCCCATGCTATGTAGCCAAGGATGCCCTTGAATTTCTGGTTTTCTCTATCTACCTCCTGGTTGCTGGGATTATAGGCATGGACCACCATATCTGACTTTATGTATTCCCCTGGATCCTTTGGAGCTGGGATATCTAGTGTAGGACCCAGCCACGACAAGCCCAATAGAAGCCCTAGTCTCAGTACCAGGTTCCAAGAAAGCCCACAAACTGAGACCACTCAGGCACCAGGAACAGACCCTCAAAAGGAAATTCCTAACATTCCAACCATTGCAGATAGAATCACCTGCCAGCACACACCCATTGCTTTTCACCAGGACACCCCTAGACAAATATCAGTCAATCAGGGGTCCTGAACCTTAGAAGTCACTCATCCCAACCTTTGCTACTATAAAAACCCAACCCCAAGTGCGCTCGGGGCACACTGAGAGTCTGAGTTCAAACTTGAATAATAAAGATTCTTTGCTTTTACATATAGGACTTGGTCTCTTAGTTGGTTTTTTGGGTACTCTGTGATTTGGGCATAACATCTGGCTTGTCAAGTGGGTGCTGGAATCTGAATCCAGAACACCTCATTATTGCACAGCAGGTTTTCATAACTGCTTAACTCTTTTAAGCCCTGGAGAAATTAAAAATGTGTGTATGTGTGTATAGGGTGCAGTTCTGATTGAACTCAGGTTGTCAGGTGTTTATTTACTTATTTTATTATGTACACAGTGTTCTGTCTGCATGTATGCCTGCAGGCCAGAAGAGGGCGCCAGACTTCACTATAGATGGTTGTGAGCCACCAAGTGGGAATTGATGGGAATTGAACTCAGGACCTCTGGAAGAGCAGCTAAAGCTCTTAACTGCTGAGCCACCTTTCCAGCCACCACCCCCCCACCTTAGGAAAATTCTTAAACTCCCTTGCCTCAGCTTCCTCATTGTTAGTACGGGAGAACTGACAACAGGCTTGCATTTATCACTCGGTCTTTCCAATTTTTCCGATCGCTTGTGCTGGCTGAGCGACTTCATGGAGCTTGCTCTTCAGACCAGCTTCCCTGTGTGGTAGAGGGAGATACTGTGTCAGGGTGGTGATGGCTCACCTGTTTGCTTCCTGCCTGCCAGTCACTGGCATGACTGCCCTTGGGTTGTTCTCCAGTTCTCTGGCTTCCCCTCTGTAAAGTTGGTGCAGCTGGTGCCGTTGTCTGAACTCAGTGTGTTTGCCTAGGAAAGGAACGGGCTTCGAGATGTATCTCAAAGTGGAGATGGGTGACGTTATGCATGGCCTGCTGTCGGGACTTCTCCAGGGCTAGCCAAGCATTTGGGGTAATTCCAGCACGGCTTATGTTCACTTGTGTTGGAAGCACACAGTTTTTGTCTTGTCCACAGGTTTCTCTCTGGCACTACAGGCTAACAGTGCACTCCTTCTTCCTTGCAGGTGTATTATGAATGATCAGGGGCTCTGATCTGAGTTGAATGGGGATGACATTCTGCCTGTTAGGAAGTCCGTGTGTGTCTGTGCACATGTGAGGTATGGTTCAGGGGTGAAGCTGCTTGCTGCTGAGCCTGATGGTCTGACTTGATCCCTAGGACCCATGAGTGAGGGAAGAGCCAACTCTGACGGCTGTTCCATCCTCCCTCCCTTCTTCACTGGGTGCTGTGAGCAATCACAGGGTAAATGCGCCACCATTGAGTTACATCACCACTTTCAGGTCCTCATCTCTGATCTCAGTAGGGTAACCATGCTGCCTGCCCAAGATTAGAATTATTATCCAGACAATGACCAGCATTTGGGGGAAAACCACTCCTGTATCCATTTGGGAACTACATTTTATTTTATGATACTGTCACAAAATGAAATACATAACTCTGTGGTCAATCTTAACATTTAAAGGAACTGGAGGGGCCAGTTCTGGTGGCACAGACTGATAGGATTTGCTGAAGGAGGCAGAGGCAGGAGGATCAGGAGTTAAAGGCCAGCCTGGATTACAAGAAAAAAAAAGGAGCTGGAAGGAAGGCTCAATAGTCAAGAACACTTGATCTTCCAGAGGACCCAAGTTCAGGACCCACTTGGCATGGTTCAAAACTGCCTGTAACTCCAGCTCTGGGGAATCTGACGCCTTCCTTTGGTTTTTTACACACACACACACGAGCATTTACTCTCACACGTATACACATAGAAAACAAATTTTAAAGTGTCCCTGTAATGTCTCCTCCAACCCCATCTTTGTCACTTGGGAGCTTCGTATGGCAGCAAGCAAAGTCAGAATGTAAGGTGTTCCAGAGTTATGCATCTTTGACAATTTTTCAGTTTATGTGAATGACTGTTTTGCCTACATGTGCACAATGCAAATCAGCTGAGCTGGAGCGATAGATGGTGTAACTTTGTTACACATGTGGGTGGTGGGGACCAAATCTGACCTGAGTTCTCAGCAAGAGCAACAAGTGCTCTTAACCACTGAGCCACGTCTCTAGTCCCTATCTCAGTTTAACTACGGCTTGGATGCCTTATCAATGGTGGTGGCAAAGGTGCCACCAAGTTCCACCTGAGATTCTCCGGGGCTGCACCCATCCTCATCCCTTCTTATGGTTACAGCTCCAGGGCATCCTCCTTTTGTTTACTAAGTAATGTTTTTCTGCACCTTCGTCTCAAACTGCCATCTCTCCTTGATTGGAATTTTCTAGTTCTCCCAATTTCAGGTGGAAACTTTCTGGTTCTGCCTACCAGACACCCAGGATACTCAGACAAAACTCGTTTTTTTTTTTTTTGTTTTTTTTTTGTTTGTTTTTTTTTGGTTTTTCGAGACAGGGTTTCTCTGTGGTTTTGGAACCTGTCCTGGAACTAGCTCTGTAGACCAGGCTGGTCTCGAACTCACAGAGATCCGCCTGCCTCTGCCTCCCAAGTGCTGGGATTAAAGGCGTGCGCCACCACCGCCCGGCCAAAACTCGTTTTTTAAGGAGCTCTTGTATCCTGGGGCTGTCTTCTAGGCTGCTGTGTAGCTAAGCATGTCCTTCAATTTCTGAACCTCTCACGTCTGCCTGAGCTGGGACCATCTGGTGTTCGGTTTACGTGGTGCAGGGGTGCGGGCGATGTCCTCAGCCTGAAACCTGAGTTCTTCAGTTTTCAGGGTCATAAGCACGAAGTCCCTGGAACAATGAAACTTTCTTGCCTTTCCCTCAGGCAAGTTGCTCTTTAAACTGGTGCCCTAAAGCTTATCATTAGAGTTCACATTTCCCCTAAAGAGCACCACATTGTTCTGATGGGGACACTGGAGTTCACTGTTCCAACATTTTATCTTATCACTTGGTGTTTGTTGAGTTAGCAGTACGCTAAACAGGTGCGGGTCATCTATGTATTCATATATACTTTCAGTATTCCATGTAATCAACGAAAGTCAAGACAGATGCTGGAAACGCTAATAGCTCATTAAATCCTCACGCTAGGAGGTAGTTACACTGTTGGCTGCTATTTACAGGCAAGGCCATTTGAGACGCAGGGGTTAAGTGATTTGCTTAAGATCAACCACCTGATAGTTGGAGCCAGTCCAAGGTCCAGGCCGTGAATCCTGCCCGGGCGTGACAAGGACACACAGTTCTGCCTCCGTGCGTAGCGGAGGCTGTGCTCGCTCGCGGGTAGGTACGAGAATGGCTGGCTGACAGAATGCCGTGGTCACAAGACACAATTTCTACAAATGACCTTGATGGGTCGGCGGGTCGTCGCAGAGAGGAAGGAAGGACAGCAGTCCCCCCCCCCTGCCCCCAGTACCCTGTAGCTGCATCCTAAGCTGGGGAGAGCCCCGGCGAAACCACCCAGACTCTTTACGGATGCAAACATCTCCGTTAAGAGTCACTGCAGCCTTTCCCGTGGGAAGAGCGTACATCCTTCGCTATTTTGGAACCAACAGTCCGGTCGATTGGGGTCAGGCTCTAGTCTTTTTCTGCTCGCGGCCTAAGAAATCTTAACAATGGCCATGTTTAGTTCTGTTCACCCCTCTACGTCAGAGCTCAAGTCAGCGCACACTGGCCATGGTGAAACAGATCCGGTTAGGTCAGGAGCCTGGCGTGGTAATTAGGGAATGGTCTGGAACTCTTCCACCTCTCCCAACTTCAGGTCCCATCAGGATCGACACCCCCGGTCCCTGCCCCCTTTCCACCGGCCAAGTCATCCCCAACCCGCAGACTCCGTCATCCGCACAGCACAGCATCTCTTAACGCTCCGCAGGTCCGGCCGTCCTCCCGCAAGCTCCTCCCCAGCCGCGGAGTCTCCGGGCCGGGCCCAGGTGACCGTCCTCCCCGGTCTCCGCCCCCGCCCCACCCCCGCCGGCCTCCCGCACAGGCTAGGCTCGGCTCGCCTCCGCCGCACAGGCTAGGCTCGGCTCGCCTCCGCCGCACAAAGGCCGGAGGCCGCCTCACCGCGCGCAGGGATCCGGGCCACGCGCGCTCCCCCGCCTCGCCCCGCCCCAAGGACGCAGGGCCTCGTTGGCTCCGCCGCCCCCTCGCGCTGCACGCTCCCGACACGCAGGACGCGGAGACGAGGCCCGCCTCCCGAGCCAGGGCGCCCCGGCCTGCGCGCGCCCGCCCGCTCCCCGCCGAGGGACTACTTCGCGGCCCGACTCCTCGCCCCGAGCTACTTCCTGCCGCGGACGCGTCGGCGGGCGGCGCGCACGGCATGGCGGCGGCGCGCGCCTGAGGAGCTGTGTCGGGGTGGGGGGTGGGGGCGGTCCGCCGGTCCGCTCAGGCCTCGGCGCGGCCTAGACGCTCCGCTCGGCTCGCTCGCTCGGTCCCGCCCGCCCGTCCTCGTCCGCCCCGCCATGGCGGAGCCTTCGCCGGCCCGACGTCCGGTGCCTCTCATCGAGTCGGGTAAGACGCGGCCGCGCGTCCCCTCCGCCCGGCGCCGCGCGGCCGCCGCTGACCGTCCCTGTCTTCTCCCCGCAGAGCTGTACTTCCTCATCGCCCGCTACCTCTCGGCTGGCCCGTGTCGCCGAGCGGCGCAGGTGAGTGCGGGCGGGCGGGAGGGCGGACCGGCGGGCGCAGCCGCAGCCGCCCGGGTCTGACCGTGCGTCTCTGCCGCAGGTGCTGGTGCAGGAGCTGGAGCAGTACCAGGTCGGTCATCCGCCCCCGCGTCCCCCGTCCCCCCGTCCCCCGTTCCGCCCTGCCGGCGTCCCGGCCGCGGTGGTCACTCGGACGCCTCTCGTGTCTCTTTCCAGCTGTTGCCGAAGAGGTTGGATTGGGAGGGCAACGAGCACAACAGGAGCTACGAGGAATTGGTGAGCACCGCCCGCCTGTCCGCCCGCGTCCTCCGCGCGCTCGATCGCTCGCCCGCCCACCAGCGTCCCCGGCCGGGTCTCTGCTCCCGTGCGGGTCCCGCGGGGACGCTCTCGAGAGGTCCACGGTTGCCCGGGGCGACCGGCCCGACCCCCTCTCCCCCCCCCCCCAGGCTCGCGGTTGGGGCCGGGGGGAAGATTTGGCAGAAAACGGCCCTGGGGGCGGCGCGGGCACCGGCGGGGGCGTCCCTGGCTCGCGGCCTGGCCCGGTCTCCAGGTGCGCCTCCAGCCACTCAGAGGGGCGCTCTCGTCGCCCTCCGTTCGGACTTGTAACTCGAGCTCTCATTGGTCTCCCCTCTCCTGCTCCGCCCAGGTCTTCAGACCACTTGTTCCCTAGGAATAGTCATTAGGTGGAGAAATGGCCCCTTGCTGTGTTCTTCCCGTCCACTTTTTCCGCCGCGACGTGATGTACGGCCAGCGTAGTATCTTTGCTTCTCCTAGCCAGGCCTTAGAAAGTTGGCTCACGCTTGGACTTGCTGTATGTAGTGGTACAGGCTTTCAAATTGACATTTCCTCCGACCAGCTATTTTTTGAGACTGGGTGTTGTCACTTACCTCTGGCTGGCCTTGAACTCGCTGTGTAGACCAGGTTGGCCTTGAACTCGGACGCCCCGCGCTTTTTCCTCCAAGAGCTGGGACTAAAGGCCTTCGTGCCTGGCTTTCTTGGTTTTCTTGAGGAGTGCTAATGTGCTTTTTATCACTT
Source organism: Chionomys nivalis (assembly GCF_950005125.1). Classification (NCBI taxonomy): domain Eukaryota; kingdom Metazoa; phylum Chordata; class Mammalia; order Rodentia; family Cricetidae; genus Chionomys; species Chionomys nivalis. The sequence goes on from NC_080088.1 coordinate 2,454,458, forward strand.
TTTATTATCCTCCCTACACTTGCTTAGACGTTCTGTGGTAGGTAATTGAGCTTTATGCAGTTAACGGAAGTTTTGGTGGGGGGCAGTTTATCGGTAGTGGAACAGAAACGTTCCGGAAAACGTTTTTGACAATTTAAGATGAAAATTTTGTCTTAACTAAAATTTGATTTGCTAGCCCATGTTGAGCATGTTGAACACAGAAGATGTAAACGGTCTCTGAATCTTCACTGTTGATTTTTGGCTACATAGGGCCATTTGGCCTCGGCTCGCAGTCCTGCGTCACTGAACCTCAGTCCTGGGCCGGGATTACTCGGGAAGAGAGCCGTCCCACACCTGTAAGCAGTCGTAGTCCTAGAGGTGATAGCGAGAAGTCAGCCAGGGCATTTGTCGCTTGTGAGCACTTAACCATAAACAGTTGGAGTTTTCAGGGGTAGGGATTTAACCCAGAATGCTCAGTCGTGCTGGGCAGGTGCTGCAAGCGGGTCAGCTCCTATTCTGTGCTTAGCCAGGTGTTAGCCATCACATTGGGAGCTGCTGAATAGAACAGCGTTGCTGGGTTGTTTAATTTGTCTTGTTAGGATTGTTTATAAAGAGCAAATGCTTCAGACTGAGGTAGCTTTTCATTTAAAAGCACTTCCTGGCAATGGTGACAACAGGATTTGATCCCTGGGACCCCTGTGGAGGAAGGAGAGAACCTACTTCCAGGGTGGGTCTCTGCCATCCACTGTCAAGCGTGTGTGTGCATATATGTACACACGTGTAATACACGTTTAAAAGTGAATATTGAACCACATTTGTTCTCATAGGTTTGATATTCTAAGGCTTGTGGGTGTGTGCATGCTGGGGTGTGAATCCAAGGCCTCTCCTGTGCTAAACCCATAGGCAGGGTTTTATCACACTCCTTCCCACCAGACAAGGCTGGGATTTTGATTTACAGCTCCAGCCAGACAGAATTACTTGGGAACTACCTTCCCCTCTTCCTAGCTATCTCCAAGTGTCCTATAGTATGCATCCATCTTTTTCTCTGTGTAGCCCTGACTGTCCTGACTGTAGACCAGGCTGGCCTTGAACTCAGAGATCCACCTGCCCTGGCTCGTAAGTGCTGGGATTAAAGGTGTTCACCGCCACAACCTGGCATCAGGTGTTTTTTTTTTTTTTTTTCCGAGACAGGGTTTCTCTGTGGTTTTGGAGCCTGTCCTGGAACTAGTTCTTGTAGACCAGGCTGGTCTCGAACTCACAGAGATCCGCCTGCCTCTGCCTCCCGAGTGCTGGGATTAAAGGCGTGCGCCACCACTGCCCGGCCAGGTGTTCTTTTTGAAAGTCTAGGGAATGTTTAAGTAGTTTGTTTCATAGTTTTGCTCCTGTTAATGTAAGTCTTTGAAGGAGGTGGGAACAACCCAGACCCATTGTTGACACTGCCTTCCTACTGGGATGAAGCCATGTTGTAAAGTCTGGAGAGAGTTTGCTTTCTTTGACTTTTGCTGGTAAGAATTGCTTGAACCCTACTTCAGGTGCTGGTATCTACTTCCTGTGGCTGGATAGCCGCCCGACTGATTCCTATCGGAGTACCCTTTCTCTCTCCATCTCACCCCTGACTGGGTCGGGGACACCTGTGGCTTACCTGCTGAGCCTCTCACTTCAAGGCCTGCACAGCCACCTGGCTAAAGAACCATTTCTTTCTGAGGGTACAGCCAGCATGGAACTCCCCATCACAGATTGTGTGTTGGTGTTTTCTGAGTCCTTAATATTTTTATAACGTTTTTTGCAGGGTGGGTGGGATAAGGCTGGGTCTGATGTAGCCCAGGCTATCTGGCCTTGAGGTCTGTTAACTGAGGATCCTGATCTTGTTGGGCTTATAAGTTTGTAAATATAATTTTAAAACCTTTAATAGTTTATTCCCTGTGCTGTCATTTTACTGAAGAAGACCAAAAGATTTGTCATAGTATTTCCCATGTTTATTTTCTCAGTGGTTCCAGTCCTTTGATAAGAATCATTTGGTGGACCAGTAGGTGGTGATGTGCACATCATCTTTAATTCCAACACTTGGGAGGCAAAGGCAGGTGGATCTTTGTGAGTTTGAGGCCAGCCTGGTCTACAGAGTGAGTACCAGGACAGTCAGGGCTGTTACACTGAGAAACCCTGTCTTGAAAAACAAAACAAGAAAAGCAGAAAGAATGATTTGGTGGGGACTGAAGAGAAGGCTCAGTGGTTAAGAGCCCTGGCTACTTGCTCTTTCAGAGGGACTCGGGTTCAATTCCCAGCACCTACGTGGCAGCTAAAAATTGTCTGCAACTCCTAAGATCTGACACCCTCACACATACATACAGGCAAAACACTAATACAAATAAGATTTAAAATACTTGGAATTTACACATTCTGAATGTCCACAGTGGTACCAAATCAGTCAGTTGGGAATCTGCTATGGTGTGTCTGGGCACTAGTAATTTTATAAGCTTTCCAGGTGGTTCAAATACAGCTTCTGCAAAGTTATGCTTTATTTTAATTTGTGACGGTACTGTTAGTCTGACTTGTATTTAAGAACAAGAGTACCGACCGGGCAGTGGTGGCGCACGCCTTTAATCCCAGCACTCGGGAGGCAGAGGCAGGCGGATCTCTGTGAGTTCGAGACCAGCCTGGTCTACAAGAGCTAGTTCCAGGACAAGGCTCCAAAACCACAGAGAAACCCTGTTTCGAAAAACCAAAAAAAAAAAAAAGAACAAGAGTACCTTTACCTATTAAGAATTAAGACCAGCTGGGCGGTGGTGGTGCACACCTTTAATCCCAGCACTCGGAAGGCGGAGGCAGGCAGATCTCTTGAGTTTGAGGCAGCCTGGTCTACAGAGCTAGTTCCAGAATAGCTAGGACAATTACGTAAGGAAACTCTGTCTCAACCAAGAAGATGCTGAGGCAAAGACATTGGTTGGCCAACTTGGGCTACATAGAGAAACTGTCCAGGACCAAAGCCTAGCCATAGGAGGACTCCCACCTCGCTGTGCTGCAGGTTGGGATTGAGTCTTATTTTAGATTTATTTTTTTAAATAAATTTTAAAATAAATAATTTTTAAAGGTTTATTACGTATAGTGTTCTGCCTGCATGTGTCCCTGCAGGCCAGAAGAGGCATCAGAGCTCATCATAGATGGTTGTGAGCCACTATGTGGTGCTTGGGAATTGAACTCAGAACATCTGGAAGAAGCAGTCAGTGCTCTTAAGTGCCGAGCCACCTCTCCAGCCCCGGGATTGAGTCTTCCCTGGATGACATTAAAAATCTTTTGTTTGCCGGGTGGTGGTGGCGCACGCCTTTAATCCCAGCACTTGGGAGGCAGAGGTAGGCGGATCTCTGTGAGTTCGAGACCAGCCTGGTCTACAAGAGCTAGTTCCAGGACAGGCTCCAAAGCCACAGAGAAACCCTGTCTCGAAAAAACAAAAAAAAAAAAAAAAAAAAATCTTTTGTTTACTTTGTGTATGTGCATGTCTGCCACATTGTGCCCATGCAGGTCAGTCTTCTCCTGCAGTGTGAGTTCCAGGAAAGCCATCACATGGGTATTTCCTTACATTGTACTGTCATTGGGAGATCATGATTTTGAATGTTTACATAAACTTCTCTTAAAAAACTGTAGTATGTAGTCCTGGCTGACCTGCCAGTGCTACGATTAAAGGAGTGTGCTTGCCATCGTGGTGAACCTTAAATTAGAAATCTGTTGAGGAATTTTGTTTTCTGTTTGTGTGTTTGAGACTGGGTTTCTCTGTGTTACAGTCCTAGCTGTCCTGGAACTAGCTCTTGTAGACCAGGCTGGTCTCGAACTCACAGAGATCCGCCTGCCTCTGCCTCCCAGATTTTGGGATTAAAGGTGTGCGGCACCACTGCCCAGCTAGTAAGTCTTTATTTTTTAATGTATTTGTGGGCTATGACTCAGTGGCTAAGAGCACTGTCTGCTCTTTCATTAGCACCTTTCCAGCACAGTAGTTCACAGCTGTCCAACTTTAGTCTTAGGGATCCAGTGCTGTCTTTTTTTTTTCTTTTTTCTTTTTTTTTTTTGGTTTTTTGAGACAGGTTTCTCTGTGGTTTTGGAGCCTGTCCTAGAACTAGCTCTTGTAGACCAGGCTGGTCTCGAACTCACAGAGATCCGCCTACCTCTGCCTCCCAAGTGCTGGGATTAAAGGCTTGTGCCACCACCGCCCGGCTCAGTGCTGTCTTTTGACTTCCAAGAGTGCAATACACGTGATGCACAGATGTACGCATAAGCAGGATTATTACACATGATTTCTGTGTGTATGTGCACGCGAGCACAGAGGTGCTCTCAGGCAGAGTTAGATCTGCAGTGCCGTGCTGGAGTGAAGAGCCTGTCTGAGGTGGTCCTGAGAGTCCATCTCTGGTCCTCTGCAGCAGTAGCACTTAACTCTCCAGACCTCTTAAGAGCTTTTTTATTCTTTGGTAAATTAGTTCATCTCTGTCCTAATCTCTGCTTTGCCTCTCCTTCCTCTGTTTTCCTCTCCCATTTCCTTCTTCTGTAACCCAGGGACTTGTTCTGTTAGTCCTGGCTGATCTGGAGCTTGATGTAGACCATGCTAGCCCTGGGTCTGGATGTAGACCAGGTTAGTCCTGGGTCTTGATGTAGACCCGACGAGCCTTGAGCTTTCATCCAGCCCCTGCTTCTGTCACTTTAGTGCTTTCTGGCATTTTGGTGGTGTGCCTTTTTTTTTTTTTTTTTTTTTTTTTTTTTTTTTTTTTTTTGGTTTTTCGAGACAGGGTTTCTCTGTGGCTTTGGAGCCTGTCCTGGAACTAGCTCTGTAGACCAGGCTGGTCTCGAACTCACAGAGATCCGCCTGCCTCTGCCTCCCGAGTGCTGGGATTAAAGGCGTGCGCCACCATCGCCCGGCTCGGTGGTGTGCCATTTTGCCAGTCTTCTACTGCAGCTTTTTGTTGTGTGCATATAATAGGTCTAGTCATTTTTCCTAAAGACATGATGTGCATGTAGGGCTGGGAAGATGGCTCGGGTTTGGGAGCATTGACTGCTCTTCCAAAGGATGTGGGTTTAATTCCCAGCGCTCACGTGACATTACAACTGCCTGTAGCTTCAGTTCCAGGGGATCTGACACTCTCATACAGACACACATTGGGCAAAAACACTCATGAACATAAAAATAAATAAATCATAAAAAATGTCACCTGCATGTGGTAGACAGTATTTGCTATTTTGTTTGTTTTGAGACTCTGTGTAGCTCTGGCTGGCATGGAACTTGGAGAACTGTCTGCCTAATGAATGCTGGGATCGAGTCATCAGTATCTGTAAGATGGCAGGTAGAAAAGCATCTTTTTAATTAATGTCCATTGTAGGGTTTTAGGACAACAAGTCTTTGTGAATGAGGAGCAGCTGATAGGACCTACTTAATGACACTAAGGAGGATAAGCAGCAGGCTGCCTTGTGCTTAGTGCTGCCAACTGGGGGTGACGCTGTCATTTCCCCATGGCTTTGCTGTGTCCACAGGCTCACTTGGTTATTGGTAAAGTGCCCTTGATTTGTTTATCGATTTTTGTTCTGTTGTTTTTTATATAAGTATAAATTTGTAGTCCTTGTCTTTTTGGTTCAAGACAGGGTTTTTCTGTAGCTTTGGAGCCTGTCCTGGAACTAGCTCTTGTAGACCAGGCTGGCCTTGAACTCACAGAGTTCCGCCTGCCTCTGCTGAGATTAAGGCATGTGCCACCACTGCCCAGCTTTTCTCTCTCTCTCTCTCTCTCTCTCTCTCTCTCTCTCTCTCTCTCTCTCTCGTTGAATTTTCTTAGTTCTTAAGTGTAAGACACGTTAGGATTTCTTGTCTTCCTGTTGAATTGACCTAATATTTTTTTTTTTTTTTTTTTGGTTTTTCGAGACAGGGTTTCTCTGTGGTTTTGGATCCTGTCCTGGAACTAGCTCTTGTAGACCAGGATGGTCTCGAACTCACAGAGATCCGCCTGCCTTGACCTAATATTTTAAAACTAGAAAATGACCCTTATTTAGGTGACACTTAAAAAAAAATCACTAAAATTTATTTTCATGTGTTTGAGTACTTGTTAACCCATGGAGGTCGGAAGAGGACACGGAATTCTTAGGAACTGGAGTTAACAGTTGTTGTAAGCCACCATTGGTTTCTAGGAACTGAATCCAGGTCCTCTGTAAAAGTAGCAAATGACCTTAACCTTTGAGCCATCTCTTCAGCCCCAAATGGAGACACTTTGTAGCAGTTGAGTATCTAAGTCTGTTTATGTTGAACCTTGTGCATGCTAGGCAAGTGTCCTCCCACTGAACTTCAGCCCCAGTTCATTCTGAGTCTAAACTGTGGGCGGTATGAAGAGGTTAGGTTGGTTTACCAGTTCTTGAAGTGTGCAGAAACACAGCTCTTTCTTTAAAGGAAATAGACGCTTTCATCCTGTTGCCAAATAGGAGTAACCATGGCTTGGGAATAAGATTTAAATTTCCCTTGTTCCCACTGTGGCAGCAGTTGTGTGAAATTTTTGTCGCAACAGAATAAAGTAATAAAGGCAGTGCAACAGAATAAAGTAATAAAGGCACTTTTCTGATATGTGTAGAAACTGGCTCATGTTTCTATCCCACCAGCCAGCTCCCCAATAATCACACAGAGACTTATTAATTATAAATGGTTGGCTGGTAGCTTAGGCTTGTTACTAACTGCATCTTTCAATTTAACCCGTATATATCTGTGCTCTACCATGGGGCGGTACCATTTTCAGCATTGGCAAGGTCATCTTCCAGTCTCCTCGAGACTCCATCCTTCTTCGCCCTACCTAACTTCTTCCTCTTTATTGTCCCTTAGCTCTTTCTTCAAATCAGAGCAACACTACTTCACAGTATACAAAAAACTATTCCATGTCAGGAAACATCAGGTGATTACAGCAGGGGGGTGATCTCTGTGAGGCCAGCCTGTTTCTACAAGCGAGTTCCAGGACAGGCTCCAAAGTAACACAGAGAAACCGTCTCGAAAAACCAACAAAAAATAAAAAGTTCCAGCCCACTGTAACTCCAAGATCTGACGCTCACACAGACATGCATGCAGGCAAAACGCCAGTGCATATCAAAAAGAAACCAAAAATACCAAACATTTTTAGATTTATTTTTGAGACAGTCTTGCCATGTAGACCAGGCTGAAACTCTCAGATCTTCCTGCCTCAGCCTCTGAGTGCTGGGATTAAAAGGTGTGTGCCATAATATTTGGCTAGATTTACTTACTCTGTTTTATGTGTTATGGGTGTTTTGTCTGTACTACAGGTGGCTTGGTGCCCACATAGTCCAGAAGATGGTGTCAAATGCCCTGGAACTGTGGTTAAGGATAATTGTGGGTGCAGGACATTGGACCTGGGACCCCCCTAGGAGAGCAACCAGTGTTCTTTACTGCAGAGTTAAGATGTTTGGAAAGTGGTTCTTGGTTGTGAAGTTGATTTGAAAAGGCTAAACTCATAGCCAGGTTTGTTCACAAGGTGCTGCTGTAGCTGTAAGGTCATCTGTGTCGTGGAGAGTTGGCTCCTTTCTGTTGGTCCGCATCAGTTGAGACATTGAGTTTTTGTGCATCACATGCATTTTCTGGGATTCTCAGATGTATGAGTTTGTCAGCAGACCACCCAGTTGAATGTGGCCTTTTTGTGCAGGTTTGGCTTGGACGCTTCTTTTTTTTTTTTTTTTTTTTTTTTTTTGTTTTTTCGAGACAGGGTTTCTGTACCATTGGAGCCTGTCCTGGAACTCCCTTTGTAGACCAGGCTGGCCTTGAACTCACAGAGATCTGCCTGCCTCTGCCTCCCGAGTGCTGGGATTTGGACGCTTCTTTACATGTCCAGTGAGCTGGTTACCACCGGTTCACTTTCTGTTGTATGTCACAGAGCATTTGAGAAACGGTTCGTTTGTACTCAGGATAAAGGACAGCAGTTCAAAGGAACATTTTCACTTTTCCAGCATCAAATGTTGAATGTCTTTTGAAGGACCCTATAGAGGTTTTTTGTTGTTGTTGTTATTTATGTTTTGTTTTTTTAGATAGGGTTTCTATGTGTAGCACTAGCTGTCCTGAGAACACTCTGAAAATCAGGCTGACCTCGAATTCAGAGATCTGCCTGCCTCTGCTTCCTGAGTGCTGTGCTACCAACACCTGGATGCCTATAGAATTCTTTGCTAACTGCTGTTGTGGTTTAAAGTGTGATGCTATCGTGATTGCTTTTGGTCGGTTATATCAACTTAATGGCCAACCTCTGTGCTTCTCATCTTCAAAGCTGAAGGTGAAGGTTCTTGTTTACTTTGCAAAACAACATATCATGTTTGATATTTTGTTTGTGTTCTGATAAATAAAGCTTTCCAGGAGGTCAGAGGGCGGAGTTAGCCACTAGTTAGCTATAGCGGTCTGGAGGTCAGTACAGAGAGGATACAGGAACTGTGGAGCGGAGACAGGAAGGGATAAAGAGGGATGGAAACAGGGTCTCAGCCTTTTGGACTGGAGGAATGGAGGAGGAAGGAGGTCACTGGTGGCTGTTCCTCTTCTGATCTTTCAGGTTTTAACCTGATCTGACTCCTGGTTTTTGGTAAGATTAATTAGATTTACACTTCATCATCATTTTTTATTAGTATTTTTATTTTGTATACGAGTGATTTGCCTGAATGAATGTATGGGTAGCATAAGAATACCTGGTATCTTTACAAGTCAGCAGTGTGTCAGATTCCTTGGAACTGAAGTTGGAAATGCTTGATTTGAGCATCGTGTGTGCTGGGAACTGAATCCAGGTCCTCTACAAGAGCAGTCAGTGAGTGCTCTTTCTGCTGCTGACCCAACCACCTGCAAAGCTTCTCCACCCCTGCCGCCTACTGCACTGCATTCTTAGCAGTTTCTACTCCATGTGTGCTGTTGATGTTAGGAGTTGTCATCTTTGCTTTCCAGCCCATTTTGTTCTCAAGATGACCAGGTGAACTTCACTTTTGTCTAACCCCATTTCTGTGTCATAAAACAAATATAAAATAGCAAGTAATAAGTCATTAACAAAAAAGATAAGTATTTATTAAAATCCTGTGTGACATACTCACATTTGTTAAGGGTGTACTCCAGTACAATAGACATTTCCACATTGAAGAACCACCGTTACTGGTGTGCAGCCTAGTGTGAAAGCCTCTCAGATGTGTATTGACTTTGAGAGTGTTTGGTTTCTATATATCCTCAGTGTAGGGGCCGTGAGAGAAGTAGGAGCTGGTCTTCATTTCTTCAGCTCCTTAATCTAGCTAGCTTCTTAGGGACATGTGAAATTACACATCCGTGAAGAGAGGCAGGTGCCTGCACTCGCACCTCAGACAGCTGAGGGAGGCATGGGATCTCAAGTGGAGGCAACCCAGACTTGTATTCATAGCATAACCCTGCCTCAAAACCAAAACTTACATCATTGCATCGTCATGGTACTAGTGATGGAGGTTGGTTGTAGATTGCTTCCTGTTCATGTATGAAGCTCTGGATTACTCTCCAGATCTATAAAACAACACCCACCCCAAGCAAGTAAACCAAATCTACAACCTCTGAAGCAGATTTACACAAGTCTATTGCACGACTGCCAAGTTTATTGCTGACTATTGAGCATCATTTTCGGAAATATCTTTGACTTGTTTTACTGGAGTCTGTTTAGGTTCTGGTTTGTTGTCATTGGTGTGTGTATGTTTTGAGAAGATCTCACTATAGCTCAGGCTGGCCTCCTGCCTTCCTCTGCTACCTAAGTGCTGTGATTAGAGGTGTGTGCTACCTGGCCGGGTGGTAGTTGTGCATGCCTTTAATCCCAGCACTCGGAGGCAGAGGCAAGTTGATCTCAGTGCTTTTGAGGCCAACCTGGTCTACAAAGTGAGTTCCAGGACAGTTAAGAGCAGAAGTCTGTTAACTAATAGGTTTTTTTGTACCCTCATAATAGGTTTGTCTGCTGATGCAGTAAGCCACATAAGACCGAATTGAAAAAGTAAAAGAACAGGTTTATTTGAGCAAAGCAACTCCCGGGTGAGTTCTCCAGCTCCAGAGATGGAGGCAGGAGGGGTCAGACTCCCAAACTAAATCAGGGAGCTTATATACCTGTAGGCAAGGAATGATGACCTGTCCACAAGTATGGACAAAAGCTGGGATGTTTAGGTGGGGTCTTGGACTGCTGGGCTTTTTGATATCTTTGTTAAGAGACTTCTGGGTGGGTGGGGTTTGGAGAGAGGAATGGGGCTTTCTGGATCAAACAGGAATGAGCTGGAGGTTCCAGCTGAACATTAACTGATAGTTGAGGTCAGTGTAGATCTGTAATCAGACATGTCAGAGTTTCTCTGGAGGAGTGTGTCCCAGAGTTTGAAAACGTTGATGTCACAGTAGTGCCTGCCTGAGTGGGTTTATCCTGCTCAGTGGCATTTGTCTTTCCAGTTCAGATAGGCAGTGAGAGTGAAGTTGATTGGGGTGGTTTACACCTGTAATCCGAGCACCCTGGAGGCTAAGATGGAGGACTGATGCAAGTTCAAAGCCAGCCTGGTTGGGCTAACAAGTTCCAGGCCTGCCAGGGAGGGATACAAAGGGAAGCTGTCTTAAAAATAAAAACAGAAACCCTAGGCACGCAGCATTTTTTATTATTCCAGATGCATTCATGTCTTTTATCAGTGTGTAACTTCATGAGTTAAAAACTCCAATTCTCTTTGTGTTTGCTCTTGTCCTTAATGAGGTGTAATTAACATTCTGTCTAATTTTCTTACTCCAAGTGTAAAATCTAAGTGTTGTCACCATAATGAACAGTGAAGAGTTCTCCTGGTACCCTTCATGCATTTTCTGATGTTCTCTGACTGCAGTCTTCTTAAGCACAATTGTTGTATTATATAATTTGAGTTTCTTTGTCCTTTGATACTTGAATGCATGTGTATACTGTCCCAGCTCCCTCGATTTCCCTCTCCAGTGCTTCCCCTTATTACTGTCATCACTTCTTTCCTTCTTTTTAATGCTTTGCTGAATCTAATTAGTGCCGTCTACATGTGCAGAGGTGTGGGGCCATCTTCTATTCTGGTTTTAAAAACAGTCAACTCTAACTCTGGCCTGGAACTTGATATGCAGACCAAGTTGACCTTGAACTTGAGTTCTGCCTGCCTCTGCCTTCCAAGCAATGGAATTATAGTTCGGAGCTACTACTGTTATTGGCTTAATAATTTCTTTTTATTGCTACATATTATAATAGTATTGTATAGCATATTTATTTATTAACTTGTTGCTGGAAATTAATTTTTAAATAATTGAAGTCGTTAGCACTCATAGGGCCTGGAGAGATGACTCAGTGTCTGAGAGTGCCTGATGATTTTGCAGAGGACTGGGGTTTTGGTTGCCAGCATCCTCATGCTGACTTCAGTTGTCCTTCCTCCAGTTCTAGGGCAGTCTGACTCCACAGACAGACGTGCAGGCAAAGTGGTTATACATAGATATCTTCAAAACCGTGTATGTGCCTATTTATGAGTATGTGTACTGTTACTTAAAAGTGGAGTGGCAGAACTGTTCTCAAAAGCTCTAGTACCTATATACCTGTCAGACGTTGCTTCCTGTTCTTTTTATTTATTTATTTTGTCTGTTCTTAGAGATGGGGTGTCATATATAGCTCAAGGTGATCTTGAACTGAGTAGCAGAGACTAGCATTCTGCCTCTGCCTCCCAAGTGCTGGGCTAGTTTCTCCACCTAGCCATGGCCAGTCTTCAGTAGTAGCCAGGCTAGTCGGCTTGATGCTAGCAGGGGCTCCTGGTGGTCTGAGTCTGTGTCACTGCTCTGCTCTCTGGTGTCTTTATGCCCGTTTGCCACTGGGTTCACCACGTTCTTGGCTCAAATAGTTAGGTCAGAATTGGGTTCTGACGGGAGTGCTGGGTAGTGTTTGAGTGTGTTGTTGGGTACTGCTGAGAACTCTGGCCTTTCTCATCTGTTCTAGATGCAAGTTTCTCATCAGATGTGTGCAGTATTTCTTTTGCTTTGTGACTTTTTGACTCACTCAACAGTGCCTTTTGAGGGAAACACTTAAGAATAGCAGTTTTCTCTTTGATTTGTTCTGGTGTCATTACAAATCTCTGACACCCCCCCTCCCCACCAAAGGATTTCTTTTCTGTTTCTATAGCTGTAACTTACAAAGTAACAATTATATTATATGATGCCCTGTCTGCTGTTTACGTTTTGTTCTAACCTGGTCAGTGTTGAGATGCTGAGGAAGCCCATGTGCATTCCCACGTGTAAGCACAACAGAAGTAGACATTGAAAGTTGATTGATTTTGAGAAATTGTGTGCGTCGTCGTTCCAGCACCAGTTATGGGGAAAATGTTTTCTGCACTGAGTAGCATTTGTACCTTTGTCAGAAATGAGTGCTTTAGAAACATGTCCGTCTCTTTCTGCCCAGTTCATTCTATGATGGCTTGGTTCTGACACCATCCTGTTTATAGATTATACCTCTATTACTAGTCTTGAGATGAAGTGTTGTTTGTACCTTTTCAAAGTTGGTTTAAATTTTTTAAAAAATATTTATTTATTTATTGTGTATACAGCGTTCTGCCTGCATATATGCCTGCAGTCCAGAAGAGGGCACCATATCTCATTACAGATGTTGTGAGCCACCATGTGGTTGCTGGGAATTGAACTCTGGACCTCTGGAAGAGCAGTCAATGCTATTAACCTCTGAGCCATCTCTCCAGCCCATTGGTTTAATTTTTTCTGTGTCATTTGCGTTTGAAATTTTAGAGCAAAATTGTCAATTTCTTTCTTTTTTTTTTTTTTTTTTGGATTTTCGAGACAGGGTTTCTCTGTAGCTTTTGGTTCCTGTCCTGGAACTAGCTCTTGTAGACCAGGCTGGACTCGAACTCACAGAGATCCGCCTGCCTCTGCCTCCCGAGTGCTGGGATTAAAGGCGTGCGCCACCACCGCCCAGCAAAATTGTCAATTTCTATAAAGGAAAATCTTGGAATTTTATAGAGTGTGAGTCTACAGAGAGTTTCCTGTGTAAAGTGTCTAATTTTTCTTACTATGTTCTGTAGTTTTCACTGTGATCTTCACATTTAACAGACTACCATGAATTAAAAAAAATGTTTGCGTATTGCGTATCCCTATATGCAGTGCTGTTATTAAAACCTGCCTTTCCAACCAGGTCTTGTCCAATAAGCATGTGGCTCCTGATCACCTGTTACAGATCTGCCAGCGCATCGGCCCAATGCTGGATAAAGAAATCCCACCCAGTATTTCAAGAGTCACTTCTTTGCTTGGTGCGGGAAGGCAGTCTTTGCTACGTACAGCAAAAGGTACCTTAATTTGAAGAAGTGTTCTGCTTTGTATTAGTAGCTCTGTTATAATTGTGAAGTTGTGTAAGTGTTGTGGAAGGTAACAATGTATCTAACGCCATGGACTATAAATTCTCTGCAATTAGTGTAGATCTTTGAATTTTATCATGTGTTTAATGGGTCCTTCTGAATTTCAGAATTGATAAAGACATAGATGTTAAGCTAAAAGCTTGAATTTAAGATGTGTTTGAGGGTTTTTATCAATGTTCTTAATTTTTCCGTTTTGTAGCTCTCATAACTTCAATGGATGTAATTGTATGTGTCTAATAAACTCTTTAAATACTAGAATTACTACTTTTGATATTTAGAGTCTGAAAGTCCTTTGTAATAAGGAGAAGTGATTTAAAAAAATGGTAGCAGTTTGAAAAACATGCACCAAAAATGTAAACTTGCATGATTCCTTTTATTTTTTACTAACAATCTTTTCCTTTTGCTAAGTTATGTGCTAGCAAAATGTTTGGAATTGCTACACCTTTTCTGTTAGCTTCGTATAATTGACTTAGACTAAGTACCTGTGTGTGATATGCTCTATGTATATATGTGGCTAAACTGCTAATGGCAAGTGTGTTGGTTCTGATCTCAGCAGACTTGAATTTCATTGTGATTATTTTGTTACAAGCTGATGTAATGCTACCTCTTAGATGCTGCACTAGGACAAAACTTGACTGAGAAAGAGTACCCTGCTTCTTGGTTTCATGCCAGACCAGCTTGACAGCCTTAGTTGTTTCTTAGTGCCCTATAATCGTGCTACTGTGGCTCGAATCAGAAAACTGTCCCATTCTTCTTTTCGGCATCCTGTTCACTTTGTAATTATTTTCATCACTAGTTGTTTTACAGCAGTTGCTTGGGTAGCACATTTTCTTTTCCTTGTGTCAAGCTCAAGCTCAATGTTGTTTTGTGATGAGGCTTGTGTGAGGACTGGCAGACTTAGACGAGACTTCAGTGATGAGGGACCCTATTTCTGCTTGTGTTTTGTGCTAGTGCCAGAGGATGCCTTGTGTTAGTGTGGGCACCCGGGCTCAGTGGAGGTGGTTCAGTACGGTGCCGCTCCCGTGTTTGCATCTGTGAAGCAGCTCTTTGTAGCTCAGCAAGAGTGGGGCACAAGGCCTGTGTCGGCCTGTGTGCTTCTGTGTCTTCTTCAGACCTGGGTGGGATGTGGCTTTAGAAGGCTCACTCACACACTGTATGTGCTCTTCTCTGGAGAGCTGCCTTCCACCCTAATGTGGGAAGCTGAGTTAACTTGAACTCGCTAATTCTTCCTGATGAGTTCAAGGTAATAGTACTGGCCGAATGAATCTTAAACTGAATGAGTCAAGTCAAAGATGTTTAGATACATCAGATAAGTTAAATATCTTCTTAAAATTCCTTTTGAAAACTGGGGTCAGTTGTGATAAGACTGCTCATTTTAAATGTTGTATGGTATTTTGCATTGAAAAATAAACAGCTAACTTGGTATTCCATTCCCTCTTACTAATCATCTGCAGTGGATCTCTTTAAAGGTCCTGGAACCTTTGAGCCTCAGTCACCTCATTTGTAAATTAGTGGAAACACCTACCTCACAGGGTTGTTGTGAGGACTCCATGAGCTGATGTATGTGGAAAGCACTTGGTGGATTGTAAAGTGCTGTGCTGTCAGTGTTACTGCTGCTGTATCTGAGATGTCTCCAGAATAGCACAATAAACCTTCAGGCTTTTCTGTTAAAGTACAGTAGTTGGTAAAACTTTGAATAAACAGTTTATTACAATGTACGTAAGTATTCTATAAGATCTTTCTTTGGATTAACTTTCAAGATTTTATGTGTATCTAAACTTCATTTTAAAGACTGCAGGCACACAGTGTGGAAGGGCTCTGCCTTTGCTGCTCTTCACAGAGGAAGACCTCCTGAAATGCCCGTGAATTATGGCTCCCCACCAAGTCTTGGTGAGTGCGGTTGGCCTGTGAGACTTTATAGATGGAGTGGAAGTCCTGGTATAGTGTGATCGCAGTAGCAAAAAGTACCAAATTTCAAATTTCTTGTTGACTTAAAGTAAATAAAAATGGTTCTGTTATAGTACAGTAGAATTAGGACAAAGTGTGAGTCATTTGGATTTCTCAAACTCTGGAAATTGTTTTGGGATCTTTTTTAATTTTTACATGCTGGCTCCCCCTTAACCATTTCCGTTGTTTTTATTTCCTAGTGGAGATACATCGAGGAAAACAGCTCACAGGGTGTTCCACTTTTAGCACAGCGTTCCCAGGAACTATGTACCAGCATATAAAGATGCACAGGAGGATTCTCGGACATCTGTCTGCTGTGTACTGTGTAGCCTTTGATAGGACAGGACATAGAATCTTTACAGTGAGTGAACGTCTTACTCAATTTGGTACTGCCTGGAGTGCTGTAGCATCCTTGACAAGGAGCATGGAGAGGCTCTTACTTCCCATCCACAGACATTTTGGTCATGGAGATGTGGTGCAGGGTCTAAAATTTTGTAGTTTCTTAAGTATTACTTCAAATAATTGGGCAACACAGTCAGGTCTGGGCTGTGTGGAGAGCGGAAGGTCCTGTATAACTCCTGGGGAGGTGATGATGGGTTGAGGCCTGCTTCAGAATAACGGTGCTCTCTCTCTAGCTCTGTTGCCATGCACTCTTTGTTTTCAAATAATAGAAAGTACGTAACTAAAACTTTCTCTTCTAGGACATTTGAGACTAAAGGGATTAAGTTACATTGAGATTAATCCTACGTTATCAGTAAAAAGCTCCCTCTTACTCTCAGGAAATCCCAGATCATAGGTGATGACTCATACTTACATGGATTAATCAGTCACTAATTCATTATATTCATTTCTGTATTCAAGGGGTTATTTGAAAATTAAGAGTATGACTGTTCCAATATTTTTAAAGACTAAAATAATTTTTTAAGTGGTTTGAAAACATACTCAGCTGTGTTGATTGAACAGTATCTGGTTTGAGATTGTAAATTTGAGACTTGTTTATTTCAAAGGAGTGTGCTTTCCCCACTGCAGTGTGTAGTCTGGTCCCAGGAATTTAGGTCTGTCCCAATTTTGATTTGTAGCTTGGTGAACTAACTTGCTCCTGTAACTGGTGTTGGGGAGTGGGAACTTCGGGTTGGGCCCACTACATTCTTGGGAGAGAACTTTGTGAAAACAGTAGTACATGGGAGAATCTGGCTCAGATTTTGTGTAAGCTTTCTGCTTTGAAGAGAAATGCTGAGTCTGTGTTCTGGTGATAGCAGTAGTAATTACAGTATTTGGCTGGAAAGGAGAGGAATAATAGTTAATAAGGGTGGTATCAGGGTGGTATCGTTCCTGTTTCACTTCATGGATGCTGTGTTAACATTTGTATTGGGGTGTTGCTTTTTCTTAGGGGTCAGATGATTGTTTGGTAAAGATTTGGTCAACACATAATGGCCGCTTGTTGTCTACGTTAAGAGGCCATTCTGCAGAAATTTCAGACATGGCTGTGAACTACGAGAACACACTGATTGCAGCAGGAAGCTGTGATAAGATCATCAGGGTGTGGTGCTTGAGGACCTGTGCCCCAGTTGCTGTGCTGCAAGGACACACGGGGTCAATTACATCTTTGCAGGTAACTTCTAGCCCACTGACACCACAGTTTAACTTTTGGAATGAAATAGTAAGGCGATGTGATGATGTTTTAAAAACTTGATTGTTTCTTTTTTAAAATTGATTTTTATTTTATGTGTGTGTGTTTGGCTTGCATCTACATCTGCACCATTGTGTGTGCAGAAACCTGAGAGGCCATCAGGGGGTTGCTTGTGAGCTGCCATGTGTGTACTGAGAATTGAACCCGTGTCTGTGTGAGAGCGCTGAGTCACTGAGAGCGCTTGACAGCTGAGTTATCTCCAGCTCAGCTGATGTCTTTCTACAGATTATGGAAGAATAGTGTGTAAGGATGCAGAGCTTTCAGAGTGATGTACTGACCGCTTTGAAGCTTATGGTTGAATTGCATGAAAGCCTGTTACAAACTGGCAATGGGTTATTTTTCTGTTTAAAACTGGTGCATTTTGATGAGTTGACTAAATTAGATAAAATCTTCCTACAATAAGTGGGAAGTCATTTTTAAATATATACATGAAGTGTAGAAAAATGTAGTGGGTCTCTGTGGCCTGTCAGCTTAACTTTTATTTTAATTTAATTTACTTTTTTTTAAATAGATTGTTTTGAGGTCTGTGTTTTTCTCTGCTCCCCTCCCCGCCTCTCCCCTCTCCTTCAACCTTCTCCCATGGTCCCATGTTCCTAATTTACTCAGGAGATCTTGTCTTTTTCTACTTCTCATGTAGATTAGATCCATGCATGTCTCTCTTAGGGTCCTCTTTGTTGTCTAGGTTCTCTGGGATTGTGATTTATAGGCTGGTTTTCTTTGCTATATGTTTAAAAACCACTTATGAGTGAGTATATATGATATTTGTCTTCCTGGGTCTGGGTTATCTCACTCAATATGATATTTTCTAGTTCCATCCATTTTCCTGCAAATTTCAAGATGCTATAATTTTTTCTGCTGTGTAGTGTTGCAAGTGTAAATGTACCACATTTTCCTTATCCATTCTTCGGCCAAGGGGCATTGAGGTTGTTTTTAGGTTCTGGCTATGACAAAGCTGCTATTTACACATGTCCTTGTGGCACGGTTGAGCATCCTTCGATGTATACCCAAAAGTGATATTGCTGGGTCTTAAGGTTGTTTCCTAATTTTTCTGAGAAATCGCCACACTGATACCCAAAGGGGCTGTACCAGCTTGCACTCCCACCAGCAATGCAGGAGTGTTCCCTTTACTCCACAACCTCTCCAGCATAAGTTGTCATCAGTGTTTTTGATCTTGGTCATTCTTACAGGTTTAAGATGGAATCTCAGAGTTGTTTTGATTTGCATTTCTCTGACTGTGAATGTTGAGCATTTCTTTAGGTGTCTTTCAGCCATTTTAGATTCCTCTGTTGAGAGTTCTTTGTGTAGGCCAGTACTGCATTTTTTTTATTGGATTATTTGTTCTTTTGGTATTCAATTTCTTGAGTTCTTTGAATATTTTGGAGATCAGACCTCTGTCTCATGTGGGGTTAGTGTAGGCTGTCGTTTTGTTGACCATGTCCTTTGCTTCCTGAAGCTTTTCAGTTTCAGGAAGTCCCATTTATAATTGTTTCTCTCAATGTCTGTGCTGCTGGGGTTGTATTTAGGAAGTAGTTCCCTGTGCCAATGTGTTCAAGTGTACTTCCCACTTTCTCTTCTATAAGGTTCAGTGTGTCTGGCTTTATGTTGAGGTCTTTGATCCATTTGGACTTGAGTTTTGTGCATGCTGATAGATATGGGTCTATTTTCATTCTTCTACATGTTGATATCCAGTTATGCCAGCACCACTTGTTAAATATGCTTTCTTTTTTCTATTTGATATTTTTTGCTTCTTTGTCAAAAATCAAGTGTTCGTAGTTGTGTGGATTAATGTCCAGGTCTTTGATTTGGTTCCATTGGTCCTCCTGTCTGTTTTTATGCCAATACCAGGCTGTTTTCAGCACTGTAGCTCTGTAGTAGAGTTTGAAGTCAGGGATTGTGATGCTTCCAGAAGTTTCTTTATTGTACAGAATTGTTTTGGCTATCCTGTGTTTTTTGCTTTTCCATATGAAGTTGAATACCATTCTTTCGAGGTCTGTGAAGAATTTTGCTGGGATTTTGATGTGCATTGTGTTGAATCTGTAGATTGTTTTTGGTAAGATTGCCATTTTCATTCTACCTACCCAAGAGCACGGGAGATCTTTCAATTTCTTTCTTCAAAGATTTACAGTTGTCATACAAGTCTTCCACTTGTTTGGTTAGAGGTTTTTTTTTTTTTTTTTGGTTTTTCGAGACAGGGTTTCTCTGTGGTTTTGGAGCCTGTCCTGGAACTAGCTCTTGTACACCAGGCTGGTCTCGAACTCCCAGAGATCTGCCTGCCTCTGCCTCCTGAGTGCTGGGATTAAAGGCGTGCACCACCACCGCCCAGCGTTTGGTTAGAGTTATTCGGAGATATTTTATGCTATTTGTGGCTATTGTGAAGGGTGTTGTTTCTCTAATTTCTTTCTCAGCCCATTTATCATCTGTGTACAAGAGGACTACTGATCTTTTTGATTTAATCTTGTATTCTGTTACATTACTGAAAGTGTTTGAGTTGTAGAAGTTCCTTGGTAGATTTTTTGGGATTGCTTATGTAAACTATCATGTCATCAGCAAATAGTGAGAGTTTGACCTCTTCTTTTCCGATTTGTATCCCTTTGATCTCCTTTTGGTATGTTACTGCTCTAGCAGGACCACAAGAACTATTTTGAACAGATATGGAGAGAGTAGACAACCTTGTCTTGTTCCTAATTTTAGTGGGATCGCTGTGAGTTTCTCTCCATTTAGTTTGATGATGGATGTTGACTTGCTGTATATTGCCTTTATTATGTTTAGGTATGTTCCTTGTATCCCTGCTGTCTCCAAGACCTTTATCATGAAGGGATGTTATAATTTAGTGAAGGCTTTTTCAGCATCTAATGATATGATTGTGGTTTTTTTTTCAGTTTGTTTATATGGTGGATTATGTTGACAAATTTTTTTTTTAAATATTTATTTATTTATTATGTATACAATATTCTATCTGTGTGTATGTCTGCAGACCAGAAGAGGGCAGCAGACCTCGTTACAGATGGTTGTGAGCCACCATGTGGTTGCTGGGAATTGAACTCATGACCTTTGGAAGAGCAGGCAATGCTCTTAACCACTGAGCCATCTCTCCAGCCCATGTTGACAAATTTTTGTATGTTGAACATTCATTCTCTGGGATGAAGCCGACTTGATCATGGATTATGGTTCTGATGTATTCTTGTATATGATTTGCCAGAATTTTATTTAGTATTTTTGCATCAGTGTTCATGAGTGAGATTGGTCTGCAATTCTCCTTCTTAGTAATGTCTTTATGTGGTTTGGATATCAGGGTAATTGTAGCCTCATAAAAGAGTTTGGCATTGTTCCCTCTGTTTCTGTTGAAACAATTTGAGGAGTATTGGTATTTGTTCTTTGAAAATCTTGTAGAATTCTGAGCTGAAACCATCTGGTCCTGGGCTTTTTTTTTTGTTGGGAGACTTTTGATGACTGTTTCTATTTCTTCAGCAGTTATAGGTCTGTTTAATTTGCTCATCTCGTCTTGATCTAATTTTGGTAACTGATATTTATCCAGAAAGTTATCCATTTTCTTTAAGTTTTCCAATTTTGTGGAATACAGGTTTTCAAAATATGACCTGATGATTCTCTGTATTTCCTCAGTGTCTGTTATGTCCCCTTTTTCATTTCTGATTTTAATTTGGATAATTTCTCTCTGCCTTTTGGTTAGTTTGGATAAAGGTTTGTCTATTTTGTTGATTTTTCTTTAAGAACCAGCTCTTTGTCTCATTGATTCTTTGTATTGGTTTCTTTGTTTCTATTTTGTTGATTTCAGGTCTCAATTTGATTATTTCCTGCTGTCTAGTTCTTATGGATGAGTTTTCTTTTTGTTCTAAAGTTTTCAAATGCTCTGTTAATTCACTAGTTTGGGATTTTCCCAGGTTCTTTATGTAGGCATTTAGTGCTATGAACTTTCTCTTAACACTGCTTTCTTTGTGTCCCATAAATTTGGGTCTCTTGGGAGGTCATTTTCATTGAATTTTAGGAAGTCTTTAATTTCTCCCTTTATTTCTTCCTTGACCCATTGATGATTCGAGTGAGCATTTTTTAATTTCCATGTGTTTGTGGACTTTCTGGAATTAGTGTTGCTGTTGTATTCTAGTTTTAAGCCATGATGATCTGATAAGATACATGGGGTTATTCTATTTTTTTTCTATCTGTTGAGGTTTGTTTTGTTACCGAGTATGTGGTCAATTTTTGAGAAGGTTCCATGAGGTGCTGAGAAGAAGGTATATTCTTTTATGTTTGGATGGAATATTCTATAGATGTCTGTTAGTCCATTTGAGTCATAACTTGTTAATTCTCTCTATTGCTTTGTTAATTTTTTTGTCTGACTGACCTGTCCAGTGGTGAGATTGGAGTGTTGAAGTCTCTCACTATTAGTGTGTGGGGTTTAATGTATGTTTTAAACTTTCGAAGTGTTTCTTTTACATATGAGGGTGCCCTTGTATTTGGGGCATAGATGTTCAGTATTGAGATTTCCTCCTGATGGATTTTTCCTGTGACTAATATGAAATGTCCTTCTTTGTCTCTTTTGATTGATTTTAGTTTGAACTTATTTTGTTAGATATTAGAATAGCTATAGCAGCTTGTTTCTTAGGTCCATTTGATTGGAAATTTTTTTCCTAACCCTTTACTCTGAGGCGATGTCTGTCTTTGAGGTTGAGGTGTGTTTCTTGTATGCAGCAGGATGGGTTCTGTTTTTGTATCCAATCTGTTAGCCTGTGTCTTTTTATAGGTGAGTTGAGTCCATTTATATTAAGGGATATTAATGACCAGTGATTGCTGTCTCCTGTTAATTTAGTTTTCATCGTTAGTAATGTTAATTTTTGTGTTTTTCCCTTCTTTGGGATTTTCTGCTGTGAGATTACCTATTGTCTGTGTTTATGCGGATGTGGTCAACTTCCTTGGGTTGGAGTTTTCCATCTAGTACTTTGTGTAGGACTGGGTTTGTGACTAGGTTCTGTCATGGAATATCTTGTTTTGCCCTTCTCTGGTGATTGAAAGTTTTGCTGGGTATAGTAGTGTGGTCTGGCATCAGTGATCTCTTAATGTCGGCATAAGGCTTGACCTGGACTTTCTGGCTTTCATTGTTTCTAATGAGAAGTCAGGTGTAATTCTGATAGGTCTGCCTTTATATGTTACTTGGCTTTTTTCCATTTCGGCTCTTAAAATTCTCTCTCTTTTTTTTTTTTTTTTTTTTTGGTTTTTTTTGAGACAGGGTTTCTCTGTGGTTTTGGATCCTGTCCTGGAACTAGCTCTTGTAGACCAGGATGGTCTCGAACTCACAGAGATCCGCCTGCCTCTGCCTCCCGAGTGCTGGGATTAAAGGCGTGCGCCACCACCGCCCGGCTTAAAATTCTCTCTTTATTCTGTATGTTTAGTGTTTTGATTATTATGTGGCGAGGGGACTATTTTTTATCTAGTCTATTTTGGTGTTCTGTAAGCTTCTTGTATCTTGATAGGCATGTTTGTCTTTAGGTTGGGAAAGTTTTCTTCTGTGATTTTGTTAAATATATTTTCTGTGCTTTTGAGTTGACCTTCTCCTTCTATTCCTATTATTCTTAGGTTTGGTCTTTTCATGGTGTCCCATATTTCCTGGATATTTTGAGTTAAGTAAGCTTTTGTTAGATTTAATATTTTCTTTGACCGATGAATCTATTTTCTCTATTGTATCTTCAGTGCTTGAGATCCTCTCTTCCATCTCTTGTATTCTGCTGTTTATGCTTGCATTTGTGGTTCCTGATCATTTTCTCATGATTTCTGTTTCTAGAATTCCCTCGGCTTGTGTTTTCTTTATTGTCTTTATTTCAGTTTTCAAGTCTTGAATAGTTTCTTTTATATGTTTGATTGCTTTTTCTTGGTTTTTCTAAGGGATTTGTTGATGTCTTCCAATTTTTTGTCTTTTCCTCCTTTTTTTTATTTGGAAATTTCTCATTTCCTCTTTAAGAGTTTCAAACATTCAAACATTCTAAAGTTATTTTTTAGGTCATTTTCTTCTGCTTCATCTGTATTTGGTTGTTTAAGTCTTGCTGTTAGCGAATCACTAGATTTTACTGGTGTCGTGTTGCTCTTTGTGGTGTTGCGAGTGTTCTTACCTTGTTTACACATCTTTTCCTCTAGTTTGTGTTGTTGGGGCTGTGACTCTGGTGATGAATCCTATAGTGGTCCTGGCTCAGGTCTACTCCCTGGTCCCAGACTCTCACCCAGACCTGCAGAGGTCTCTGACTCCTGCCTACAACCTGGTAGGTCCCAGACTCATGCTGGATTGGATCCGCAGAGGTCTCTGTACCTGCTCCTCTGGAGTTGGCTGTCTCAGAGCAGTGGTACTCTTTGGTGTTCATGAATCAACTTGCAGAGCTGGTTTATCTTGCTAAACACCATGTGTGAGGATTATGCTTTAATATGCTTATGGTAGTGCTTGAGAATTCTTGGTTAGAAGAAAATTTCTCACATTGCTGTTGCCTGGAAACATAGGCTGTCCTGTTAGAGCTGCTGCTGTCCTGTTAGAACCTATTGATTGCTGCCTTAGGACCATCGGCTCAGCAGGAACTGGAAATGTTGCTATTTTCTGTTTTTGAGGCGGTTTCTGTTTGTAGCCCTGGCTGTCCTGGAACTCAGATACCCACTTGCCTTTGCCTCTTGAGTGCTGAGAGCAAAGGTGTGCGCATTACACCCAACCTTTGATTATTATTATTCCTCTTTAACTCACATTTCTTAGGTTGAGTTAAATTGTTAGATTTATGAGGCTTTTAACTACATGTTGTTGCCGTTAAGATTTGGTTAAATGTGCAGAGAGGGTTCCATTTTCTTATGCATCTTTGGTGTAGAGTTCTGTGACCAGAGTGACTTGATGCTTCTGCCGAGTGTTTTCACACATACGCTTAAAATGTTATTCCTGGCCTGGAGAGATGGCTCAGTGCGTAAAGGCTATAACCACGTCTATAACCTGAGTTTGAGCCTCTACCTGTGTGCCATGATGTACAATAAAGCTGTTCATTCTCATGTGAAGATAATGTTTCAACTTGAAATTCATTAAGGTTTTTAGGTGCCCATTATTTCTAGGCAATAGATTATTTTTTGGAAAACATTTTTTTTTTTTTAAAGTTTTGAGACAATCTCCTGTTGCTTTGGTTGATCTTCAACCTGGTTTGTTACCAAGGGTGACCTTGACTTTATAATCCCCAGCCTCTACTTCCTTCCAGAACTGGAATTACAGGTGTGTATTGCTACACCTATTGAATTACTAGCGCTAGAAGCACAGACTTCAGGTACATCTAGCAAGTACTCTGCCAGCTGAAATACATTCCTCACCCCGAGAAGTCTTTTCCGCTTAAAAATTAATTAAAACTAGCATGTGTCATAATTATTATGTTCTGATGGACCTCCAGGAAGTAGGAGCCTTGTGCTCTGATAAAATACATTTGAGCCGTGCTGGAGCACGGAGGAGTGCTAGCTTTCCCTGGAGCCATTCTGTTAGTTGCGTAGGGCTGGCCACGTGTGCAGGCCTCAGGACTGACTGCACCTCCTACCAGAGCACTAGGCTGGGCTCGTGGTTTCCTTGAGTTCTGTGCTTCCTGTTATTGGTCCTTTAAGAGGATTCTTAAAATTCAGTGACAGCATCATTCAGTTTGTTGAGATTATGACCAGTATTTAGGCACTTGGTATAGCCCTGGCTGGCGTGTAACTGAGTCCTGCCTGTTTGTGTTGAGATTAAAGGTATTGTTTATGGTATTGCTTATAGGAAGATTAGGTAGAGGATCAGAACACAAAGGATGACAAGCCTGTTTTAGCTAAGAATAATGACAGGTTTTAGTATTTGCCTTTTAAAGAACTCCAAATAGTCTATTTTCATTTAATATAATTTACATCCTGAAAAATATAAGTATTAAGGTGTAGTTACTTACCACCAGAGGCAGAGTATTCTCTAGGAATGGAATGTTCAAAGTTTCCTGGACTTCTTTTTATTTTAAAGATTTTTTTTTAAAATTTTATGAGTGTGGGTGTTTTGCCTGCATGTATTTCTGCACATCAGTAGAGGGCATCAGTTCCCATAGTACTGCAGTTCTAGACAGTTGTGAGCTGCCTATGGGTGCTGGAAATAGAACCCAGAATCTGAGAAAGCATTTAGTGCTCTTAACTGCTGAGCTACTCCTCCAGCCCCCAAGGCTGGACTTACTTTAAGACTTGTAGAAGCACCACACAGATGAGACAGGTGAGGCTTTGTAGTGGAAAATGGAGTTGTCACTATGTGATAAATAAGGAAAGCCCAGAGAAGAGAACTTGTATTAAGAGTTGTTTGGTACTTTAAAGGGGCTTACCTGGGATGTTTAGCAGGATGTATGACAGGAATCATGGGTTAAGGGAGGAAGTGAATAAAAACTATGGTCTGTTATAGAGGGTTTTAAAGATAAGAATGGCCCTGTTGTAACCAGAAGAGTTTCATCCTAGAAATAAAGATGATCTAGAACTAAATTTAGCTGCCAAGAAACCAAAGCCCAGTTTCAAGTAATCTGTTCTCCTGAATGAGGAATCACCAATGTGGTGCAGGCTAAAAGCATAAGTTGCTTCATTTAGAGATAAGCAAACATAAGGCATAAAAAAGGAATATTAAAGAAAAATGCAAATAAGTAATAAGAGCCGAGCTTTACTGGACAGGAGAAGCGCAGTGGTAAATAAGACCGAATGGAGATCTATAGGTCTGAGTTGGGACTGCTTGTGCTTAAATACAGTTAGCCAGTATGAATAAGTACAATCAATCCACCAGTGAGCCAGAAGCGCAGAAGCAAACTCTACAATTAAAATCGGTAACTGACTTTTAAGAACCCAGTGGCTGAAGCTCAGTGTAGTGACTCAGGCCTTTAATCTCCAGCGGGAGAGTCATGGGTTCAAAGCAAGCCTGGGCTGTATAGCAGGATCTGTTTCTTAAAAAGTCAGAACTTCAACTCTCAAAAGGAATGCAGTGGATAAATTTAACAGAATATGGACACAACAAGAAATTGGAGAAAGAATTAGTGAGTTGAAAAGTCAGAAGAGAAGAGATAGCGAGAGAGGTTTTGACCAAGTTAGGTACTCTTTTGTGATTGACGTTCCTCCAGGGGAAGCACAGAAGGAAGTAAAAAACATACTTAAAAAGTGTGTGGATTATGCACATACAGAGTAAATATTAAAATGTGTGGATTATGCACATAAAGTAAGTTAAAATATGTGAATTATGCACATATAACAGATTAAATATTAGAAAGTGCAGATTGGGTGGTGTGGTGGGCAGTGCTTGCCAATACCAGTATTCAAGTGGCTGAGACAGGAGGATTACTGTAAATCAGAAACAGTGACTTAAGAGTTAAGTAGAGACCCTGTGGCAGCAGCAGTGCCATAGAAGTGTTAGAAATCAGTGTCTTAGTCCAGGCAGGAATTGGCAGGCTACAGTGGAGTAAAATGGACCAGCAGACACATGTTTGTCTGGAGGTTTGCTGCAGAACACATATATATGACTTGAGTAAAAAAAAATTGTTTGTTTTGAGAGATTATATCTATATATAACAGCTCTGGCTGTCCTGGAACTTGCTCTGTAGACCAGACTGTCCTTGAACTCACAAGAGATCTGCCTGCCTCTGCTTTCCTTAGCTGCCGGCCCACAAATGTCTTTCTTACTCAGATGTTACAGTAGCACTTTGTTTTCTTTAGTTTTATTTTGTAAGATGTGTAAGTCACTGATGAGTTTGAAATGTATTATTGTATTCTCAAGCATGACCCCATCTCCTGTACCACCTATAGTTTCCCACATGTGAGATGTCTTGTACTAGCCTGGCAGTGATGACTTGAATCCCAACACTTGGGGGGCAGAGGCAGGCAAATCTGAGTTTCAGGCCAGCCTGGTCTACAGAGTGAATTTCAGGATAGATCCCCTCCCAAAAAAAATACGCCTTGCACTCTGGTCTAATTTTGGTTTTTCCATTTGTAATTCTACCCTTGTCCTTGTTACACTGAATAGTGCTCGTTACTGAAGCTCGGGTTTGGCGCATTTTAGTGTTTTAAAACTAGATCTTGACTTTGTCAGAGTCACTCTTGTTCTTGTTTGCTTGTTGTGAGAATTGATCAGAATCACGTGTGAGTTAGTGTGCACTCAGAGTTGTCACTGTGCTGATGTCACCTTCATCAGCGTGTCAGCTGATGTGAACTTGGGACCTGCTAAGCTGTAACTAAGGAGAGACTAGACAGAGACTCATGTGTGTTGTTGACTTTCAGTTTAGCCCAATGGCCAAAGGACCTCAGAGATACATGGTCTCCACTGGTGCTGACGGCACTGTTTGCTTTTGGCAGTGGGATTTGGAGTCCTTGAAATTCAGGTGAGTGTCTTACATGATGTTTTAATGTGATGGGGACAGTATAAAAGGAAAATACTCTCCTGAGCTCAGTTTGTCACTGCATCAGCTTCACTGGAACAGGAAAGCTTAAAGAACTTTTTCATTGCTCACATTTGGAAGCAAAATCAAACAACAGATAATTTAGAAAAGACAGAGACGGAAAGTTAGGTATGTAATTTGACAGGAGCACTGGGCTCAGGGACTTTGCTGTTAGAGAGCAGTGGCTACAAAGACAGGTGGATCTGTATAGGTGGGTCTCTGTGAGTTCAAGACCATCCTGGTCTACAGAGTGAGTTCCATCCAGGACAGCTAGGGCTACACAGAGAAACTCTGTCTTGAGAAAAGGAAAAAGAAGCAAAACTTTTTTTTTAAAGATTTATTTATTTATCATGTATACATTGTTCTGGCATGTATGCCTGCAGGTCAGAAGAGGACACCAAATCTCTTACAGATGGTTGTGAACCACCATGTGGTTGCTGGGAATTGAACTTAGGTCCTCTGGAAGAGCAGTCAGTGCTCTTAACCTCTGAGCCATCTCTCCAGCCATATATATATATAATTTTATTTTTAAATGCAGGCGTTAATATGTTTCTAAGATTTATTTTATATATAAGTGTTCTATCTGCATGTACATCTTTAGGCCAGAAGAGGGGGTCAAACCCCCATTATAGATGGCTGTGAGCCATGATGGGGGTGCTGGGAATTGAACCCCAGGACCTCTGGAAGAGCAACTAGTGCTCTTAACCACTGAACCATCTCTAGCCTGAGAGATTTTATATACACGTACACACATATTTTGTTATTGTTGTTGTTATTGTTGCTTGTAGACAAAAGTTTCTGTCCAGCCTGGTCCTGTAGCCGTTCAGTCCCAAAGAAACACATAGAGGTGTATATTAATTAAAAACTGTTTGGCCTGTTAGCTATTATCAGTTAGCTCTTACAGTTTAAATTAACCCATAATTTTTGTCTTTGTTTAGCCACGTGACTTGGTACTTTTTCTCAGTAAAGCATTCTCATCTTGCCTCCTCTGCATCTGGCTTTGACTGGCTCTCTGCAGTTCTTCTTCCCAGAATTCTTAGTATGGTTGCCTTACCTATACTTCCTGCCTGGCTACTGACCAATCAACATTTTATTAAACCAATATGAGTGGCAATTTTTTTCTTTACAGTGTACAAAGGCATTATCCCACAACAGTCGCTATGTTGGTATATCTGAATTTATAATATACCCCAGCCCCAACTTAAGTATTTTTTGATAAAAATTAAAGATTAATATTGAGATGTATTTTGTTGTACATGAACTAAAGACTCTAAAAGCCTTTCATTGAAGTTGTATCAACATAGAAATTTGTTGATATGGTACACTTGGGTTTGTCCCATTTTTGTGTTGACCAAATCCAAACTTGTTTAGGCAAGCAGGTAGGTAGTCTACTAGTTGAGCTGTATCCCCAACACAAGGAGATGATTGTAATGTCAATTAGGCTATGTTTAAGGCAGTATTTTAGGGCCACCGAGGTGGCTCGTGGGGTAATAGCTCTTGCTGTGGAAATCTGATGACTTGAGTTACATTCCCAGAGCCCATGGTGTTTACTCCTGACAACTGTCCTTTTGCCTCTGGTGGTGTGCCATGGCATGTGTGCACTCAATGTACACGCATCATGCATATTTAGTAGTAATAGATAAAACTCCCCAGTGCTGATTAAATATGTTAGCATGTATTCTAAAAGCATATCATCTCTTTTAAAGTCCACGCCCCCTGAAGTTCACAGAAAAGCCGAGACCTGGTGTTCAGATGCTGTGCTCCTCATTTAGTGTTGGTAAGATAACACTTGATGCTTTTCCCTCAGTTTAAAGCAGCGTTCATCATGTCAGTCAGAAAAGTATCCCATGAATTCTGTTCTCTATATTAGCTTAATTTGCGTTGATAATTTCTAGAGTTCACTATGTGATTTTTTTAAGTATCTGGGTTCAGTGGAACAAAGACAAACCTGAGAACGTGGGTGTGGGCTTGTCAAAGGAGAGTGACGTCAGCAAGGTTCAGCCCACTGTCTCTTTCTTCCCTCTGTGTTGACTAACACTGTTCAGTCACTAATGTGTAAGAGAATTCTCAGCAGGGAAGCTCATGGTATCATGTAAGTAAGTTGTTCTGGGGTCACGTGGCCATGTGTAGGATATTATTCTCTGATAACCTGCTTAGATATGTATTTTTGTTTAAATGTGACAGAATCTTGGAGATATTATTCCCCTCATTCTTTCCTGGACAGCAGACTTACGACAAATTGTGCAGACTAGGCCCACTCCATTTCCCTTAAGCTATGACGCTGTCCTAGGGAACTCTGGTTGTGGAAGTGTTATTTGCTCAGGAGACAGAGCCTGTTGGGGACTGATGCTCAGGGTGAAAGCTGAGTGAGATAAGGGAGTGTTCCCAGTTGGATTAGGTTTTCTACCAAAGCTGAGAGTCGAGCTTTGTAGGCGTGTTTAAAGAGCCGGAGGACGGGCTTCTAGTGATGCTCCTGATGTGGAGGAGAAGTGTGTTCTGTTGGTGTGTTTGTTAGAAGCTACACATTTAAACTCCTAACATTTTTATTCCAGGTGGTATGTTTTTAGCCACGGGAAGTACTGATCATGTGATTAGAATGTACTTTTTGGGGTTTGAAGCACCTGAAAAAATCGCCGAACTTGAGAGCCATACTGTAAGCATTCATTTTTTTAAAATTATGTAAATGTGTTAATCATTGTTTCACTGCAAAGGCCAATTTTACTAATTTAACTGAGGGTTTTGTTTTATTCCTCCTCCTGTTTAACAGATTACTTTTATTTTAAAAACTGTTTTTTACCCATTAGGCTTTTTGAGATAGGATCTGGTCTTCCTTTGTTGTGTCAAACTCTCCAGTTTCTTCCACAGCCTATTTAGTGCAAGGATTATAGGTGTATGCCACTTCGCCCACTTACTTTTCTTTATTTTCAAAAGTAGTGTGTAAAAAAAAAAAAAAAAAAAAAAAGTAGTGTGTATATACATGTGGATCTGTTAGGATGGGTTGATATGTCCCCTAGAGGGCAAACCAGAGGAGGCCAGAAGGAAGGGCATTAGGTCCCCTGGAGCTGGAGTTGCAATTGTGAGCCCCCTCCTGTTGTAATATGAGTGGCGGGGCTGCATCCCTGGCACGCGACCGCCTGCATGGCTAGCTTATGCCCCGAAATAATTACACCATGGAAATTGTATTCTTTTAAACACTGCTTGGCCCATTAGCTCCAGCCTCTTATTGGCTAGCTCTTACATATTGATCTAACCCATTTCTATTATTCTGTGTAGCACCACGAGCTGGCTTACCAGGAAAGATCTTAACCTGCGTCTGTCTGGAGTGGGAGAATCATGGCGACTGCCTGACTTGGCTTCTTTCTCCCAGCATTCTGTTCTGTGTACTCCGCCTACCTAATTTTCTGTCCTCTCAAAGGCCAAGCAGTTTCTTTATTAGTTAACCAATGAAAGCAACAGATAGATACAAGACCCACCTCCATCACTCCACATTGGGTGGGTGCTGGGAACTGTTCTCAGATCTTCTCAAAGAACAGTGTGCGAGCCGGGCGGTGGTAGCACACGCCTTTAATCCCAGCACTCGGGAGGCAGAGGCAGGCAGATCTCTGGGAGTTCTAGGCCAGCCTGGTCTACAAGAGCTAGTTCCAGGACAGGCATCAAAGCTACAGAGAAACCCTGTCTCGAAGAAAAAAAAATGCGCTCTTAACCGATAAGCTGTCCTTCCAGACCTGCCCTGCTTATTTGTAGAGACATGATGGCTATAATTCAATTCGGTCTGTCTGTCTGTCTATCTTCTATGAGAATTTGTGTATATTTTGATGCTATTCACCCCACCACACCCCCCTCCAACTCTCCATACCCACACAGCCAGTTTGCTCAAGTATTCCTGGATGTGTGGCCTTACGCTGGCGCATGGTCAGCTTTACTCTCATAGAGAAAACTCACCTTTTTATCCTTTTAGTCAGTTGTTGTGCACAGCTCCTTTGCTAGGGTGAGACTCTGTGGGGAGCTCACCAGGTAAAGTGCTTGTTGTGTGAGCCCAGTGTAAAGCTAGAGTCTAACCAGTTGGTGAGCTTGAGGTTCAGTGAAAGACCCTGACTCAGAATATAAACTAGACACTGTCCATCTGACCTTCACATACATGTGCATAAGGACAAATATGGACACACACATTTATGCAAGCCACACACACAATTAAAAAAAACCTTTTAACTTAAAAATTTTTATGCTGGGCAGTGGTGGCACACACTGTTAATCTCAGCACTTTGAGTCAGAGGTGGGTGGATATTGGAGTTCAGGGCCAGCCTGGTCTACAGAGCTAGTTCTAGGACAGTTAGGACTGTACAGAGAAACCCTGTCTCAAAAAAAGAAAGAAAAAATTAATTTTATAAACTTAAGTGGTTTTTTGTTGTTGTTCTTCATTTTGGTTATTTGTTTTTGTTTTTTTCTTTTAGAGATAGTGTTTCTCTGTGTAGCTTTGGTGCCTTTGGTTCTGAACTACCTTCTCGTAGACCAGGATGGCCTTGAACTCAGATCTACCAGTCTCTGCCTCCAGAGTGCTGGGATTAATGGAGTGTGCCACTGCCCAGTTGAAGTGTGTGTGTTTATAATCACTTGTTCCCTAGTGTTCTTTGAGGACAAAGGAGGGTGTCACATGGTTGTGAGACGCTGTGTGCACCCAAGAGAAGTGAGCTTCTGCTCTGCCCATTGAGCCGTCTCTAGTCCCCTGTACCATATAGTCTTATGTAAAGCGGTCCATACTCAGAGCTGATTTGGTGAATGGATTCAGGTTGTGCTAAGAGAGAACATGTTTTGTACATAAACAAGAAAGTGCTGCACCCTTTGGCTTCGCTGGAGTCTGTTTTGATCTTTTTACTTGCAGAGTCAATTTTCAGAGTGATTTTCAGCACAGCTATAGTTTTGTATGCTCGTCTTTTTCTGAGTGTGGTTCTCTTGGAAAGGTTTCAGTACTCTTAGTGAACCCCTAAAGCCTTTCCATAGGTGTGACACATGTATAGTGACTGGCCACGTCCGTTTCTTGCTATTGAATTTTTTCTTCTCTCTCTCTCTCTCTCTCTCTCTCTCTCTCTCTCTCTCTCTCTCTCTCTCTCTCTCTCTCAAGAAAGGGACTCTGTGTAGCCCCGAGCTCACACAAATCCACATGCCTCCTGGCTGCTGAGATTAAAGGCATGTGCTGGCTGCCACACCTGGCCCCCAGTGTATTTTTTAGCATATAAATTTGTTCATTGAGTAATGTAGATAAGTTTTCATATTTGCTTTTTCCTCTTTAGGACAAGGTTGATAGTATCCAGTTTTGTAACAATGGTGACCGGTAAGTGTGTGCTTGCATTTGTGTATGTCTTCATGCAAAGAAAATACACTCCTTATTGCTCTAGCTGCTAAGTAATTCCTACTTCATATTGTTATGTACAGTTTCGTTTTCATTTGTGAGTCTAATGACACATCTTGACACTTGGAATGATAGACTCAATCTAATGGACATACCGCTTATGAGCTGGTTGATGGTGATCAGTTCTGGGAATTGAGCTTGACTCTGTGCATGGTAGACAGAGTATCTTCCGTTGAGCCCTAATGTCATCCTGTACTTTCTCTGACCTTGAAAGTACTCGATTTTGAAAACATCATACCCTCCTGCTGTCTGCATTGCAGGTGCTTTCAGTAGACGAGAGAGCATGGTGTGATTTTAGAGTGTGCCTTGCTGCTTTGGCTAAGGGTTGATTCCTGAAAAAATTAAGTCCAAAAAGGACATTTTTTTTTCTGAGTAGATTAAAAATCTTAAAGCCCTCACAAAAAAGCATTTGATTACCCATATTACAGCTGCCTTCTGGCCTATAGGATATGGCTAGTTCCTTTCCCAAAGTGCAGTTTTGTGTTTGGTTTCTTTGAGACAGGGTTTTCTGTGTAAAACCCTAGCTGTCCTGGACCTAGCTCTGTATACCAGGCTGCTACGAACTCACAAAGGTCTGCCTGCCTCTTCTCCCGAGTTCTGGGATTAAAGGTGTACACCACCATCGCTGGCTCTTTTTCTTTCTTTTTGTTTTGTTTTTTTTAAAAGATTTATTATGTATAGTATACAGTGTTTTACTTCCATGTTTGCCTGCACACCAGAAGAATGTATCAGATCCCATTATAGATGGTTGTGAGTTACCATACGGTTGCTGGGAATTGACTTCTGGACCTTTGGAAGAGCAGCCAATGCTCTTAGCCTCTGAGCCATCTCTCCGCCCCCCCCCCCTTTTCTTTTTTCTCTTTTTTTTTGTGTGTGTGTGTGTTAATTTTTGTTTTTTCAAGACAGGATTTCTCTGTAACAGCCCCTGGCTGTCCTGGAACTCAAGAGATTCGACTGTCTTTGCCCCCCTAGTGCTGGGAATAACATGAGCTACCATGCCCAGCCCCAAAGTGTACTTATAAATTTTAAGTTTTTCATGGTTTATATTTCAGAGTTTGTTATGAGTTAGAATTTAAAACTGACATTCTTAAGATGGAGTTTCTGGTGCTGCTTATCTTTTTACATCTTTTTTTTTCTTTAACTCTTTCTTGGTACATTTCCCCCCTCTTGTATTTTATTGTCTCCCTAAAACTCAGTGTATTTGTGATACGGCTGAGTTTATAATGTGTTCTGCTTTGTAAGGCAAGGAGACAATAGTAAATCAGGGTTTTCCCTCTGGAGCTTTGCCTGGAGTAATCCGACCTTGACTAACACTTGAGATCACTTCCCGAGAGGCTGTTTGATACATTGTGTTTCACTTAATGTTAATTGTAACTGTTGGGATAGCTTGTTGAGTAGATGAGTTTTCTGAATGTTTCAAGGTTCTTAAGTGGTAGCAGAGATGGAACAGCGCGCATTTGGAGGTTTGAACAGTTGGAATGGAGAAGCATCCTACTGGATATGGCTACCAGAATCTCAGGGTAAGTCATTGGGATTGTTTATTACACATAGGTGAACTGCTGGTGTGTTTCTTCTGTGTGTGCTTAGTTTTGTTGGGAGAAATTTAACTCCCTCCTACGTAGTATGAATAAAACTCTTCAACCTCGTAACCAAATTAATGCAAGAAAGTGCACATGTATATTTCCGGAAAATAAAGGAGAAAGGACTTATTATGGTTCACATTTTGAGGGGCTTGGGCCTGTCATGGAACAAGGATGTGACAGCAGAGCAGTATGTGCTGTGTTGGGTCAGGAAGCCGAGAACAGAAGAACAAGGGAACAGCTAGGACGATATGGTCCCTATGTCACGCACCCAGTGACCTACTGTCTCCCATTAGGCCCACTGCCACCCTTCCCCACCTCCAGTTTCATCATATGAATCCGTCCTGTGGTTAACCATTGCAGGTAGGCTAGAGTCCTCCTGGTGTCCTCCTTGTCTTTTAAAGTATGACACATAGAAGTGTCCTTCACTCCAGTCAGCAGAATTCTTCTTCTCTTTGTACTTTTATTGTTACATTGTTTTTTTTTTTTTTTTTTTTTTTTTTTGGTTTTTTGAGACAGGGTTTCTCTGTGGTTTTGGAGTCTGTCCTGGAACTAGCTCTTGTAGACCAGGCTGGTCTCGAACTCACAGAGATCCGCCTGTCTCTGCCTCCCGAGTGCTGGGATTAAAGGCGTGCGCCACCACCGCCCGGCCTGTTACATTGTTTTTTACATTTCCATTTAAAACCTACAGTTTAGAGGGAAAAAAACCCCAACCAAATTAAGTATTTTCAGTGTTGCAAATTTGCATTCTAAAGATAGGATTTTAAGGACCAGCATTGGTGGTGCCTGCTGTTGGCAGATCTCTGTGAGTTCAAGGTCAACCTGATCTATAGAGGGAGTCCCAGGACAGTCAGAGCTACACAGAAAAACCCTGTCTCCAAAAACAAGCAAAATAAAAGAATTTAAAAGAAACTTTTGTTTGTAGGTGGAGTTGGCATAGGTGGGGGGAGAATGTCTTTGTGCATGCCTGTGGAGGCCAGAGATCTGGAGTTGGAGTTAGAAGTTGTTGTGAACTGCCTGCTATGAGTGCTTGGAACAGACTTGAGATGATCCCCTCTATGAGAGAAGCAAGAACTCTTAACTGTTGAGCCATCTCATCCCCCCCCCCCTTTTTGAGGTGGCGTGTCTAGTAGCCAAGGCTGGCCTTGAATTCCTCTTTTTCTTACTGCCCCTCCCTGATGCTGGGTTTATAAGACTACCTCTGCTGCCTGGCTAGAATTCTATTTCTGTTTTTTTTTTTTTTCTCTTTTTTCTTCTATTTCTGTTTTCTATATTTCTGTCCTATCTTCCTTTGTGTTGCTGGATAAAATACCCTGACACAAAGCAGCTTAGAAGAAAAATCTATTTGGCTTATAATTTATGGTCCATTGTGGGAAAGTGATGGCAGGAACTCTAACCAGGTATTTACATCCACTATCAAGAGCAGGGGAGGATGAATGAATGCATGCAGGCATGAATCTCAAACTCAGAATCCTCTCTCAGCTTACAGAGCTCAGGGTTCCCTGCCTAGAGAATAGTGCTGCCCACATTGGGCAGATGTTCACTCAATTAAGATAACAGAGATAATTCCTCTCCGCATGCTTTCATGCCCACCTGTAGGCCCTCACTGAGACTCTACACAGGTGCTTCTGGATTGCCAGGCAGACAATGTAATCCACATAGTGCACAAGGTGGATATATATGGGTCCATGTGGAAAGTTTTGCATGCTACACTTGTTGATTATAAAGTGGCTTTGCTGCTGAGTGTGGGGTCGTCTAATGGGGGTGAGTGCTTAAGGCCTTGCACTTGAGGAGGCAGGCAAACCTTTGTGAGTTTGAGGTCAGCCTGGTCTATGTAGCCAAGTTCCGGGGCAGCTTATGGCTGCATAGAGAAAAGACCCTGTCTTACTTTCCACTTCAAACAAAACAGAAACAAGCACGGTGTCTTTTGAAAGGCATATGCTATTCTTTGTCGGGCTAGTTTTGTGTTTTGTTCTCAGCCTGTTGTAAAACACTCACCATGTCTTAGTTTCCTTAGTGTCACTGACACACACACCCTGACCACAGCAACCAGTGAGACAGGTTTATCTGCTACACAAGTCCAGGTTGTAGTCTTAAGATGCAGAGGCTTGAAACAGGTAGACATGCCCTACTCTCATAGTTGAGCAGAGAAGAGTGTTTTAATGTATGCATGCTAGGACTCACCTCGCTGTCTACACTCTTCCAGTCTAAGATCCTCTGCCTTGTCTTTCTCTGGATAGAAAGGCCGTGGTGGCACATGCCTTTAATCCAGGCAGAGGCAGGAGGATCTCTTGAGTTTGAGGCCAGCGTGGCCTACAGAATGAGTTCTAGGACAGTCAGGGCTACTCTAAAAACAAACAAAATCAAACCAAAAAAGGCTGGGTGGTAGTGGCACACGCCTTTAATCCCAGCACTCAGGAGTCAGAGACAGGTGGATCTCTGAGTTCGAGGCTAGAGCCTGGTTTACAGAACTAGTTCCAAGACAGACTCCAAAGCCACAGAGAAACCTTGTCTCAAAAACAAAAACGTGAGCAGGATAGTTGTTGTAAGTAGCGGTGGTGTCCTAAAGTCCGCCCTGACTGTATTGTTAGTTATCCTCTGCTCCTCTGGATTTTCTCTGACCTACTTAAAGATAATTATTTGTTGATAAATAGACACATGAATTAGATTCCTCCCAGCCATCTTTCCCCTTTCTTCTCTCATGTAACCTGGACTGGTCTTTGAACTCAAGTAGTTGAGGATAATCTTGATTTTATGATTCTCCTTTCTCCACTTCCCACCTACTGGAATGACAGGCTTTTACTGCCGTACGTGGTGTTATAACTTTATGTACTGGGGATCAAGCAGTTCACCAACTGAGCTTCATGTTAGATTTCTTTATTAACATTTGTATTAGTGAGGGACTGTATGTACCTTGTGTGGTGTGCTTTCCAAGTGAGTTTACACAGTGTCTTTGCTTTGTTAGAGACACATCTTCTGAAGAGGAGAGGTTTATGAAACCCAAAGTTACAATGATAGCTTGGAATCAGGATGACAGCATTGTAGTCACAGCTGTGAACGACCATGTCCTCAAAGTGTGGGATTCCTACACTGGACAGCTGCTTCATAACTTACTGGTAGGTAGTTCCAATAGGGTATGATAATTCAGAATTTTTAATTTACTTTAATTTTTGTTTACTTTTTAAGTTTATTTATTTATTGATTGATTGGAGACGGAGTTTCTCTGTGTAGCCCTGACTGTCCTGGAACTCCCTCTGTAGACCAGGCTGACCTTGAACTCAGATCTGCCTGTCTCTGCCTCCCTTGTGCTGGATCAAAGGTGTTTGCCACCATGCCAAACTCAGATTTTTTTTTTAGTCTTTGAGAGAAGTCTGGGTTAACTTTCAACTTGGTGCGTATGTCAGAAAGACCTTGAACCTGTGGTTTTGGGTTTTGAGGCAGGGGATCTCTCTGTAGCCCTGATTGTCTTGGAACTCCCTATATAAAACAGCCTGGCCTCAAACTCACAAGGTCAGTGACCCTGAACCCCCTCCTTTTTAAAGCCCCCTTTTTAAATCAACACTGATGTTATGAATACACTGAATAAATTATTTTTATTTAAATGATTCAAATGACTAGGAATATTTATATGCATGTATAAATCG
This sequence comes from Chionomys nivalis, assembly GCF_950005125.1. Lineage (NCBI taxonomy): Eukaryota > Metazoa > Chordata > Mammalia > Rodentia > Cricetidae > Chionomys > Chionomys nivalis. Next base: position 2,492,500 of record NC_080088.1, read on the forward strand.
TTGATAGTATATTTTAAAGTTAATAAATATGACTTTATTAATTTCAACATATAAGTTGCAAACTATTCTTAATATTATGACTTTGTTGAATAAAGGGACATGCTGATGAAGTGTTTGTTTTGGAGACACATCCCTTTGATTGCAGAATTATGTTATCTGCAGGACACGATGGCAGCATATTTATATGGGATATTACAAAAGGCACCAAGATGAAACATTATTTTAATATGGTAAGTTAAGCGAGTTTTTTATTTGTGCTTTTATGGGCTATGAGAATTAGTTAGAAGTTGATTGACATGCAGTGGCAACGTTTATACAAATCAAAGTAGTAGAAGCTTAGTCTGATAACTTCATACACATATGTTCATGGCATTCTGTAAACTTACAGATATTCGTAAGTTTTGCTTAGCTTTTTATTTCTATGTGTATGCCTGTCAGTGTGTTTATGTGTGCGGGTGTTTGGCATGTGTATAATGTGTGTGCAATGCCCAATTGGCCAGAAGATGGCTGCAGATTGGCTGAAACTAGATAAAGATGGTTGTGAGCCACATTGTGGGTGCTGCTGGAAATTGAGCCCCAGATCCTCTAGAAGAGGTGCCTGTGCTCTTAACTGCTGAGCCCTTTCTCCAACCCTGTCAGTCAGTATATATCCCAGTATAAAACTAAGTCAGTAGTTAGACTCTAGAACCAAATGAGGATCCTATTGAAGAACTCACTGACATGCCCATAACCTGAGAAAAAGGCAGTGTTTGATCTGGGTCTAGATTGGCTGCTCCAGTGCCTTTCCTGATGCTTGGCTGCTGCTTGAGTCCAGATCCACTGCAGGTTGCTATGCGCTGTATTAAATGACTGAGCTGTCTAGCTCTCTCCCTGAACTCCTGACTGCCTCTTAAGGTGTGTGCTACTGTGGTTGGCTCCAGTATGTTGTAGTTTGAATTTAAACAAAACTATATTAATTTAAACTTTAAGTGGAATATATTTAATCTCTAAACAAAGAATAATTGACCTTGTATGATGAGGCCTCCTTACCTCACTGCCCATTTGAGAGGCCTAGGGTTTTTGTTTTTTCAAGATATTAATTGAATATATTGGAGATTGTTATCCATGTTCAAGAACTTTCCATAGCAAAGTTGTTTGCTCAGGTCTGGATAGATGGCTCAGCTATCGAGAGCTTTGTTGGTTCACCAGAGGAATCGGTTAACTTGAGCTTCCTGGATCTGGTGTCTTCTGACCTGACACATTAGGCATGAACTTAGAGCACATACACACATGTAGGTAAACCACCCACACATCCAAAATAAAGTAACTCTAAAACCTTTCATAGTGCTTGATAGTAGCTGGAGAGACAGCTCACCCAATGCTGTCGCACAAGAGCTGAGTTTGGTGTTTTTAGTACTCGGCCTGTGCTGACACCTGCCTGTTTCTTTTGTTCTGTTGACCAAGGTTCCCGCAGTCGTTTAAGTCCCAAAGAAATCACACAGAGGTCCACATTAGTTATAAACTGTTGGCCCATTAGCTCATTATTCTTATCTGTGTTGGCCATGTGGCTTGATACCTTATTTGGCGGAGCAGTCACATCTTGCTTCCCCTGTGGCTGGGACAGGACTGCAGACTAGGACTTCGTTCTTCCCATAATTCTCCTGTTCTCATTGACCCGCTTCTACTTCCTGTCTGGTTGTCCTGCTTATACTTCCTGCCTGGCTACTGACCAGTCAGCGTCTATTTAAAACTATTTGACAGAATACAGACGGTTGTCCACTGTAGATGGTCTTATGCCCCTCTGGCCTGTGCAGGCCCCCATGAGCACGTAGCATAAATTTAAGCAGACAATCATAGAGCATGTTAATGTGCCTAATGTTCTTTCTTCCGGGCTTTCCTAGATTGAAGGACAAGGGCATGGAGCCGTGTTTGACTGTAAGTTCTCGCAGGACGGACAGCATTTTGCCTGTACAGACTCTCATGGGCATCTTCTGATATTTGGTTTTGGATGCAGCAAACCATATGAAAAGGTCATTCTTAGTTTCTTACAGCCTATGAATAGTTGGGAGAGGTAGTTTGGAAATAGTTATTTAATTTCCTGTTTAATTTTCTGTTTATAATTTTACATACCTTTAATACTGTTTGTAACAAATATCTAAAAAATGTCATTCCATGATCTTTACTTTCCTAGATTCCTGATCAGATGTTTTTCCATACTGACTACCGACCACTGATACGAGATTCCAATAACTATGTCCTAGATGAGCAGACACAGCAGGCACCTCATCTTATGCCCCCACCATTCTTGGTAGATGTAGATGGAAACCCTCATCCAACCAAGTACCAGAGATTAGTACCAGGTCGAGAAAACTCAGCAGACGAGCACTTGGTTCCACAGCTAGGCTATGTGGCCACAAGTAAGTGCAAATTCCGTCTTTGTCTATGTGTCTGTCTCTCTGGTTTCTCTATCTCTGGCTTGTCTGTAATTTCCTATGTAGAATAGGCTGTCCTGCTTCAGTAGGAGTGCTAAGACTGCAGGCATGTACCTCTATACCTGGTGTCTGGGCCACCACCCAGGCGGCCGTGGGTTGTTCCAGACCTCAAGTGCAGCACAGTGTGTGCAGCCGAGTCAGAGGAGCTCCACAGGGAGCTTGTTTTCCTGTGACTTAGTACTCCAGTCTTTTTGCTTTTAATCCTTTTGTTAATAACCCATCTGTTGTATGTAGGGTATTTTCCTACTAGGTTATTTTTTGAAAAGAAATTCATTGTAGTACTGTGTTTTTGTTTTTCTTAGTTCAGGGTACCTGGAGTCCAGGGTCTTGTTCATGCTGGGCAGGTGCTCCACCACTGAGCTTCATGCCCAGCTCTGTTGATGTGTTTTAGTGAAGATTTTAGTTTCTCTGCTCTCACATAACATGATTACAGAGTAGTGGATGACTTTGTAGGTGATGGAGAGGTGATTGAACAGATCATAAGCCTACAGACCAATGATGTTGGTGAAGCCAGCCCTGAATCCAGCATTCTTGATGGGATGATCCGGCAGTTGCAGCAGCAGCAGGACCAGAGACTGGGGCTGGATCAGAATGCGACTGCAAATGGAGTTTCACATGGGGAGGAGACTCCCCGAAGAGGGGGTGAGTGCCAGTGAGATATTTCATTTAACATGGTAGTACTGAAGCAAAGAGAGGTGAAGTCTTTGCTAGGTACATGCATTGCAGAAACCAATAAGCAGCATATTTTTGCACTTAGTGTTCTGAAAATTGTTAACTCAAAAAATGGAATGATAGTGGACTTGAGATTTTTCAAACTCTGAAAGGCTTTCAGCCTTCTCAGCTGTAAGATGGAGTTTGTTTAAAAATGTATCACGTGAGAGCAAATCGTATTTTTAAGGGAAAAGTACGTTCAGCCTTCCCTTGCTTTGACATTCACGTCTTTCCAGAAACTTACTGGAGTGGAGACTTACTTTCTTCTAAATCAGCATTTAAGGATGAGCTGGAGGTAAGTCTCCACTCCAGTGTTGATGTGTCCATTAGGTTGCCATCTTAACAATCATAGTTGCAAGTCCACATTGTTTTGCACCTTGCCTTTTGTCCTAATCTCGGAATCACTGCATACTAATGAGTTGGTTTTGTTTTTTTGTTTTTGTTTTTTTCTTTTCCAAGACAGGGTTTCTCTATGTAGTCCTGGCTGTCCTAAAACTCACTCTGTAGACCACATTGGCTTCGAACTCAGAGAGCCACCTGTCTCTTCCTTCCAGTACTGGGATTAAAGATGTGTGTTACATCTTTAATATTTAATATAGGTATTTATATGTAAGGTGTGTACTTTGGGGCAGTTTAGGCGACTTACGGCAGCATAGTGCTTTTAGCTCGTAGTGGGTCGCCCTGTCTCCTGGCCTCTAGCTGAAAGTCTCACTGCAGTCTGTGCCATCACCTGTCACGCTCCACTCCCAGTGTCCAGGCATTGCCCATAAAATTTCATGTGTGTGAAGTTTATCCCTATTTATTACTAACGTGTCTGTGTTGAATGCATGCCATGCCACGCTCTTGTGCATGTATGTTTATGCATGTGTGTGAGTACCCATGGAGGCCACAAGAGGGCCAGAGTTAGAGTTAGTTGTGAGCTGCCTGACACGGGTGCTGGGATCTGAATTTTAGGTTCTCTCGGAGCACATCTCTCTTATTTATATCTATATGTGTGTATGTGTTGGCCTGTTTGAGTGTTTGCCTTTTGTGTTTAAGTGCTTGTGGGAACCCAAAGAGGGTTACAAGTTCGAGCCACATGACATGGGTGCTAGGAATTAAACTCGGGGCCTCTTGACGAACATCAAATGCTCTTAACTGCTGGGCCATCTTTAGCCCTTTGTGGGAATTAAATGAAAAATATTGTTGAAATTATACTAACTTGTATGTATGTCTGTGTGAGAGTGTTTGTGCTGTGGGGTGTGTGTGTGTGTCTGTCTGTCTGTCTGTCTGTCTGTCTGTCTCACAGAGGCCAAGATCCCCTGAAGGTGGAGTTGAGGTTGTTGACATTTGCCTGCCTGGTTGCCCAGGTCATAACATTGTTCTTTTTGTGTAGCCATCCCAGTTGGGGGGGGGGTACATCCTTAACAAAGGCTTTCCCTAAAGTTTATCAATTAATGTTAAGTATTCTTCAGTGTATTAAAATTTTTCTTCTTGCAAGTTACTTTTAGTATGTTTACTTTCCCTGATTTGGGGTATGTGTCCTACTAAGAAGAATATCATATCCTATCATCCCCCCCACCCTTCTCTCTCTGTCTGTTTTGAGGCAAGGTTTCACTCTTGCTCTGTAGACCAGGCTGACCTTGAACTCTGCCTCTGAGTGCTGGGATTACAGGTGTTACACCGCCATCCGCCACCCAGCGGAAGAATGCATTTTTGTTGTATTGTCTTAAGGTTTCTATTGATGTGAAGAGATGCCAAAACCATGACAGCTTTTATAGGAAAGCATTTAATTGGGTGGCCTACATTGTCAGAGGTTCAGTCCATTATCATGTTGGACATGGCAGTATGAAGGCAAAAATGGTGCTAGAGAAGGAGAGGAGAGTCCTATGTTTTGACCTGCAAGCAACATAAGTGAACTGTGTACCACACTGCACATAGCTTGAGTAAAGGAGACCTCAGCGCCCACCCCACAGTAACACACTTCCTCCAACAAAGTCACACCTCCTAAAAGTGCCACTCTCTTGTGGGGCCATTTTCTTTCAGATCATGTTAAGTGAATAATAATTTTGAAATATTTTCAAACTAATTTCCTGATAACTTTTTCTAGGCTTTAGAAGACCGAGTTTAGATATTCAGTCTCCTCCAAACATCGGTCTCCGCCGAAGTGGACAGGTTGAAGGTGTTCGTCAGATGCATCAGAATGCTCCCCGGAGTCAGATTGCCACAGAGCGTGACCTACAGGCTTGGAAGCGGAGAGTGGTTGTTCCAGAGGCACCGCCAGGCCTGTTCAGGTCTGTTGAAGGATGTGCTCTTAGCTGTCAGATGTTTTCATGTCGTTATCTACACACCTTGTAGTAGAAATAGCCATTCAAGTATATTTTAGTAATACATGAGTATCTATTTTAATTGTGGAGAGGATTCAGAATTTAATTTCCCAGCATTGTTACATAGTGAACTACGTCATTGTCAGTTTGTTTCATCTCTGAAGTTGCTGTTTCTCCTTCAGCATCATCTAGAAATACACATAATGTCTTCTTTGGTAATTAAGCATGTGTTCCTAAAAGTCAACAGTATTTTCTCTACCACGTCATTAAACACACACAGTTCTCCATGTGACCAAAGGTTTAGTCAGTATTGAAGTCACCAGCGGTCTCAAATGTAACGTTTTTTTTTGCAAGGCTGGAACTCACTCTATAGACCAGGCTGGCCTTGAACTCACAGAGATCCACCTGCCTCTGCCTCCGAGTGCTGGGCTTAAAGGCGCTTGCCACCACTGCCTGGCTGTCATGGGTACTCTTAAAAGAGAGGTTTCCTCTTAATAGTCTTGATCATGCAGTTGTAACAGATCTATAAAAAGCTGGACATGTTCTTGATTTTTTTTTTTACCGTTAAAATAAAAATTCATTTTTTCAGTTTTGTTTTAATTTAGATTTTTAAATAATACAAAAGTCCAGGCTGGAGTGGTGGCTCATTGGTAAGAGCACTATCTGCTCTTCTAGAGGGACCTGGGTTAGATTCCCAGAATCTTATACTGGCTCACAGCCCTCTGTAACTCTAGTTCCAGAGAATCAGATGTGGTACCCACGCATAACTGTAGGCAAAACACTCATGCCCTCCACCATTTTACTTTTTAGTGTTCCTTCAAAGTCAGTTTTTGTTCCATGCACATTGTTACATAGGCAGCATGGTTAAGACACCAGCCTTTCTACATTGCGACATTGCAAACATCAAGCCAGATATTTCAGTAGTGTTCAAATTAGAATCACGGTACCTTAAGTCTGTTCCACAGAGAAGACGCATGCTATTTTTAACTTCATGGTAACACGCTCCCCACTTTAACGTTACCCTACTCCAGTCATGTCCCGTGCAGTGTCAGTGAAGTGCGCACAGAAGTGAGCAGCAGTGCTGTGCTAATGTGGGGTACAAAGCATGGAGTCGAATCGTTTGCATAGGAACATGTTGCTTTCACTCTTATTTACAGAAAGGAAGTGTAAGCCTTAAAAATGACGGGAGACACTTGAGAGCACTGAGATAGGATATCCTGTTGAAGTGTCCTGATAGAACCACTTCAAGTTAATGAACACTTGTATTTAGTGAGTAGGTTTCACTGAGAGTTTGTTTTTAGTGATATTAAAAAGTAAAAAAAAAACATAAAATGTACAGTTCTAGGCAGTTTGAGGTATGTCTCAGGTAGGACTTCACCTCCACAGCCTGAGTGAGCCTTGACTTTGAGGGCCTCTATGTGATGGAAAGAGTCACTATGCCAGCTTTAATGTTTCTGAGTTTAATCATTTCATGTGTCTTTTAAAGGTTTATGAGTGGTTTTTAAAACTGTAATGATTGACTATTTATATCAGTTCCAGAACCTGTAACCACATACTTAATTTTGTAGGCGGTTGGAAGATTTTCGCATTGAGAAAGGCGAAGAGGAGAGAAACCTGTATGTGATAGGGAGGAAAAAGAAGTCTTTCCAGCTCTCACCAAAGGTACTTCGACTCTCCTACCACAAAATTAACATTCAGTCTTCTTTGTATAAAGATGTCAGTTGCTCTTTAAAAATATGGTGTTAATAGCTTGAGGTCTTTGGTTGGGTGCTTAAAGCCATTATAGAACTGTTGACTCTCAGTATACGGTTCTGCAGCACTGAAGCACCCTTTGACAGTGTCCAGTGACCGTCAGTCAGGACCCTCTCGTCCCTTCCCAGCTGCCGTCTGTTCTGTCACAGCTTGTGTAGCTGCCATGCGAGCTCTTGGAGCTCCAGCAGTCTCGGTCACGTACTGTCTTGGTTCGTGCCCCTCTAAAACTCAGTTGCTGGAATTTTTTCTTATTTTTGGTGGTGGTGTTGGTGGTAGTTGGTTGGGTCACAGTGTCTCAGTTAACCAAGCTCTGTCTCAGATAAGCTGTATATCCAAGGATGACTAAATTTCTGACAGCTTTTTTTAAAGTTTATTTTATTGTGTGCGTCTTTGCCAGCTGCAGTTCTAGGAGGGTGGTAAGATGCTTGGCATGGTTGTGGAGACTAGAAGATGTTGGGTAACCTGGACCAATGCCTGGCGTGGATGCTGGGAGTCGAGCTCTAGTCCTGTGGTGCATCAGCACATGCTCATAACCACTAAGCCCTCTTTTTTTTTTTTTTTTTGGTTTTTTTCGAGACAGGGTTTCTCTGTGGTTTTGGAGCCTGTCCTGGAACTAGCTCTTGTAGACCAGGTTGGTCTCGAACTCACAGAGATCCGCCTGCCTCTGCCTCCCAAGTGCTGGGATTAAAGGCGTGCGCCACCACCGCCCGGCTAACCACTGAGCCCTCTTGAGTGCCTCCACCTCCTGCACCACAAGGCTTTATGTTACCATGTAAACATTGAAAATAGTTGTTACTGGTTGACTGTTGTTTGTAACTATTAGGTATTGACATTGTGATAATGTTTAAGATTTATTAGTGATCCATATGTAGATAAGGATCTGTATATGAATATGAATTTTTATATATATATATATATATATATATATATATATATAAAACCTCTTGATTTTTATATTTATCCTTGCGTAGCCAAAGATAATACTGTGAGCTGCTAATTCTCCTCCCTCTGTCTCTTGAGGGCTGGGATTACACAGGTGTGTGCCAGTACTCCCAGATATATGGGATGCTGGGGATTGAACCTTACTGAGAGTTGTACTTGCTAAGTGAGTATTTACCAACTTACACCCCAGCCTGTGAAACCCTGATCATTGTCACTTTATGTCATTAATGGTAACACAGTAACTTACAAGTTAGTATATGAAAGGTGAGTAACTGGCTTTTTTAAGCTCTCTGAGGAATTAGAAGTAAAAAACAACTCAGAGTAAACAATATTTAGCAAAATTATTTTTAATCTTTGTTTCTTTCATGCCATTTGTAGTTAACTCCATACAATGCCCATTTTGTTGATAATGCTCATGTTTCTTTGTTTTAGTCAGATTCAGTGGTTTTAGTGTCCCAGTCTAGACAACGAACTTGTAGGCGTAAATATGCAAATTATGGTAGAAGAAGTGCTGGCCGGTATGAATTATCTTCTGGAAATGAATCTTCAGGCTCTGTCAGACATGTGAGTAGAAACACTTTGTAAAGGTCGTCTTACATGTGCGCTTGTGTTCTGGTGTTAGGTGTTGAGCTAGGCATGGTAGACATGGTAGGTCTGGACATAGTAAGTGTACTGGGAGGTCAGCTCAGTGTGATCTGACAGGCAGGCCTTGCATAGGGAGTCCTCCTGTCTACCACGTGGTACCTGACAGCAAGCATGCCTTTTTTTTTTCTTAAAGATTTTTATTATGTATACAGAGTTCTTCCTGCATGTATCCTGCAGGCTCCTTTGCTACTAACTCATCTGGCTTCAGTGATGTTGAGGATATCATCCGGGGGTTCCTGCTCTAGGCCAGCATTCTTCAACTGAGTTAGATCCCTGCCTGTGAAAACAGTAGTAACCAGAGCACAGCTGCCCAGATTGACTTCAGCTGTGTATTCCTTTCTGCTTTAGCCTCTTGAGTACCTGGAACTTTAGAGCATGTGCCCCATCTGGTTATCATACATACTGTTTTTCTTCACATTGAAGCCTTTCTTAGGACATCAGTTGGAACCATAGGTTGTATTATCTTTCATTTCAGTTGTCTTCTTGCCGTTTGTAGCACACATTGACACATTCTGTCTGTCTTCTTTTGGCTTGATAGCTCATTTATTTTTTGCGATAGTTTATTATTCCCCTTATTTGAAGGTAACACTTTGGTGAATGAGTTTTGAGAATTATGCGTGCAGACCGTAAGCATCTTTGTGCAAGTTGTTGGGAATTTTATAGACCGTTGCCTCAGGAGCTTCTCTGAAATCCAGGGAAAGTGACTACACTTGTTTGCTCTCTCACTAGCAACAAAGGTGCATCCCTGTTGGCTCACATCCTCTTCAGGATGTTTCTGTCGTCTTATATTAGTAAGATTCCAGTCAAAATCCCAGCAAGTTACTCTTGTAGATATTGGCAAACTGCCTTTTTTAAAAAAAATTTAATTATATGGAAAGAAGGAAAATCCAGGACAGCTAACAAAATTGCAGAAGAATATAATTAAAGACCGATCACGGCTGTCATTGTGACTTGTTATAGTTTTCAAGACAGTGGTGCTGGGGAAGAAGAGACGGTCCGGGAAACATGGTCCCAAACAAATCAGTTGTCACCTGGTTGCCAGCACAGACAACTCAGTGTTCGGGTGAATACTGTGTAATAGCTGGACATATGCATTTCCACAAAATCACCCTGCAATTAATCTTTCCCATGAGCTCACTCAGTCTGTGTGGTGGTAGGTGTTTGTATTGCTGATCCTCAGGCCCTAACTGGGGAGAAGAAACAGCTCAAATCAGTCACAAGCTCTGCATGTCAATATAAAAAAAGAATTTAAAATTTGTAGATACTGAAGATATATCAGAGGTGTCTTCAGAGACAGGAATGTTATTTTACAGGCAGTCTGCAAATTAGTAACTGTGACTGAATTGAAATTTCAGAATTGCTCCAGAAAGGGTAACTGTTTTGAGATGAAAAGATAAAACCACACAGTGGGAAAACTATTTGAGAAAAAAACTTGTATTCAGTGTACATGAAGAGCTGTTGAAGTGGAGCAGTAGGGAAAACAGTCGGTTTTCAAGTGGAAAAGCATCTAATAGTCACTTTGTTAGTAGGGAGACATAATGGGAAGTCATAGTATGGAAAACTACTGGTCATCTCGTCTCGAGGGTTAAAATCAGACAGCACTCAGATTACCTCAGTCCAAATCACAGAGCCCAGATCGTGGTCCATCATTTCCCTGACTATGGTGACTGTCACAAATCCTCTTTGAAAAATACCTTGATAAAAATAAGGATTTAGAAGCTAGGCCTGGGGATGGAGAGATGGCTCAGTGGTTAAGAGCACTTGACTGCTCTTCCAGAGGACCTTGATTCAATTCCTAGCACCCACACAGCAGCTCACAATTGTCTGAAATTCTGGTTTCAGGGGACCTTGAAAAAACATCCATGGCAAAACACTAGTGCACATAAAAGAAATAGAAGCCTGCCTGGCGGTGCGCACCGTGACCCCAGCAGGGTCAGGAGTCTAAAACCGTTCTCTGCTACTCAGTGAGCTGGAGGCCAGTTTGAACTCCAGACCTCTCAAAAAGCCCTTGAGTGGCTTAGTAAAAGTGGCATGCCTTCCATGTTTTATCTAGTTAGTTTCTACTAATTCAGGTTTTTTAGATATGCTAGTCTTGTAGGGATGTCAGCAGTTACGACACATAGCCTGTGGGATCAAAATTTGTCATTTCCCTTACCAATCTAGGAGACTTCTTGTGATGAGAGTGAAGGCTCTGGTTCTTCAGAGGACGAGTGGAGAAGTGACAGAGGAAGTGAGAGCGACGGTGACAGCTCAAGGTACCGCCCTCCTTTGTGTCTCACAAGAAACTGTTGATTCTGGTTAACACTAGACTAGCTCTAGAGTGCTCTACCATGTGTTTAGGAGTGCATACTGAAGATGTTAACTTAACCTCAGGCCACATTTAAAATGAGTGTTCGAGCCAAGTGTGTGTGCAACCTTATGTGTTTATTACTAAATGTTTTAAAATGTCTTTAATTAGGACTCAGGTTTCAGTATGATTTTAAGCCTCCATTTTTCTCATATTACTTTGCACAAACTTTTTAGCATGCCCAGATATTTTCCCATACCCATAGTACACAGATCATCTAGCGTTCTGTGCCTTTTTGTATGGTGCATTATTCCTTTAAAACATTCTGTGAGCCGGGCGGTGGTGGCGCACGTCTTTAATCCCAGCACTCGGGAGGCAGAGGCAGGCGGATCTCTGTGAGTTCGAGGCTAGCCTGGTCTAGAAGAGCTAGTTCCAGGATAGGAACCAAAAGCCACGGAGAAACCCTGTCTCGAAAAATTAAAAAAAAAAAAAAAAAAAATCTGTGAATTGTGCAGCATCCATAACATAAACTGTTATCTATAGCCAGGTGGTGGTGGACCACACCTTTAATCCCAGTACTCAGGAGACAGGGACAGGCAGATCTGAGTTTGAGGCCAACCTGGTCTACAAAGCGAATTCTAGGACAGCAAGAATTGTTACACAGAGACAACCCTATCTCGGAAAAAACAAAACTAATTACGTTGTGAAGCACTTGAGGTGCAGCAGAGTCCTCATCTCTTGCTGTGTGGTGGAACTGCTGTGGGCTGAGAGCTTCTCTTCCAGGCCTACTTTTCTGCTCTGACTTGTTTACACTCCCAGGGTTCTGTCTCTGCATCCGTAGCATGTCAGAGGGTCAGCCCTTTGGAAGAATCTATCACTTTCTTTTTGGGGTTGCGTTGCTTCCCTTGGTGTCTCCATTAGTGGTTTGTGATGCAGGGTGGAATTTAGGAACCAGTACCTACCAGTGTCTTGGAGGCGCTGGGGCTCTTGGTTCTCTGTAATACATTTTAGCACTGCTTTGCTTTCTGAGAGGGAAGTTATCACTTGGCTGTAGGCCTGACTTTTCATCAGCTCTCATTTAGAGGGTACTTGCCAAATAAAAAGGCTGGAGATGTTGCTCTGATGGTAGAGTAATTGCCAGGCACAAAAAAATTAGAAGCTCCTTTAAGAGTTAGCGTAGGTTGCTGTTAAACAAAAATATTCTAATGCTAGGCAGTGGTGACGCAGTTTTAATCCCAGCACTCCAAGGCAGAGGCAGGCGGATCTCTCTGAGTTCCAGGACAGCCAGAGATAAAGAGAAACCTTGTCTCAAAAAAACAAAAATAAACAAAAAAACATTCCAAGTGCTTACCTTCTTCTCATTGTTGGTAAATCAATCTTTCTTTTCTGTCTTTTTCTTCGTTTCCCCTTCCTTTCCCTCTCCCCCCCCCCCTTTCCTTCATTTTATGTGTAAGTTTCTTCCCTGAATGTGTGTCTGGGCACCATGTGTGTGTCTATTACCTAAGGAGGCCAGAAGATGGCATTAAATCTCCAGGAACCGAAGTCCCTAACAGCTGTGAGCCACCATGTAGGTGCTGGGAATTGAACCCTGGTCCTGGAAGAGTATCCGGTGGAACCATCTCTTTAACCCTGGTGAAAATTTCTTTCTCCATCTTGGTTGTGATCTGTGGTCTGTTGGTCTTTGCTGGTAGTGTGAGCAGGATGTTTAAATTTCACCTAGGCACTTCATTTTCCTCTCTCCATGCTCACCCTTCATTCCCTCTGGGTCTACTCTGAACTTGCTGTTATGCTTACATTCTGGTCCTGTGCAATTTAAAACGTTCTGTTCTTGCAGTGACTCTTCGTCTCGATACTCTGATTGGACAGCTGACACAGGAATCAACTTGCAGCCTCCATTAAGGATGTCATGTCGCCGCCGAGTAACCCGGTTCTGCAGTAGTTCTGAGGATGAGATGTCTACGGAGAACATATCTCCTCCAAAGAGAAGGTGGAAAAGAAGGAAAGAAAGCAAGCCTAAAAGGGAGGTAGGAAAAACAAACCTAAAGATACTGCGTGCCTCTATTCATATGCTGGGTTTTCTTTCTGGTTTTGCTTGTTTGCACTACTTGTCTTTTTCTATAGTTCTCTTTTCTCTTGGTGCTGGGATTGAACCCAGGCCCTCAAACCTCACACCGAGGTGAACTCTGCACTGCGTTAGTGAAGCATGAAGGATGTGCAAAGTCACTCTCTCCACAGAGCCTGCCTTCTTAAACAGAGCTCCACTGCTTCCCGGCTCCGGCCAGGCTCTTGTCTTTAGTTCACCTTTCCTTGAACTTTATTCTTGTGAACAAATGTTTTTAAGGTTATCCTTTTTATCGCTGTCTGGGGATCTGTTGCAAAGGAGTAAAGAGAAACATGCTGGAAGAAGTAAGGTTCTACTGTCCTGGTAGTGTTAATATAGTTTAGAGTGGAGCCTGACTTTGCTACAGGAATAAAGTTGATGTGTTTTGAACATACCTTTCTCCTGCCTCTTGTTGTGTTTGTTTTGGTTTTAGTTTTTGTTGTGTTGTGTCTCCTCCCCCACAGTGGTTTCTGTGTGTAGTAGTCCTGACTGTCCTGGAACCGTCACTCTGTAACCCAGGCTCCTCTCAAACTCAAGAGATCTGACGTCCTTTGTCTCTCAAGTGCTGGGGTTAAAAGTGTGCACCGTGTGCCATCACTGCCCAGCTCTTCTTGACACATTCTATCTTATATACATGTCTTCATCTTATGGCTGCTGTAATGCTTTATTTCTTTAGTTCATGCCATTGTCATCATTTAAAGATGTCAAGTTTTGTTTTTGTTTTTTCTTCCTGTGTAACAGATTCCCTTAGGTGTAAGATTTCACTTAAGTGTAAGAATGAGTATTTCTTACTTTGGGTCCGGAATGTAGGTTCCTGAGTTACAGGAACCTAGTCCCCTCAGCGAGCTGCTTGGATATCCTGACAACATGCTGTCTGACCTTCCCCTCAGCCACTATCTAATAGTAAAACCAAAGTTACACCTTAATGCTTCTGTGCCCCAAGCTGCATACTGTTGATTTAGGCCTCTTTGTTGGCAGAGTGAGTTACTGAGTCTCAGCTGAGCTCAAGAAGAGGAGAGAAGTATGGAGAACTTGTTTTGAAGAAGCACCAGGCTTGAAAACCTTACAAGAGAAGTTCAGTTGGTCCCTTGTTTACCTACCATGCTTGAACCCCTAGTTCTATCTCTAGCACACATAGGGTAGTCATAGTGTTGACATTCCTGTAACCCCAGCACGCAGGAGGTGAAGGCGGGAAGATGAGAAGTTTAAGGTCATCCTTAGCTTAGGTGTGTACTGATACATAAAAGGAGATTCTTAATTATTACTAGGCTGTGTTCAAATTCAGAGTGAAGTCTCAGTAGAATAGCTTGTGCCTAGAAGATGTTCAGTGTGACATGGGGATGAGGGAGCCCTAGGCTGGGTTTAGGTAGCTCCACAGTGATTTTAGAAGCTACAGGTAAGTGGAGGATTAGAGCCAGGTACTTTTCATAATTTTTTAGAAGGCAGTACATGCTTGTGTATTGAGCCAGACAAAATGACTTTGAATAGTGAAGTATTTATTTTTCAATTAAATAGCGTATTTTGCCCCTTTCATACCAGGCTTTATTGTCTCCTCTTGGCAGAGTTTGCGAAGGACGACTCCAGCAGAGCTGGCGGATGCGGAGCATTTGTACGAGTTTCACCCTCCTGTGTGGATAACTGACACGGCACTTCGCAAGTCTCCCTTTGTTCCTCAGATGGGTGACGAGGTGAGAGCAGAGGCCGCCTGGAGAGTGTGCGGGAAAGCCACGCTCTTGCTGCTCTGTGGCTTCCTAGTAAACAAACGCTTCCCTTTGCAGGTGATATACTTCCGTCAGGGTCATGAAGCTTACATTGAAGCTGTCAGAAGAAATAATATCTATGAGCTGAACCCTAATAAGGAGCCGTGGAGGAAAATGGATCTCAGGGTAGGTCATTGTTAGAGCCGAGTGCATAGTTTCTGTAAAATGTTAATGCAGGGGGCAGATGGCTGAGAGAGCTTATTGCCAACCTCGAAGATCTGAGTTGAGTCTCCATGTCCCTCATGGTAGAATGAGAAAACCCACTTCTCCATGTATTGCTTTGACCTTTACATGGGCACGTTGGCACATGTATGTGCACAAGTAATAAATACATACAGTAAGTGCAAAAAAAGTGAAATTCATAGTATAAGTCAAGAAAATGTCAGATTATTGACTGGTTATCTTGTACTGATCCCCGAGCCACTCCAGAATTCCTTAGACTTCTGGTGAGTACACTGACTGCTTACGTGGATGTTTCTGTGTGAGGTGTCTGTCATCTGGAGAGGGGAAGGATGATTGTAGTCACTGGCAAATTACACTGTGTCTGTAATCCCAGGTTAGAAGCTGGCTAGTCTAGCAGTAGTACATAGAGAAGTACAGGAGTGATAAATTGATGTTTAAAAAAGAAAATAAAATTTCTAAATGTTTATTATAGGATCAAGAGTTGGTCAAAATAGTTGGAATAAGATATGAGGTTGGACCACCAACGCTCTGTTGCCTCAAACTAGCATTTATAGATCCGGCAACTGGTAGACTTACAGATAAATCTTTCTCCATCAGGTATGTATTATATTTCTGTGGATTAGTAGGTCGTTCCTCTTTAGCTGCAAGCATGTAGACCCATGGACAGGTCCGCCAGGGAGCAGTTAAGCAAGGGGTTTGCTGTGTGAGTGACTTCCACGATGCTCACCCAGGCAGATTAGAGCCTATGCGGGGATTGGTTACACGGGAGTAGTAGATGTACTGATTTAAGTAGAGGACACACTGCACTGTGCTGTTTGGAGACTGAAAAAAAGACAGGGTCCTCACTAAACCTGCAACTCACCATTTGGATAGGAACCTGCCTATCTCTGCCTTCCTAGTGTTTGGATTATAGGCACATGGCACAACTGACTTGTGTATGGATACAGGCCATCAGATCTCAGATCCTTACATTGCCCTGAAAGCACCTTTGCTAACCGAGCCATCTCTAGTCCTTTGTTATCTTCTCTACATAAGTTAGATGGACCTGGGAGGATGGCCCAGCTAGAATGTCTGAGTTTCCCAGTGCTGGGCAGAAAGAGACAGGTACTTGGTACTCACTGGTCAGTGAGTCCAGCCTGCTGGCAAGCTACAGACCAGTGACAGCCTGTCAGGAGGACAGGTGGTGGCATTTGGGAATGCGGACACTCCATCCTTGTGTGCACGTGTCCTCAGGAACTTGAAATGACAGAGTGCTTGTGCCTTTTGAACACTGTTGCTTTCCACTGTGGTAATTTTCAATTTTCTTTTAGATATCATGATATGCCAGATGTTATTGATTTTCTTGTGTTGCGTCAATTTTATGATGAAGCAAGACAGAGAAACTGGCAGCCTTGTAAGTCTGTCCTTATTGAATTCTGTATAGTACTAAACCATTGAGCTGCTCTTTAGATAGAGCACTTTAACTACGGTTTGCACAATCTCTGGAAGCGTAAGTGGCCTAGCACTTGTGCTAACCAGTACCTACTCTGTGTAGAGTTTTAGCCTTGCAATATTGCTTCTGCTTATGGTGTTTGGGAATCATTGTTCTGTTGTGTATTAATAATATTGATATTTTAGAGGCAGGGTCTGTCTTTGGAGCTCTGGTTGTCCTGGAGCTCAAAGAGCTCTACCTGCCTTTGTTTTTGCCTTTTGAGGGCTATGATTAAGGTGTGCAGCACCACACTGGGTCGTGTGTAATTGTCCTTGACGTAGTGCTTGTGTAAGTTGTACTTTTATAGGAGTTAAAACAGCGGTTCTCAGCCTGTGGTCACAGCCTCTTTTACAGATACCGAATATCAGATTCCACATCACTATTCTTAACAGTAACAAAAGTACAGTTAAAAAGTAACAACAAGAATAATTTTATGGTTGGGGATAACCACAATATAAGTAACTGTATTAAAGGGTGGAAACATTAGGAAGGTTGAGAAGCACTGACTTAAAACAATCTCATAGTTAAAAAATAATTACAGGAGCCAGGCGATGGTGCCGCACGCCTTTAATCCCAGCACTCGGAAGGCAGAGGCAGGCGGATCTCTGTGAGTTCGAGACCAGCCTGGTCTACAAGAGCTAGTTCCAGGACAGGCTCCAAAGCCACAGAGAAACCCTGTCTTGAAAAACAAAAAAACAAACAAACAAACAAAAAATTACATGGCTGGACGTTGGTGGTGTGTGCCTATAATTTCAACACTCAGAGAGGCAGGTGGTTCTCTGTGAATTCAAAACCAGCCTGGTCTACAGAGTGAGTTTCAGGACAACCAGGACTATACATAGTGAGACCCTATCTCAAAGAAAAAGAAAGAATAAAAGGAAAAAGTAAAATCCAAAATATTGTGTAAACTGAGTGGTTGTAGCACACACCTTTAATCCCAACTGATCTCTGAGTTTGAGGCCAACCTGGTCTACTGAGCAAGCAAGTTCTTTGATGTCAGGCCTACATAGCAGCCCTGTATCCAAAAAGAAAGAGAAGAAAATAATGTTGTGGTATGCCACAGTACTTTGGTCAAGTGACGCATCCTTAGGGGACGGATCCTTTAGGAAATAGACTGGGAAGGTCGCTCAGCTCTAAAGACATTCGTTCCTCTGGAGAGGAGCAGAGTGCAGTGCCAGGCACCCGTGTCAGACAGCTCATAACTGACAGTAAGTCCGTCTCTGGGGGTTTGATACCCGTCTTCCCACTGGGCACCTATATGCACGTTTGAGTGTGGGTGCTGCCCACTTCCCACCCCAATCCCGTTTTAAAAAAAATTGTTAAAATGAAAAGAAACGCAAGCATTTGGATCAGCAAGATGGCTGAGTGGTGAAGGTTCTCTCTCTGTATCCCAGCCTTCCAGCTAGAGTCCAGTCCTGGAATCAGCATGGTCTGTGGAGAGAGTGACTCCTGGACATTGTCCTCCACCCCAACACATACACACACACTGCAGGAATGGAAATGGAAAACTCTTTAAGCTACTTTATGGTCTGTTTTCCTTTGTAATCTAGTGGTTTTGTTCTGCAGTTCATGTGCATACAGGAAGTTGATTGATCTCATTTTTATACTGTGCCATTATCCTATTATTATTTGTTTTAAAGTTACTTTTTTGAGACAGTCTCTCATTGTGGCCTTGGCTAGCCTGTGATATACTATAGACCAAACTGGCCTTGAACTCACAGAGGGGTAAGATAGTTGGATGGGTGACTTTGATGTTTGAAAAATGCGGGGTTAGTTTATAGTATGAAATGACTGGTATCTACTAAAGTGAAATCAGGCTTCAGTGTTACTGTAGGGCGCTTTAAAATCCTTATAATCTAGAACCACTACTGCAGGGACAGTTTTGATATTTAGTTACTGGAGTCGGAGGGAGAGTGCGGGGGCTCATGCTAGGCCAGAGACCCATTCTACCCGAGTACGTATTGTAGAATCTACAGGGTTCTGTAGGAACGGTCTCAAATCCCTTTACAAAGATCTACTTTCTTCTTGTTGAATTATTGTTAGACAGTAGAACTGATTAGTGGCTATGTAGTTCTTTTAAACAATAATACATTTTTAATGCTTGAGTATTTTCAGACCTGGTTTTTAACCTTTTCTTTTAAACTTTATTTCGTGCATTTTAAGTGTGTATGTGTCAGTGAGAGCGTGCCATGTGGCTCATGTGCAGGTCAGGACTTCGGGAAGGCTGTGATCTTCTGTCGTAAGAGTCCCTAAAGATTGAACTCAGGCAGGCATAGTGGCCTGCGTCTTTGTTCCTTAACCTATTTCACTGTCTGCAGACCCCATTGCTCATGAGATTTGTAAGGACTTTCAGCGTATGTTCATGTTGTATGTAGATGAAGACTGTGCTTTCATTTCCTGCCCACCCAGACCCGAATAATCACACAGAAACTCTATTAATTACAACATTGTTTGGCTAATGGCTTAGGCGTATTCCTAGCTAGCTCTTATATCTTATATTTTATATTTTACTACAATGCTCATAGTTTGTTACCTCATATCTTGCTTCTTGGGTGGCTATATGGCATCTCCTTGACTCCACCTACTTTTAACTCTGGATTTTCTGCCTGGCTTTACTCTGCTAAACCATTGGCCAAAACAGCTTTATTCATCAACCAATGAAAGCAACATATTTACATAAGAACACCCCACACCAGTTGTATTTTATAGTGACAACTGCAGTCGTGGATTATGATATTTCATAGGTAGAAGGTGTCCGTAATGGTAGCAGATGCACACCTCAGACTTGATCACTTCTCTTATAGGTGACAGATTTCGATCTATTATTGATGATGCTTGGTGGTTTGGAACTGTGCTGAGTCAAGAGCCATATCAACCGCAGTATCCTGACAGTCATTTCCAGTGTTACGTTGTAAGGTTTGTATACAGAGAGAAACTGTTTGCTGATTCAGATCACAGACTGACATGATTTAGGGTCTGTGTATTTTGCGCCATTGAGTCAGTGACCTCCAGTATGAATCTGAGACCTGCAACACACCTGTTGCTGCTGTCTAATATTCCTGAGACACAGGTCAGCATTGATACTGTATTAATATTCACAAAAATCTTCACCTCACCCACTAGCTGGCTACAGGATAAAAAAGTTTGGCGTTCAAGCTTTAACACTGACTGTGCTTCCCTTACCCTGAGGGCAGGTTGCTTAGGAGTTCTGATGTTTTAGTAAACCTTAAATTAGTTATTTTTCCGTGTAGATATTTTGCCTACATGTACCATATACATGACTGGTACCCTTCAGAGGCCAGAAAAGGGAGTCAGATCCTTCAGAATTGGATTTGCAGATAGTGGAGCTGGGAATCGAACATTTGTACTCTGTTAGAGCAGCCAGTGCCCTTAACCCCTGAGCTATCTCTTTAGCCCCTCACATAAACACTTTTTTTTTCCTTGAGATAGGGTCTATCTATGTCATCCTTCCTATTCTAGAACTTGCTATGTAGACCAGGCTGGCCCTCGAATTCGAGATCTGCCTGCCTTTGCCTTCCAGGTGCTGAAGTTAATAACATGTACCACTATACCTCGCTATACTTTGTTTTGAAACAGCTCTGGCTGTACTGGAATCCCTTTTGTAGACCAGGCTGGACACTAACTAAGAGATCCACCTGCCTCTGCCTCCCAAATGCAGATTTAAAAAGTTGTGTGCTGCTACCACCTGGCCTTTCTCAATTTTTTAATACTAATGTTGGAAACGTAATTCCTGCAGTTAGGCTAATTTTCGGTATTTCTTTTGTGATGTCTTGCTATTCTGTACAGTTTGTTTTTGGGAAAGGTAACTAATGCTTCCTGTTTGTTAAACAGGTGGGACAATACTGAAATTGAAAAGCTTAGCCCATGGGACATGGAGCCAATTCCTGACAATGGTACATATTGGTCATAAGTTCTTAAATTATTTTTCTTTCAATGTTTCTCACTTATGCACATAATGGGACACGCTTTTGTCTACTCATAAATGTCCTGAAGTTACCACAGTCTCAAAGCTTTGCTAGAAGAAAACTGTTTGATACCTGTTTGTTTTCTTTTGGTCTTGGGAGGTTATATTTATTATAGGTGTCTTAGCAGTTCATCTGTCACATGACCCACTTTATCGCCAGCACACGTGGCCCCTCTTTTCCCACCCACCTTGGTTTTTTGTTTTGTTTTGTTTTGTTTTTTTAGTTGGGGTGGTTTCCCCGACAGGCTCTCTCTGTGTAGCCCTGGCTGTCCTGGAACTGGCTCTGTAGACCAGGCTGACCTTGAACTCAGAGATCCATTTCCCGAGTGCTGGGATTAAAGGTGTACACTACCACCACCTGGCTCAGTTTTTATTTATTTTTAAGATTTATTTATTACGTATACAGTGTTCTGCCTCCATGTATGTCCGCATTCCAGACAAGAGCACCAGATCTCACTGTTTATGGTTGCCAGCCACCATGTGATTGCTGGGAATTGAACTCAGGACCTTTGGAAGAGCAGCCAGTGCTGGTAAATGCTGAGCCATCTCTCCAGCCCCAGTGGTGCCTGGAACTTTACATTTGGAAGGAATAGACTGAGGCCCTGAAGATGATCTCTGTTTAGTCTTTATCCGGGTCATAGTGCTTACACCTCAATTCAAGCAGTTTTGTGATCTCTGTAAACAAGTTAGAGCGCTGAAGGTTGAGTTCTTCTTTTGTCCATAGAAGTTCTTTAGTTAGTGATCTTTTCCAGGTAGCTTGTGTATATAGTATGGATTGCATGTCAGAGGTTGATCCCCTGTACCTCTTCTCTAATTTTCATTTAAATGGAATTCATCATAGTTGACCCACCAGAAGAATTGGGAGCAAGTATCTCTGTCACTTCAGATGAGCTAGAGAAATTGCTTTATAAACCACAAGATGGTGAATGGGGCCGGAAGTCAAGAGATGAGGAGTGTGAGCGCATCATCAGTGGTATAGACCAGCTCCTAAACCTCGGTGAGTCACTGGCTGAGCCTCACATTTGTCTATGGTTCTCTTCACACAATATCATATGAAATGGGGTTCTCTCTTAGGAATGATAGTTTTTTTTTTGTTTTTTTTTTTTTTGTTTTTTAAGCTAATTATCAACTATAGGTAATGAACTTACTGTTTAAAAGCTTAGAATTCTGTCTTTTACAGATATAGCAGCAGCTTTTGCAGGCCCGGTGGATCTATGTACATACCCAAAGTACTGCACAGTGGTGGCCTATCCAACTGATCTTTACACAATTCGAATGAGACTTGTTAATCGATTTTATAGGTTAGTAGAGCACCCCTTTCAAAATATCATAAAGAGCTCTTAGGACATAGTAAACAGCATGAATGAGAGGTACAGCTTTCAGGTGGTTACTATGTGAGTTTTCAGTGCTGGTGAACATAATTTCCTGTTGTTGCTTGTTATGTCTTTGGGTGAATGACAAATGTTGGGTAGTCAGGCATCAGATGATATACCAAGATTCATTCATGTGTGCATGTGTTAGAAATCTGATCCTGTTTTTTTTTTCCAGCCTGTCAAATTCTAAATGCATGAGTTACTAGAACTTTAAATTTTTTAAGCATCATTTTTATCTGTCTGTGTGTATATGCATGTATGTATGTCCTTGTGCATACGGATTTCTTTGGAGTCCAGAAGAGTTCCATCTCCTGGAGCTGTATTTAAAGGTGGTTGTTTCCGGATGTTGAGTGCAAGAGCAGCCAGTGCTATTAACTGTTGAACCACTCTGTAGTTCAGTCACAGCTTCATTCATAACCATGAACAATAGAATTCATTTAGATACATATTGCTTTGTGATACAAAGCCTACTTTGAAATGAAAGGACTAGAGAAATGGTTCAGTGTTTAAGAGCACTGAGTTCACTTCCCAACAGCCACATGGTGGCTCACAGCCACCTGTAATGAAGTCTGATGCCCTCTCCTGGTCTGCAGGTGTACATGCAGACAGAGCACGGAAATGTAAATGGAGCCTGCGCTCTCGTTTCTGGCCACCCAGCCCTGAATAATCACATAAAAACTATATTACTTGCAACACTGTTTGGTCATTGGCTCAGGTGTATTCCTAGCTAGCTCTTACATCTAAAATTAACCCATTTCTATATTTTCTATTTTACCACGGGCTCGTGGTCACCCTTACATCTTGCTTTTTGGGCGGCTGTAAGGTGTCTCCTGACTCCGCCTCACTTCTCTCTGCATTTAGTTTAGTTTTCCCGCCTGGCTCTATTCTGCCCTGCTGTGGGCCAAAGCAGCTTCTTTATTAACCAGTGGTAATAAAACATGGGAATCCCACATCACTGGAATAAAAGGAAAGTAATACAAGATCTGTAAGAGTGCTTATCTTGAGGTAACCCCAATTGGATTGCGTTGAATTTTGCCCCCTTTTCACGGAGTTAAATATTAACACTGCTACATTTAAAAGTAGTACATTTCATGAGTTAGTAATCTACTTGTTTGTCTGAGCAAAGCTTATTTCTCAGAGATAGCAACTTTTTGTTGTTGATTTTAAAAATCATTGTTAATTTTAAAATTACTTCTTTGTAATTTTTTTTAAAAGATTTATTTATTTATTATGTATACAGTATTCTCAGCGCTCTGCCTGCAGGCCAGAAGGGCACCAAATCTCATTACAGATCTGAGCCACCATGTGGTTGCTGGGAATTGAACTCAGGACCTTTGGAAGAGCAGGCGGTGCTCTTAACTACTGAGCCATCTCTCCAGCCCATTGTTTTTACAGTAATTGATACTATTGAAATTTTTATGATCCTGTTGATGGAAATACTGTTGAACATAATTATTATTCCACAATTATAGTGGAATTATAACTAGTCATGTGTTTAAGCTAGAAACCAATTTGTAATGAAACTGACTCAGAGTTGGTGTTGAACACATTTTCCTCAGTCTGCGTGTGTGAGTTAAAGGCACCCTAGCTGTGCTCACTTCCTTTTCACATGGTTGCTGCCGAACCTAATCCACAAGCAAGCTATTGTACCTATGGAGCCACTTCCCAGCGCTGTTTGTTGAGTTTTTTTTTTTTTTTTTGGTTTTTCGAGACAGGGTTTCTCTGTGGTTTTGGAGCCTGTCCTGGAACTAGCTCTTGTAGACCAGGCTGGTCTCGAACTCACAGAGATCCGCCTGCCTCTGCCTCCCTGTTTGTTGAGTTTTGACAGCTTCGAAAGGTACTAATAGGCATGGTGGAAAGGAAAGGATGGTGTGTGTGTGTGCGTGCGTGTGTGCATGCGCGCGCGGTGTGAGATAAAGTGATTGAGGTGGTTTATTTAAATTAGATCTTGTAATTTGTTGTCTATTGTAACTATAATGACTGAGTTGAGAGCGTGAGGTTATTTAGTGTGACCTTTCACTAGTGCTGTCTGAAGATAGGTCTCATTTACTAGACTAACTTTGCTAGGTTTTGGTTATTTTTCTTTTAAGTAATGGTACTTTTCTTTTCGAGGCGGTTATCTGCATTGATTTGGGAAGTCCGATATATAGAGCATAATGCAAGGACATTTAATGAACCGGAAAGTGTAATTGCAAGGTCAGCTAAAAAAATAACCGACCAGCTTCTGAAATTTATTAAGTAAGTGATCTCATGTGTGGTGGGAAAGTGATTTTTTTCGATATACTGTGTTTTTATGGCGTCCCATGCTTATTGCCTGAATTCTTCCCATCTGAGGTTTTACTTGAGGGAACATTTTCTTGCATACTTTCAATAAAGGAATGTGACCAATTCAGTTTTAGTTTTTAATACTTCATTAAGTGTATGGGTATTTTGCCAGTTTATATGTATGTACACTTGTTCTTCTGCAAGAGCAGTCTGTGCTTTAAACTGAGGTTCATCTCTTCAGCAAATGTGAAGTGTTTTATACTGCTGTATGGCTAATATCCAGTTAGTTACTTGTGAACATAGCTGTGGTATAAAGTGTTAGGTAATTAACCCTGTCCAGTCGTGTCAGTTTCCAATGTTTTAGTAGTTTGTACGCCAATGCCCTTGTGTTTCAGAGTCAAATCTAGACTCGCTGGTGCATTTCAGTGTTGGTTTGCTTTGTTGTTTTAATCGTCTTCTAAGTTTTCTTGACTCTTTATTTTTCTGAAATGTTGGTCACTTAATTTTGTAGACTGTAGGTTTTCCAGGCATCTTTTAATGACTAGGTTAAATTTCATTTTGATTGTACTCTGTGAAAGTAGACTTGTATAAGTAGTCTGTCCATTTACTTATTTTGCAAATTTATTTGAAATTCTATGAATACTGACATGGGAATTGAGACCTGAGTTGTTTTAGAGATGTCATATTTTTGTGTGTGGACAGATAACCCAACTTCAGTCTTCTCATGAGAGAATAAATTTCCTTCCCATGTGTCTTGTCTTTACAAATTCTTTCAAAGACTCCTTAAGTCTAAGGCTGTACCAACCCTGCACATGTCCGGTCTTGTGTGAAAACACAAGGAAGTTGCATGAGCAGACAGCAGTGCCACAGTTGGCAGTCTGAGGTGTTGATGCTGGCCTCCAGGGTCGTTTTCTCTGCCTCCAGAGGCAGCGTGCCCGTGTTGTCATTTCTTTTGGGCTTCCTTTCAGCATTCATTCCTTTGTTTATTCACTGACATTTAGATGGTTGGTTTGGTCCTTTCTCTTCTGTCTTAAATCTCCTTTTCTCACGGTTACTGTGCTAATACCTAGGAGAAATCATGCTGTGTTCATCCTGAAAAGGCCACTGAGAGTACCATTATTTCTGTGTTACCAACTTGATTTTGAACGCTTAAATTATCATTATTCTAAATTAGAATATTGAAGTTTATCTTTTCCATAGAGGACTGGTTACAGTCGTGTGTCATGTTTAAAGTTGGGTGTGTCTAGCCTGGGGAGCTGTCTGCATTTTCACATGCAGTGAGTGCTTGTGAGGAGGAACTATCCTTCGTGTGACTAATTGTGAAAATTTTAACTTTTAGGAATCAAGATTGTACAAATATATCAGAACTGTCTAACACATCGGAAAATGATGACCAGAATGCCGATGAATTGGTATGACGTTTTCACTTTATAATGCGTTGATTTCAAAGCGAGACTAGAAAATGTAGGTCATCTAGTACCAGCTTTTGTGGTATGTTCCAGTTAGCTATGGCAGTAGGGTGCTTGACGAGAATGTTCATGGTTAAGTGATGTCTCTGGTACACTTTTGCTCAGATGATGATTTCTGGTGAGAACTCCATAGTAAGGTGCTCTGGTTTATCCTAGGACGATAGTGATCTCCCTAAAACATCTTCTGGAAGGAGAAGGGTAAGTCCTCTGCATGGCTAACTGGTTTGTGTGTTCTGTGTTCAAAACCAAATATCATCTGGATTACAGCTTCTGCCTTAAAGTTATATGAGGATACTGCATATTTTATGAGATGACTTAGTTTGGTTTATAAAGAAAGGGGAAAAATCACTAAATCCAGGAATGTCTAGTTGTTGCTGGAACTGAATTCTCAGATGGAGTAAGATATGGACTCCCACGAGAAAGGAGGTAGGGCACCTGTGTCTGCGGGCTTTGCAGGACACTGGCCTGACTTTGTCCGTTCATTTTCTTGGGAATCCAAGGATTTGATGTGATGACTGTAAGGTAGAGCAGCAGTTGTAGCTGTAGTGGGTGAATACAGCTTGGAGGGTAAGGTATCTCTGATGGTTGCATTTTAATGTGGATTGAATGCTTGACTAAGAAAGAGTATTCTTCATATGATTGTGAAGTCCAGGTACAGATAGTGTTGTTTTCTTAGAATAGAGAGGAAAAAATGCTAAGCTCTTTTAAGGGGAAAAGTAGGTTAGCTAGGATTTGGAAAGATCTGTTCAAAAAAAAAGAAAATCAAGTATCATCTGGGTGTGGTGGCACACACCTTTTAATCTCAGCACTCAGGTGGCAGAGGCAGGTAGATCTGAGTTTGAGGACAACTTGGTCTACACAGTGCGTTCCAGGACAGCCAGGACTACAGTTAGTAAGGTCCTATTTTTTTTTTTTTTAAATCAACTAGCTAAAGAAATCGAATACTCATTTTTTTTGTGTAATGATTGTCCTAATTAACATTGAAGAGCTAGACATGCGTTGTCTTGTTTATTTTCATGTTGCTTCATTTCCAACTGGAGTGCCAAGTGTTTTCCTATGTCCGTTTCTTTGCTGTATCTGCTGTTGCAAATGACATACTTTATTCCACAAGCCAGATATTGTTATGTGCATGGAGAAGTTTGATGTGACTCTTATTAAAATTACGGTCTTTCTCTCTGTCTCTTTCACGCACTCATACACACACAAACACACACACACACAACCTACTCCTGTGCTTTCTGTTTGAGTTCATTCAAACCAGACAATAGCTTTTGTGTCTTTTTTGTGGTCACATTGGTTTCTACAAGGCATCTCTTCCCATGTGACAGCTAGGCTCTGTGACAGTTTTGGTTGAGGAGCCTTCCTTCCTTCCTTCCTTCCTTCCTTCCTTCCTTCCTTCCTTCCTTCCTTCCTTCCTTCCTTCCTTCCTTCCTTCCTTTCTTCCTTTCTTGTTTTTTTGTTTGCTTTTGTTTTGTTTGTTTTTCAAGACAGGGTTCCTTTGTAGCTTTGGAGCCTGTCCTGGAACTAGCTCTTGTAGACCAGGCTGGCCTCAAACTCGCTGCATCTGTCTCCTGAGTGCTGGGATTAAAGGGGTATGCAAACACCGCCTGGCTCTCATTAATATTTTCTTAAAGTATGTTTGATTGTCTTAATTTTTTCCTTTTAGAAAAGTGTGTTTATAACATTATGAAAGATGATTGGATGTTTGTAGCACTCAGCTTTGTCCAGCTAGATAACAAGTTGGAAACAGCCACAACTTCTAATACAATACAGAAAGTAGAAGAGCCCACGTAATTTTTTTAAGCTGGTATCTTACACCATACTGTGAAAGTGCTCTCTCCACATTTCCCACCCAGGCTAAAATAACCTGCAGATATGTTTTCAGGTCCACAACTGGAGAAAGAGGAGCAGCAGAGCCACCAGCTGTGTTGAGAGCGACTGGAGGAGGCAGTGCAAAGCCCTGCTTATCTTGATCTTCCAGTGCGAGGACTCTGAGCCTTTCAGACAGCCTGTGGACCTGGTCGAATACCCAGTGAGTTTCCTTGTTGAGAAGAGAGTGGGGCCACAGATTTATATTAAACTCAAGAATAAAAGGACGGGCTTTATTCATGTTGGTATGTTCTCTTTCTACACTAGGTTAGTTCTGTACATGGTAACTCACTTAAGAACTTAGACATAGCTTCACAGAATACTGAAATGGGGGGTCTGTATGTCGGCTTTGCTGTCTGTAAGCACAACATTAATTTACTGGAGCTAGAGAGGTGGCTCATAGGTTAGAGGTCTTGGCTGCCCTTACAGAAGTTTCTGACACTCACCTAGCAGCTCACAGCCACCTCTAACTCCAGTCCCATGGGATCCAGTGCCCTCCACAGGCAGCAGACGTGCACATGGTCCATATTCCTACATACGGGCATACTCACTCATTTGACACAGTAAAGAAGACTGAGATAATGAACAGGACAGGTGGACATTGATCAGAACCACGAACCTAAAACACCACCTGCTACAGCAAGCTTGGGATTACTGAGGACTGTAAAGCAGAAAATTAAAATACCCGTGTTTCATGGCCAGTATGAATTGTCATTTAATGATATGTGTGGTGCTGGAGAGATGTCTCAGCAGTTAAGAGTGCTTGCAGAGGACTAGAGTCTAGTTTCCCATACCATGTCAGGCAGTTCATAAATAACCTGTCCTTCCAAAGGGGTCTGAACCGCTCTTGTGGCCTCTCTGCACTGCACTCACATCCTAACATAAAGTAAGATAAAGTAATCCGGGCAGTGGTGTGGCACACCCTTAATCTCAGCACTCAGGAGGCAAAGGCAGATGGATTTCTGTGAGCTCAGGGCCAGCCTGGTCTACAGAGAGAGTTCTTGGACAGCCAGGAAACAGAAACCATGCCTTGAAAAACCAACCAGAGATAAAGTAAAATCTTTAATATTTGGTAGTTCCTACCATACTGTTGACTGAGTTTTCTATCCTGCCCTGTTACCGCAATCGTTAAGTCCCAAAGAAGTCACACAGAGGTCTACATTAGTTATAAACTGATTGGCCCATTAGCTCAGGCTTCTTATTAACTCTTTTTTTTTTTTTTTTTTTTTGGTTTTTCAAGACAGGGTTTTCTCTGTGGTTTTGGAGCCTGTCCTGGAACTAGCTCTGTAGACCAGGCTGGTCTCGAACTCAGAGATCCGCCTGCCTCTGCCTCCCAAGTGCTGGGATTAAAGGCGTGCGCCACCACCGCCCGGCCTTATTAACTCTTATAACTTATATTAGCCCATTACACGTGGCTCGGTACCTTATTCAGCGAGGCAGTCACATCTTGCTCTGTGGATGGGTCAGGAATGTGGAAATGTGGAAAGAGCTTCCTTCCCTCTTCCCAGAATTCTCATTGTTCCACCTCTCCTTCCTGTCTGGTTGTCCTGCCTATACTTCCTACCTGGCTACTGGCCAATCAACATTTATTTAAAATATAATTGACAGGATACAGACCATTGTCCCACACCACCCTACCTTTCTTTTTATCTTAATGAATATACCTTAAAGTACTAATCCTGAGATATTTCACTTTTCCCCTTTCTATCATTTTGAACATTTTAGTGTAGAAGTTTCCTTTTAAAAAGTTTGTGTGTATGGGTATTTTATGTGTTCTATTTGCATGTATATTAGTGTGCCTTGTTTGTACTGCCCAGGGAAGCCAGAGAGGTGTCGAATCCTCTAGGAATGGAGTTACAGGTGGTTGTGTGTCACCTTATGGGTGCTGGGAGCTCAGGTCCTCTGAAAGAGCAGCCAGTGCACTTAATTGCTGAGCCATCTCCTACCCCTTAAGTGCTTACATTTTGAGGGCATGAAATTCATCTGTGAATTGTCATTTTTAAAACAGGATTACCGAGATATTATAGACACTCCAATGGATTTTGGAACGGTAAGGGAAACTCTAGAAGCTGGGAATTATGATAGCCCTGTGGAATTCTGCAAAGATATCCGATTGATATTTAGCAATGCAAAGGCCTATACACCCAACAAAAGATCAAAGGTAATTTTTTTTATTTCTTTTCTTTGTTTTTTGAGACAGGGTTTCTCTGTAGCTTTGGAGCCTGTCCTGGAACTCCCTTTGTAGACCAGGCTGGCCTCGAACTCACAGAGATCCACCTGCCTCTGCCTCCCAAGTGCTGGGATTAAAGGCGTGTGCTGCCACCACCGCCCGGCTTCTTGCTTTATTTTAACAGTGTTCATGATGTGTACTTTTCTACTTGTTAGTAGTAGTTAGAGTATGTACAATAACTGGGTAAACACAAGACCTCCATGTTGGACAAGTTGTTGCCAAAGCTCTCATAAGAACAGTTTTTAATCTTAAAAGGTCCTCTCGTGAGTATGAAGTTAGATGTGAATATAGATAGATTGCTGGTTAGGATAGTGGTGGAGTTTATTAGTTTATGAATTAGACACAGTAAGAGATAACTTGTATCTATCAGTAGCACATTTATAGTGATATAATAGAAGCTACATGAATATAGTTTTAATTGCCGTGAGCCGGATAATGTATACAGTTTGGATTCATTTCCCAAATCGGTTGCCGCAGAATGGCATGAAACTATATCATGCTATTCAGAAGGGTGTGAATTTCAGAATTTTAAGTGTAGCTTATTTGTGAAAGTTTCTCTTAATATAATTGGATCATGGCTAAGTAAGACCCAGGAGCTGCTCACTTTAAAATCAAACAAAAAACAAAAACCATTTTTGAGACAATGCTTGAGGAGTGGCTCGCCAGGAGGGGGTGCTGTTGGCTGTCAACTCCAGCAGCCTGAATTTGATTTTCAGAGCCCACATTATGGAAGGAGTGAATTAACTCCTACAGGTTGTCTTCTGATTTTTTTTCTGTCCAAACATAAATTAAAAAAATGTAAAATAGGATAAGAAAAATTTTGAGACAAGAGTCTTTGACTGGCTTGTAACTTGCCAAGTAATAGTCTTGACCTGCTAGCTAACTAGCCTCAGGGATTCATGCCTATCTCCCTGGGATCACAAGACTGTTCTTCTATATCTGCTCCCTCCCTCCCTCCTTTTAAATATGGATTATGGGGCTTGAACTCAGGTCCTTATGCTTTCAAAGGACATACTTTATTGGCTGAGCCATTTCTCAGCCTGATAGTAAACTTTTGAGTATTAGACCTGTGCACTCATTTCTGGATTTAATGTGGGTGTGTGCAGGCTTTCTCCATAAATCACATAGCTTAGACCAGTTTGATGTTATTTTAATGATTTGATAATTATTGAATTTGTTGGGCTTGGGATTTAACCCAGTTGTAGAGTGCTTACCTAGCATGTGTTAGAACCTGGTTCTGTCTCCATGCGCATGAGCTGGGTAGTGGCACACACAAGAGTGATGGAGGAGCAGGAATATGCCTGCGTTGTAAGTGACTGGGTGTCTTCTTTGTGTGGGGTGAAAGACGTTCTGTATCATATATAGATTTAGGTGGTATTCCAGTCAAGTTTCAAAATGATTGCTGTAAAAATGCTTTTGTTTCTTTGATCCAAACACACACCAAATAGCAGTATTAGAAGTAACTTCGAAATTTGTTAAGGAGAAATGTGCACTTTGTAACTGGTTGGGACCAATGTTAAAGTCCTGAGGATATCCACTGAGTTGTCTCGGGTTGTGGAGTGTAGACTTGTCTCTTTACCACTAGTCTGAAGTCAGCTTTCAGTGTATGTGGATGTCTCCATATCCCGCAGATGCTGGTGATGTGTGGTAGGTGGGAAGGAAGAAGGTGTTCCTCCACCTACAGTGACCTGGGACAGAGTTACTTTGTAATTCTGGTTTTGTTTTTGTGTTTGTATAGATTTATAGTATGACCTTGAGATTGTCTGCTTTGTTTGAAGAAAAAATGAAGAAAATCTCCTTTGATTTTAAAATTGGTCAAAAATTTAAGGAGAAACTTCGGCGAAGCCAAAGATTTAAGCAACGGCGAGGTTGTAATGGTGCCATTCGGGCTGACAGAAGTGTAAGGTGAGTGGGCATGGCATTGCACGTGATTGGTTTTTAATTTAAGATGTTTTACTGTGCTAAAAGTTATCTTTTGAGTACTGATCTACACTCTCATCTATTATTTAGGCTTCTTTAACTTTAGCATCAAGAAACCTTTTACTACTTGGCTCGCGTAGTTCAGTGTCCAGTTATAAGAGTGTAGGTTTGCGTTATCCTGGTGTCGTCTTTTTCCTCTCTCCAGCCTGAAGATTTCTTTAGAATGTTTTGTAAAACAGGCAGATGAACCTGCAGTGGTCTCTATCTTTGCGTTCTTGCTGGTGTTTTAATTCTACCTTCATTTTGAAGGTAAATTTTAAAAATACGTTTTGGGGAAGGAAAACAGTTTGAGGCAGCCTGGTCTACAGAGTGAGTGCCGGGACTGGCTCCAAAGCTACATAAAGAAAACCCTGTCTTGAAAAACAAGAAAAACCAACAAAAATTGGTTTGGAAATTTTATTTATTTTTATTTTATTTTATGTATATGGCTATTTGTCTGCATGTAAGTGTGTATATCACATATGTGTCCTGAGACGGGGGTTATGGAGGTTTGGGAGCTACCATGTGTTGGTGCTGAGAATTGAATCTGGGTCCTCTGGAAGAGAGAGTGGCTGCTGATCCCTCTCTCTAGCCCAGAAAAATAATTTGGATGCATAGTGAATTCTTGTCACTTCGCCTACCGTATTAGCTGCTGGTATCCTGCTGAGCTTCTTCCCCTGTTGCATACATTATTTTCCTTTTGCTGCTTCCAAGGTTTCTTCCTTTCTTTAACCCACCACAGGAGTAGCTTTGTATTACTTGGGTGTTTATCCATTTCTGTGGGTATGAAGTGTAATTTGTCAAATTTGAAAAGTTTTTATTCATTGTTTCTTTAAATATTTTTCCCTGCTTTTTTCCCCTCTTTCTTTGGACTACCAAAATTTCTATGTGACTAATATCCAGATTTGTAACTTAACAGAATGCATACTTAGGTGTAAATAGTCTGTTTAATTGGATCATCTGATCATTATCCAAAGTTGAATAAAAAACCTGTAAAATTTAGAGTAAGGAAATACTTATTAATCCATCTTTAATAACCATTAATAGTGAATATTTTATTTATGTGAATATTTGTAGGCTGAAAAGCAATATACTTTTATTTGGGTATTCTCTGGTGATTTATGTTTTATTAATAATTGTTTCTCTTGTCCATACTTTTTACCAGAAATATCAAACAGAAGCAGATGAAATCTCAGACAAAAGTAATTCCACAGTTGATGTGTCCTTCCTCCCAGTCTACCTCAAGTAGGGCACCTGTGTCCTCAGCCCGCAAGACAAGCACTGGTGCCTCTTCAGGCTTCACCTCTGGGGACTCTTCAGACTCAGCGGGGCCACCAGGGAGAACGAGAAGACATAGATCTGAAGTGCTAAGGAACGGCTCTGAGGTGTCGGGTGAGGAGTTGAACATCGTAGTGTGCAGTGCTGTTACTGCTGTGGGTTAGAACAGCACAGTGTACAGCCTTGGCACCAGGATGAAACTGTCTTAGTTACTGTCCTAGTTAGGGTCTATTGCTGTGAAGAGACCCCGTGACCATGGCAACTCTTCTAAAGGAAGACATTTAATTGTGGTGGCAGCTTACCATCAGAGGTTTAGTTCATTGTCATGACAGTGAAGCAAGGCAGTGTGAGACAGACATGGTGCTAGAGAAGGAGCTGAGAGTTCTTGTATTTGACTGACAGGCAATGGGAAGTGACTTGAGCATACATCAGACCCCAAAGCCTGCAGGACACATGTCCTCCAGCAAGGCCACACCCACACCTATACCAACAAGGCCACAGTTCCTAATAGTTCATTCCCTATGGGGGCCATCTTCCTTCAGGCCACCAGAATATAGACACGGTTACAGAATGAAGTCTCCAAGGATGTAAGAACAGGAAACTGGGATACCCTATCTGTCTTGGGATTTCTTTTGCTGTGGTAATACAGCCAGTTTGATGGAGGTGTTTTCTCAGGTGAGGTTCCTTCTTCCCAAATGATTCTAGCATATGTTTAGCCAGCATAGCTGACTCCGTGCCAACTTGACACACAAACACATCACCATTCAGCTAGATCTTTTTTTCTCATTTGTCCCTAAGATGGCAGGTTAAATTAATGCCACAGGGCCGGGCGGTGGTGGCGCACGCCTTTAATCCCAGCACTCGGGAGGCAGAGGCAGGCGGATCTCTGTGAGTTCGAGACCAGCCTGGTCTACAAGAGCTAGTTCCAGGACAGGCTCCAAAACCACAGAGAAACCCTGTCTCAAAAAACCAAAAAAAAAAAAAAAAAAAATTAATGTCACAGTGTAAAACAACCCAACTTTTTGAAAGTCCCAACAGTTTTCAAAAATTCTGAAGTTCAGTCTTTTTAAAAAACATCCAAAGTCTCATTCAAAGTTCAAAGTCCTTCTAGAATTCCAAACTCTCTTAACTGTGGGATCCTTTAAAATCAAAAATAAGTTACATACCTTCATATTCAGACCAAAGCAAACCCAAAATTTCCAATGTAAAAGTTTAGTCCTGTATGCCTGGGAGGCACTCATTGTCTGCAGCATGCACAGCTCATCTTCCTAGGTCAGATCAGCTCCGTTTCACAGCTTCTGCTGCTTTTGGTGACCTTCCCCTGGCATCTTTAAAATGCTGCGATCTACACTGCAGCTGTAGCCTCCCCGAGCTCTCTTTAGGGGCTCCTGTCACTGCCACTTGGTACCAAGCCTCAACTCCTCTCCATGGCTTTTTCAATCCCGGGACTTAGCTACGATTGAGGTGCACCTTCACCTCTGGCCTCTCATAGTGCCAAGCTTCAGCTGCTCTCAGTGACTCTTCATATCTTCAAAACAGGCGTGTTAGCCTGTTTTCTTGTAGCTCCTAGGACCATGAGCCCAGGGGTTGTACCACCCACAGCCATCTGGCCTCCCACATCAATCATCAATTAAGAAAATTCCATACAGTCTTGCACACAGGTCAGTCTGGTGGGAGCAGTTTTTCAATTGAAAGCTGCTCTTCCCAAATGATCCTTGTGTCAGGTTGACAAGCTTGCACACTGCCTCGTGCTCGTTTGACTGTGAGGTTCATGTGTTAGAACTATCGGGAGCTGCTGGAGATCTGAAACTCCTCCTTTTGAGGTCAAAGGGTCCAGAATGATTGTATCTTCTAGCATAGAAACGTCTTGATGTCACAGAAGGCATAATAATTATGGGGCTAATTAAGTTTGAAATGGAAATTCGCTCTTTTTATTTTTGTTTTTCGAGACAGGGTTTCTCTGTAACTTTGGGAAGTTTGGTTTTAAATTGTTTTCTAAATCTTGCCCAGTGTGTGGTGGTCAGTCTTTGAAAATACAGGCATAACTTAATGTGGAACACTGAAGTGGACTTGTTTTTAAGTACCTCTTTTGGGTCACTTTCTTCATTATTTGCAAACATTCAAAGCATTTTTAGAATCTTTAATTTTTTTGTTTTAAATTTCAGCTTATTTTCTCTGTATTTATTCATATGCCTGGTGCCCACTAAGGCCAGAAGAGGGCATCCAATCCCCTGGAACTAGAGCTAGAGGCACTTGTGAGCAACTGTCATGGGTGCTGCGGGCTGAACTTGAGTCTTCTGCAGGAGCAGCAAGTGCTCTTATCTGTGCAACCCCAAGATTCCGGTTTTAGTATAAGTTACATTGTGAAATATTTGAGTTATGAAACAAATACTTGTTGTGGAGACCTTATTATTTTTGTTTTGTTTTAGAAAGTGAAATGGAAGATTTCATAGCTACCTCTTCATCTTCACCTAGTTCTGAGGAAAGCAAAGAGAGCCCCAGAGCTGCAGAGAGCTCCCTGCGCAGTGGCTTCTTGAGAAGCAACAATCTCAGGGTGACGAGAACACGAGCCGCTCAGAGAAAAGCTGGTCAGTAACTAATCAGTGTTGATTGGCGTAACTGAACTCATCTAGATGTGTTTAATTTTAATTTGGAAAGGAAAGTAAGTCATCAACATGATTCAGTCAATCTTGTAGAAACATTTGAAAACTTAGTGTTTCTAGTGTCACCTTAGGAAACCAAGACACGGCATTAGGAAAGCGGCCAGCGTGACCTATGTGTCTGTGTAGTATGACTGTCCAGAATAAGGAAACAGTTCCCTAACCCCATCACTTTATTTTCAGGTTCTGTTTCTTTAGAAAATGGATGTGGCAGAAAAGCCACTCGGAAGAGAGCCTACCTAAGTGATTCTGATAACAACTCCACGGAGACAGATGAAGACCTGAAGGGCAAGGCTGGAAAGCCCCGGAAAATCCTCCGGAAGTGTGCTGCTGTTGCTGCCAACAAGATAAAGTTAATGAGTGATGCGGAAGAAGACTCGAGCTCTGAGAGCCTCTGCTCTGGCCGTAAGCTGCCACATCGCAATGCCTCGGCTGCAGCTAGGAGAAAGTTACTACACAATTCTGATGATCTTAAGTCAGAGACGGAAGAACTGAAAGACCAGAGCCAAGCACGGCTGCTGTCTGGTCCTCACTCTGCCCAGGACAGTGTCAGTGACTCAGACAGTGACTTGACAGTGGCCCGGAAGAACTGGCACGCGAACGGCTGCACATCCCACACTCCAGCAACAGGCAAAACAAAGTTCCTTCCAATAGAGTCTTCTGAGGAGGACTCCAGATGTCACGAGTCAGATGATGGGCTCAGCAGCACTGCTGCCCCTTCAACATCTGGGCAGAAACTTGGGACAGAGAACATCTCTGAGGAAGTTGACTCTGAACCTGGAAGCAGTAAATTATGCAAGAATTTATTTAAGAAGGCCACTGTCTTGAGCGATTCAGAAGATTGTGAAGAACAAGGACGAGAGAGCAAGAGACTTTGCACGGTGGAAGGAGACCCAGTCCCTGAGGCCTTGAAGAGTGAAGCTGTTTCTGTGCCGCAAGGTCTCTCGGGTCCTGGGTCTGAGACTGAAGTGGATTCTGATGTTGGCACAGCGAAAGATAAATTGCACAGCGTTATGAATGGTAATTCTAGATACTCACCCTTTCACTAATTTATCCCTTCCTCCTCTTTCTATTGGGTAAAAGACTGTTTCCCCTCTTCTAGATTTCTTTTTATTAGCTGTTTTTTCTGATTGTGTGCTGGTTCTTTGTTCACCTTTCTGTTGTCACGCTATGCACAATCACTGTTAGTCACTGAACATTTAGTCTTGGCTTTAACTATTCTGTTAAAGATTTTACTTTGAATATTGGCATTGTATTAGAGACAGGAACGTGGTAGTGACTGCTTGAGAAAGAGAAGCATGGGATTGGTTCAGTGTTAGTAATGATGGCAGCTGGTGCAACAGTCTTGTTGACCCTCTTCACGTTGTCCTCTGCTGGGCTCTGCTGCACTCAGGCAGTGTCAGGAGTTGGGACCATCTAACGTAACCTGACTGTTAGTAAGAATTCAGCATTTAAATTGTCTTATGTTAAGCGTTTGATTACTTTAGAAATAGTTACTCATATCAAAGATTAAAAAAATACTTTTTCATTTTTAGATTCTCTGTCTCAAGAGAATGGACAAAGCAGGAAAATTTCCCAGAAAAGGGTCTGTTCCAGTGACTCGGAAAGCAATCTCCAGGTTATGAAGAAGTCACCCAGGATTACTCGAAGTGCTAGTGTGGCTGCTGATAAAACCAAGCTCACAAGTGATGCAGAAAATGTCACCTTAGAAAGGGTGTGTACTCGAGGCAGAAGGAGAAGGAAAAAGCCCATCCGATTGGCTTGTACCCCAGCAAAGAAGATACTGAGTGGTGGTGAGACACATGCACACTGTGAAGTGCCAGAGGCACAACGTGCCTGTGGTAGCAACCTCCCCAAGTCTGAATCCCAAGGTAGTAGAAAAAATGCCAGTGAGTCTGTAAATGCAGACTTGGATTCTGAAGGGGCTTCCAGTTTTGAGCATACAGAAAGCATACAGGACAGGCGTATGGACACTGTGGACATAAGAATGCCTCCTAAAACTCGAAGCTCTTCTGCTGGACCTTCTCAGGAAGACCCCAAAAGCCACACCCCAGATAGTGAGATTAGCTTGCCTTCTGAGTCAGTTTTGGCCCAAAAAGCTACCACAGAGAATAACTTTGAAGAAGACCTGAATTATGGGTTACGGAGGTGGAATGGCAGAAGGCTCAGGACATATGGAAAAGCCCCTTTCGATAGGACAGCACAAGTGACTCACAGTCTGCAGGCGTCGGCAGAGGTTGGAGGGAAGAGGAGACTGCGTTCTGAGCTAGACAGTGTGGACACGCCTGGACAGATGGAGACTTCAGCGTGTGTACCTGGCACCAGCCCTAAGTCATCAGATTTGGGGTCAGCGACTGAATCTGATGCCGAGTGTACTGATAACACAAAAACCCCGAGGAAGGAGAAAAGGAAAGGAAAAGCAAAAGTGGTTAGAAAAGGTAAAACCCCTCCCTCTAACCCGTCTAAGACTTCACGACATCAAAGACAGAGTAAATGTCCCCGGTTGAGTGTGGATGACAACGACTGGGAGGATTTGGACTATGCAAAAGCTAAAAGAGTTGTTCGGCGCTCAAAAATAAAAACGAGAAATCAGGGTAGGAGAACGGTGAGATACCATGATGGGGAAGATGACAGAAGCATAGAAAACGCATTGGAGCTCAGTGACTGCACCTTGTGACCGTGAGAGCCAGCGTGCTCACAGCGACTGGAATGTATTGTGAAAGCTGGCTTACAATTCAGGGAATATATTTATATTTTTCTATGAGAAGTTTGTGAATGTGACTAAATCATGACTGTTATTTTTATTTGCACTTGCTGGTTTTTGAAGCAGCATTCAGCACAGGTGCCAAAATATGCTTCATTTTGGGGGCAGATCTACTTTGACAGTATTGAATACAGACAGCAAGAGTTCAAGACATGTTAAACACTAGACAACTTGGTTACCCAAACCAGTGAGCATTACTTTGTAACAGCAGTGTCACGCAGTTATTTTCTGAATTTGTCCAGAAGTGGTAGTTTCTAAACCCCTGCCATGTAGTTAAAGTAGGAGAAAAATCCTCGTGACCTATGTTTACAGAATCTTGATAAATATTATGTGCATACTGACATTATAATCATGGTGAGTGTAACCATGATTAGTAGGCAAGGCACCTCCCCCCCCCTTTTTTTTTTACTTTTTTTTTTTACTATTTTTTTTTTTTTAAATCATTTTCCCTGGAGACTTGAGTAGGGTACATTTACCCACATCTGGTCATCTTTATTAACATGGCTTCCACTTTTTCCCAAATGCTTGTTGGGTCTTACTCTTATCTTTTTAAGGAAAACCTGATGACTTTAATGTTTATAAACTTGAATTTATAAAGTGTTGGTAAATGATTTTACATGTTTGGAGTGCATAATTTAAAGGTCTAGGTTGAGAGAATAGTTAGAATATTTTCTTTTAGATTGTTCACTGACAAATTGTTCCTTGTTTTTTTTTTTTTTGTTCAAGATTTACTTTCCATTAGGATTTACCA
The DNA here is from genome assembly GCF_950005125.1 of Chionomys nivalis. Classification (NCBI taxonomy): domain Eukaryota; kingdom Metazoa; phylum Chordata; class Mammalia; order Rodentia; family Cricetidae; genus Chionomys; species Chionomys nivalis. The sequence continues at coordinate 2,531,732 of NC_080088.1, forward strand.
AATTCTTGCTCTTCCATAATCTTACTCTGAAGTAGAGAAGTTTGTGTGCCTTAGATTTAGGGAAAGTGTTCTTTAATAAGAGGGCAGGGCTAATGGTATTTCAGTTCTGTGTAGATTTTCCTCTGTCAGAACTGTAGAGTTCAGAGTACAATTGTGAATCCTACCTATGTCCTTCTCCATCCTTGAACTTACTGCTGCCACGTGCATCGTCAGCATCCTTTGCTGGGACCTCTAATGTAAGAAAGTCATGTTTGAGGCACAGTGATTTTGAAATTATTTGAAGTGAACATCACATCACCCTGAATACTAGAGTACACTTATTTTTGAGCCAGGTTCATTTCTTTGTTGAGTTGATTATTTTTGGTCTACTGTAGGTAGCTCTTCCCTGTAGGTTTCCCTTGAGTTTCCGTGCGTGATAGGGATATGTGGTTTACACACCTTCGAGTGATTTTTGACCATAGTTGTGTTTGCTTTCATACGTAAACTGCCCCCTTTTCCTCCTCTTTTCCTGAGGTGGCAGGCAGATCAGGAAAAGCATCTGATGTTCTTTGGTGTCACAATTCCGTTTGGCAGGTAGCACTCCTCTGTTCCCATGCAGGAGTTTCCAGTGGTGGTTGGTAGGTGCTGTTTCTCAGGGTAGTGATCTCCCCAACCACACATGGGAGGTTAGATGCTTACCATAGAGTAGATGGAAGGTCCAGTCGTCTTTGGCTATTGACCAGAAATACGTTTGATTCCTGTTACGTCCCTCAGGATTTTAGCTCCATGTTTACCATTATCTGCAAAAAGGCACCAAAAATCCATAAATAAATATGAAGTGCACTCATGAGTGAGTTTGGGTTTCATGTGCAGAATGGTTCTCAGTCTTAGACTAAGTTTTAACTGATAATTAATTAGTCTGCAGTCCTTTCTAAAACTCCCCCTCCCCCTTTCTTTTTGGTCCAGTTGTGTAGAAGCAGTATTTTGGGTTCATCAGAGAACAGAAGTGACTCTGGTGACCTTGGGTGGGATTGACAGTGACTCTCAACTTGTGAAGTCAAGATGAGGGGTTTGGAGGAAGTATTTTTGTGGGGTTTTTCATTTTTTCTTTTTGGTTATGGTGCTATTTCTAACATGAAATTTGAATATGTGACACACTCCTAAGTACCATTAAGGATTAAGGATGATTAATAAATAATAGTTAAAATGTTTACATTGAGCACTAGGTGTTTAAATGCGCAGGGATTTAATGCACAGATGTACTTTAATGTTGAGGATCAGTTGGTCTTTTTGGGAGCGTTACAAGGTGAATGTGAACTGGTCCAGAGACAAGTGCTCCAGCTTCTGCTGCCCTTGAAGTATTAGTGGTGTATATGGAAAAGTAGACTTCTCCCCACTCGAGTTTTGTATGTCCAAAGTCTATGATTTTATTCATTTATGATTTTTTGAAGTATTTAGGTTTGATTTTTACTTCTTTTGAAATTTTAATATTTCCAAGCATATTAAGATTTAAAAGGATTCCCCTCAATATCTATTTTCAAAAGGTGTCCTGACAATGTGTGGTAATTTATGAATAAAGAAAATGTGTCCCATTATCAGGTAATCCTAGGGTGGTCATTGTTTTTATTTTTTTAAAATGGAAAACTTCTGATCAAATAATGCCTGAGGTTAGTGTGACCCTGGGAACTATGGTACAGCAGCTGTGGCTAGCTCTAAGGGGTCACACACAAAGGCTTCTTCTGTGTAATGAGGCTGCACCTAAGGGGAAGTTGGATTTGAATACAACATGTTTTTAAAAAGCACTTCACACCCTGGGAGAGCAGTGCAGAAAGGTTATACACAGGTCCAGCCATACCACCAGAAGAGCACGCTGCCCAGACAGTAAGGTGTGTCGCTAAACCTTTGCCCCCCTTGATGCCTTAGGGTAGTGATGGGCTCACACTACGCTCCCAGTTTCTGTGGTAGTTTCCTCTAAATCACTGTACTGTATGGAAAAAAAAATTGAATTGGGTCTTAGTCTCTTCTACAGGTTGAAGTTGATTGTGTCAACTGAAAAAAAGACTTATGAGGTTTGTGAATCAATAGAATGCAAAACATTAAAGAAACGTGATTGTTTTTTGTTTTCCTCTTCAGTCCATTGTATTGATTATGCTAGCAACGTTCAGTCTCAAGATGGTCTTCTCCTTTAATGGTTGAAGTAACCAGCTCCATTCTTTCATCAGCATTAAGCCAATGTGTTTCAGATACCTTACAGTTTTAACCAAATCCTTGAGTTTTTCTCATAGTCCCTCTAGTGTGCAGGAGTGTGCAGGAGCCTTGCAAAGCCTGCCATCTGCTGACCCTCACCTTTGGCTGTGGAGAGCAGGAAGTAGTAAAGAAGCAGAAGACACCAGTCGGCACGGGATCCTGTTAAATCTGGCCTCCCAGTGCTTTGTAACACGTGGTCCAACCCAAATTTGTTAATTCAGGGGATGAAGCGGTGTGTGCTCTAATTCGGTTAGTGATTATGAGTCCTCCCTGTTGTTTCTGTTGTCATTCCTGGAGAATTAGTGCTGGAGGCTGTGTTGTCTTTTCTTATATTTTAACATTCTAGAGTTATTTTTAAGTGTCCCTGAGGATACCTGGGAATTTTCAAAATTAAAGAGTTGGGGTCTTTTTGTTCGCTTTAAACAATTTCTGTATTATCTGCAAAGCTTGTGTCTAGTATACTACCACATTGCTAGGAAAATTACCTCCTTAATCAGTGTCTTCTTGTGAATTTTTTGGTCAGAGTCCCAGCATCTTGATTCCTGTCATCCGTGTGTAAATAGTGTGGCAAGACTTGATAGACTCCACTGAATTCTAATGTGTGCTTGCTACACTACTTGTGTTAAAGACAAGTGTATTATTAAGGCCTTCACTTTTTATATTTTAAATTTTCATTTTTTTTTTAGATGTATGTGTTTTGCCCTGCCCACAGAGACCAGAAAAGAGTGGGTATCAGATCCCCGGGGACTAGAGTTACTACAGAGGGCTGTGAGCGACCCCGTGTGTTCTGGGAATTGTGATCCCGGGGACTAGAGTTACTACAGAGGGTTGTGAATGACCCCATATGTTCTGGGAATCATTTCTAGTGGCTCCTGAGTGCTCAGCTTTTTTTCCAGGCCTTTATTTTCTGAGACATGGTTGTTTCAAGAGAATGTGTGGTGTTGACCAGCCCGGAACACAGACATCCATGTGCCTTTGTCTTTCCACAGGGCTGGGATCAAGTTTATCATAGCGTCCGAATTGGCCCAGAAGTGGCAACATTAACCATCCTGATTTTAGCAGGATCAGTTGCAGACTGCCCTACCTCCATCCCCTAGTAGTTTGGACTTCTGTTTTCATCAGTGTTGGAAAAGTTGAAAGTATTTTTAATTTCTAAGTATAAATCGTGTAATTCTAAGTATAATTTCTAAGTATAAAATTGGATTTTGTGTTATGCTTCATCTGCAGTACTCCTACAGTCGTCATGTGGGCTTGTTATGTGGTTGAAGTTCCAATGGCATATCTTTAAATTTTCTCCCACATATTAAAAACAACAACAAAACAGTTCATGGGATGCACCTCGGGCCTTGGTCACGGTAGACTGAGATTAAACATTTTCACAAACTAAAGTCACTGGAAATGTGACTGCTACACTAGGAGCAAGCTAAAGGTCTTTCAGCACTCAGGGCGCTTCCCTGGCCTCTGTCAGTGGTCCACCCCTGCAGAACCCTGACCTCTGTCAGTGGCCCCACCCCTGCAGAACCCTGACCTCTGTCAGTGGCCCCACCCCTGCAGAACCCTGACCTCTGTCAGTGGTCCCACCCCTGCAGACAGAGCAATGGCCTGCAGTGCTGCTAGTGAGCAAGGGACCCGAAGTGACTTGTGCTTTTCACGAGTGTCAGTCCTTTATCTCTGACACTTGATCCTCCAGACCCGTAGTTTGTAATGCTGAGAAGTTTCTGAAAGAACAGCCACCAACTTTTCATCTTGATGATACCAGTTTTCAAAGGAGGCACAGCCCTGTAATAATGAACTAACTTAGAAAAGCCAAGTTGGTCACTGGATGACCACTGGACTGCTGAATGAGCTCAGTTGTTTCAGGCCGCCTCTCGTCCTGCAGCAGAAGATACCACTGCACCATTGCCGCCTTCCCGCAGAACAGGAAGTGGAACCTAATCACAGGATGGACACTTTATATAGAGATATTTCATCTAGAGGGATGGCAGTTTTCAGGATGTTTCTGGAAGGGTGGAAGGAAGTGCAGACAGTCTGCAACTGTTGTGGGTTCTGGTTAAAGTTTACGACTAACTGTAGGGTGCTGACTGGATTCAGTGTTCACACACAGCCACCAGTAATACCAGGAACATACCATTTTAGGTTGGATATATTGTCAGATTTGATTTAAATACTTGAACTAAGAGATGCTGGCCAGATGAACATTTTCGAATGCTTCCACAGTAATGACTTTTACTTTGAATTTAGGAAGAGAAGTCAGAATATTTCTCCACACCTAGCATTGTGGAGACTGGGAGTAACGTTTACGCCAGAACAGCTCTGTCCCTGTCCATTGCTTCTCACCACAGACCATTGTAGAACACAGGTCTTTGGGTCAGCAGTCATAAGGGGAGGCACTACAAATGTGAGCTTAAACTGCTGACAGAGATGGAGGAGGAAGTAATGTCTCATGGTACTCTGAGGTGGTCCTGAATGTTAGTGCGGCAGACCACCAGGGACAGACAGAGGCATTGATCCATTGGTACCGACGCACTGTGGATCAGGTGGCAGCCTAACACGTGCAGCTGGTAATCGCACATAATTTTGTATTTTTTTAAATTTTTTGTTGTATTTGTATCTATAATGTGTGGGTGTGTATGTGCCATGATGTGTTAGGGTCAGGATGACTTTTGTGTGTGTACATTGTGTGTGTGTGTGTGTACATGCCACTCTGGAGGTCAGGAAGGCTCCGTGTTGTGTGTACAGTGTGTGTGTGTGGGAACACATGTCCTGCTGTGTGGAGGTCAGAGGGTAGTTTGCTGAGCAGGTTCACTCTCCCACTGGTGCATGGGCTGCACAGATGGAGCTTAGATCTAACGCCAGGGTTGTGCAGCAAGCGCCTTTCCCCATGAAGTTTCAGACACTTGCTACTCACCTGCGTGCCCAGCGATAGTTGAAGAGTTCCCACGCAGCCATTTGCCTTCCTCGTGTTGCCTTCTGTGGACTTGCCGTTTGCTCACCTTTAAACTTGGGACTTCATTTTCTGGACTTTACCCTACTTAGGGCATAAGTATTTGAAGTGCAAATCTACTTTAAAAGGTGTTTTTAAATGCTTTTCTGCAGAATACTAGCTTTTCCCTTTTTGGATTGGAAATAAAAATTAAAACATCTTTAAGAGTTTGTACTTTCTGTTCACAAACTGCGTAGGCTCTTCCATCACACCGTAGAAGAACTAAATGCTCCAACTAGGTCATTTTCTGATGAAGAGATTTTTAGTAGTGATGGGGTTTTATCTAACACATGCCTGGGAGTGAAGCAGCTGTCTTATTCTCTTAGTGTGCAGACGGGTGTAGTTAGTTGACTGATACTAGTAAAATTCTCAAGAGGGTGCATGTCCCCTTAATTTGGCTATATTGCACTTTCATAGCATATCTATGTCCTAGCAATTGCCCAGCATGGATTTGGTGTTCACTTTGGATTTGGTATTGATTGTGAGACACCCGCTTATAATTTTTCAATTTCTAAGAAAGTCCTCCTCTGCTAAAAATTTCAAGGCACTTCCTTTCCACAGAGTCTGATTGAAGCATGCTTCTGGAGTTGTATGGGACCTAGTGAAGGCAACTGCAGTTACATGAGGAAGTAGCGCTGAGGGAAGTGTCCCTCTCCTATTGGATGAGTTTGTGGGTGTTGGAGAAAGCAAAGCTTTGAGGTCTGTCTCGTAGACAGAATAAGGCTTCTACTTCTCATTCCCAGTACATGGATGCCTCCTATCGCGCGTGCACGAGACAGAGACAGAGAGAGTTGTACCATGTGCATGTAGTGCCTGTGGAGGCCAGAAAATGGTTGGTGATGTGGGCAAACATTCAGGCCAAGCCGGCTTGATAGCAGTACGTGACCAAAAGGCTATCGTTTTCTGGGTCTTGCCAAGTTCTCTAGATGCCTGCCTGCCTTTTCTACAGTCTGCCACTCTGTTGTCATATTCCTGCCAGGCTGTGCTGTCCCTTTAGATTTATTTGACTTGTCATGACTGCAAGAGTAGTAGTTATGAGACCCAATCCCTAGCTGATAACAGACACCCCAAAGTGCCACAGCACTAGAGCTTTTACAAAAAGACTTGACTTACCTGCTTGGCCAACAGCTCTGTGAAAGGATCTGCCTCTTTAGTGGACTTTCTGCCTCGCTCAGGTGCTGATAAACCCCCTCGCAATATTTAGCTCATCAAAATGCACTTTCTCAAAAGAATCCTTCCCTGACTCCACAGAGCAGGTGCTAGTTGGTGCTTGTCAGCTGTTAAGAGAGCCATGCACACATGGTTGGAAGGATTCCTTTGTATCTGTCATAAACTGATTCAAAAGTATGAGCTTCAGTCTGCCCAACTTTTTCTATTATCGGAAAGAAATTAGGGAGTAAGGCCAGGCTGAACTTCAGAGTCAAGTGCAGTTGTTTTTGTTACCAGCTTAGCAACTTAAATACTCGAATAAAGGAAACCCTAGTCTTGGAAGTGCACGTTGAGCCCTTGAAGTCAGATATCAGGACATTGGTTCTCTCCTAGGGTGGGGAGTTATGTCAGAGGTATTAATATTTAAAAAATGGTTTGAAGGAGGGTTAGAAACGAAGCCCGGAAATTGAAACACATGCTTTACTCTTTAAATCTAGACGTTTGGGAATGGTGCTAGGTGAGCAGCTTTGTGCAGAATTGAAAGCATGGCCGAGAAGCCCCCACTTCTCTACGGCTTACAATCATGTTTCAGATTTCTGTGATCTTCGTGATGTGATCGAGAAACTGAATATCTCACTGGCGAAATAATAGCTTAAGAAAATACAATGAGCCGTGCGCCGTTACCCGTTTACTTTTTATTCAGTAGTTCACTTCTGCGCTAACCCTGGAGTCTTCGAATCTTCAGACACCAGAGAGGGAATCGTTTGTGAGCTATAGCTATACATAAAGTTATATGTTAAAATTGACACGCTATTTTTTTTTTTTGCAGTAACTTTGAGTATTGTTTTTCTACACTGTGAGAGGTTTTAAGCAACTTCCTGAGAATTTTGATTGTTTTAAAAAGGTCCCTCTGGTTTCCAAGTATTTACCCAAAGGCTGGGTAGGCAATGCAGGCAATTACCCCTCCCTCGTTTTCCTTGCATGTAAATTTACAATGTGTTTATTTCTCACTGAGGGAAAGTCCTTTCCCCTCACGGTTGTCTATGTGGGAGCACTGTTCGGCGGAGCGTCTTGTCTTCCAGCACACAAACCAGAATTACACATTTTGCTTGTCAATGAAAGGTCATTAAAATAGAAAACATTGTATATTCTTTAAAACTGCCACCATCCCTGAAGCGGTCTGCCCTCCGTTCGCGGGCGCCGTTTCCTCCAGCGAGTGGGTCTTCCCAGGTGGGCCGTGGCTTTGGAGCCGAGGGAAGCCGAGGGCGGCGCTGGGACTGTCGGGCCCGCCGGACTGGAGGCCTTCCGAGTCGGCTTCCGCTCCTACTAGCTCGGGGGCGGACCGCGCAGCGCACCGGAAGCTCCAGGGCCGGGGGCGTGGCCCTGCCCGGAAGCGAGGCGGGGGCGTGACTGTAGAGGGCGTGGCCAGGCGCGCAGGCGCCGTCGGGCGGCGCGGTGCTGAGTGGCCATGGCGGCCACGTTCTTCGGTGAGGTGGTGAAGGCGCCGTGCCGAGCTGGGACTGAGGAGGAGGAGGAGGAAGAGGAGCAGAGCAGGCGGGACACGCCGGAGGACCGGGAGGTCCGGCGGCAGCTGGCGCGGAAGAGGTCAGGCTCCGGGGAGGCCCACTCCGCCGGGCGGGCTAGCGTCACGCGGGACACCGACTCCCTCCTTCCACCCAACGCTTGAGGTCACACCGTGTGTCAGCGGGAAGCTCTGTATTTAAGCACACAGACGCCAGGTCTCCTATGCAGCTCCAGTCACGGCTCTCCCGCTGCCTCCCTGAAGCATGCTGTTTTTATTACTACACATCTATTTTGTGTGTGTGTTTGGGGCCAGAGGTTGAAGTTGGGTGTCCTGTGGCTCTTTCCACCTTCTTCCTGGGACGTGACTCATTGAACGCAGAGCTCACTGTTATTCTGCACTGGCTGGACCCCAATCCCTAGGGAGTCTCTCGTTTCCCCAGAACCATTGTGTTTTTAGGTGGGTCCAGGGATCAGAACTTGGGTCGTCATGCATGTGTTGTCAACTTAGGACCTTCCCAACCCTAAGTATGCGAATCACAAATTTTCAACATCATACCAGGCCACAGTCAAACTCACCTAGTTTTTCCAGATATTCTATTTTCCAGCGGCTTGCACCAACTTCCAACCCTTTCGACAGTTCATTTTCTCATTTTTCACTCCCGTGAGCCCTGATTTGTCCGACGGTGTTCCCATGCAGCCATTTACCGTGTTCACTCCTCATCTGCATTGCCACAACTAAATGTCTGGACGTTTTGCTGGCAGGAGTGTTTGACCTGCTTTTAGTCTTTTTGGGGTCTCTGGCTCTTAGGGATGTTGGCATGGCTGTGTCACAGGGACAGTATGAAGTTTGCAGTAGTTTTACCCGCTGATTGAGTCTGCTCTTCCTTTAAGACTGTAGTATGTATTTTATAAAAGGACAGCGTGTACCTTTCTCATTTGTAAGGACACTCTCATCTAAGACCGTATATCCATCCATCTATGCATCTCCCACACATCCATCCGCCTGTATCTTCTATCACCCATCCACACATGTTTATATGTGTATGCGACACCTGCCTGTCACCTGTCTCCATAAATAATATGTCTGCGGCCTTCTGTTTCTCATCTGTCTCTCCTCCCTCCCTCCATCTCTATATAGAATATCATTTCTTCTGTTTATCACCCTCCCCTGTCACTCGTCTCTCACAGCGTGAAATACTTGCTGACTTTACTCTTGTCTCTTGTTAGGGAGGTGCGGCTTCTCCAAAGACAGACAAAAACATCTCTGGAGGTTGCACTGCTAGAAAAGCATCCCTGCTCCAAGTTCATAATCGCAGTAGGAAGTAATGCAACAGGTAAGTGCCAGCACCAAGACAGACATGCTGTTGAAAGAATGGAGTGGGAGGGCAGCATAAACTCCACGTGCTGATACCTTAGAAAGGTCACGACATGCTGGGCGGTGGTGGTGGCGCACACCTTTAATCCCAGCACTTGGGCAGCTGAGGCAGGTGGATTGCTATTTATTTATTTATTTATTTATTTATTTATTTATTTATTTATTTATTTAAAAAGATTTATTTACTATGTATACTGTGTTCTGCCAGTAGAGGGCATCAGATCTCATCATAGAGAGTTGTGAGCCACCATGTGGTTTCTAGGAATTGAATGCAGGACCTCTGGAAAAACAGCCAGTGCTCTTAACCTCTGAGCCATCTCTCCAGCCTGGCAGATCGCTTTGAGCTCTAGTCTAGCCTGGTCTACAAAGTGAGTTCCAGGACAGCTAGGACTGTTAAACAGAGAAACCCTGTCTCGAAAAGTCAAAAAATTAAAAAAAATGAAAAATAAAAAGTCACAGCAGGTGCTGGGCATGCGGCTCAGATGGTAAAGTGAGTTCAGTGCCCAGCAGCATATAAACTGGGCATGATGCAGTCTGAGTGCTCAGGAGGCGGAGGCAGTAGAGAGGAGCATGAAAAAGTTTCAAGGCCAACCTGGGCTACCTGAAGCCCTGTCGTAAACAGTCACAGTAATGTATTTCAAGTAAAGTAGATTGCCTGCTCCTTCCATCTTTGTAATAAACATAAAAAAATGAGGGAAGTATGCTTAGCTTCAGAATTAGAGTTCAAGGCCCCATTTTCCAGTCTGAGGGGGTGTCCAGTGGTCTATCAATAATTGCAGACACTTTGGAGCACTTCAGTTCTAAGGTCTTTGAATGCATTTATTGACCTGGTAGATTCACAGTAGAGCAATGTGAGTTTAGATGCAACAGCGTTGTATATCAGTACACGTGGAGACCTTTATATTTTCAATGGCTTTGTGAGCTATAGTTAAGAGACCTTGCCTTTGTAAGGTAGCCATTGTACTTAGAAGTGTAAGTAAGCAGTGGGTAGCTGTTCACCCTTATGTAAAGGTCTGCTGGCCTAAGTTTTAATTATCCATTTATTTATTTATTTTTGTTTTTTGAGACGGATTTCTCTGTTTATCCCTGGCTGACCTGGAACTCTCTCTGTAGACCAGGCTGGTCTTAAACTCTCAGCCTGCCTCTGCCTCCCGAGTTCTGGGATTAAAGGTGTGCATCACTACTGCCCGGTTTTTTGAGGCCCAAATGTATTAGAACGGTGTTAGGTTGTGAGACTGGCATAGAGTCTGTGCACAATGCTGTCTTTCCTGTTCCTGGTTGTCATGTCTGGAAGACGTAGGATTTCATTCCTTAGCCTCAATTTTTCTTTTCTTTAAAATGGACCAATTAGACCAGTGGTTCTCAACTTGTAGATCACACTCCCTTTAGGGGTCAAACAACCCTTTCACCGGGTTGCATATCAGATATTGCATTATAATTCATAGCAGTAGCAAAAAATACACTTATGAAGTAGCAAAGAAATAATTTTATGTTGGGGTGTCACTATAACACGAAGAACCGGTTGTATTAAAGGGTTGCAGCATTATGAAGGTTGAGAACCACTGAATTAGACAGTCTTTAAATGTTTTTTAAGAGGTTTTCAAAAGAAATTCAATTATGTATATATGTCTGTAAGAGTACAGGCTAGGGGAAGGCATCAGATCCCCTAGAGCTGGACTTATAGACAGTTGTGTGTCCCCAGAGGTGGGTGCTGGGAACCAGGCAGACGCTTGACAGGTGCAGTACTTGATCTGATCCGTCTCTCCACTCCCCACTCAGATGGCTCTGAATGATTATTTCAGCTCTAAATTCTGGGGTAACGAGTAGGAAATGCAGTTTGCATAGCCAGATACCAGTTCATGTGAACATTTTTCCCCCACAGCATTTTTGTCATCGTTTGTTATGAATTCAGGAGTGTGGAAAGAAGTTGGCTGTGCTGAGCTCTGGAACGAATGGTGCAGAACAACGGACACTGTCCATCTGTCCCCTACAGATGCTTTCTGTGTGTTCTATCAGCTGAAATCAGACCCCTCGGTATGTGGACCTCCACTCAGTAGTCTCAAAGCATAGTCGTTTGTGCATGAGATCCAGGGCTGTCTTAGCCAGTGTGTGCTTGTGTCGTGTGATTTCTAGTGGTCTAACTGGATTGTAGGCCTGACTCTGGGTAAATTGCCGTGTTGTCCTCTGTTGCTGAGTGAATGCCTAGAATACTCAGCTTACATAGAGAAGAGGTTGATTGGTGCAGACCCTTTGCTTTTAGTCCTGCTGGGTGGGGAGGTCTGGTACTCTGTGGCGGGATCGTACAGGAGCAGCACACTGAGTACAAGGCCAGAAGGTAAAAGAGGAGGAGGGGAGCACCACAGTCTCTCTCAAGGACATCCTGCTAATGACCTGCAGACTCTGAGCTCCATAGAGCAGTGTGAGGTACTGCTATTTACGTGGTGCTCATTGATGACAGGGCTGGATGTGTCTACTTTCACTTGAGAACACTTGAAATTCCCTTTCCAGGTTTTCCTTTGTCAGTGTAGTTGCTACATTGCTGAGGATCAACAGTTCCAGTGGCTGGAGAAGGTAAGAGGAAGAAAGCCCTGGCTGGTTAGTTGGGTGTGTGGGCTCAAGGGCATGGTTGTCTCTTAGACTTTTCAGCCAAATATTAGATGAGAAAGAGTTTGTTTCCCTAAGAAAACAGTGTAGGAGTTGTTAATGGAGTATGTCTTAGAGTGTCTGTTGCAGCGATGAAACATCTTGGGGAGGTTTACCTGGCTTACACTTCCATATACATCACAGTCAGGACAGGAACTCAAACAGGGCAGGAACCTGGAGGCTGGAGCTAATGCAGAGGTCACAGAGGGGAGCTGCTTACTGTCTTGCTCCCCATGGCTTGCTCAGGCTGCTTTCCTGAAGATCCTAGGATCATCAGCCCAGGGATGGCACTAACCACAGTGGGCTGGGCCCTCCCCATCAGTCAGTATTTAAGGAAATGCTCTACAACCAGATCTTACACTCAACTGAGGTTCCCTCCTTTCAGACGACTCACTTGTATGTCAAGTGGGAACAAGACTAACCAGCACGGAGTGTTTATTTATTTTTAAATGAACAGTCTACATTGGGCAATGGTGGCACATACCTTTAATTCCAGCATGTGGGAAGCAGAAACAAGCAGATCTCTGTGAGTTCAAGGCCAGCCTGATCTACAGAGTGAGTTCCAGTTCAGCCAAGGCTACAGAGAGAAACCCTGTCCCAAAAAACCAAACCAAACCAAAACCAGACAAGCAAAAGAGCAGCCTGCAAGGTACCCGGCAGTGTACTCAGGGCTGTCGATCCTTGAGTAAGACTGCAGTTGCCCAGTGCCTTGAGTGGCCACCAGTCGCCACCACACTCCCCAGTACCACATCTGTATTAGCATTAGGTGTGGTTATAAGTCCTTATTTTGGGGGCAGTGGTGGCACACGCCTTGAATCCCAGCACTCTGGAGGCAGAAGCAGGCAGATCTCTGAGTTCAAGACCAGCCTGGTCTACTGAGCGAGTTCCAGGATAGGCTCCAGAGCTACAGAGAAACCTTGTCTTGAAAAACAAAAACAAAAAAAGTCCTCATTTTGGAAAATTGAACTCAAGGACTTCAGAGAAAAACTGTAATTTGGGCAGTTGTACATTGATTGCATATTGAATATGCCTTCTCAAGAATGTTTGAAACCAGAAGTGTTTTGTATTTTTTTAAAGTTTTGAAATATTTGCATGTACAATATGACAATGTCTTGGGGATAAGACTCAAGTTTAAACACAAGTTATGGTTTTACATTTTAAATTTGTGAAGTGAAGTTTCATGGTATGAGATTCTCCGCTTGGCTTGTCATTACGCAGGCGAAAGGCTTTGGATTTGGGTTAGGAATACTCTCCCTGTCCATAGTCACACAGTGCAAATGTTACTACATTGGCATATACTTATTTTCAATAGAAGCAAATTGTACATATTTACGTGTGGATAGTGTGCAGCATAGATGGTAACTGGTGACCCGGAACCTTCAGCAGTTACTGTTTTAGTCCACCTGTGCTGGGAGGAGGACGCTTCTAAAAACATCCTGTGCACTTGAACATAGATGCTAAGAGTAAACTCACTGGAAATAAGAACTTTGGTGTGTACCTATTTTAAAGCAGTTGGACATTCATTACGTTATCAGTAACTGCATTATGTACAGGGTTGTTTGCAAAGCTCTGCATGCTAGTCTTTGGTTATATATGCGTATACTCAGGGTACTTGGTATATTTTTTCTAGGATAGAAAATCAAAATGTTTAATTTTACTTTTAAATTGTGCAGATGCTGGTTATATAAAAATACTACTCTTGTACTATAGAAAAAAATGACCATATTCTAGACTTGAAGTGACATAAAATTAGTCACTTTTAAATAAAAATAGTTTATGTGTATGAGTGCTTTGCCTGTATGCATATATATGTACTATATGTATATGCATGTCTGGTGCCCTTCAAGGTCAGTAGGGGACATTGGGTCCCTTGGAACTGTAGTCACTAATGGTTGGAGCTGCCGTCTAGGTCCTGGGAACCAAACCTGCTTCCTTGGCAAGAACAAGTGCTCTGAACATTTTTCTTTTCTTTTCTTTTCTTTTCTTTTCTTTTCTTTTCTTTCCTTCCTTTTTTTTTTTTTTTTTTATTTGCTTTTTTAGGTTCTTGGATTCTTGCCCAGTAGCCTAGTCTGACCTTGAGCTAAAATTCTTCTGCTTTAACCTCCTCAGTACTGAGATTATGGGCATCTGCTGCCATTTGAGGGTTAAAGCAGAGTCTTTTAACAGTGTTGTGTTCCTTAGGATATTCTTTGTGAACACTGCTCTGTTAGTGACAGCACGGTCCTCCTACTGACACAACCCGACAGCTGTCGAGCACTGTGGGTTCAGACCAAACTATCATAGGAAGGAAGTTAAATTATGCTGGTGTGATTTTCTCTCTTAAATGGATATGCACAATAACAAGTTTGCAAGAGGTAGCGTTTTTAGTATTTGTTTACAAAAATTTGTAGTGAAATTAATAGTGTAAATCATTTATGGTACCTGATAGGAAACTTTGGGCATTCCTGTTATTGGCACTAGCCTTTTTCTCATTTCATAAAGATTTTAAAACAAGGTAGACACGATAGCACACACTTGTTAGTCACTTTGTGTGTGTGTGAAAATATACACCAACAAAAATCAAAGTGGAGGAGAACATGGCTTATTTTGGTTTACACTTTCAGAAATAAAGTCTCTCATGGTGAAAAACGTGGTGGTAGAGAGGCATGGTGGAGGAGCAGGAGGTTGGCTGTCACGTTTTTATCCTCACACAGGAGGATTGCAGTGGATCGATGTGCGGCCAATCATAGACCATCAAAGCTTGCCCCAGTGACACACTTCCCCTGAGGCTGCGCCTCCTGAATGTTCTGTAGCCTCCCCAAACAGCATTGCCAACTGAAGACCATGAGGCCATGGAGTGCATTGCTTATCTAAACACAGCTCTTGTAAAGCCAGCTTTGGGAGGTCAGCATAGGAGGGGCTTTGCGCTTGAGGCCAGCCTTGGCTACTTATAAGGTAGGCAGACAGATAAAAATAGAGGAAAACAAACAGGCAAATAAAAGAAAATTTGGGCAAATATACTATCTTAGAAATCCTTTTTTAAAAATAGCTGTTTTTATTTATTTATTTTTTTTCGTTTTGCCATGAATTTAAGTAAAAAGTAGAAGGACTCTTGATGACCTGTCAGACCCACACACTGCAGTGGGAATTTGAGATTCTACAGCTGCAGTAACCAAAACTGAATTCCATAAGAATCATTGCCTAGGTGTCCTCGGTGGCCGGTGAGGGAAGGGATGTTGCGTCTGCTCTTGTGACTTTATTCAGGGTGGCCGTCTAGGGCCATCATTGTTCTGACCTGTGATCTTTGCACCAGTTTACGTCACATGGCTCTTGGGCAGTGCCGCTTTCACTCAGAGGCAGGGCAGCTCTGCAGTCTCCTCCACTGCTGCTGGGGGGAGTCACTACGGCAAATATGAGGTCTAACATCATCACTGTTCTCGTAGGTGTTTGGCTCTCGACCTAGGAAGAACATGCAGGTAACAGTTCTCACATGCCGACACGTCACAGAGTATAAAACCTCAGAGTCCACCTGCAGCCTTCCTTCTCCTTTCCTGAGAGCCCTAAAAACTCAGAAATTCAAAGATTCTGCCTGCTGCCCACTGCTGGAACAGCCGAACATTGTGCATGATCTGCCTGCAGCAGGTGGGCTAAACACTCAGCCTTTGCCCTTTGTCAGGCTGTGCTGATGACTTCTGCTCTTACTAGCGACCTCTCTGAAGTAGTTGTAGTCGTGTGTAAGGTACTTGCATGTGGGATACTCAGCTTAATGTTAGATTTCCCTGCATTGCGGTTGGGACAGCAGCTTAGAATCTTGGCTCTGTGCTTCCACGGTTCTTTTCTGTTTTGGTTCTGCAATCTCAAAGTGGAACCCAATGTTAGATACAGATTTTTGGTATGTGAAAATTGGGAATTTTAATTATCAAAGTAAGTTTTGGATGTTGAAGCTTGGCTTTTAAATTTATTTATTTATTTGGTTTTTAGAGACAAGGTTTCTCTGTGTAGATCTGGCTGTCCTGGAATTCAGAGATCTGCCTGTCTCTGCCTCCCTCGTGCTGGGTTTAAAGGTGTGCGCCATCACTGCCTGGCTTGGTTGTTACTCTTAATGTTTTTATCATGCTGTTTACATATGAGTTACTTCTCTTGTGACAAAATGGCCACTAGCAGAAGTGGTTTATGGAAGGAAGGATTGCTGTGGCTTACAGTGGAAGGGGGCACATCCCATTGTGGTGGGGAAAGCGTGGCAGCAGGAGCTGCGGCCATGATACATCAGCTGTCAGGAAGTAGAACAAGTGAATACTCTTGCTGGACTCCCTCTCTCCTCTGTATGTGGTCCAGACGTCAGCCTTTGGAGCTGTGGTCCAGAGGCTTGTCTCCTGGGTAATTCTAGACCCTGTCATGTGGACACTATTAGCCATCATACTGCTAGGCACACATATTTTGTAAGGATAAGTTGACATTTGTTTTCAGTGGTTCGTATTTTGTAGTAGGAAGCCACTTGTTTTGTTTTCCTGGCCCAGACTCATGAAATAATCACACAGAAACTATATTATTTAAAATCACTGCTTGGCCAATCACTTAAGTGCATTGCTAGCTAGCTCTTAAATCTAGTATTAACCCATTTCCAGTATATTATATTTTATCATGAGGCTTGTGGCCTACTGGCAAGGTTCTGACATGTCTGTCTCCAGTGCTCCATGGCTTCTCCTTGACTCCGCCTCCTTTCTCCCAGCATTCAGTTTAGTTTTCACTGCCTAGCTCTACCCTGCCCTAGTTTCTTCATTCACCAGTGGTATTCAGAGCATACAGAGGGGCCCCACATCAGTATTTGATAGTATGTAGCCTTTGTTAGATGCTTTCCCTTTTGTGTTACAATTATTAGGATGAGAACAGCATGCATTATACGTTGCATGCCTCCTTCAAGGGGCCGTTATCCTGATACATTTGTTCTTACGTTATGATGGGATGTCAGGACATACAAAATAAAGATAATATTTACAGAACATTATTAAGAATTATTACTGATTTTAGAGAAGATACCCATAAATGGATCAACATGGCAGTAAGTGCCTTGATTAAAAGAGGCAGAAAGTTGACTTTTCCAAAGCAGCTTTTATTATTTAAAAGTGTCCCACTTAAAAATCATGTCATAGAAAACAATCATTTTTCCTCTGTGTTTGTAGTTCTGAGCTACTGCCAAGTGTGGAAAATCCCCGCAGTTCTGTATCTGTGCTACACTGATGTGATGAAGTTGGACCTTGTCACTGTGGAAGCTTTTAAGCCTGTACTTTCTTCCAGTGGCTTGAAGTGCTTGGTGAAGGTAAGATTGCAGTGCTCCCCCCTTCTTAATAGCCACGCTGATACGGGGAAGGGAATGACAGGAAGTGCTGCAGAAAGTGCTGCAGGACAACTGAAACCCTAAGCCGCAGGTGGGAGCTTCCCCGTGCAGCACTTACCTGTGCCCCAGGTGTTCTGTGATGTGGTGACTGCTTTGGTACTGCAGTCACATCCTATGTGTGCTTATGGAGATGGACTGCTTGACACCTTCCTATTGTGGGTTGTTTTTACTCTTTACTCTTGGGGGCCTGTCACCCAGCTCCCTAATAAATCACACACAGAATCTTATTTCTGCTTATAAGTGCCCAGCCTCAACTTGGCTTGTTTCCAGCCAGCTTTCCTTAAATTATCCATCTACCCTTTGCCTCTGGGCCTTTCCTTTTCTTCTGTAATCTTGCTTTCGCTCTTACTCTGTGGCTGGCTGTGTGCCTGGCCCTTTTCTTGTCCCTTCTTCCCTGACTTCTCCTTTTTATTCTCTTTGCCTACCAGCCCCACCTATCCTTTCTTCTGCCTTGCTACTGGCTGTTTAGCTCTTTATTAGACCAGTCCGGTGTTTCAGACAGGTAAAGTAACACAGCTTCACAGAACAAATGCAACATAAAAGAATTCAACACATCTTTGCACCTTAAACAAATGTTCCACAGCATAAACAATGTAATTTATCCTAGAATAATATTCTATAGCAAGTTCCTGCAATTTATTTGGAAATTTATAATTATTTCTTAAAAGATTGATTTACTGTTTTTTATTTACGTGTGTACTTGTAAGAGTTATGTGCACCACGGGCATGCAAGTGCCTGTGGAGGCCAGAGTGCATTGGATCCTGGAGCTGAGGTTGCAGATTGTCACTGGTCTGGGTGCTGGGAAATGAACCCAGGTCCTCTGCAGGAGCAGTAAGTGCTCTTAGGTTGTTTCAAATTTAGCTTCTCTTTCATTGGGTCTGCATTCAGCTGGCTGCCTTTTCACATTTAGTTGAGGGCTGTGTCCCTGAGGGCAGGCATGGCTGTTTGTTTCAGCTGTGGATGGTGTTCTCAGTAAACATCTAGACTTGTTTTGAGATTAAAAATCATTCGTCATATCAACTTGAAATGAACATTTAGTTTAAATCACTTCTTAGCGTTCCCAGTGCCTGCCCTTCAGGTAGTGACCGCTCTGGGATGTCTTGTCTGACTTGATGTTCCACCCCACTGCCCAGACTGTCCTCTTCCAAGGGTTGGGGTTAGAGATGTGTGCTACCATGCCCTGTTGAATACTGTTTTCTTTTTGAAAACATAAATTGGTGTGGCCAGGCAGTGGTGGCGCACGCCTTTAATCCCAGCACGCAGGAGGCAGAGGCAGGCAGATCTCTGTGAGTTTGAGGCCAGCCTGGTCTACAAGAGCTAGTTCCAGGACAGGCTCCAGAGCTGCAGAGAAACCGTGTCTAAAAAAACAAAAACAAACAAACAAAAAAAATTAGTGTGTGGAGGGGCACTGTGTGTGAGGTGTGTGTGTGTGTGTGTGTAGGGGCACTGTGTGTGTGTGTGGCAATGTGGGTGTGAGGTGTGTGTGGAGAGGCACTGTGTGTGTGTGGCCGTGTGTGTGTGTGTGTGGCAGTGTGGGTGTGAGGTGTGTGTGGAGGGGCACTGTGTGTGTGGCAGTGTGTGTGTGTGTGTGTGTGGGTCAGCGGCAGGTGTCCCCCTCTAGTGCTCTTTACCTTGTTCTGGGAGATCTGGAATTTTGGATTAGGACAGGCTGACTGGCCTGTGGGTCCCAGGAGACTTCCTGTCTCGTTCTCAGCACTGGGATTATTACAGGTGCCTGTCAGTGTGGCTCTGGGGCATCTCAGCTCAGGTCCTCACGTTCTTGTGACATTACAGCCGAGCCATCTGTCTCCCTGACCTCAGCCATCATCATAAAGACTAAATACAGGGGACCTGAGTTAGTGCATGGCTTATAGGATACACTGGGCCTGAGTTAGCATATGGTTTATAGGATACCGTGGGCCTGAGTTAGCGCATGGTTTATACGACACAGTGGGCCTGAGTTAGCGCATGGTTTATACGACACAGTGGGCCTGAGTTAGGGCATGGTTTATACGACACAGTGGGCCTGAGTTAGCGCATGGTTTATACGATACAGTGGGCCTGAGTTAGGGCATGGTTTATACGACACAGTGGGCCTGAGTTAGCGCATGGTTTATACGACACAGTGGGCCTGAGTTAGGGCATGGCTTATACGATACAGTGGGCCTGAGTTAGGGCATGGCATGCAGGAGTTACCTTGGGTTCTCACCTGGGGCAGCCCCACAGATAGGGAAGCGCATAGGGTGGCCCGCTTGGAGGGAACAAGAACAGCCTTAGGTGAGGCACCTGAGAGAGGGTCAGGTGATGTTTTGGTGAGAAGTGGGCAGTGTGCGGAGTGTGCGGAGAATGCGAGCCCTGTGGGAGGGCTGTGGAGGCTGAGAGATGGCGTACTGACGGTCAGCAGAGGGAAGTCGGGGCAGGAGCTTTGCAGACACGGCTCGTGCTCAGCTGCCTTCCTTATGCCGTCCAGAGCACCTGCCCTGGGGACAGTGTTGCCACAGTGAGCTGGGCTCTCCCACACCTCTCCAGTCAGGACGATCCCCACAGACATACCCAGTCGATCTGGGCAACCTTCCAACCTGGGGGGCGGGGGGGCTCTGAACCACTGGACTGTTTACCTTTTCTTTGAACAAGGTGCAAGGCAGCTCGTGCCTGGTACCATCCTCCTCTGTTGTGAGTATGGGGTTTTGGGTGTATTTGGTGACAGCCTTTTTTCTCTTTCCAGAACATTCCTGAAAGCACAGAAATACTGAAGAAATTGATGACAACAAATGAGATTCAGAGCAACATTTACACGTGACCCCCACAGGCAGTGAGCCATGACCACAACCTACCCATTCCAGGGGGCAGCCACTACTGTTTTGTACTTTATTCTGGGTTGGGGTGTTTTGATAGTGATAAACACAATAAAAATTTAAAAATTTATTTGTAATTTTATTTTTTCTTAATGGTGATGTCTACAACTGAAATATTAACGAGCCAGTACTTTTTTATCTATTAAGTGGGACTATTGTTTGATCATTTTCTTTCTTTATGCATGTGAGTATTTCCTCTGCATGTATTTCTGTGTACTATGTGTATGTGGTGTCCACAGAGGCCTCAAGGTCAGACCCATGAAACTGGAGTTACTGATGGTTGTGATCAACTTTGTGGGTGCCAGACTGAACCTTGGTCTTCTGCAAAAGCAGCCAGTGCTTTAACTGCTGAGTCTTCTCTCCAGCCACCCTCCCAACCTCTTTTCCTCCTTCCCTCTCACCGTCTCAGTCAGTGCAGCTGCAGATGTGTCCTCAGTCAGTGCAGCTGCAGATGTGTCCTCAGTCAGTGCAGCCGACAGATGTGTCCTCTTCAGTCAGTGCAGCCGACAGATGTGTCCTCTTCAGTCAGTGCAGCTGCAGATGTGTCCTCTTCAGTCAGTGCAGCCGACAGATGTGTCCTCTCAGTGCCTAAGACTGTAGTTAAGTTGTCTGTCACAGTGCAGAGTGTGGTGGGCGTGGTCACTTGCAAGTTCCCTACCATTAATTGACAATGAAGAGGAGACCTGGCTTAGTGTGACACACAGTTACCACATCAAAGCAGGTACTGTAGCACCACAGCCCCTTGCTGGGACATCTTTGAAGGATGGTGACTGTCCTTGTGGGAAGAATCTGGGGTGCTGTACTTGGGTGAATGCCTGGTATCAGTTCATAGACTTCCCCCAATAGCTTGACTGGATGGTAAGAGAATTAGAAGGAATGTGGTTTGAAATTGGTAGTAACCAGAGGTGACCTCCCTCCCTCCCTCCCTCCCTCCCTCCCTCCCTCCCTCCATCCCTCCCTCCCTCCCTCCTTTCAAGGCAAGGTTTCTCTATGCAGCCCTGGCTGTCCTGGAACTCACTCTGTAGACCAGACTGGTAAACAGAGATGATCTCAACAGAGACATTGAATAGTTAGGTGGGTTTGGAGGATGCCTTCTGGTGCAGGAGCCAGTGTCTTGGTCCAGCTACTCCAGTTCATGGACAAAGTGACCACAGTATCAGGGATACTGGGCAGCACCTTGGACCTGGCTATAGCTGTTGCTGAGTGTCAGATCCCCACTGTGGCCAGCCAATGACCTGATAGGTTGATTACATTGTCCCTGGTAATCCTCACCCTGTCTATTTATTGTTCCATCAGCCACTCATCTGACCAGTAGGATTTTCTAGCATTTTCAACGTAGAAATGAAAGAGGTTCAGGGAGTTGGAACATGCTTCAGGCTTTGTCAGGCTTGAGATGTCTGCTCTGGGTGGGTGTGCACAGAGTCCAGGGTGGCAGGAGGCCACAGCTGCAGGTTATCACACAGGGCATGTGCAGAGAGACTGCTCTGTGCAGTGAGCGTGGGCGATGCCCCAGGCAATGAGTATAGACAGGAAAAAGGACCAGGTAATGAGTTTCTGGAGCAAAAGTAGTGTGAGTTCAGTGTGACCAAAGCTCCAGCAACAGTGAGGACTGATGATTGCTCTGCACCAAGCACATTGGTTGATTGATTGATTGATTGATTGATTGAATTCTTCCTTTTAACTGAGGATGAGGCTGTCAGGTCAGGTCGGCAGTTATTTGATAGTATAGGATTTGACATCATTTTGCTACTAAGTTACAAATTTGTTGGATCCACCACTCCCACCCAGTGCCACCCTGAAGATAGGGTCTTTGTAGCCCTGGTGCCACCCTGAAGATAGGGTCTTTGTAGCTCTGGTGCCACCCTGAAGATAGGGTCTTTGTAGCCCTGGTGCCACCCTGAAGATAGGGTCTTTGTAGCTCTGGTGCCACCCTGAAGATAGGGTCTTTGTAGCTCTGGTGCCACCCTGAAGATAGGGTCTTTGTAGCCCTGGTGCCACCCTGAAGATAGGGTCTTTAGCTCTGGTGCCACCCTGAAGATAGGGTCTTTGTAGCCCTGGCTCTGCTGCAAGTCGCTCTGGAGACCAAGCTGATCCTGAACTCAGAGATCCACCTGCCTCTGCCTCCTGAGTGCTGGGATGGTGTGGATTACTAATTTGAATGCTAGTGATTTATGATGGAAAGGAAGCAGAATGAACTGAAATCCAGTTCTGGGATTTGTCCTTCACTGCGGGACAGTGTGACCCTGTGAAGATGTGCCTCTTGAACTTGTTTAATATAATGCTGATTGGCTGATAGCCAGGCAGGAAGTAGAGCTGAGGTGACGAGAACAGGAGAATTCTGGGAAGAGGAAAGATGCAGTCTGCAGCCATCACCCAGGTGCAGAGAAAGCAAGATGAGAATGCCTCGCTGATAAGGGGTATCAAACCACATGGCTAATAAAGACAAGAATTATGGATTAAGATGTAGGATGTAAGAGCTAAAAAGAAGCCTAAGCTACTAGGCCAACCAGTTTATAATTAATGTAGACCTCTGTATATTTTGGGGGGGGGGGGGATTGAATGACTGCAGGACCAGGCAGGACAGAAATCTTGGTCAACAGAATGGCGTGCCAATGTGGGGCTGGCCAAATCCACTTAAAAGCCTGAGAGAGCTTGGGAAGTTAGTCTAGATAGAAAAGAATAGAGTTAAGCACCGCTTCTTGATAGCACAACTTTCTCTGGTAGGCTCTGCTTGCTAGAGGCAAGCACTCCCATTTAAGAGAGGTTTCCTGACTCAGTTTTAGCTGCAAAACCTTGCGGTTCTTTTAAGAGGTCCTGTCCCTAAACACTTGTATTGATGAAAAGCTGACCTCATGCTTATTGGTGGTGGCAGGGACCTTGAAACTCCATAGAGTTGTAGCAATAAACACAACTCTGGCCAGTACCTCTGACATGAGGCTAGATTCTCAGAAAAAAAGCTAAGGAATGGGCTGATCCAGCCATCAAAGCCATGGCTTTAATCCTAGCCATATCGTTTGGCAAATTAAAGACTCATGTGGTCAGAAAAAGAGAGATACAGTAAAGATAGTTTCAAGCAAAAAAGCCTCTAAATAGTTTACAGTGTGTTTAAAAATATGTGTAGAAAAGAAAAAGCATAAAGTCCTTAAAATAAAAAAAAGGAATAGAATAGTTGGGTGTGGTGGCACACACCTTTAATCCCAACACTTGGGAGGCAGAGGCAGGCAGATCTCTGTAAATTCAAGGACAGCCTGGTCTACAGAGGGAGTTCCAGGACAGCAAACGATACAGAGAAACCCTGTCTCAAAAAGCCAAAAATTGGGCTGGAGAGATGGCTCAGAGGTTAAGAGCATTGCCTGCTCTTCCAAAGGTCCTGAGTTCAATTCCCAGCAACCACATGGTGGCTCACAACCATCTGTAATGGGGTCTGGTGCCCTCTTCTGGCCTGCAGGCATACACACAGACAGAATATTGTATACATACATAAATAAATATTTATAAAAAAAGCCAAAAATTAAAAATAAAAGAAATGAATTTAAAATAAAGCCACATAAAGATGAAAAATACACAGAGAGTCTGGATACTGTATGTTCTTGTGTTGTCTTTAAATTATTTGATGGCTGAGGAAGGAGCAAAAGCTGCTACAAGACGTTTGACTATAAATGCTGCTGGATTAAGCCAACATATATATTTTGAAAATACTTTTACTTTAAAATACAAGTCAAAAGGTATGTTATTGTGGAGAAGAGGTTTTGCTTTTGTTTCCACAGGAAATGTGAAGCTGTAGATTCAATCCGAGTTAAGAAAAATCAGGTTTGATCAAGGAAGACCACCTGAGAAATCTCCAGTAGGAACAGATGGCCCAGATGTCAGAGTTCCACATCCAGAACAGATTCAAGACTGCTGCCTGAGCTGATCAAGCCTCACAGGATATTCCAGTCAGGACTTGATCATAATTCTAAATTTTCTTTAGGTCCCCATAAGATTATTAGCGTCCCCAATTAGCAGGAAGTAGCCTGGAAAACTATGCCCACCTTCCCAAAAAATGGATTATGGATATTTATCTTTGTTTAGAGTGTTGGTTGCAAGTTGTTATGAATAATGGTCAGGAAGAAAGCTAAACAAGGGAGATTCAATTCAGAGTTCTTGTTTTGAAAAAAGAGGGGGAGAGTGCTGTGGGAGAATGGTTTTACCCTGTAAAGATTTGTTTCTTGTACTTGTTTAATAAAATGCTGATTGACCAGTGGCCAGGAAGGAAGTATAGGTGGGGCTACCAGACAGGAAGTAGAGGCAGGGCAACAAGAACAGGAGAATTCTGGGAAGAAGAAAGACACAGTCTGTAGCATCACCCAGGTGCAGAGGAAGCAAGATGAGAACGCCTCGCTGATAATAAATACCAAGCCATGTGGCTAACACAGACAAGAATTATGGGTTAAGATGTAGGATGTAAGATTTAATAAGAATCCTGAGCTACTAGGCCAACCAGTTTATAATTAATGTAGACCTCTGTGTATTTTGGGGGGATGGAATGGCTGCAGGACCAGGTGGGACAGAAATCTCTCAACATTTAGTTGCTATTGTGATGATGAATCCACTCAGCCCTGAAGGCTCCACCCTTGAGGGTGGGCCTGGTGTGTAGAGCTCAATCCCCTCTTCTTGACTATTCCCTTCTCTGTTGTGTAAGGGATGGTCTTCCTCCAGTTTGAATGATACAGTCAGTGTCAAGGCAGGTAAGTTTCTGTTTGCTGTAAATTACCCAATCTCGGGTATTTTGTTACAGCAATGAAAACAGAGCAAGAAAAGCATTTACATTTAAATTTTGATTCTCTCTCTTATGCCAGTGGAGACTCATTTCTAAGTTATGTTCAAATCTGACAGCCTTGATTTTGCCTAGGAGAAGAGTAGAAAGAAAAGAGATGTGTAGAAAAATGAAAGGAGAAAGGGAAGTAGAATATGGATGCCTCCTTGGCATTCTGGCTTTGTGGAGAAGGCATGGATTTTCAGTTGGGGTTCCCTTGATGAACCAGGCTTTGAGAATAGATCAGATGAACGGTGTGAGGAGCTTTCCATATCAGAAAGGATTCATTTGCATGCCACCCACTTGATTCTGTGCAGTTTCTTAATAATTCAACTTTAGAATGCCTTGGTATTAGGTCTTCACGTTGGGGCCTATTTCTGTCATACTGACTATAGTTACCACACATGCTTCGCTTGTGAGACACGTCAACATTCTCTCTGGTGACCTAGTTAATCTAAGAACTCTCTGGTGTTCCTTAAATAAACAACCATGACTGCAAGTTAAAGCCTTGTCCAACGTTTCCCACAAGTTGTATTTTGTTTTTAGTGAAATTCCAGGGAAATGGCACTCCTTGACACAGAAACATTTTGATTGCAGTCATGCATTTCATGAAAGCAGTCTGGAGCCATCTGCAGGCTGACCTGTATGCTGCTTTTGACTCCCAACAGGTTGTGAGAGGGCAGAAGAAAATGTTGAATGAAGAAGCTCAGCATAGTTATTTGTTACTGTTACGTGGGAATCCCTGGCTTTCTCAGCTCAGCACAGTTACTTGTGGGAAACCCTGGCTTTCTCAGCTCAGCATAGTTATTTGTTACTTTGTTACTTGTGGGAAACCCTGGCTTTCTCAGCTCAGCACAGTTAAGTGTGGGAAATCCTGGCTTTCCATGCCAGAGGTGTCAGCTTTGGTTAATTGAAAAAGAACAAATAATATTCTTTTCCCTGCAACTTCTTCATCCATCATAGACGGAACTACTATGAAGACCAGGGAGAAGGGAGCTGACACTTTCTAAATGCCAGTGTACTGGAGTGTATGGCATATGTAGGTGCTTGGTAAGATCTGTCGGATTGCAAGGCAAGCAAAACTGTCTCTCCTCGTAGGACTACTAGCTGGACCTGGATTTTTTTTCCTTTTAAAAAAACTCTCGCCGGGTGGTTGTGGCACATGCCTTTAATCCCAGTACTTGGGAGGCAGAAGCAGGTGAATCTCTGTGAGTTCGAGACCAGCCTGGTCTACAAGAGCTAGTTCCAGGACAGGCTCCAAAACCACAGAGAAACCCTGTCTCGAAAAACCAAAAAAAAAAAAAAAAAAAACCAAAAAAAAAAACAACAAAAAAACAACAACAAAAAAAACAAAAAACCAAAAAAAAAAAAAATACAAAAACCCAAAAAACTCTCCCTCTTTCCCTGATGTATGTGACTGTGTTTATATGCATGTATGTGAGTGCAGACATTTCAGTACTATAGTATGTCTTTGACCCCCTGGACACAAGTTCTCTCCTGACTTCAGAAGTTTCCAGAATTGGTCTTCTGCTGTGCTAACTTCAAGTCTGTGGCAGAAGGCTCTGCAGAGTTAGTTCAAAGTTCCAACCTCCAGCATTCCTGGTGTAGTAATAGGAGCGGCGGGGCTGCTTCCCACCGCCACCCGGCTAGCTTTACCCAAAATAATTACACGGAAACTGTATTTATTTAAACACTGCTTGGCCCATTAGTTTTAGCCTCTTGTTGGCTAGCTCTTACATATTGATCTAACCCATTTCTAATATTCTCTGTAGCACCACGAGCTGGCTTACCAGGAAAGATCTTAACCTGCGTCTGTCTGGAGTGGGAGAATCATGGCGACTCCCTGACTCGGCTTCTTTCTCCCAGCATTCTGTTCTGTTTACTCCACCCACCTAAGGGTTGGCCTATCAAATGGGCCTAGGCAGTTTCTTTATTAATTACCCAATGAAAGCAACAGATTAATACAAGACCCACCTCCATCATCCTGGGAAGAATATCTCAGATCCCTGGCCCAGAAGCAGGTCAGGTCAGGCGAATGCTCCTGGCAGATGTGTCCTGGAGAGTTAGACAAAGTGAACATCAGGGAGTTGGCAGCAGAGTTTCATGTCGGAGGTAAAAATGGTACTTGAGAGAAGAGGGCAGGTTTCTAAGGGCTGAATCGGAGCTATCACCAGGCTAAGCAAGGGCATTAAGCATCCTAACAGCACCAAGGATTATACTAGTTGCTGTTTTAAGACATCTCGTCATCTGGTGGATGGTGGAGAACATCAGGAGGAGGAGGAGGCGGCGGCAGTAGGAGGCAGAGGAGACTAGGAGTTCCGACCCGAAGGTTACCAGTTTATCTAGACTGGCTCCTGTCTCTGCCTCCCAAGCGGCAGAATTCCAAGTTTGTGCCACGGCAGCATTTTTACGAAGACTTACCAGGGATCGACTCAGCTCGTTGTTGATTGCCACTGTCAACGCTTCCACCAGGCCATTCATCCCGCATATTCACACAATCTGGAGGGTATAAGCTAGCCAGGCGGACGGGAGCCAGGCGGGAAGTGGCCTGCTGCTCCTCAATACAATAACATTGTGCCCATAATATACATAATTATCTAAGGATGAGATAAAATGATTATCAAAAGCATTCTCAATACCGAGCCACTCTTCAAACACCCAGAGAAGCAGATTTTTCAGATACCTAATTTGCAATGACAACAAAAATCGTAAGGAACAAAAAGAAAACAGAAAAGCACAACCTTTTCGATGGAAGGGAACAAATTAGTTTTATGGATGTAAATTAACATTCTCAAAAATCCCTAAAGGGAAACACAGATGAAGAACTAGAATAAAGCAGGACAGTGACTTCAGAACAAAGAAGACTAGAAACCAAGATCAAACTGGAAAGGGCACTACACAGAAATTCTAGTTCTCGAGAACATACTAAGGGGACTGGAAACTTCACTGCATGGAAACCTCACTGCATGGAAACCTCACTGCATGGGAACCTCACTGCATGGGAACCTCACTGCATGGGAACCTCATTGCATGGAAACCCCACTGCATGGAAACCCCACTGCATGGAAACTTCACTGTATGGAAACCTCACTGCATGGAAACCTCACTGAATGGGAACTTCATTGCGTAGAAACTTCACTGCAGAAGATGTGGCCAGGAGGAGGGAGGCACAGATGAACCTACAGACAGGGTGTCTGAGGCTAAAGAGCCTAAGAAATGGAGGAAAACTAATCAGAAAAGTGACCAGAGTCTAAGGGCTGAAAGGAAGGAGCATCATCAAGCTGCCCCATGTTTTGGCCATGATTCTGCAACATGATTTTCATTTTGTCCTCCTTGCCATTAAATTGCTCAGGACCCCCTGCCAAGGGAATGGTGCTGCCCACAGGGGGCTGTGCCTCCCTACATCAATTAACAATCAACTCCCCCCACCCCACGCCCTTGGGACCTACTTGATCTAGATAATTCCTCTTCCCAGGCAGCAAGTTGACAGAACTAACCATCACATGCTAGTTAGCTTTGTCTGTTTTATGCTTTACTCTGTAGAATCTTTATTTTCACCATTATTTAATATAATTATGCCAAAAGACAATCCACCACATCACAAGTGCGCTCTTTCTGCAACATTCTGAAAATGTAACAAAATGCAGGGGTGACCCCCATGATTGTGTTTTCTGGGAATGTGTGTGACTTCCACAAAAAGCAGCCAACGAGATAGCCTTAGCAGCAGCAGCAGCTGTACAGGATCAATGGTATTATTATTATTGTTATTATTATTATTGTTATTATTATATTTCTTTAAAAAATACCGCTAATGATAGAGCATAATTTAAAAAAAAAAATGGTACTTGAAAGCCTGCCTTTTGGGAGCTCAGCCTGCCTGATAGTCTTAGAGGCGTGGCCGGAAATTTCTGAAGGGCCACTGAGGCAGGCCCAGGGTATGTTAGTATCTGCCCTCCATAGCAAGTTAGAATCCAGTGGGTTTGACGGCCAGGCCTGGTTGACACATTTGACAACACTATGTGTCTACACAGCTAGGAAGAACTGCTCTCTGGTGGACTGGCCTAACAGAGGTTAGATTTCTGTTTTCAGTCCAGAATGCCTCTGGGTTCAGAAGATATGAGCCTTGACAAAGGACCTGGATTAAGCAGGCCTCTGGCCCATTCTACCAGGTACTAGCCCCGGGTACTATGCCTGAACCATGGCATGCCACATCTCTGTGTGCTCTCATAGGTTAGGTCATGGTTGGGTACCGAGTTCCCTCACGGTGGGTGGGCTGACTTGGCAAGTGCTTTGAGTTACATTGTTACCGTGTAGCCAAACGTGGGGCTTTAATGTTACTGAAAAACTACCTGTTTCTCCTGTTGCCATGTGGCTACCAGTTGCTGCCCAGGTCTAGAGAACACTCAGGAATTCTGATGCATGTTCTCCAGTGGTGACAAGACTGGGTGTCAGCCCCATGTCTGTCCAGGCTCTTCACAATAAAATGTGAGATTGTTCAGGTATCTATGGCAGTGCACAGTGAGACCGACACTGAACATGTCTGATACCAACAGTTGAAATCTTCAAAGGAGATAAAGTAACACTTATCTGAATGCCCCCAAGGATGGTAGCTTTGGCTAAATCTCCATTCTGCCTTTCTGTGCCTAATCAACCAACACATCCTCTTTTCCTGTTCTAGGAACCTCTCCCTACTTGCCCTGCTGTGACTCTTTGAAGTTGCTGGGCTGTCTCTGATCGTCACCTCCAGCATCCTCAAAGCCCAGACTCTTCAGGGTCAGAGAAGGGCACACTCCAGCCTTTACTTTCAAAGTTTTTAATGCTGAGCCTAAATTACTAGTATAATTAGGGGACCTGCTGAGATCAGGCTGTGCCCTACTCTGAGTCCAGATTGTATAAAGCAGTGTTTTTCAGGCTGCCCTGGGAGACTGCATTTCACAAGCAGCTCTGACTCTGTTTTGAGGGAGGATGAGGACTGCAGCTCCTGGGTGGACCACAAACTGCACCATCTGCAAGGCACTACCTGTATATCATGGACTGATAAATGACTTGTTCCTGAGACCAGAAAGGGAGTCAGCTTTCTGTTGGGTATATTGGGGTGAGGTAAGACTGTAGGGACACAGTGGGGGGGTAATATCAAAATCATAACAAGAAAACCAGGCCCAAGAGCTTATTAGACATGCCAGACAGAAAAAAGGAGTACAACTCCCTTGACTGGACCCCATACAATGGTGCACACCTAGCAGTAGGGTGCCATACCTCAACCTACCTGACACCCAGTATGTGTCAGAGACAGACACACAGGCAGGAAACTCCTGACTCTCCTTGGATTCAGCTCAAATCTGGCCCAGCTGTTGATGTGGCATGCATGACTGCCCAGATGTCTGCCTGGTTGCCTGTCTGGACCTGGATGTGAACCTGCTATTTCCTAGTCCCAGACCCACAGCAGCCCCTCCCAGCACTGCCTTGGTTCATTATCTTATCAATACAGATGACTTTCAGCCCCTCTTCTTCTGAAATGTTTTAAACTCTGCTACAGCCTCTTTAACTGATACTCATTCTGTAAACCACATATACGCATATAGATATATTTATGTGTTTCGTATACTGTATTGACTGAGTTAATATTAGTAATTAAGAGGGGAATAAAAGAACTTGCATCCACCTTCGCAAAGTTCCTGGGGTAGGTGAGATATCTGACAATTTACTAAATTGAAACAATTGAAGCTGCCGAACCTTGTGCATTTCTGTACTAGTTTGGTTTCGTTGCTATAATTAACACCATGAACAAAAGCAGCTTGGGAGAGGACAGGATTTATTTGGCTTACATTTCAGGTCACCATCCATCATGGAGAATACCAAGGTAAGAAGTCAAGGCAGGAGTTTGATGCGGATGCCATGGAGGAATGCTGCTTATTCCCTTGCTCCCCCTGGCTGGCCCAGTTACTGTTTTTAAAAATTCTTCTCTCTGCCGGGCGATGGTGGCGTACGCCTTTAATCCCAGCCTCGGGAGGCAGAGGCAGGCGGATCTCTGTGAGTTCGAGACCAGTCTGGTCTACAGAGCTAGTTCCAGGACAGGCTCCAAAGCCACAGAGAAACCCTGTCTCAAAAAACCAAAACCAAAACCAAAAAAAAAAAAAAAAAAAAAAATTCTTCTCTCATATATACAATTCTAACTGCAATTTCTCCTCCCTTGCCACTGCTCAGTCTCTCTTCCCCACCTCTCCTCTCCCCCAGATCCACCCTCTGTCCCTCCATCTCCCCTGGGACATCAACACAACACAGCATAATAAGATCAGGTACCTACCATCACACCAAGGCTGAATGCGGCGAACCAGTTGGAGGAAAAGGGTCCCACAAATAGGCAAAAGAGTTAGGGACTTCCTCTGTCCCTCTCTTAGAAATCCCACAAGAACACCAAGCCATAACATTTATGTGAAGGACCTAGGTCAGGCTCCTACAGGTTCCCTGATCTCTGTGAGCCCCCTTGGATCCCAGCCAATTGATTCTGTGGCACACGTTCTCTTAGTGCCCCTGATCTTTCTGGTTCCTCTGATCCCCACCCCCATGGCAGGGCTCCTTGAGCTCCGCTTAATGTTGGCTGTGGGGCTCTGTATCTACTCCCATCAGTTGCTGGATGAAGTCTCTTTGGTCTCTTTGATGAAGATTCTGCTAGGCTCCATTCCCAAAACACTGCAGGCAGGACTAGCTGTAGGTTGAAGGCTTTGTGGCCGGGTTGGGGGTCCCAGTCCCTTCCCTTGAGGCCTTGCCTGGATACCAACGATGGCTGGTCAGGCTCCGTATCCCCCATTACTATCAGTCTGTGCTAGGGTTACTCTTGTAGATCCCATGGAGTTTCCCTTGCACGAGGTTTCCACCTTGTCCCCAAACTTCCCCCAATTCCAGTCATGTAAGCCAGTATCCACCCCCACCTTGATCTCTCCTATTCCCAACCCCACCTGGCCCTTGTCTACCCAGGAAATCTATTTCTCCTTCCCAGGGAGATCCGAGCATTTTCCTCTGATGCTCTCCTTGTTGCTTACCCTCCCTGGGTCTGTGAACCATAGCATGGCGATCTTTTACTTTACAGAAATATCCACTTGTAAGCGAGAACACACCATGTTTGTCTTTCTGGGTCTGGGTTATTTTACTCAGGATGATTTTTTTTTAGTTCCATCTATTTGCCCGCAAATTTCATGATGGCATTGTTTTTTTAACAGCCCAAGAATACCTCATTGTGTAAATGCGCCACATTTTCTTATTTATTATGTATACAATATTCTGTGTGTATGCCTGCAGGCCAGAAGAGGGCACCAGACCTCATTACAGATGGTTGTGAGCCACCATGTGGTTGCTGGGAATTGAACTCAGGACCTTTGGAAGAGCAGGTAATGCTCTTACCCTCTGAGCCATCTCTCTAGCCCCACCACATTTTCTTTATTCATTTTTCAGTTGAGGGACATCAAGACTGTTTCCAGCTCCTAACTATTCTGAGTAAAGCTGCTATGAACATAGTTGAGCAAATGTTCTTGTGATAGGATGGAGTCTTATATGCCCCAAGCCCACAGTGGCCTGAGCCCTCCCACATCACCTAGCAGTTAAGAGAATGATCCACAGATGTGGCCACAGGTCAAACTGATGGAGGCAATTCTTCAGCTGATGCCCCTCCTCCATGGTGACTCTCTCTAGGCTTGTGTCAGGTTGATAGCTAAAGCTAACTTGCCAACTTTGATGTACAAACACATCACTTAATAACTCATCACCTTATCTTTCTTTTTCTAATATTCTTAATACTTTATTTAGTTTTGCTTTATGTGTATCAGTGCTTTGCCTCCATGGATGTCTGTGTGAGGGTGTCAGAAGCCCTGGAACTGAAATTACAGACAGATGTGAGTGCTAGGAATTGAACTCAAGTCATCCGGAAGGCCAGCCAGTGCCTTTAACCTCTGAGCCATCTCTCCAGCCCTAGAAGTGTTTATATTTGATACATTTGTACATACTTTTGCTAGTGACCTGCACAGCAATGGAGAGTGAAGACATGGCACACAGAAAACTGGGATTGGGTGGGCTGTGCATTCTGATGGAGATGTACCAGCAGCTCAGAAACTCAATGCCTTTATTACACACAGCTGAATGAGGAGATGGGTTAGTTAATTCTGTGAAGGGTGTCTCTGTAGGGGACAGTTTCAGGCTGCAGTTATCCAGAAGGAGAAGCTGTGGTTGATACCTTAATCATACACTGTCAACATCTGGACTCAGACTAGGGGAAGCCTCGCTATTTCCATGGGTCTGAGGCATCAGCGTCCTTGACATGGCCATGTTCATGCCATGAATGCTCATTCATACAGGGATACGTTAGTGCCCCACATCTCCCCATATTTTATTTCATAATACTCCCAATGCAGCTTGATGTATAGTTCAGTAATCTGGGTAATCCCTGGAACCCAACTAAAAAGAGAAAGAAACAAAGCATTGTGGCCTCTGACCTGAGTTATTTGGGTTATCTTTCTCAAGTACTGGGAAAACTTGAAAAACCAGTAAGGTCCTTTCTTGCAATACCTTTCTCAGGGCTGCTTGTACAGGCCTGGTTGCTAGGGTGAATTCTCTGAACTTTAGGGGGGTCTTGAGTTGCAGCTTCTGTATTGGGTTTTACCAGCACAGTCTCAGAATCAGTATGAGGACTGGGGCGGTTTGAATGAGAATAATCCCCACAGGCTCACATATTTGGATGCTTGGTCCCTCCCTGGTAGAAATGCTTGAGGAAGGATTGGAAGGTGTTTCCTTGTTAGAGGAAGTGTGCCACTAGGGTGGCCTTAGAGGTTTCAAAAGCCCATGGCAGACCCAGTCTCTCTCTGCCTCCAGCTTGCAAAGAAGATGTAAGCTCTTAGCTACTGCTCCAGCGCCATGCCTCCTTCCTGCTGCCAAGCTTCCTGTGATGATGGTTGTGGGCTCACCCTCTGGAACGGTAAGTAAGCCCCCCAAAACTCTTTCTGATATAAGTTTCCTTCATCGTGGTGCCTCTTCATAGCAATAGAACAGAAACTAAGACAGAAGTTGGTACCAGGAGTGGGGTATTGCTGTGACAGGCCTGACCACGCTGCCTGTTCGAGGAATGTATACTTTGGGATTCTGGATTAGGAAAGCAGCTGAATGCTGTCAGTAGGGCTTAGTGGACCATACTAGTAGAGCTTGGAAGACGGTAGTGCTAAGAACCTTGTGGACTATGGAGGTTCAGCTCAATGCTTTCAGAGGGGAACAATATTAGCAACTGGCTTTGAGACCATTCCTGTGGTGTTTTGGCAAAGAATGTGGCTACTTTCTGTCCTTGTTCAAAAAAAAAACAAACAAACAAAAAAAAAACTTGCCTAAGGCTAAATTGAAGAGTTTTAGATTAATATCATTGGCAGAAGAAATTTTAGCCAGGTGATGGTGGCTCATGCCTTTAATCCCAGCATGCAGGAGGCAAAGGCAGGCAGATCTCTATTAGTTCGAGGCCAGCCTGGTCTACAGAGCAAGTTCCAGGACTGGTTACTGAGAAACTGTGATTGTGCTACATGACTGTTACGGATCACGCGGTGTTTGAGGAAACATAAAGATGCAGAAGGGCAAGCCTTGACTGTGAGAGACCAACCCATGTGTCTGTAGTAGGGGATGCATTTTTTGGGGGTACTACACTTGCATTTAATGGGCAGGAAGTCCAATCCTATCTATAGCTTCTTCTTCCATGGTTGAACATTGGGGTCATTTTAGACATATTTTTCTTTTTGAAAATTAATGAAATAATTTTTATTCTTTGCCAATTTCATGGACAGAATATATACAGTCATTTGGAGTTCCCATTAATCCCCTCCCACTCCTGCTGAGCCCCCTCTTTCTAACAGGTCTCCTCCTGATCATAGACATGTTTTTCTTCTAATTTCCAGTGATCACATTCTCATGCATGGATGTTTTAGATCTTAGAAGGACAAATCTTGGGATGTGGCCACTGCACCTGGGTCACAGGTACCAGTCTCTGGCCTGATCCCTTCATTACCAATGAGGCACTGACTTTTCCAAGTCTCCCATCTTTGGTACGGGATTTACTAGAACTTCTGGGTTTTGTAGCTTTGCTGTCCCTACCAAGCTAGCTGCGAATCCATTGCAAAACCTGAGGGTTGGAGTTGAGCCTTGCAGCAATGAGGGCTCAAACCCACCATCTGTTGTGGTGGGCAGGTTCTCATTCTTAGTTTGAAACTCCTAACCTCCAGTGTGACTGGACTTGAAGACAAGGTATAATTAAGATCAAATGAGGCCGGAATAGTGGGCCCTGGATGTGGTGGGTCTGAGGTTTTTCCAAAAGTGAAACCCTTCCGACCTCTCCACACATAGAGCAAAGGCCATGTTAGGACACAGGGATGTCCCCACAGGCCTCACTAGAAGCCAGTCTTACCTATGTATGGACCTTGGATGTCTACCTTCTGAACTGAAGCAATGCTTCTAGTTTTCCTCCTTTTGTGGGGTAAGGATCAAATATAGATAGTCTACCATTGGGTCACAACATTAGTATTAGTTGTCTGTTTTAAGTTTTCCAGTGTCTGCTTTTTACTCTTTTCTCAAAGGACCCAGACATTCTGAGGTATAGGGTTGGATGGGACCAATATGGATCAATTCAAGTCATCTATACATTGAATTCTTTATAGATATTAGAATATTGGGCCAGAAAGTGGGAAGCCCAAGGCTTGTGTCAGTGGTTGAGGAATAGAAGATTCTCTAGGCTCTTCTCTGTGGTGATTAATCTTCATTATCAATTTGATTGCATCAGACCTTGCAGGAACTTATCTCAGGGTGTAGCTGTGAGACTGTTTTTGGAATGCTTTAACCAAAGAGGGAAGACCCACTCTGAATGTGGCTTGAACTATCCTGTGGGGAAGGTCTTAGACTGAATAAAAGAAGAACATAGAGCTTCAGTGCTGTGCTGGCTACTTTCATGTCGGCTTGACACAGATTTTGAGAGAAGGAAGCATCAGTGAGAAAATGCCTCTGTAAGAGCAGGCTGCAGTCAAACATGTAGGGCATTTTCCTAATTGGTGATTGATGGGGGAGGGCCGAGTCCACGGTTGGTGGTACATCCCTGGGCTGGTGGCTCTGGATTCCATAAGAAAGCAGGCTGAGCAAGCCATAATGAACAAGCCAGTAAGCAGCACCCTCCATGGCCTCTGC
This sequence comes from Chionomys nivalis, assembly GCF_950005125.1. Lineage (NCBI taxonomy): Eukaryota > Metazoa > Chordata > Mammalia > Rodentia > Cricetidae > Chionomys > Chionomys nivalis. The sequence continues at coordinate 2,567,853 of NC_080088.1, forward strand.
ATCAGCTCCTGCCTCTAGGATCCTGTCCTGGCTTCCTTCAGTGGTGAGCAGTGCTGTGGAAGTGTGAGCCCAATAAACGCTTTTCTTCCCAACTTGGTTTTTGGTCATGGCGTTTCATCACAGCAGCCGTAATCTAAGACAGGGTCTCACTTCTGTCTGCTTGCTGACTGCAGATGCAATGTGGCCAGCACTTCACGCTTGCTCGGTTGCCGTTCCTTCCCCATCATGATGGACTGGACCAAGCCATGAGCCCAAGTAAATGCTTCAGGCGTCTTGTGACAGAAAAGCAACCGCTGTGTTTTCTGTAGGTGTGAGTAAGGATGTCTGGAGCACAGGTATTAGTGACAGCCATCCATCCCACTGCCACGGCTGGAGGCACCTCAGATCTGCAGTCTTGGAGACGAGCAAACCTGCCTAAGCTGCATGTCGCACTCTAGTTCCCGGATGAAAAAGGCTGTTTCTTGTCTTCCGGGACTCATTCTGTTTCCTGGGATCTGTTACTAAAAGCACCCTACCGGGAAATCTCCACGGTTTCCCACACAGCAGTCAGAGCTGACTCACTCACCCACTGCACAGCCTGAGTCCTTGAGTGGCTTTCTGTTCTGTACTTCATGAGGACCTCAGTCCCGAGAGGCTGGCACTCCACAGAAAACAAGCATGAACTCACCATACTTCTTTTTTAATTAAATTTTTTAAATGTATGAGTGCTCTGTCTACATGTATGTATGCAGTCAGAAGAGGGCATCAGATCCTGTTACAGATGGTTGTGAGCCACCTTGTGGGTACTGTGAATTGAACTCAGGACGTCTGGAAGAACAACCAGTGCTCTTAGCCTCTGAGCCATATCTCCAGTTCCCTTACCGCACTTCTTAAAGATAGTCATCTCAAACCACTGGGGAAATGATCAAGGATAAAGCAACAGCTTTTGAAGAATGTTGCTATAGCGGTGGGTGCATATTGTGTGTATAAGTATCCTGTTGGGTGTTGGGAAGCGCTATAGGATACTCAAGATGGAAAATATGTTTGGTTTTGGTTTTCAATCTGGTTCTTTATTTTATTTTGAGGGTTTTTTTTTGTTTTTGTTTTTGTTTTTGTTTTTTTTGAGACAGGGTTTCTCTGTGTAGCCCTGGCTGTTCTGGAACTCGCTTTGTTGACCAGACAGGCCTCAAACTCACCAAGATCCACCTGCCTTTGCCTCCCAAGTACTGGGATTAAAGAAAGGCATGCGCCCTACTGCTTGACTCTGTTTATGTTTTTGGATTTAATTATTTATGTATTTATGGAGATGGAGCTGGGATTACAAAAGTCTTTTCCAGACTTGTTCTTCCTGATGCTGGACCTGTATCCTGAATCTTCCCAAGAGCCCATCAAGAAGCAGAAACCAACAAACAAACTGTGCTTAGATGGTTTCAAGGGACTTAAGAGTTTCTGTGGAAAGAACCAGGGTGAAGGGCTGGAGAAATGGCTCAGCAGTTAAGAGCATTGACTGCTCTTCCAGAGGTTCTGAGTTCAATTCCCAGCACCCACATGGTGGCTCACAACTATCTAATGAGATCTGATTCTCTCTTTTGGGGTACAGATGTACGTGCGGACAGAGGACTCATACATAAAATACACAAATAAATCTTTAAAAAAACAAGCAAAAAAAAAATCCCCAAGGGTGGTGGCCACAAATGTAGGAGTTCTGAACTTGTGATTGAAGTGGGGTCTGTACCCCTAAGCCGGGGGCCTGCACTAAACCCTGGCAGTTAGTCACGGGACTGAACAAACTGTAGCACAGTTGGTGTCCACCCAGAGAGGGTGAGTTCCTTGTGTGGGAAGACATCCTGGCTATGAACAAGGCTGGAGATTTGAAAAGACGGGTATATTATCCCATTGGATTCTCCCATCTTATTCACGGCTTGAGGACCTGTGGCCTCACCAGCTGGACATGGCAGATGGAGTTCAGAGGGACCATAGAACAGTTAGCTCTTAAAAAAAGACTTTTGAAATATTTATTTTTTAAATTTATGTGTGCCCGTGTGTCTCTCTCTGTCCTTGTTTATGTGTATGTGTGCAGGTACCCACAGTGGCCAAGCGGGGGCACTGAATACCTCGGAACTACAGTTATAGGCAGTTGTGACTTGGGTTCTGGGACCAAACTTGGGTCCTCTGGAGGAGCAGCAAGTGCTCCCAACTGTGGGGCCATCGTCTCTCCAGCTCCCCACCCAAGAGCAGCCAGTTTAAGGAATAACTGTTATTAAGTCCCTCAAGGTGCATGCAAGGGGCCAGGCCCCACCCCTGAGGACCTCCAACCACCAGGCCAGGCTCTGTCTATAGGACATCCTCTGTGGGCCACAGAATGGCTGGACCCGGCCCCTCTAGACGCAGATGGCCAATCTCTGCCGTACAGAGCAAAAGGCCAAGCTCAGGACTTGAAAACCCACCAATCCCCGAGCTTGAAATCTCACCAATGCCTGGGCTTTCCCTAAACTCAGGACTTGAAAATCTCCAATCCCCACCCTGGAAATCTCCACCCTGGAAAACACCCCTTCCCCAGAAATCCTATATAAACCCTGTCTTCTGCTCAGTTCTCTGCAGCTTCTTGGCTGAGCAGAACCAGCCACCCTCAATAAATCTCTTGTGTGCAGTTTGTGATGCTCCTTGGCTCCTGACTGCCAGGATACCTTTTCTTCAGAGCTGTGACAATTGCCCTGGGGAAGCCTTACCCCTCAGAGCTGCGACACAGCTGTGGGAGGCAAGAGCGCCACAGAAAGGCTAGCGATAGTCTCTGCAGACAGCAGCTCTCTGCTCATCCTGTGCTGAATTGGCTGTTATCTCCTCTACGTCTTGTAAACAGCATGCAGCATGACTCCAAATAATCCAATCTTTGTCTTTTTAAAAATAAGCGTTTATTTATGTGCATGTATGTGTGTCTGTGGGTAGACATGTGCACAGGGTCCCATGGAGGCCTGAAGAGGATGCTACCCCCTGGTTGTTAGCCACTCCACACTGGTGCTGGAAGCTGAGCTCAGGTCCTCTGGAAGAGCAGTATATGCTCTTTCTAGTTTATTTTATTTTTCTGAGGCAGAGTCTTAGTATATATCTCAGCTGGCCTGTTACTTGCTATATAGACCAGGCTGGCCAGAAACTCACAGAGATCCACCTGCCTCTGCCTCTCAAGTGTTGGGATTATTCCAGCCTCATACATGCTCTTAACCACTAAGTCTTCTTTCCAGCCTGGGTCTTTACCTTTTAAGTAAGAATTGTTGCATTGTGTGAGGCACACTAGGAAAGCCTGATGCTCGGTCCTTTGCTGAACATGTGGTTACCCGAATGGACAAGGAAGTCAAAGTCCAGAGTAGAGATTTTCGATGCAGTTTCCAGGCAATGGCCATGGGTCTTTCGATGGCTCTCTCAAGTTAAACTCCTGGCTGTGAGGGCTTGAAAGAGTCTTGAAGTCAGCCTACTAGATGCCCTAGGGCATCCCAACCTGCTTTGGATCCAGGCTGAAAGGCAACCTCAGTCAATGCACGTTCTCAGAGGTCTTGGAGAATCTGATTGTCCCTCCCCACTGGACATGCCCCAGTATCTTCTATTAGTGTCTTATTTTGTTTAATGCAGTCTCTCAGCACAATGGATGCTTCCACAGAGCCACCCTATAGGATCAAAATATCCACATCGAGCAGTCACACAGCTTACTGAGACTCATTGAGAAAGGGTCTCTAATCTCTCTCTCTTATCTCTCTCTCTCTTTTTGTTTCTCAGAGATGGTGGTCCCAAAACTTTGCTGGGTATTAGAACTCTGGGGAACATTCCGATGCTAAGTGCTCCCCCCCAACATGCCATATCTGGAGGTGGACCCAGCATTTCTCCAGCCCTCTGGTCATGCCAAGTTTGAGGATCAGCTTGTTAGAAGTCCAGGTACTCACGTCTCAGTTTGGACCCAGGGATTCACGCGCCGGCTGGCATCTCACAAACCGTGCCTTCACGTGCACCCTCCAGGTGAGTCTGAGGCCACTTTAGGGTGCACCATGTGGGGACCTCCATAAACTAGAGAGTCGAACTCACATCGGGAGCAGGACTGAGAACGTTCCAGGTGTGACTGTGACTGCGTGGGCAAGGACCTCAGGTGTGTGGCCAGAGGCTGGAGTCCTGGACCTACCCATGGCGTATATAGGAGATGAGGTGCTGTTGGATTGGGTGATCTATGGTGAACGTGAGAATTCAGGCCAAGAAGACAGACACATCCTACCCCGAGTTATGTGTTCAATTTCCCCATGGGCAGTTTTATAGAGTTTCCACAAACGCTTCGAGTAGCCGTCTCTTGTTACTGCAGAACAAATCCATCAGGTGGGATTCCCAGGCTGGAAGGAATTCACACGTGCAATCCCTTGGTCATTGCCGCGCTCTGGCTCCCGGGGCTGCTGTGAGAGCTGGGACGGGCTGAAGCTGTCGTCACGTCAGCAGCCCACGTTTGCTGCGAGCTACTGTGGACTCTGTGGTGGGTATTGATGACAAGTGTTCTTAAATCAAACCCTCTCCCACTCAGTAGTGATATTTCATATAAGTGTCCCCTTCAGGCATACACGAGTGTTAAAAGGTTACTGTGGGCCACCGGCAGCCCTCTCTAACCTGTAGAGAGTGTGGTTAAAGATTGGTCACAAGGGGGCAGTATTGCTCAACAAAGGTTTTCCCTAGGGCTTGTCTAATCTGAGGATACAGCCTGTCTCCCTACACATCTGACTCTATTTATACTCCACAGCCACCCACAAACAATTAAAAACACAGCGAGGCATCTGTATGTACTAGACTTTTAAGACTGTCTGTTGAGGGCTAATAAGATGGTTCAGGGGCTAAGGGTGCTTGCTGAGAAGGCTGTTGACCCGAGTTTGATCCCTGTAACCCATGAGGTGGGGATGGAGAATGGACTCCAGAAAGATATTCTGTGGTCTTTGCATGCATACCCCCATAAACAAACAAACAATGTCATAAAAGAATGTTGACTTTGAAAAATAAACTGTCCTCACCCTCCCCCCTCCCCCGCCCCCACAGGGGCGGAGCCGGCTGTTTCCACAGGTAGGAAAGTGATCTTTTCCTGGAAGATGTGGTACTTTGCCAGCACAGTTGGAACGCACTGCCCTGGAGACAGGCACAGCAGGAGGCTTGCTCTCTGAGCGGCAGCTGCTCTGTGGGGAAAGGCAGGGCTGCTGCCTTGGTTTCCCCTGTTAGAGGGCTCCCAGAAGGCTCTCAGGTTATGCACCCTGGATGGATGTCTGTGTGGTCTCTCTTTAAAATGCCTTTCCTTCCAGCCGCGGCAGTGCTGGCTTTTCCTTCCTCCACTGAATGTGGTCTGTGTGGATTCACAAGGAGGCTTCACCAATGTGTTGGTGGCTAAGCCATCCTGGCCGGCCTCACTACCAGACTTCTGCTACCCCTGCCTGGAAATGGATGTGACCCTGAATCCTGGGGTCCTGTGAGGATCCCACCCTCCATGCCCTCCCCGTGACAGTGACTTGTGTGGCTCTGGATCCCAGGCACCAAGACTGCCCAAGAGTACAAAAGCTCTGTCACTCAGGGCCATTAGTCCCTGGCCCACCCAGGAAGACTATCTTTGCAGCATGGCAGTCATAGGGCTGGGGTTCTCTCTCTCTCTCTCTCTCTCTCTCTGTCTCTCTGTCTCTCTCTCTGTCTCTGTCTCTCTCTCTGTCTCTCTCTCTGTCTCTGTCTCTCTCTCTGTCTCTGTCTCTCTCTCTCTGTCTGTCTGTCTGTCTGTCTGTCTGTCTCTCTCTCTCTCTCTCTCTCTTTCTGTCTCTCTCTCTCTCTCCAGTGTCCCTTCTTTGGGTGGAAGCTCAATTCCAGCAGATTTTGTATATAGTCTTGGTGAAAAGCCAGCCGAAAACTGAGGTAGCCACCAAATATAGAGGCAGGCCAGAGAGCCTTGTGTTTTCTTGGTATTTCCTTTAAATAAGTGCGGGGGGAAATTCTTGGGAGGTTCTCCGATGCTCCATAGAAGTCTAGGCAGCTCTCGCCCTGCATTCTGGGACCTGCCTGACCATAACTAACCTTGTTTGGATTTGGTAGGAGAAGGCTGGACCTGGAGAGAAAATGAGTTCTGTGTAGCCCCAGGCTCATAGGGACACAGAGAACTCTGTTCCTGCTGCATCAGAAACACCTGGTTCCTAACTCCACAGAAGTTGAGTCTGTCTGAGACTACAAGGCAGTGGGCATGGGTGTGCAGACTAAGGGGGCTGCTTCCAAGACTTCCAGCCTGAGAAGGACTTGGGTTGGTGGACTAAAGATGCAGGAGGGAGGAGGGAATCTGCAGGCAAGGCCAAGGCAAATACATTTTTTTTTTTAATGGCAAGAAACACAATGAGTTGTTCAGGAGTGTAGACCCGGCAGTGTGGAAGCAGAAGAGTATAAAGCCATATGAGGATAGAGAAGAGATTCAGGGGTGGGGTTTGGGAGGCCAAATTACTTTCCACTGGTGGTTTGGAGGGGGAGACATCATTGGGTATTCTGATCACTGAAGAAGTGGCTGGCACTTGGTCTACAGGGGGTAGGTAGGATTTTATTCTTAGTTTTTTTCAAAGTGAGATTGGACATTTATTTAGTGGGTTATGGAGGGGGAAGGGAGAAGGGAAAAAGAGCAGAGAGGCAGAGAGAGAGAGGAGAGAGAGGGGAGAGAGAGAGAGAGAGAGAGAGAGAGAGAGAGAGAACCTAGTCTATTTCATGAGAGCGTCAAATACTGCTAGTTGTCTTTTAAAGTCCATTGTTCCATCATCCGCAGTAACTGCAGCCTCAGTTCTGGATTGATTAAGACTGCCTTTCCTAGCATCCCTTGCAGCTAGGCACAGAGCAGAGCCGGGGAAGGGAAGTGTCTATAGAGTATGGAGGTTCCTTCAGCACCCTGGGGGTAGGAAACAGTGTCCTAAGACTAGTGGCATGATGAAATCGAAGGAAGGAAACAGAACCTGGATGTTAGGTCAAGGAAATGAAGGCTTTATAGTCGAACCCAGTCTAATTTTGGCTGTAGTTTTGTTATCATGAGTCTATATTACAATGAAAAGAATAAGCTTTCAGCAGAGCCTAAAGCTACTCAAGTCATTTGCACCTAGGCCAGTGCATCCTAATTTTTCAGCCTCCTTTCCTGCACCAGGATTGATTGACAGTCTTGTTCTCTAGTCTGAATCTCCCAGATGCCACCCTGCCATCCTTGCTTACAGGCATGATGGGGCTGCATTCAGAAATCTTGACTTTTTTCTGTGTGTGTGTGTGTGTGTGTGTGAGAGAGAGAGAGAGAGAGAGAGAGAGAGAGAGAGAGAGAGAGAGAGAGAGCAACTGGTCAGTTTTGGGCTTTGACTTTCAAAAGCCCAACCTTTAGGGGTGCCGGTCGATCACAGACCCCTATCCAGGGAGGCAGGAATCCGGAATGGAGTGAGGTCCCTCAGAGGGCTTGACTTAGAGGCTGCTCAGGTCTCCTCTCTCCTCCCAGCACAAAGAGCCTGTAAGTCCCCTGGAGCTCTCTTGCAACTCAGGCTGAAGTGGGGACTCAAGGTTGACAGAAAGAAACACCTCTTCCCCTTAAAAAGTCACTGGCCAGCAAAGTCGTGAACCCTTGCTTTTACACCAGTCCGCAGAAATACCGGTCTAAGCCGCGGGCCGCCGGGGCTTCATAGCATGTTATGTTAGGAGTCACGACATGGCAGGGCGTGGCTCTTGGTGGATGTGAGGAGAAGCGGCGGAGGAAGCGCCAGGATTCCATTTTGTACATATTACATTCTCTCAGAGGTTTGTGTCCACCGCAGGTGTGAATGGGCGTCAAGGCTGTGAAGGTAAAGTACCAGGCATGGAAGATGCTGGAGAACTTGCCCGTACGAAGATGTATAGGTTTCCCTCCTTCTGGTAACGAGGGCCCTAGGAGGCCTTGTTCAAAAGTCTCAATGCTGACCGTTTGATGACACTAGAGCAAGGTGCCGTCACCACAAATGTGGAAATAAAACTCGGAGGCCTTTGCGGTGCTGGTTGCGATGTTGGCCCACAGTCCCCCACTTTGCAGAGTGCTGCGGTCAGGGTGTGGATCATCTTGACTGTGCGGAAGGAAGAGGCGGTGTGGGCATCGCTGGGATTTCCAAATGACTTTGCCCCCCCCCTTTTTGTGGTGAGGAGGCTGTGACTGGATATTGTTGGCACAATCATAGCTTTCTATTTAAAAGAAAGCAGATGGTCAACATCAGAGTGGCCTCGGAGTTCACACCTGGGGTCACAAAAGGACTTCTCTGACTCAAGAAAGCGGCTGGAACCGGAATTCAGTGTGTTGAGTGCACGTGAAGCGTGCTGATGTGTCGTCAAAAGCGGCTTCCTGTGGAATTTTATTGCTTATCTCAGGGTCGCATGACGAGCCGCATATTAAAGGGTGAAATAATTTGCTGAAATCTCACTTCTTCCCCTTAAAAAGTCATTGATTAGCAAAACGGTGAACAAATTGCTTTCAAGCCAGTCAGCAGCAGCACAGTTTATATAAACAAATCACCCTAGCGGTGGTGGTGAAGCACTCTAAAAACTGGGACACGTGGCGGTAATAACACAGTTGTCTTAGGAGGCAGCGGGGCCGAGATATTAGCTAGTTGAGGTCGGCAGTGCTCTCTCATGCCGTGCCCCGAATTTCAAGAGCATAACACAACGAGAGGCTAACGGGCAATATTGATAAGCTCCACACAAATTAAAGGCTTCCGTATGTCAAGTATAATATTAAGCAAAATTTAAAAGCCACTGTGCAATAGCCCATTGAATTAAGATACAAAGCCAATCTTCAGTCTAGGAACTTCTCGCTGCTAAGAGAATCAGCCACAGCTGCAACGGCAGCTGGAGGCCAGCTCTCCTTGCCATCCTGCCTCCTCCTCTTCCTCTTCTTCTTCTTCTTGTTCTTCTTCTTTTTCTTTTTTGGGGGGAGGGGGAGACAGGGTTCCTCTGTAGCTTTGGAGCCTGCCCCGGAACGCACTCTTGTAGACCAGTCTGGTCTCAGACTCACAGAGATCCACCTGCCTCTGCCTCCCGAGTGCAGGGATTAAAAGTGTGCACTGCCACCGCCTGGCTGCAATCTTGCATTCTTAACTGTGATGGATTTCTAAGGGGTCTGAGGTGAACCCCGTGGGCCTGTAAGCTCCACTCCTCATGCCCGCCCATGCTTTCTCCTCTCCTTGAGTGTTTGTGAGTGGTGGATTTACTTGCACCCTGCAGCATCTAGGCAAGGTGGGCTGTGCAGAGGGATCCCCTCCTCTTGACTGGGACTTGTGTTATATCTCAGGGTGACTCCCACAGACTGGAGGTCTGAGGATGGCATTGCCATGACACAGGTGATGAACTTAATGGACGTGCACTCGGTTGGTGCCACATCTCTTCTCTACTTTTAGGATTTACCCATTTCCCAAGATATGTAATGTTGAAACTAGGCTAATTAATATCCCTACCACGGCTTCTAAACAAAGCCACTAAGTGAAGGGTTCTTATGAATCTTACTTAAATTAAAAGCCAAATGATGAACTTTAACAAGAAAGGCTTGGTTGAAGACTAAAGAATGGGAAGTTGGACTTGTGCCAGTTAGCCAAATTGTGAATTATGAGTTCTCAGATTAGGATCCCAAGAGGACACTGAGGCAGATTGTCCTTTTGGGTCAGAGATTTATCAAGAGAATTATAAACGCTACAGAAGTAGAGTATCCTGGTGGGGGCTCTGAGGAGAGTGCAGTGCCATGGGGTGAGGTCAAGGATCCTCTTAGAGAGAGAGAGAGAGAGAGAGAGAGAGAGAGAGAGAGAGAGAGAGAGAGAGAGAGAGCCTCTACCATGTGATGATGAGCCCATCGTATATACTGGAAATCAGATTGTTTCTGAATCCCAAGCAGCATGGGAGGGAACGGGGAACGGAAGTGTCTGTCGTGAGATGTGGCACCTGTAGCCTCCAATGCTTAGGAAAATTTCTCCTGGGGATGGAAAAATTCAGAATCATTGTCAGACGCCCTCGTGAGCACCTGTCTTTCCCTTGTAGCGGTGGGATCTTCAAAGTTGGCTCTGAGGTGGAGAGGACAGGCTGCTGTAGGGGATTATGACCCAATCATCCCGGAGCTCACACTTCAAGACTCTATCACAGTGGGGAAAGCCGGGTGGCAGGTAGGCTGTAGTTATGGTGACAGGAGCGTGAGGTAGCTGGTCACACTGCATCACAGCCAGGAAGCAGAAAGACATGAAGGCGGTTGCTCAGCCCACTTTCTTTTTGTTCAGTCCAGGACCCCAATCCATGACGATGCTGTCCACATGCAGGGTGGGTCTTCCCTCCTCTCCGGAACTCCCCCGTAGACGTGCCTCAGTATATGTCCCCTTGGTGATCCTAACTCTATAATCACATCAATAATATGAATCACCACACGGCCAGTGTGGGCAGGGGCTGCACAAATTCCGTACAGAGAAGGCGGCTGCACTAAGTGATGGAGGAGCCTTCGAGTAGGAGAGAAGGGGATCTACGGCCGTCAGAGCACAGAGGGAAGAAGCCAGCCTGTGGGCTCACAGCGTCTAAATGCTTGTCTTGTTGGAAGCGAAGGCACTGACTTCGAGTTGAAGCTGAGCTTCACTGACCATTCTGAATATTCTAGGACCTTCAGGACTAACAAGCCTTGTTCCACAAGTTGCAGCGTATGGTTATAACTGGGCTTGCACTTTAAGACCACTGTTGAGACCTGCTTAGAAGATTGTTTTTAAAATGCTGCTACTGCCCGTCAACAAAGTGCTAGTCCTCCAAGGGCTTGTGTGGTGGTTTGAGTGAGAATGACTTAGTTACCAGGGAGTGGAACTCTTTGATAGGATTAGAGGAATTAGGAGGTGTGGCCTTGTTGAAGAAAGTGTGTCACTGTGGGTTGGCTTTGAGGTTTCAAAAGGCTGTGTCCGGGCTTGGTGTTCTCACTTTGCCTGTGGATTAGTATGTAAGCCCTCAGCTACTTCTGTAGCACCATGAGCACCATCACGCTCCCTGCTATGATGATAAAGGATTGTGTTAGGGTTTCTCTTGCTGTGGAGAGACACCGTGAGCACAGCAACTCTTACAAAGGAAAACATTTGATTGAGGTGGCAGCTTACAGTTCAGAGGTTCAGTCCATTATCATCATGGTGAGACCCGGCCGTGTACAGGCAGACATGGTGCTGGAGAGGTAACTTGGTAGTCTACATATTTCAGGCAAGGAAGTGAACTGGGACACTAGGCAGCATCTTGAACATTTATGAGACCTCAAAGCCCACCTCCACAGTGACACAATTCCTCCAACAAAGCCACGCCTCCTAATAGTGCCACTCCCTTTGGGGACCATTTTCTTTCAGAACACCACATGGACTAAGCCCTGAATCTACAAGCAAGCCCCTGTCGTAAGAGTTGCTTTTGTCATGCTGTTTCTTCACAGCAATAGAACAGTCTTTAAGATGGCTTGGGTGGAGGATGTGCAATGAGAGATGCTCTTTTCATGGCTGGTAACACAACAGCCTCCATAGATCAAGGGGTTAGTACACATGCGTGAGTTATTATTCAGGGAATATATCTTGAAAGATTATACCTGGTGTAGACTTTGCTGGAGGGACCAGACAGCACAAACTGGAAGCCACTGGGAAGAGTTCTCCATGCTGTATGTAGTGAAGAGTGCTTGTGGTTCACGGGAGGAGGTCAGATTATCATCATTAACTGAAATTGGAGAAGTTGGTGCCTCATGGCTGATGCTGAGGGGTCGAAGACCTCAGTGGAGGGAGTCACTGTACAGGCGGAGGAAATGGGGAACTGGAATTAACATTAGGCCTGAAGCTGTGACTGGAACCCAGGCCAGTGCCTCGATTGTGACTCTACAAAGGATGTGGTTAACCCTTGCCCTTCTACAGCCCACAAAACGTGTGAGGTAAGGAATGTTTGGCTGATAGCTGCTCGTGCCTGGGACTTTACTAGTAAGGCTGCTTTGCTGCAAGTCTTAGCCTTGGGATCGCTGTGGTCACCGAGTAGGATCCAGTAAATGGTACGATGTGGGTTATTCCAGGCCAGGGTGTTCAGGCATAGGTGTGTCTTCCCTGCTTTCTCCAGTCACAGCCAGGACATGGAGGCACCAGGCAGCATCAGCAGTGCAGGTGAGAGTGATGTCTTCCTAGGTCAGGGTAAGGAAGCAGGGGAGAGGGCACCTGGACACGTGTCTACATCCATGCTCTGCTATAACTAAACACTCCAATCTGGGTAGTTTGCAGAGGGTAAAGGTTTACTTGATTCACAGTTCTAGGGGATGAAAAATCCATGATCATGGAGCCAGCACCCTGAAGGCCTCATGCTGTGTCATCACATGAAGGCTCATCGTAAGGCGAGAGTGAGCATGTCGCAAGTCACCACCTCCATTGCAAGGCTACTCCTCAGTGACCATAGTATCAGTTACCCAGGAGTGGACTAGCCCATTCATGAAGGCAGAACTGCAATGACCCATTGTCCATCCCTCCTGGAGGGCTCATTTGTCATGATGGTCACTCTGGGGACAAAATTTCCAACATATGAATTTTGGGGGAGTACTCCAAGCTATGGCTCTACTCTAAATGTAATTCAAGTCGGCTTGGTGGAGCAAGCCTACCTGCTCCCCACCTTGGAGTGTGATGCTGAGAGAGAAGCCGTCTGTGCTGTTTAAGGTATGGACTTACTGCTGGTAATTTTCTGTTGTTGTTAGAGCAGCTGGTCTACCTTATTTCCTTAAGAAGGAAACCACACAATTCAATAAAAAATTAAAGCAACAGGATAGAAAAAGGCAAAGGCTAAGAAGGGCCCTTTGTGAGAAGATAAACGTAACAGTACCTAAAATATGAACAGGTATTCTGTCCTGCTCTTTGCTTTTAAAGATGTGTTTACTTTAATTTATGTGTATATGTGTTTCTGTACCACTTGTGTACCTGGTGCCTGAAGAAGCCGGAGAGGGTGCTGTACCACCTGGAACTGGAGTTACAGGTGGTTGTGCATGCTGGGAATCGAACCTGGGTCCTCTGCAAGAACAGCAAGCACTCCTAACCTCTGAGCCATCTCTGCAGCCCCATGTCACCCCATTCTCACCACAAGTATGACCTGTGACCTCTGGGCCATGCCTTCACCTGTCTGGTTGGCACAAGCGTAAGGAAAAACTCACCGAAGGTGGAACTCAGGGCCTTGCTTATGCTGGGTAAGCGCTGTGCAATCTTACTGTGCAGCCCAGGCTGGCCTCAAACTTACTCTCTTCCTGCCTCAGCCTCAAAAGGGCTGGGATTATAGGTGTGAACCCCAGAGCCTGGCTTGAACACTCACTCTTACACGCTATTCTGTTGTTAGGAATGACCTGTGGAGTGTACATATGGTGTCTGTGAGTGGTTCTCAACCTTCCTAACGTTGCGACCCTTTAATGCCGTTCCTTGTGGTGACCCGCGACCATGAAATTCTTTTTGCTGTAACAACTTTGCTGCTATTGTGAATCATAATGTAAACATCTGTGTTTTCTGATGGCCTTGTGGTCATTTGACTGCCAAAGGGGTTGAGACCCACAGGTTGAGAACCACTGGTGTACACCGACTATGGGGTTTATAGCAATGGCACTGTCTTCTTAGCCTGTGCGACATGCTTTAATTCCATATTTCTGAGTTTATGTGGTTTGAATGAGAATAGTTCCAGAGGCTCATATATTTGAATGCTTGGTCACAGTTGGTGACATTGCGTAGGAAGGATTAAGAGGTGTAGCTTGGTTGGAGGAAGTACGTCACTTGGGGTGGACTTTGAAGTTTCAAAAACCCACACCAGGTTCAGTCTTTCTCTCTGGATCAGATGTTATCTCTTAGCTACTGCTCTAGGGCCTGTCTGCCTGTGCCACACCCCTACCAAGATTGTCGTGGACTAACTCTGACACTTAAGAAAACCCTGTGTTCACGAGGGTTTCTATTGCTGTGGAGAGACACCACAACTACGGCAGCTCTTACAAAGGAAAACATTTAATTTTGGCTGGCTTACAGTTCAGAGGTTCAGTCCATTTTCATCGTGGCATGGAACATGGTGGCGTGCAGGCAGACATGGTGCTGGGAAGTAGCTGAAATTCTATATCTGGATCAGCAAACAGCAAGAAGAGTGAGCCACTGGACCTGGTTTGAGCTTCTGAACCTCAAAAACCACCCCAGTGACACACTGAAGTATGATTAATAAAAACTCAGGGTAAGAAACTGGGGTTCAACCTGAAGATCCAAAAATCAAAACAGCCAGCCACTGGCTCTGACCTCAACCTCAGTCTGAAAATGGCGATCCTGCTTCCCGGAATCTCAGAATGAGACTGTGTCTGAGAGCTGTCTCCTTCACCTCCACCCCCTGCTTTATATTCCTCTCTAGGGCTAGGATTAAAGGTGTGCACCACTGGGATTAAAGGCACGCACCTCCCAATCTCTATGACAACAGGGTGGCTACTGGGATTAAAGGTGTGTGTCACCATAACCTGGTCTGTAAGGCTGACCAGTGGGACTGTTTCACTCTCAGATCTTCAGACAGTATTTATTTATCAAAATACAGTTGAAATGCCACTACACACTACCGGTGGTGGGCTGTCTCCTACAAAGCATGTAACCGTCACTCTTTCCTGGACACAACCCTGCTGGACCTGACATAAGCTGAGTGGGTTACACAGGGTCCAGTTTCTTCAGGGTCAGCGAGACATGTCCAACATTTGTGATGTTGTCACCTACAGAATCATAACTGAACACCACACAATGGATGTAATGAAAACATCATAAACCCCTCCTCATGTTTGAGTAGGTTATGACTTCATGCTGGGTCATATCCTTAGCCGCCCCCAGCTACGTTAGTTACCCTTGGCTGCTTGTGAAGCTTTAGGTGGACACTCTTGTCTGACTTTGCCTGTTACCCTAATAAGTCCCCTGTTTCCACATCCTTGTGTTGTATTTTAACTGTCTGAAGCTCATTCCTTCTTTCTTTTTCCCCAGATGACGCACAAATCCCAGAACTGTCATTTTTCCCTCTTTGCTTCCCACCTTGCTGCTTACCTGCCCACCAGACCTTTGCTTGAGCTGATTTCCAGCAGCAGGCCCTTCTCCAGCAGCCCCCTGTGAACCCCCCTCTCTCCTGAACCTCGGCCTGACCCAAGGCAGCAAAAACCTAATATTTTCTTCTTTGAGAGACTCTCATGTAGCTGAACTTCTGTTCTTCCCGCCCTCACCTTCCAGGTGCTGGGTTTACTGACGTATGCTACCACACCCAGTTGGTGTATGCTGGGGATTGAGTCTAGGGCTTCAGGCACGTCTGTCTGCCAACTGAGATGTATTTGCAGTCTGAAAATCTGATATTTTTGACTTGTTAATTTTAAAAACATATTTTTGGGTAAAATGTATACAGAGCCTTGCTTATTTAATCTCTTCCTTGGATTCATTTTCTTTTTCTTCTAGCCACATTAAGACTTACAAGGATTTTCTCAGAAGAGTGTTGTGGAACAAATTCTCTGAAATGGTAAATGCGTGAGAATGGCACTATTTCTCCACTGTGTGAAACAATTTGATTTATGCCCCTTTTAGACCAAAATGCTTTTCTTTCAAAATATCCATTTCTTTATAGTTTTTTAAAAATATCCTGTTGCCATTGAGAGACCCAGTGAAAATCTCATTTTCACCTTTTTTTAGGTGATGTGGGCTAAATTCAGTTCCTTTGAAAGGCTGTGTTAAAGCTCTCCAAATTCTACTTTTTTATTGAGAATTTCATACATACATACATGCATTTTGATCAAGCCTATTTCCTCCCCTCCTCTCTCTCCCTCCCCCGTTCTGTTCCCCTTCTCTATACCCCCACACGATTCCCTCCAAATTTCATGTCTTTTCCTTCTCTTCTCCCCAATTTCAACCACTCCCTTCCCCCTTCTTTCCCACAGAGTCCATGTAGTGCTGCCAGGATGTGCCTGGGTGGAGGGCTACCCACCAGCACAGCAACCTCTCAAGGGCGTATGTTGAAGCGTTAGTCTCTGGCACCTGAGTGGTACCTTATTGTGATGGAGGAAGGTCATTGGCTAATAAAGAAACTGCCTTGGCCCATTTGATTGGCCAGCCTTTAGGTGGGTGGAGTAAACAGAACAGAATGCTGGGAGGAAGAGGAAGTGAGCTTATATGCTTTAGCTCTGCTCTCTGGGGCAGATGCGATAAGGCTCCGACCCAGGATGGACGTAGGCTAGAATCTTCCTGGTAAGCGCACCTTGGGGTGATACACAGATTATTAGAAATGGGCTAAATTAATACGTGAGAATTAGCCAAGAAGAGGCTAGATATAATAGGCCAAGCAGTGTATAAAAGAATACAATTTGTGTGTTGTTATTTTGGGGCATGAGCTAGCCAGGCGGCCGGGAGCTGGGTGGCAGAACGCAGCCCGTAGCTCCCGCAACATTATTGGAAACAACATTGCAGTCGATGAGACCAGTTAAGATGAGGGCTGTGGAGCAGTATCTCTTGCATTGTGTCTGGTGACACAGGGAGAACACCCAGGAGACAATGGTGACAGCGTGAGGCCTCTACAGGCCAGAGATGGCTGTGACTGCAGATGCATTGCTGCTGGCCCTGACTTGTTCTGCTGACACCGTGCCTTTGACTTCTGCCCTCTACAATTTCTAGGACAGGTGGGATAGACCACCTTCAAGCTGTCTGTTTCTGATACTTTGTGGATGACCCTAGGAAATGGGTATGTTGGTAATCTATGGTTCCTTCTGCAAGATTTAAAATTTCATTGTCTTCCCTCCCTCTTTATTCACCACATTGTTGTTTCTTGTGGCCCTGTTGGCATACAAAAGAGTTCCACAATAGTTTGGAATGGAATACAGTATAGGTTTATTTACCTGGGGATAAACTCACAGAAAGAGTAGTCATCTGCATTTCTCTGTAAGTGCTGGGACCTGGAACTGACTCCAGCAGCTAAGAAACCCATGCAAACATTTTGTCTACATTTATAGTACAAGAGACCACATTCAAAGTGGGACAGTATCTTAAAGGCTATTGGCTGAAGGAGTTCCCACAGCATCTCCCCATTTTGTCTAAATAAGGGAGTTCTAAGCCTAATACAAAACTATATACAATATGAATGAATATCAAGTATTGTCCAGGGGAAAGAAGAGGCAAAAACATACATAAAAATTTGAATTACAACCAGCAGGAACAACATCAAACAAGAAACATGCTATGTTTCTATAGTGATCCTATCCTAAGTATTCTGAGTCTTATAATAAAAATGGCTTGGCTAAGTCGTGAGAGGAAAGTAACTATGACTATCTAGTCTTCAACCCCACTGAAGACCTGAGAAGGGAGATAGTATTACTTGAGTAGGCAGTAAGTGCAATCAAGCAACTTCCAAAATGTGCAGTATATGACAGAGACAACTGGTTACCTGGGCAATCACCCAAAGTCTCATTTGCAATGTTGGGGCAACCAGCTTTGGCAAAGGCCTAGAGTAACTGACAGACCATTTTTAGAGACAGAAAATTTTTTTCAAATCAGTCTTACCCTGTCTTAGCAAGATTTGACAGTCTGCTTGCTTGTATCCTGCTTGTCCAGTCTGGATACCATGCATTTTGTCAGTGGCCGAGGCATGGGCAGTTCTTTGCCCAAAACCCAGTTTTGTCAAGAAGAAAACAAGCTCCAAGTGAAGTGTCTTTGGTGCCCAACATTCTCTTGGGAATAGATTGCTGCTGCCAGGAGCAATCATGTCTCATGTCAACAGAACCCTAAGTTATTTAAATGCCATATTCTACAGTTTTTTGAAGTGGTTGAAGATTACCTACTTTTGCAGAATACAATTTATTTGCATCTAATGAACCTGATTAGTCTAACTATAAGTATGACAAACATGGATGACTATTGAGCTGTAATTCTTAATACCTAGATAGCTTAAAGACTAAGGCTTCATATTAAAAAATAAAATAATCTTTAAATAAATGTACAGCAAATGAGGACAATGACCTCAGAATGTAAACAATGTCTAAGTATCTTGATCAGAGGTAGAAATGTATAGTGTAATATGATAAATATATCCTAAAATTGTATCAATATACAAAATGCCTTAAACAGAGGTAGGAACATGCATGCATACAATTTGACAAAATAACTTTGCATAGATGCACAAATACTCTAAACAGAAGTAGGAGCATATTCAATATAACAAATGTAATTTGAATTTGAATCAATATACAAGAATCTATACCAATGTAAATTATCTATAAATTATAGCTTACAAGTAATGTCACTATTATTCATTATTATTATTAGTGTAAGTTTACACTAATCTTCCTATTATCCCATCCTATCCCATCCATTCCTTTTTTTTTTATTTTATTTTCAAGAGAGATCCCTGAGTCTACTTCTTTTCTACCCCCAATCCTATACCAGTTATAACCAACCCCTAATGATGTTCCTATCCCTGAGGACAAACTTTGTGGGATAGGGTACATTGTATTCAAGAATTACTTCCAGCTGTCAATGGGGGGGGGGACCAACTTGTTGGCATACAAAAGAGTTCCACAATAACCCAGAATGGAGTATAACAAAGTTTTTTTTTTTTTTTTTTTTTTTTTAATCTGGAGATAAACTCACAGAAAGAATAGCAATCCACATTCCTCTGCAAGTCCTGGGGATTGGAACCGAATCGAGCAGCCCAGAGGCCCACACACATTTTTCATTTGTATTTATAGTACATAAGACCACGCCCAAAGTGGGCCAGTATCTTAAAGGTCATTGGCTGAAGGAGTTCCCACAGCATAGCCCATGCTAGCCTTGAACTTGGAATCTTCCTGCTTGTGTCTTCCGCATTCTGAGATTATGGATGTGAGCCACTACACCCAGCAGTCTTCTTTTCTCTATAAAGTGCTCATTCTCAGATATCCTGCTGTAGCAGAAGAAACTAGATGAAGATTCCCTGTGAAGTTCACTGAAGACACACTGATGTCACCTACGGCATCTTCTGGACACACACACACACACTTCTCAGCTGCAGTATAAAGCCCAGAGGGATTCAGAAACCTGCCCAGCTCCCCAGAGCCTGGGCATTCCTGAGCGCTCTTGCCTTTGAGGGGGTAGAACATACCCTCCTAGTGGAGTGGAGTTGGGAATAACATTCCTGCTGAAGGACACCACACCCTGGTGGGCAGCTTGCTCTCTGTCTGAGCAGCCAGACACTGGGGTCTCTGCAGATGTGGAATTTAGAGAAGTGGGCAGTCCTGGCAGAGGTGTCTTGTCTTGGGAGCTGGCTGTGACTGTTTGGCTTTCCTGTGTTATTTGGAGGTTGATCAATCCCTTCAGAAGAGTAAAGGTCTATTTCTCATTGACAGAGGTACAGAACCCCCAGAAAACAAGGTATTCATTCCTTAAATGCTCACCCTTTGAGTGCACATTGTGTGTGCGCATGCACACCTATGCATGTGCGTGCATGTGTATCCGCCTGTTCACATGCATACATGGCACTAAATGACAACATTCTTTCTAAGGGAAGCAAAGTGGCCAGTTTGGCTCCTGTATTTGGATAGGAATGTGAACTCCTGGGCGTCTGTGCTCTGAGGCACCCATACCTGATGGCTCTGAGAGAGAGGTTGCATTGCTTGGAGTTGGGGTCAACTCAGAAGAGTGAATACACCCACAGAAGTGATTGTCCCACCTAAGGTGCCTTTGTCTGCCTCTCCACGGAGAGTCAATCCCTGGAAGATGCATCCGTGCTAGCCTGTACCTGAGGTTACTGTCTGTGGGGCTCTGCATTAACATTATGGTTTGTTGTGGTGCTGGGATGGAAGCCGGAGCCTTGCAGTAGAAAACAGACCAAGAGTTTATGGCTAAGGAGTAGACTAAGAAAATTAAGACTCACATGCTGACACCCATTGTAGTCTGAGTGATGCCTTAGTCTTCTGCTATTTTTGGTGCTGACTGCACACTCTAGCCCTGAGCAGCAGCCTCTGTTTTCTGTTCTTGTGGACTCTGAACTTCCCTCAGTTCAGTATGGCCACCTCGAGGGGAACTCGTCTGCCCACCGGCCATCCTTCTCTGGAAGTTCAGAGTCACACAGAATGGGTTCCGTGTCAGCTGAGCCGTATGTCTCTAAGTCCACGGGTACTTGCATGAGCACGGGTTTGATGTGGAGCCAGTTCCTTGCCTTCCAAGGTAGCACATCCTAAGGCTGGGAAAGAGCCACAGCACTCCCACAGGACTTGGTTTTGGCCTTGCTTCCCCTATGGGGACCTCAGAAAATTTATGGGCTTCCCTCAGCCTCATTTCCCCCATCTGTAAAGGGACATCCTTACCTGTTCCTGTACACGGTGTGAGTATCAGAGAGTGCGTATGAGTAGTGTCTGGACAGAAATGCTGTAAGGAAGGGGCTGCTGATAATATCTTGAATTCATTTTCTCTGATATTTCAGGTAATACATTTTTCCCTTAAATTCAACAAAAAGTTCACTTCTTTCTGCTAGTCTCTGTCTCTCTCTCCCCCTCTCTCTCTCTTTCTCTCTCCCTCCCCCCCTCTCTCTCTGTGTGTGTACACATGTGTTACATGTGCATGTATGTGGACAGATGGGCAAGAAAGCACTATAAACCTGTGTGGACTGTCTGTCCCTTAGAATAGAAGTCACTTTCTTGTGCTGCAAAGTTGAAGACATTCTTGATGGGTAAGACGGTGGCAAGGGAGACATCTCAGTCATTGAAGTACTTGCTGTGCAAAGGTGGGGATCTGGATTTGAATTTGCCCTGCAGACTGTGTGTGAGTGTGTGTGTGTGTGCATGCAGGGAGGGAGGAGAGAGAGAGGTCCAGAGATTGATGTTGAGTGTCTTCCTTAGTCATTTTCCACCTCATTTTTTAGGTAGTGTTTTCTTTTTTTTAATTTTTAAATTTTATCTGTTTTTGTTGTTTTTATTGAGCTATATATTTTCTCTGCTCCCCCATCCTCTTCTGCCTTCTCCCATGATCCCCATGCTCCCAATTTACTCAGGAGATCTTGTCTTTTTCTACTTCCCATGTAGGTTAGATCCATGTATGTCTCTCTTAGGGTCCTCTTTGTTGTCTAGGTTCTCTGGGATTGTGAATTGTAGGCTGGTTTTCTTTGCTTTATGTCTAAAAACCACTTATTAGTGAGTACATATGATATTTGTCTTTCTGGGTCTCGGTTACCTCACTCCACCACCTCATTTTTTTTTTGTAAAGGTTTATTTATTTTTATTTCATGTGTATGTGTTTGCTTGCATACCACATGCATCTGATGCCGTGGAGGCCAGAAGAGGGCGCTGGTCCTCCTGAAACTAGCATTGCAGACAGTCATCAGCTACGTTATGGCTCCTGGGAACTGAACTCGGGTCCTCTGCAAGGGCAGCAAATGCACCGGACCATCTCTCCAGCACCCACCCCTCAGTGTTTTGATAACAGAGTCTGTCCTGGAATTCACCGTTCAGCCAGACTGACTGACCACTGGGCTCCAAAGGTCTGCTTAGCCCCCACGGCTCAGTGTCAGGGTTATAGACACACACACACACACACACACACACACACACACGCTTGGCCTTTCATGTGGGTTCTGGGATCGAACTCAGGTTCTTGAGCTTGCAGAGCCGTCTTCCCACCCTCCTTCTGGATGTCTGACCCTGCGAGGCCTAGTTTTAGTTTTGCATACAAAGCAAACAACTGTCCTTCATCACCCTGCTTCCCCGCTCACCAGCGTAGGCCCAGCCCCCTCCCCAGCACCACACTGTCAACACCTGACATTGTCTTCCTGGCACAGCCTGCTATTTTTTAAGTTTGTGTTCAGAAGGGGAGAGACTATTCTGAACAGGAACAAAAAGCATCCATGGTCCTTAAGGGTCTTAATGGCAGAGCCCACTTCCATTGCTCTAGCTTCTCTATTGGAGTTTGATCAGTACTGCCTGAGCTATTGGCAAACATATACACGAATTACTAATGCGTGTGGGGTGTGGTGGTCCTTCTCCATTCTGCCAGAGTGAGGGCTGGCTGCTGTGGCTTCTGCGAAGCCACCTGACTGTTAAACTCTCAGTGGCTCCACACTGGCCGTGGTCTGGGTATTTACACCGTAGAAACAAATAGCTGCACATCAGGACTGAGTTTACCAGTATCCCACCATCATTACCACCCCACACCTATCCTCAGCAGCTTCCTTCTTGGTCTCTTCTAGGAGGCAGAGTCTTGCTATGGAATCCAGGCCTTTAACTCTTAATCCTCGGCTTCTATCCCCAGACTGCTGGGATTGCAGGTGGGAGCCACCACACTTAGAGTTCTGTTGTCTCAAGAGGAGAAGAAATTCCTAGCATGTGAGGAAGACACATTGCTCAGAGGGGAAACATCCATCATTCAAAACGAAACAAAGCAAAGCAAAACAAAGCTAAATTAAACAATGCTTTTATCGGTCTTGGAATACTTTGTCTCCAAGAAGAATGGAAAGTCACTCTGGTCCACCACATAGGATCAGAACAGTTCCAGGCAGGCGCATAGTAGGGTTACAGACCTGTCAACCTGGAATTGCAGCTGAGAGGCTGAAGGGCTTGGTGCATGTTACACTGTAGGCTTGCCTGTCACACGCTCACATCCATCCGAAACAGAGGCAGGGGTGTGAGTCTGGGCTCTTCACTCAGGCCTGGCACTTCTGGAGAAGAACCTGCCATCTGGGTTGATAAAATACCTTCATCTCACAGCCTGGCTGACTTCCTAACAGGCTTTAGTTCTGCCAACCCCAAGATTAGATGCAGCGTTTCTCAAGGAGTAATTCATTTTTGGAGCGCTCCTCGGGTTCTGAAATTCCAGTATGCCAGCACTAAACGATTCCTTGAGGGAGAACAATTCTCCCTTCAGACGCTCCAAGGCTAACGGGGCTGAGATTGACAGATAGGCAAAACATCGAAAAACTTGGCTTTTTTCTTTTCAAAATATATTTAAATTCAGCAAGCTGTAAGCCAAGCCCCTCGCAGATGGCAGACAACTTAATTGCTGTGGTCAACTTGTCTGACGTTTCTTGGACGGTGTAGGGTGCTGTAGTAACCCATAGAAAACAGATCTCAGCCCACACAAAGACAGCGTAAGCTTTAGTATCTCGGCTTGGCTGTGTTCAAGGGTATACCATCCCCCTTCGCCAGCCAAGCTCTGGTGCAGCTCGCAAACACAGCCTGTATGGCTTGGATAGAAGATTCAAGAGAGGCCCAGGACAAACTGAGTCAGCATTGTTGTTTCTTCGTGGGAGCTTTGAGAAGGTGGTGACCTCAGTTGGCTGAATGTCTGTGTAATCTGTTTTCCGCAGCTCTCCTGGGTTCCGAGCCTTCGGCGTCACTTACACATCTTGTCCTCAGGGTGGCGCTGGTTGCTCGTTGCTATGCCGGTTACCTTTCTTGGCTGGCTTCTAGCTGGGAGGCGGGATGCGTTCTGGGCTCTTTGTAGCGTGTACTGTGAAGGATATTTTTCTGAGTCAGTAATTTCTGATTCCACATAGAAGGTATAATTTGGGGGGTGTGAGAGAAACGTTCTTTCTGAATGCAGTGAGCCACTGAGCTCATGGCCACCTTCCAGGCAGAGTTAAAAATAAACCTCCAGAGCGTATCCATGTTTACTTCAACGATCTCTGTTTATAGTAAACACTCCGAGAACAGGCAGCAACCAGCGGCCCATGCTTGTGTGTTCTCCCTCCCCTCCCGTGCCCCTCTCTGTATATGTGCACATGTGTGTTCGGGTGAACACGCAGAGGCCTGAACTCCAGGTGTTTCCTCCGTCGTGTTCCATCTTACTGTTCGAGAGAGGGTCTCTCATTGAACCTGGATGTGTTTTGTTTTGTTTTATTTTGTTTCTAGCCTGACCAGCCACTGTGCTCTAGAGAGCTGCCTGTCCTGGGCCCCCACCCCCTGCCTCTGTGCTGGGGTCACAGGCATACTTCGCTATGGCTGGCTCTCACATGGGTGCCAGAGGTATGGACCGCAGCAAGTAATTTACCCACGATCCTCTCCCTGCCTTCCCTGGAGTGATCCTCTCCCTGCCTTCCCTGGAGTGTCCTATAAATGGGTCTCTTCTGGGTAACTGCTGGTCCAGGGGACACTAGGTCCCAGTTTGGAAAGAAGTCTCTCCTCTGGAACACATGGCAGTTGCTGGGGAGCCTGGAGGGCACGCAGCCCGGGGCCACTTACTCAGAAGTAGCACCTCGAAGCCCGGGTGTCCTCATTGTAGGCATGTGTCCAGTGATGCCCACTGGTGTTGACTGGTGGACAATGCAGTGTGGAATCTTGGTGCTGAAACTTGTGCCATCAAAGGCAGCAGGATGCTCAGCGTGGTGGTGTATTAGCTGTGTGACCTGACCCTCATAAAGCCTACTTTATAAATTATAAATGAGATAAGGACGCGTGGACTGGGGACCGGGAAGATGGCTCTGTAGGTAAAGGACTTGCCACAGAAAGGTGAGCACAGGATTTCCAATCCCCAGAATCCACGTAAGACCCAATGAGGTAGCCTGAACCTGTACTCCCAGAACTCTCGCTGGTGAGACGGAAAGTGAAGACAGAAGCCCCAGAAGCAGGAAGCTCAGAGGCAGTTAGCCTGGCATGTACAGTGGTAAAAAATAGACCTGTCTCCAACAAGGTGGAAGAGAAGGACCAGCAGCCCCTGAGGTGGTTCTCTGGTCTTCACACACATGCTGTGGCACATGCCTGCTCGCACCCTCTCCAACACACACACACGGATTACACACACATCACAACACACTCACACTACTCAGGAATGTGAAGAGAATAAGACTGTTTGGGATGACTTGATTAAGACGAGCAACCCAGGGCCTCTTATCAGATACAGCAGTTGCCTCTTTAAGAGGAGTCAGGATCTGGACCCACATAGGGGACAACCTCATGAGATCAACTGGAGAAGGTGACCATCAACAAACCTGGGGAGGCTTTACCAGAGACCAGCTCAGGGAAGGCAGAGATGAGGGGCCCAGCAGCAAGCAGGAAGTTTCTCTCTGAGCAGGTAAGAGTTCATTTTCACAGATATGTCTGGGACTGTAAGCCATGAGCAAGCCCAATCAAAGAGGCGTAAATAGCAAGGCAGCCAGGCTACTATACTCAGCAAAACTTTCAATCACCATAGAAGGACAAAACAAGATATTCCATGACAAAACCAGATTTAACCAATACTGAGCCACAAACCCAGCTCTACACAAAATACTAGAAGGAAAACCCAAGGAAGTTGGCTACATCCACAAAAACATGGACAATTGATGGTCTCATAGCAGCAAATCCCAAAGAAGGGAAAAACACACAAATTAACATCAACAATGAAAACCAAATTAACAGGAGATAGCAATCACTGGTCATTAATATCCCTTAATATAAATGGACTCAACTCACCTATAAAAAGACACAGGCTAACAGATTGGATACGAAAACAGAATCCATCCTTCTGCTGCATACAAGAAACACACCTCAACTTCAATGGCAGATATCACCTCAGAGTAAAGGGTTGGGAAAAAAAAATTTCAATCAAATGGACCTAAGAAACAAGCTGGTATAGCTATCCTAATATCTAACAAAATAGACTTCAAGCTAGAAATCAGTCAAAAGAGACAAAGAAGGACATTTCATATTCGTCACAGGAAAAATCCATCAAGAGGAAATCTCAATACTGAATATGTATGCCTCAAATACAAGGGCACCCTCATATGTAAAAGAAACACTTCTAAACCTTAAAGCATACATTAAACCCCACATACTAATAGTGGGAGACTTCAACACTTCCCTCTCACCAGTGGACAGGTCAGTCAGACAAAAAATGAACAGAGAAATGAAAGAACTAACAGATGTCATGACTCAAATGGACTTAACATACATCTATAGAATATTCCATCAAACAGAAAAAAATATACCTTCTTCTCATGGAACTTTCTCAAAAATTACCACATACTCGGTAACAAAACAAACCTCAACAGATACAAAAATTTGGAATAACCCCATGTATCTTATCGGATCATCACGGCTTAAAACTAGAATTCAACAGCAACACTAATTCCAGAAAGTCCACAAACACATGGAAATTAAACAATGCTCACCTGAATCATAAATGGGTCAACGAAGAGATAAAGGGAGAAATTAAAAACTTCCTAAAATTCAGTGAAAATGACCTCTCAACATACCCAAATTTATGGGACACAAAGAAAGCAGTGTTAAGAGGAAAGTTCATAGCACTAAATGCCTACATAAAGAAGCTGGAAA
Organism: Chionomys nivalis; assembly: GCF_950005125.1. Classification (NCBI taxonomy): domain Eukaryota; kingdom Metazoa; phylum Chordata; class Mammalia; order Rodentia; family Cricetidae; genus Chionomys; species Chionomys nivalis. The sequence goes on from NC_080088.1 coordinate 2,594,098, forward strand.
AATCTCACACTAGTGAATTAAAAGAAAATTTGAAAACTTTAGAACAAAAAAAAAAACTCACCTAAGAGAACTAAATGGCAGGGAATAATCAAATTGAGAGCTGAAATCAACAAAATAGAAACAAAGAAAACAATACAAATAATGAGACAAAGAGTTGGTTCTTCAGGAAAATCAACAAATAGACAAACCTTTATCCAAACTAACCAAAAGTCAGAGAGAAAACATCCAAATTAACAAAATCAGAAATGAAAAGGGGGGCATAACAACAGACCTGGAGGAAATCCAGAGAATCATCAGGTCATATTTCGAAAACCTGTATTCCACAAAATTGAAAAACTTAAAGGAAATGGACAACCTTCTGGATAAATATCAGTTACCAAAATTAGATCAAGATCAGATAAGCAAATTAAACAGACCTATAACTGCTGAAGTGTTGTAATAGGAGCGGCAGGGCTGCATCCCCGGCACCCGGCCGCCCGCATGGCTTTACCCAAAATAATTACATGGAAACTGTATTCTTTTAATCACTGTCTGGCCCATTAGCTATAGCCTCTTATTGGCTAGCTCCTACATATTGATCTAACCCATTTCTAATATTCTGTGTAATACCACGAGCTGGCTTACCAGGAAAGATCTTAACCTGCGTCTGTCTGGAGTGAGAGAATCATGGTGACTCCCTGAATCTGCTTCTTTCTCCCAGCATTCTGTCTGTTTACTCCACCCACCTAAGGGCTGGCCTATAAATGGGCCAAGGCAGTTTTTTTATTAAATGAAAGTAACTCCTCCATCACTGAAGAAATAGAAACAGTCATCAAAAGTCTCCCAACCAAAAAAAGCCCAGGACCAGATGGTTTCAGCTCAGAATTCTACAAGATTTTCAAAGAATTAATACCAATACTCCTTAAATTATTCCACACAATAGACACAGAAGGAACATTGCCAAACTCTTTTTATGAGGCTACAATTACCCTGATACCCAAACCACATAAAGACATTACTAAGAAACAGAATTACAGGTCAATCTCCCTCATGAACATTGATGTAAAAATACTAAAAACATTCTGGCAAATTGAATTCAAGAACACATCAGAACCATCATCCACCATAATCAAGTCGGCTTCATGCCCAACATGTAGGATGGTTCAACATACAAAAATCCATCAATGCAATCCACCATATAAACAAACTGAAAAATAAAAACCACATGATCATCTCATCAGATGCCAAAAAAACTTTTGACAAAATACAACATCCCTTCATGATAAAGGTCTTGGAGAGAGCAGGGATACAAGGAACATATCTAAACATAATAAAGGCAATATACAGCAAGCCAGCAGCCAACATCAAACTAAATGGAGAGAAACTCCCAGCCATCCCACTGAGCAGGAACAAGACAAGGTTGTCCATTCTCTCCATATCTATTCAGTATAGTCCTTTTTTTTTTTTTTTTTTTGAGACAAGGTTTCTCTGTAGCTTTGGAGCCTGTCCTGGAACGAGCTCTTTTAGACCAGGCTGGCCTCAAACTCACAGAAATCCAACAGAAGAAGAAGAAGAAGAAGGAGGAGGAGGAGGAGGAGGAGGAGGAGGAGGAGGAGGAAGAAGAAGAAGAAGAAGAAGAAGAAGAAGAAGAAGAAGAAGAAGAAGAAGAAGAAGAAGAAGAAGAGGGAAGACCATGTGATTATTTCCTGGGGGGCAGTTTAAATAGCCTGTGGGAGTGGTCTTGACCTTTCATGGGGAGGGGTCAAGGTTTGGCGGGCTCTGGGGAGGGGCTGGGGTTACAATGGGCACATGGGCACAGGAGCTGACAGAGGGCAGAAGAGGGGAGCTCTCTGGAGCTGGAGTTACAGATACTTGTGAGCCTCCCGATAGTGGCATTAGGGGCTGAACTCTGGCCCTCTGTAGGAGCAGTGAGTTCTCATAACTACCGAGTCATCTCTTTAGCCTCTGAATATTTATTTATTTATTGTGCGTGTGGTGTGTGATATGTCTGTGTATGTATGTGGGGTGTGTGTGATGTGTATGTGTGTGGTATGTGAATGTGTATGGTGTGTATGTGGTGTGTGTGTTATGTGTATGAGTGTGTGGTATGTGTATGAGTGTGTGGTATGTGTATGGGTGGTTTGTGTGTGGTCTGTGTGTATGTGGTGTGTGTATATGTGTGTGTGGTGGGCGTATGTGTGGTGTGTGTATGTGTGTGGTATGTGATGTGTATGTGTGTGTGTGTGGTGTATGTGTGGTGTGTGTATGTGTGTGCTGTATCTGTGTGGTAAGTGCACACATGTGAAGGTCAGAGGAAGGTGGCCAATGTCCTGCGTTTTTCTCTTCACCTTATTTCCTTGAGACAGGTTCTATCACTGAACCTGGAGCCAGTTAGCAACCCCAGCGGCCGTCCTGTCTTTGACTCCCACCAGTTCTGGGGTTATAGACACATGTAGCCATGCCTTTTTAAAAATGTGGTGCTGGAGGTTTGAACGCGGTTCCTCACACTTGTGCAGCAAGCGGCTTTACCCACCATTGCCACTCAATTTGAATAATCTGGTGTGTGAGACAAGGCAGTGTGGGGCGGGGAGAAAGAGAAGTTCACAGAGTGGTATTGAGAGGTAAAAGAAAATTATTGATCTGGAATATAATTGGTAGATTTTAAATAACTATGCTTAGCAGGGTCAATAAGAATCTTTGGATTTTGGCAGAGTACCAGAAAGTATAAGAGAGAATGAAGAAATTTTTAGAAATTAAAAATCCAGCTCTCTGTGCTTGGGTTAGGTTCCGGCGACATGGCTAAGCGCATCAAGAAGGTCAGGATTGTCGGGAAATATGGGACCCGCTATGGTGCCTCCCTCCGGAAAATGGTGAAGAAATTTGAAATCAGCCAGCACGCCAAGTACACGTGCTCCTTCTGTGGCAAGACCAAGATAAAGAGACGAGCCGTCGGCATCTGGCGCTGTGGTTCCTGCAGGAAAACAGTGGCTGGCGGGGCCTGGACCTACAACACGACTGCTGCCGTCACAGTGAAGTCTGCCTTCAGAAGACTGGGGGAACCGAAAGACCAGTAAAAGTGCTACCATTTGATACCCAAGCCTGCTCAACAATGCACAGCCAACTAAATAAGTGGGTTAATTTACGTAACAAAAAAAAAAAAAGAAATTAAAAATCCAGCATTAGATTAAGACTCCAAGGTGTCATACAGATGAGGTACAGCTAAATTGAGTCAACTTGGGACAAGAAAAACCTCAACGAGGCCACAAAGCGGAAGAGCACAGAGACAACCAGAGGGTCCCCCAAGCTCACATTCCTGGAATTTCTGTGTCAGCCTTCCTGAGCACCGTGAATTTGTTCCCAAGACGGGTTTGTGGTTCCCTCTTTCTAGGCAGCTCTTCCCAGACATCCGGGTCCCTGTGTAGATGTGAGCTGCGGGGTTGCGTCCCCAGCACCCGGCCGCCCACATGGCTAGCTTATGCCCCGAAATAATTACATGGAAACTGTATGCTTTTAATCACTGCCTGGCCCATTAGTTCCAGTCTCTTATTGGCTAGCTCTTACATATTGATCTAACCCATTTCTAATATTCTGTGTAGCACAACGAGCTGGCTTACCAAGGAAGATCTTAACCTGCGTCTGTCTGGAGTGGGAGAATCATGGCGACTCCTGACTCGGCTTCTTTCTTCCAGCGTTCTGTCTGTTTACTCCACCCACCTAAGGGCTGGCCTATAAATGGGTCAAGGCAGTTTCTTTATTAAATGAAAGTAACTCCTCCATCATTTCCCCTTTTTTTGTTTAAACAAAAAAGAAAGGCTTTAACTTTAACGTGGTAAAATTACATATAACAAAATGGTTATCAAGCAAGAATTACAGTTACAATATTTATATCTACCCTATCTTTTATCATAACTAAGGAAAACTATAACTATCTATTTATTCTTCAACTCCATCAAAGACTCCAGAAGGATATAATATTACCTAAGTAAACAAGAAATAAGAAAACTCTAGAAATGACAGAAACATCTTGCTGCCTGGACAGTCACCCAAAGTTCCTCTGTACCGTTGGGGCATCCATCTTCAGCCTACAGGCCCATAGTTTTCAGCAGACATTTCCATGAAGCAGGAAAATTCCAAAGACAGTTCAGTCACTTTTTGCTGTGTCCTGCAGAATGTCTCGTAGACTCTTTCATGAATCAGGAACCCTGAAAGACCATCTCACCTTTAGGCAAGTTCAGCAGTCCTCTCTCTGCAAGTTCTTTGTGTCCAGTTTATGCAACAGTCCAGGCAAGAGCAGTTTCTTGCCCAAATGTCTACCAAACTCCATAAGGAGCCTCTTCGATGCCCATTATCCTCTTGAAGTAGATTGGTGCTGCCAGGAGCAGACGTGTCTCATTGTCATGAAAAGCCCTAAATTATTAAAACATTAAATGCCATGTTCTGTAGTCTTTGAAAGATATGAAGAATGCCTAATTGAAATATATCTCTATATATCTAGAAAATCTAACTAACGTGACTACAAGCTTGACTATTATTTATGATTATCCATTAGCAACCTATATACATTACATTTTTAAATGAACTATACAATCACAATACCTTAATCAAGATTAGAAATATGCATATACATATAACAAAATTGACCTTAAAATCCACACCAATGTAAATTATTCATATCTATATCATATCCCCCTTTAAATGTAAAAGAACATTTATAAACAATATTTGGGAACATGGGCGCAGTTTTTTCTCTCCAAACTGCTTCCTGCTGAATGGGGGCGCTGTATTCAGATCTTTCATGGTGTAACCTGTGTGTCAGGGTCATCTCAGTCGGCAGTTGAGTGAAGGAATTTCTCTGTCAGCCTTCCTGAGCACCGTGAATTTGTTCCCAAGACGGGTTTGTGGTTCCCTCTTTCTAGGCAGCTCTTCCCAGACATCCCAGTCCCTGCTTCTCCCCTGGGCTCTGCCCTTGGTTCTGTCTCCTCCCATGATGTGATATCCATGTGTATTTGAATATTGCTTGGTCCCTGTTACTGCAACCTGGAACCAAGGAGGGCAGGGCTTTTATCTTGGCCACTCCTGTGTGCAGAACATGGACCACAGTGCCCAGCATGAGGTGACGCTCGCCGGTGTTGTAAGGGTGGTGATGGGAAAGGAGGCACCTAAGGCTGACCCAGCTAGGCCAGCGTGATGGAGTCTCGAGTGTCATACCCTTTAGGAGACAGGGGACCTCGCTCTGCAGGTTCCCTTATGGGGTGGGGTCGGTGATCTCTCCAGTATGGGTAAGCCCCAGATCACTACAATCTGCTTTCCAGGCAAGCAGAGGGCCTTTGGAAGCAGAAGCGCATTGCTGAGAATTAATAGAGCCTCGGGGAAGGCCAGGTTCTTGTCAGAGTGACAGGGTGGGGTCTGGATAGGATCACCTGTTTTGTGAATTTTGAGTCTAATTTAGAAAACTTTACTAACAGCCAATTAATATACTTAAAAGACTTGGCCACTGCAACAGAGACCCTTTTCCCTAGGACCACTGAAATGAAGTTTAAAAGAGGTTAAAAACCTTGAAGGTCATTTTACCGACTGAACAGCTAAAAGGTGAAGTCATCCATTACTATGGCAACAGTCTTTTGGGAAAAGCTGTAAAGATGCCAACAGGAGGTAAATATGCTTATAAAGTGTCCACCCAGACCCCAGCCAGAGACTCCTCCTGCAGCTTTGTCTCGGCTCCAGGGGTGATCCTGAGGTAAGTGGCTCCAAGTGTTTGTTGGTGTTAGTCCATGAGCGCTGAGATTCTGGCACTCGGGGTTCACAGCCCTAACCCTACCCTAACCCTGAGTCTGATTTGTGAGGTGTGGGCTTCCTGAAGACATCAAGAGGATGCCAGGGGCTGAGGCTACACTTCCTCTTGGGATGACTTCTGACCCTGCCCTTGCCCGGCAAGCAATGCACAGCGCACCCCTCTGGAGGGAGTTGGGACTGCTGGCGTGTGACTTCTGTTTTCCCTGGAGACCCAGCCTGTCTGGAACCCATGGGTGTGGTGCTGGCCTTTCACTGAGGATCAGGGACTCCACTGTTTATAATAAACATTTGAAGATTTCTAAGACCAGAGGTGGAAATAGTAATATCCAGATATAATGGTGATGTGCGAGTCCCCTCTGAATGCTATGAATATGTCTTATTGCCATTGGTTAATAAAGAAGCTACTTTTGACCAATGGCTTAACAGAATATAGCCAGGCAAGAGCAGATATTTAGAGAGAATAGGCAGAGTTAAAGGAGATGTCATATAGCCACTGAAGGAGACAGAAACCAAGAACTTTACTGGTAAACGAAAAGCCTCATGGTAAAATATAAAATAATAGAAATGGGTTAATTTAAGATGTAAGAGCTAGTTAGAAATATGCTTGAGCTATTGGCCAAACAGTATTACAATTAATATAGTTTCTGTGTGATTATTTCAGGTCTGAGTGGCCGGGAAATGAACAGACAGCCTCTGTCTACATAATAGTAAATAATATCAAAATATACCGTACCATAATAAGCCATATCACACCTGTTACCAAACTATACCATGATATACCATACCATCATACCATATCATGTTGTTACACACCATACTATTCCATATCATGCTATATCATATCAGCATCCATGCCATATCATACTATGTATCTATCATACTATGATACTATGTATCACCAAACCCTACCAACACCATATGGCCATCACATGCCACATCACATCATGTGGATGAAGAAGAATGAGGCTCTATACTGGCCATGGTGGTGAACACCTGTAAACCTAGCACTTGGAAGTCCAAAGCAGAAGATGATTTGTTCAAAGTTATGCTTCAGAAATTGATGTGGAAAGGTCTTCTGTTTTGAGCTGATTTCATTGGTTAATAAAGAAACTACTTTGGCCCTTGATAGGACAGAAAATTAGGTAGGCAGAGTAGACAGAACAGAATGCTGGGAGGAAGTGAGACAATCGCCATGCCTCTCCTCTCTGAGCCAGATGTGATGAAGCTCCGGCCCAAGATGGACGTACACTAGAATCTTCCTGGTAAGACATCACCTCGTGGTGCTACACAGATTATTAGATATGGGTTAAAGCAAGATGTGAGAGTTAGCCAATAAGAGGCTAGAACTAATGGGCCAGGCAGTGTTTAAATGAATACAGTTTGTGTGTTATTATTTCGGGGCATAAGCTAGCCAGGCAGTCCAGAGCTGGGTGGCAGGAATGCAGCTTACAGCTTTTTCTACAAGAAATAAATAAACAAACAATAACAACAACAACAAAAAACCCACGAAAATCCAAAGACAAACAAATGGAAAAAAAGCCAGGCTCTATGAATAGACGCCACACCCCACACAGCATGGCTTAATGTTGACCCAGTGTGAGTTTACTGGACGCTGTGCCTTTGATCTTCTGCGTGGTTCGTGTGGAGCAGGTTCTGAGCAGAGTGGACAAACAATGTTGGAATTCATATAGTTTCTGTGTGATTATTCTGAGAGTCTGAGAGTCTGTGTGGTCTGAGAGGCCAGGAACGAGCAGCCTCTGCCTACACTCAAACTCACAGAGATCTGCCCGCCATTCCTCCTGAGTGTTGGGATTAAAGGCGTGTACTACCACAGCCCGGCTCATCCCCTGATTTTAAATTAAATTATTATTACTGCATGTTTCATGCAGGATATGTGCGGGGTTGTGTGTGCTGTGGCTCATGTGTGGAGGGCAGAGGGTCTTCTGTGGAGTCTGCTCTCTCTTTCCACCTACGTATGGGTTTCAGGTATCAAATCCAACTTCCCAAAGTGCAGGATAGGTCATCTGAGGGTAAAAATTTCATTCTCTCTCTCTCTCTCTCTCTCTCTCTCTCTCTCTCTCTCTCTCTCTTTCTCTCTCTCTGGCTTTGGAGTTGGACAATAGATATCCTTCTCTAAAGCCAAGCATATTAAAAGAAAAATTCAGAGTTTCTGTCTCATGTCAGGAGCAATCTGGTAGGAACAGAAAGAAGAAAGATTTTTTTAAGGAAAAGTTTTACTTTCCTTAATACCTATTTTGTTTATATAATATCTTTCATTGAATATATGTCTATATGAATAATATTTAAGTTTTCCACTATGAACAATGAATTTTCCTGTAGTAATCTTTGAAGTATCCAGGAAGAAGATGGGGCCCCACAACAACTCCACATGGTTGATATGACGACATGATGCTGATAGCCCTACTATAGACCTGTTTTGGGTACCAGTTGCTCAAGATGGTTCCAACTTGGTTAGCTGAAATGGTGCACCTTCTTACAATGTTCTGGCCAGAACTCCAAATAGGAGCCCCAGAAAAACCCTGTCAGAGACTATTTGCAATTATACCGGACAGTAATCTTGAAGCTCAACCATCATTTTACTTTTACAGGATTCCATAGAAAGAACACTGCCCACCCCCATGACAGTTGGAAGTAATTCTAGAAAATGACATCCCCTCTCCCAACAAAGTTTATCCTCAGGGTTAAGGACGTCATTTAGGGGTTGACTATAACTGGTATAGGGTTGGGGTGGAAATTATGTAGGCTCAGAGATCTCTTTGGAAAAAAAGGGGGGGTAAATTTAATGGGATAATAGGTAGATTAGTGTGAGCTTACTCACACTAATAATAACAATAGTGAGTAAGAGAGTGAATACTTGTGAGCTATCATTTATGGACAATTTACATTGGTATAGATTCTTGTATATTGATACAAATTCAAATTATATTTGTCAAAATGAATATGCTCCTACTTCTGTTTACAATATTTATACACCTATTCAAAGTTATTTTGTCAGATTGTATGCATGCATGTTTCTACCTCTGTTTAAGACTTTTTGTAGGGGCTGGAGAGATGGCTCAGAGGTTAAGAGCACTGCCTGCTCTTCCAAAGGTCCTGAGTTCAATTCCCAGCAACCACATGGTGGCTCACAACCATCTGTAATGGGGTCTGGTACCCTCTTTTGGCCTGCAGGCATACACACAGACAGAAATATTGTATATATATATATAATAAATAAATAAATAAATATATTTTTAAAAAATACATTTTGTATATTGATACAACTTTAGAATATATTTATCATATTGCATTATACATTTCTACCTCTGACCACAATACTTGTACATTTTTACATTTTGAGGTCTTTGTCCTTATTTGCTGCACAGTTGTTTAAAGATTGTTTAATATTCTGATGTGAAGTCTTAGTCTTTAAGTTATACAGGTATTAAGTATTATAGGTCAATAGTCATTCATGTTTATCATACTTAGACTAATCAGGTTCTTTAGATACATAGAGATTGTATTCCACATAGATAGGTAATCTTCAACCACTCCAAAGAACTGCAGAATTTGGCATTTTAGTAATTTAGGATTATGTGACATGAGACACGATTGCTCCTGGCAGCACCGATCTATTCCTGAGAGAATGCTGAGCACCTAAGACACTCTACTTGGAGTTTGGTTTCTTCTTGGCCATGCCTCGACCACTGACAAAACACACCTTATTGCCTCTGAAAATGGTCTGTCTGTTACTCTGGTTCTTAGCCAAAGATGGTTGCTCCAATGTTGCAAATGGGACTCTTGGTGATTGCCCAGGTAGCCAGCTGTCTTTGTCATCTACTGTGCATTTTGGAAGTTGCTTGATGGCACTTACTGCCTACTCAAGTAATATTATCTCCTTTCTTAGGTGTTCGATGGAGTTGAAGATTAGATAGTTGTATTTACCTTCCTCTTATGATTTAGCCAAGTCATTTCTAATACAAGACTTAGACTCCTTTGGATAGAATGATTATTGAAACATTTAGCATATGTTCCTTGCTTAATATTGCTGGCTATAATTCTAATTTTTATACTTGATATCTGTTCTTACTGTATATAGTTTTGTATTGGGTTTGGAACTCTCTTATTTAAACAAAAGGGGGAGACAATGGGGAATCTCCATCAGCCAATGGCCTTTGAGAGGCTGGACCAGGTTGAGACATGGCTTTGGGGTACCAAATGGCTGTGGTCCCGCCCACTTGTCCCTCTCTTCCTGTGCTCCACACCTTGATGTTGAACCCCTGTTCCTATTCTGTGAGTTTTCCCTTTTAATAAAGAAAAACCTTAGAATACTGTATTTGGAGTTGTCTTGTGAGTATTTGACTCACATTCCCCCCATTCGATGCATTCAGCATCAACATGGGACAGATGGAAAAAATATAGAAAACAAAACAAACAGAACCCGGTGATGAGCTGTGATTTCCTAAAATGTTTGCTGACACAGCCTGTGGAGCAATGAAGCCACTCCTTGGTCTTCACTTTTTATCCGCTCACACTCAAGCTGACGCACTTCTAACACCAGGAAAAGGGGAATGCGGCCTTCTTGGTATCCCCAAAGAGGAACCGAAACAAACAGCCAAACAATTCCATTCAAGAAAAAAGCAGACACAACAGAGGGAAATAGAGTGTGTGACATTTTCTGAATGAGAACAGGATGCGGCAGGGACTTGAGGCTTTTAATAGACTAAACGAAGAACTGGGGAGCCACCCTGGACTCTGTGGGGGTACAGCGGGCCTCACTGTTTCAGGACGATCCCCTGACAGGCTCATGTTCCACCATAGAGCCTGGGAGCCGTTGGAATCTGGTTCAGTGGCTGCAGACATCGTAGCCACTGGGACCAGCTGTCTGTAGCCGGCGTGTCTCTGTGTGACTTACGACAAGGCTGTGCCCATGCTGGGTGATGCCCTTCTTCTTTGGCCTTCTTCGTTTCTGTGATGCAATTAAACTGGGGCGCCTTTCCGTGGGTACCTCCTCTAGGTCAGGATCTCTTCTACTCTGGGACACAGAGTGGATGCCAGCCATTCTCCACACAGGATCCAGCTGGTGTGTTCAGCCTTTTGATTTTGCAATTCAGCATTGCCGTCTACAAAGTCCATCCTGGAGAAATGTGAAACTGAATTTAAAAATAAAAAGCAGAAAAAAATCCTCATGTTTGAAGAGGTTTAGAATTTTGTGTTGAGCCATACTCTTTCTGCGTTCAGCTGCAGGCTGGACACACCCATGTCATGCGACGGCAAAGGCACGTGAGTGACAGGGGACATGCGGGGTCACAAGGAACGTGGTTTTCTTCTCCACATAGGCTATTCTGCACCCCTTAGGAATGCATGAGGTTTCCCATGGCTAATGGGGAGGGGCCAGTGTGGAGAGGAGAACCCGTTGCCCTGCCTGGTGGACTCCACCTCGCTGTGGGTCTATCAAAGCTTTGTTTCTTCCCCGGTTCATGTCTGGGCACAGACGCGGGCTGTCTTTGCAAAACACACTGTTCACTTGAGCCACGGTCCACCCACTATCTTTCTCATTGCTTTCCCCTTCCACTGCCCCAACATGTAGACTGAACTTTAGTTGCCATGACAATAGCACCGAGAGGTGTGGCCTTTAGGGAATGGTTCTGTTGGGAGGGTCCACTTTCACAACGTGTCCCAGGTGGGTGGTGTGTGGGTCATTTCAATTGTGGGAACCCTATTCGGATCCCCTGACTCACGCCCTTCGCTCTCCTGCTTGGTGATCTGAATGAGACACTGCCCCCTACAGGCTGATTGTCTGAGCACTCGGTCCCCTGTTGGAGGCGCTGTTTGTGAAACCTGAAGGAGCGGAAGCCTCTGGAGGAAGTCTGTCCCTGGAGGCAGGCTTTGATGGTTTATAGCCTCACCCCACTTCACGGGCACAGCTTTGTACAGCTGTCTTTCTGCTTGCCACCATGCCTTCCTCACCATGAGGATGTTCCTCTGGAAACCACCAGCTAAAATAAGGTCTTTCTTCCTGAAGCGCCTTTAGGGTCAGGCTGTTTACCACAGCAACAGAAAATACACCTGCTGTTCGGCAGCTTTCCACGCTGTGACAAAATGCCTGGAGCGATCAACCAATAAGAAGTTGCAGTTCTTAGTTGTTTGGGGCCTGTGGTGGCATAAGACATGATGGTGGGTGTACATGGGGAGAGACAACTTACCTTAGGGCAGCTGGGGAAGAGAGAGAGGTCCCCCATCTTCTTCCTTCTACCAGGAGCCTCCTAGTAGCAGCTCGTGGGAGAGACCAAGACTAGTCTTGGGGGAGGGCCATCTCTTGACATGCTATGAGAAGGCCTCCAGCATGTGCCAGCACCTGTATGGGAGTTACAGCCTCAAGGACCACAGACAAGCCAGTGTCTGCTCTTACATCAGCAGGCTTTGCTTTCGCGGCCAGTCCCTGGCTTCTGCTGTAGCGCCTTGCATTCACGCTTTTAGACATTCTTCTGGGAAGTGCCCTATGTTGCAGTAAGACCACAGAAGAGGGAGGGAGAAGGATGTTCCAGTTTCCTTTGGTGACGCCACAACACACTCCAGTCTTCTCCCAGGGACAGAGGGAGAGATGGAGAGGGAGAGAGGGAGCAGGCACCAGTTTCAGCTGCTCCAAGGAGCAGCTCCCCCCCCCCCCATGCTTTTCCAGGCAGAATGTCTACATTCTGCAGTGGGCAGGGTCAGGGACTCAGCTTGGTACCTGGGGTTGAGGGAAGCAAAGCTGTAGACCTTGTTTGCTGGTTTTGGTCAAAGGCCACCCTTCAAACACAGTTCTTTTGCTGGGGCTGAACTTTTTATGTTTGGCTTCTAATTTGCATTTTCCAGGGATTTGCATTTTCATAGGATTATATTCAATGAGGGGGTTAAATTGTGTTTATTAGAATCTATTCATTGTGTATAATTAGGGGTTTCGGTGTAGCATGTTTATACACATATATAGTCTGCTTATATTCGCCCCACCGCCTTGTTTCTTCCCCACGCTCTCCTCTTCCCTCCCTGTTCCTCTTCTGCTTTCATATCTTTTTCTTGTTTGTTTTGGTGACCCAGCGAGTTCATCAGGATGTGTCCAGGAGCCTAGACAAGGGCTCATTTGCAGGAGCATAAGCGCTTTGTCGGCGGCTACACTACTGAAGACAATTTCTCCCTTCAGCGATGGGATTTTTTTTTCTAATTTTGCTTAAAGACAGCAACTTTGTTATGAAATGATTCATATTTTCTCAGTGTTGAAAATACGGGTTAGTTAAAGTAGAAGCATCAGCGAGGCTCCCTGAGTCAGTTGCACTGCTGAGGGTTTGGGGTATGAACTTCCCATCTGCGGAGGGAACTTGTGTACACTGCCTTGTTTCCACTTGTTAGGGACATTTCTCATTTTCATTTTTCTACCCTGTTATTAGTTCAGTACGATCTGCTTTTTCATTACAATGAAACTGTAATGGATGTGATGTTGACCTCCCAGATGTGACCCCAGGCCAGAGCTGTTAGCCCTGGTGTGCAGCTCTGAAGCAAAGCTGAGTGGAGACTTTCTGAGCCCGGGCTTTTCTCTGTGAAATGCAGACGTGACAGGTTTTACTTTTGGGCTGTTCTGCACAGAAAATCAAATTAGCTACTTTTAGTGAAAATGCTAAAATCTCTGATTCCTAACAAAATGTGTGGAGTGCTGGCAGTAAAGAGAGTCAAATTCAGTCCCATTAGCAAGTAACTGTGCCCGCTCCCCCTTCTTATGGTGTTGGGTATGAACCCAGAGTCTCCCACAGAAAATGCTCGGCCACTGAGCCTCTCTCTCCCTCTCTCCCTCCCCTCTCATATATGCACATAGAAAGGTTTATTTATTCAGTGTGTATGAATGTTTTGTTTGAATGCATGTCTGTGTGCCATGTAAGTACCTGGTGACCACGGAGATCAGAAAGGTCTAACAGAGCCTCTGAAACCAGACTTACAGACACTTGTGGGCTACCAGATGGGTTCTGGGAATTGAACCTGGGTCCTCTCCAAGAGCAACCAGTGCTCTTAACTGCTGAGCCATCTCTCCAGCTGTGGTGGTTTGAATGGTTCCCACAGATTCATGTGTTTCAATGTTTGGCCCATAGGGAGTGTCACTATTAAGAGGTGTGGTCTTTTTGGAGTAGGCGTGGCCTTGTTGGAGGAAGTGTGTCACTGTGGGGGCAGGCTTAGAGGTCTCCTATGCTTAAGCTATGGCCAGTTTGGGATACACAGACACTTTTGCTGCCTGTGGATCAAGACTCTCAGTTCTTTCTCCAGCACCATGTCTGTCTGCATGTGCCATGTTCTGCCATGATGATAATGAACTAAACCTTTAACATTAAGAGTTGCCATGGTCATGATGTCTCCTCACAGCATTGGAACTAAGACACCTGTCTACCATCCCTTGTTTTTCCCTTGTGTGTGTGTGTACGCACATGTGTGTGTGCCATGTATGTGTACACATGTTCCTTTGTGTGCACACGTGTCAACATCAGTATCTTTCTTCAGTCAACCTCTCATTTTATCTTAACTCCAAACAGCTTCACTTTCTGAAGTGCCAGGTTTAAGATGACCATGTATGAATTTCAGGGATCATTCAGCCTATGCCATCTTGTACAGTGTCAGATTCAGAGATGATAATTGTGGTGTCTGTTGACTGAACACCTTCTCTTGACAAGGTCTCAAGATTTTCCTTGCGCCTGTTACATAACCAAGGACAACTCTGAACTCCTGGGCTTTGTGTCTCCAGCTCTGAGTGGAGGGATTACATGTATGTGTTACCACATCTGGCTTATGTGATGCCCGGGATCAAACTCAGGGCCTTGGGGTTGCTAGGTGAGCACTCTTCCCACTGATCCACATCTCCAGTCCCAGTCACTGAATGTTTTAGTTACTTTTTGTGTTGCTGTAACCAAATACCTTGGTTACCACTTAAAGACAATGTAGCAAGACCGCTTGGCTCATGATTCAGCAAATGGTCACTGGGCTGGGTGTCTGTCAGGCAGGAACCTGGTGGTGGGACCACCTGCTGAAGGTCGTTTATCTCATGGTGCACAAAGAGCAAATGGAAGGGGAAGGGTGGGGCCAGGTGTAAACTTAAAGTTCACCCCAGCTACCTCCCCCCTCCACTCAGAACTCCTCAGATTTGCATCAGCTCCTGTGTGGCACCAACACTGATATTTGCTTTCTCCTCCAAGGAGAACACAGGAAGTGGCCTCATCATTTCTGTATTGGTTACTTTTCTCAGTCCGGTGAGCAAAGCAATTTAAGGAAGGGAGGAATTATTCCCCTTGCAGTTTCAAGGTTCAGTCTATCATGGCAAGAAAACTATGGCCGCCCTAGCTGGAGGCAGCTGGTCATGTTGCATCCACAGTGAGGAAGCAGAGAGAGCTGAGTGCCGGCGCTCAGCTTGGGTTCTCTTTGTGATTGTGTCTGAGACCTGAGCCCATGGGGTGTTGCCTACATTAAGGTGGCTCTTCCCACCTCAGTTAATTTAGCCTAGAAACTCCTCACAGATACATCCAGAAGTACTTCCAGGGTGACCCTAGATCGTGTCAACTGGACAACATCGACCATCATCACATGGGATACACAGATCCAAATACAGCACTGACCATTGCTGTGGGACAATAGTCTTTTATCCTGTCACTTGTATTATTTTTAATAAAATGCTGATTGGCCAGTAGTCAGGCAGGAAGTATAGGCAGGGTGACCAGGCAGGAAGTAGAGGCGGGGCAAAAAGAATTCTGGGAAGAGGGAAGTTTCACTTTACAGTTGTGACCCAGCCACAAAGGAAGCAAGATGTGTGACTGCCTCGTTAAAAAAGGTACCAAGCCACATGGCTAACGTAGACAAGAATTATGGCCTAATACAAGTTTTAAGAATTAGTTACTAAGAAGCCTGAGATACTGGGCCAATTAGTTTATAATTGATGTAGACTTCTGTGTGATTATTTGGGACTGAATGACTGCAGGACAGGGCAGGACAGAAATGCAGGCAACAGACCATCACAACAGGATACACAGATCCAAGCACCATTCGATTGAGAATAAAATATACCCAAGGTGTTCCCAGGTAACCAGAGGAGACATCCTCACAATCACCCCTTCACTCAATATGCTGAGCCCCATCAGACTATAGAAGGCCTGGGGCCTAGCAGCCCACCCTGGCCACTCCATGTGAGCCCAGCCAAGAGCTATTTTCCAGTTTCTCAGATTCTATTCACACTCCTGCCTACACATCAGAAGCGCATGAGGGTCTCTTAAAAATATTCCAGGGCAGAGTGCACTGCTTAGACTACTACGTCAGAGTCTGAAGGGCCCAGACTAGAATTTTATGAGTTAGATTCTGGAGCACAGCCAGGTTTCTGATTGCAGAGGAACGCTGAGGTCTAGAATCTTCTCTGTTCCAGGCACCCTGCCTTCCAGATGTACCTCATCTCGGCTCCATGGACCTAGAATTTTGGGCATCTCTGTAGTCACTGAAGTGTAGCTTTCTTCAGGCTCACCTCCCAAAGAACCAGGAACTCAGGGGTGCAGAGCCTATGGATGTGTTCAAGGGCAGCGTGGAAGGATCTGGCTCTTGCAGCCCTGGGCTGCCACATTCTGCACCAGCATCATCTGGTTTCAATACCCTTCCACTTCTCCGCTGCACCTCTCCTTCCTGTCTCTCTCATCAAGACATTGGGCTTAGAGTCCAGCTAAGCATTCCTAATCTTAATCTTTGGTCCAAACAAAGTCATATTCTGGGGTCCAGGGAAGATACATTTTGGGCAAGGGACACGATTTAACTTATTCTGCCCAGAAAGGCCTTTAAAACTGCACCCAGATGAGAATCCTTGGGGTCCGGGCTCTGGTGTGGTCAGCTTGCAGTTTTTGGTGGTTCTAATGGTGGCCTGCCGTGATACCAGAGCTCAGTTCCATCAGAGGGAGGAGTTCATGGTCATGTCCAGCTTTCTGTTCTGTTTTGGTCCTATGGGGTGTGGTGGGCTGTGTATCTTTTTCAGTAAATAAAACCTGTTTTGGCTTGTCAGTGCCCTGGCCTCAATGCTGGTGTGTTATTTCTGGCTTCTCCACACCTGGACAACTGTAAGCTCCACAGGCCATGCTTGTCACCCCTCAGTAACCTGAGTCTTCGGGGTTCACAGGTCTGGAACAAAAGTCTTCAGTCCTTGGGGGTGGTGAAGTTGTTTCTCCTGAGGAGTTGTGAAGCCAGTTTTGTGGGGTTAGCTGGCTGGGATTCCGGCGGAGGGCTTTTGATCCACAAAGAGCTCATTCAGCCATCCCCTTTAGTCTTAATGAATTGCAGACTGTAGATGGCAGGGCCCTGGAGCCAGAGACCCCCTTTCTGGTTTCCATTCTGCTGCAGGCTGGACCCCTTGCCGTGGTTCCCTTGGCAGAGACTCCTAGTATCAGATCCACCTTTGTGATCCTGGCTTAGGTTTCTTTGCTGTTGAACTGAATTAGAAAAAACACAAGCTTCAGGTAGATGCCCCCTTGGAACTGAGTTCCTAAGGCCACACTTTGGGCTTTGGTTTGCTTTTGGGGCAAAGGGGTAGATGGAGGACCATTCTGAAGTCCTACACAGGGATAGCAATTCAATTCTCTCTCTCTCTCTCTCTCTCTCTCTCTCTCTCTCTCTCTCTCTCTCTCTCTCTCTCTCGGCTTTTTTTGAGACAGAGTTTCTCCATGTAGCTTTGGAGCCTGTCCTGTGTAGCCCAGGCTGGCCTTTAACTCACAGAGATCCATCTGCCTCTGCTTCCCTGGGATTAAAGGTGTGCACCACCACCTGACAGCAATTCAATTCTTTGTGTTTTTGGAAAGATATTAAAGTAACCCTCTCATTCTCTCATTTCTCCCGTTTAAACCTTTTTTTAAAAATAGCCAGGAGTGATGAAACATACCTTTAATCCCAACACTTGGGAGGCAGAGGCAGGCAGATTTCTGAGTTTGATACCAGCCTGGTCTACAGAGTGAGTTCCACCATCGTCACAGCTACACAGAGAAACCCTGCCTCAAAAAAAAAAAAAATCAAAGAAAACTAAATAAACAGACAAACGAACAAACAAAAACAACCCCCCTTCTTTGAGACAGGTATGCTATATAGCCCAGGTTGACTTCCTTAGTTTGCTGCCTCTGCCTCCCAGGGCACAGGTCACAGACAAGAGTCTCCTTTCTCTATTCCCCTCTCATTGCTTTCTTCTCCAGAACTGCTTTGCAAGAGCTCCCTCTGGTCACAACCCAAACCCTCTCTTCTTCCACCTTTGACTCTTCAGCCATCAGGCAGCGTCCTCCTGGGATGGTGGGAAAGGGAGGAGTTGGCTGTGCTGAGTCTGAGGCGAGTCTCCGGACCTGAGCCAGAGCAGGAGTGTCTGAGGTCCCTGCAGGTTAATGCTTATATTCCTGCTAGTAAGTGGAGAAGAAGGCCTGGGATACGGGGCTGTGGAGCCTGAACCTTCTCTCCCTGTACAGAAGTGGGTTTGGAGAACTTCCCTGGGGCAGGACAGTCGCGGAACTTGGCTTCCAGGGGGCTCTACTGCCTCCTATCTTTGTGAAGAACCTAAGAGCTCACTCTAAGTATTGGGCCAGTGAGCGACTGGCCACCCCAAGAGTTACTCCTCGGCCGTGTGGAGACGTGATGCTTGTCCTGTCTCATTGCCATCCAAGTCACACTGAAGACTTCGTTTGGGAAAAGTCTTCTGTAGAGAAACCAGAGGGAGTGGACTGGGGAAGCAGGCCCTGCAAGCATGGACAACCCGGTTCAGTTAGAATCCTCGTAAAATATCCAGGTGTGGTGACATTTGCTGATAATCCCAGCCTTGGGAAGGGAGAGCAAGGATCCCTGGGTTTATGTAGCGTAGCCTGATTGGTGGGCTCTTTGTCTCAGTGAGAGACTCTGTCTCAAAAGAAAGCAAAACGGATGGTGATCAAGTATTGACATCAGAGTTTGACTGTCACTGGTGTGGGACCATGGTCTGTATTCTGTCAGTTATATTTTAAATAAACGCTGATTGGCCAGTAGCCAGGTAGGAAGTATAGGCAGGACAACCAGACAGGAAGTATAGTCAGGTCAATGAGAACAGGAGAATTCTGGGAAGGAGGAAGCCCATTCCTTTGCAGTTGTGAGCCCGCCACAGAAGAAGCAAGATGTGACTGCTTCGCTGAAAAAGGTACTGAGCCATGTGGCTAACACAGACAGGAATAATGGGCTAATATAAGTCATAAGAGTTAATAAGAAGTCTGAGCTAATGGGCCAATCAGTTTACAGTTAATGTAGACCTTTGAGTGATTTCTTTGGGACTTAACGACTGTGGGAACCAGGCAGCACAGAAAACTCAGTCAAAATGTCACCTTCAAACTTATCTGTGTACATGAACACACATACACATGCACTCACAGACACACACACTCATGTGTGTACATTAACACACACACTCACCCCCCCCCCAAGAGTATAGCAACTGATGCTGGCCCCGCCTTCACCAGGTTGTCATTGTCGCTGGGCAGTGAGGGCCCTGAGGGGTCAAGCAACAGCCTGTGTCTGGCCAGAGAGCCATAGTCCCAGAGAGGTGCTGAGGAGGATCAGGGTGACCTGGGCTGGGAGGAGGAGCGAGGGCCAAGAAGAACTGGAATGAAAATGGCAACGGTGTGGCAGGTTCCGAGTGTCTCGTGGCAGATGGGACTAGCAGAGAAAGAGAAATGTCCTAGCCAGCCTGAAGGGCACCTTCCAGGGGTCCCCGACTTTGTTCTGAGCCATCATTAGAAGTAGTGACCTGTGAGTGTGTATGTGAACAATGGGAGTTCGTCCCCAACTTACAGGGGGATCAAAGCTCCAGAACCCACTTGAAGTGAAAACATTTTAAGTTGGAAACATACTGAGTACCCTAACCCCCCTCATGCCATTAGCCACACCGTACACTCTGTCCTGCGCCATCCTGGGAGGACTGGGTCCCATATCTAACAATGTTAAGAGTAACCCCCAGCATGTATGCTTTCTATGGAACAAACTTTGCTTTTGTGCTATTGAGTGGGGGATAAATGTTGAGCAATTGGGGGCCAGCGGTGGTGAGGAATGCATACAAGGGCTGGGCACTCCTGGGGTTCAGCCTAAGTGCACCAAGAGCTGTTGCTGAGCCTACAATAGGCCTAAGCTTGCTGTTCCTGACCCCACACGCCAAAGGAGTCATGCTCTGCCCTGGACAGCCTGCTCTGGGCCGTGTGGTCTCTCTCCAGAGCAGAAGCAGCGAGGAATTGCCCTTAAGTCTCTCACGAGCCAGGTGCTGCCGCCAGCACTGGTGTGGGGGTACGCTCTGAGAAGACAGCCAAGAATGAACGAATGTGAGAGAATCATGGGGGCCTTGTGTGCTTGTGTTTGGTGCACTTCAATATTTGAAAGCCATGTGTTAGGAAAAAATAATAAGAGGGGTGGCTCCGCTGGTACAAAGAAATCCAATTAGGATTAAAATGCCCGTCGTTTTATTAAATATGACGCTCTCGGGTGGCCGAGCACATGGTGGGGAGACAGGAAAGCGGGGAGCCCATGCAAACCCAGAACCATGTGTTTCTCCTCTGGGAGCCCACTTAAACATCCTGTGGGCATGCTGGAATTTGGAGTCCAGAGCAATGCAACTCCCAGGTCAGGAGGGCTGGGATGGATGCCAGGGGCTGGGCCTACGCTCCAGACTTAGCACCACGGACCTATCTTTGGGAGTGCTTGCTGAAGTCCAGCTCCCCAGCTCCCTTACTGGGGATCTGGGTCCTGATGGAGCTGAGTCCTGAGCCAAGGTCTTTACCCAGCATCTCTGGTCACTCTAAGGCAGGCAAGACGAGACAGTGGCCAGAGTCCTTCACACGGAGGGAGCTTCTGTTTGCTTGTTAGCCCTTGGTTGTCTCTACCTCTCATGAGCAGGCAGGGCACAGCAGCCATACCCAAGGGGTATAAGATGGGCCAACCTCCCAAGTGTGTTGTGCTTGGAATCCAGTGATCTTCCCAGGTCGTTGGGTATTATCACCCATGGGAGCACTCCACACTTAGCAGGGAAGTTTGTTTGATTTTAGTTGTGTTAAAAAAAACTTTATTTAGAAAAACTGGCTGTTTTACTCCAGTTTTAATTAGTCATACAGAGCAATAGATTTTCTTGTGGCATTTTCATATACACTCAGTTTTGATGGAAACTTCACGCCCCACCTCTGAAGAATGGGTCATAAAGATGGGACAGGCATACACAACGGAGTCTTATTTAGCTGTAAAGAAAAAAATAAAACTATGAAATTTGCAGGAAAATTGATGGAACTGGATGTTATTATTTTAAATGTGGTAACCCAGGCTTGGAAAGACAGGCACCACACACTAGCTTTAGTGCACAGATCCTAGTTTTGAATTGCTGTATCTGTGTACTTATGTGGGGAGAGACTAGGTGTGTTAGTTAGGGTTTCTATGGCTGTAAAGAGACACCATGACAATGGCAACTATTATAAGGGAAGACATTTAATGGAGACTCACAGTTCAGAGGTTTAGTCCATTGTCGTCAAGGAGAGAAGCAAGGCAGTGTGCAGATAGGCATGGTACGTCTTGATCTGTAGGCAGCTGTAAGGAGTCTGTCCACATTGGGCCTAGCTTGAGCATAGGAGACTTCAAAGCCCTCCACAGTGACATACTTCCTCTAACAAGGTCACGCCTACTCCACCAAAGCCCCCCTCCTAATAGTGCCACTCCATTTGGGGGCTGCCCTTCTTTCAAACCATCACATCGCTCTCCCGGGCACCCCTAGGCTTGCAGCCGTGTCATAATGCGAAAATGCATTCAGCTAAACTTCAAAAGTCCCCGTAGTTTGTAACAGTCTTCTGAGACTCATGCAATCTCTTAACTGTAATCACTTATAAAATCAAAATCCAAAAACAGATCACAAACTTCCAACATGTAACGGCACAGGATATACATTGCCATTCCAAAATGGAGGAAAGGGAGCATACGAGGAAATGCTGGGCCAAAGCGAGACTGAAAACCAGCTGGGCAAACTCTAAACTCTGCATCTCCATGTCTGATGTCAAAATGCTCCTCAGCTCTCCAACTCCTTCCAGCTCTGTTGACTGCACACACTTCTCTCTCTTGGGCTGGCTCCACTCCTGTCAGCAGCTCTCCTTGGCAGGGATCCCACAGCTCTGGCACCTCCAACATCTTGGGGTCTCCACGGCAATCCAGGCTTTATTTTCACAGCCTCACACAATGGCCTCTCTAGACCTCCGTTCAGGGACACCCCTGGCTCACGCCTGACCTCAGCAGCTATGTTCAGTTGTGGAGAATGATTCCGTAACCCCTTTCTTCTGCCCTTGACTCTAAAGCCAGAGCCACATGCTGAAGCTGCCAAGTTCTGCTGCTTGCTGGGACTGGAACATGGGCCCCTCGTTTGATTACGTCTTCACCAGATCTCTGTTTTCCATGATTTCCTTTACTGCCTCAGCTGGGCTAGCCTGAATATCCATCTGTAGACCAGGCTGGCCTCACATTCAGAGATCTGCCAGCCTACGACAGGTTTTAGCTGCGGTCAACTCCTTGCTGGAGACTCAGTCTGTCTGCAGCGTTTTCAGTCTTTGCCTCCCACCTCCCAAGAGAGCAGAGAAAGAAGATGGCAGAGGTCTGATGGCATGTAGTTTTCTTGGTTGTTCTCCTCTGACATGAACAGACACAGGCTCATGCAAGCTGTGATTCAGTTCTGCTGCCCCCACAGGCTCCACACACCCAGGAGGTTGACTGAAGGGAAGAGGGGGAGCTGGCAAAACAGAGTGCCGCGTAGAAAGACCTAGCATCCTAAGGAAAGCGTCCCAGCCCCCAGCCATTCCCCGGGAATTTGGGGGAGATTTAAAAGATCAGAGGGTAGGGAACAGGGCATAGGAGTTTTCTAAGGGACTTTAAGGTCCCTTTGGATACACTCACGCCTTGAGGACACAGGAGGCCATACTGAGTCAGCCAGAAAGTGGAAGCTGTGTGTCCTCTGTCCCTCACAACCAAGTATGGGGGCGCCCACTTTACTTCCACGGTCACTCGTGGAGTTGCTTTCAGCCTCTGCGTCTATAGGACATTTTCCTACCTACCCCCGGGGAGCATCTAACGCTGGCTCCAGGAGGATTACGGTCTCAGGCCTTCATATTGGGAAGACAACCAAGTCCTGCCTCCCCAGGTGCTATTTTAGCAGGGACCCAGGTGAGGCAGGACTTTCACAGCAGCGGTGGGTGGGTCAGGCCTGACGACCCTGACCGCAGCCTTGGCGGCCCGTTGCCAGCTCCGCCGTTCCTCAGTGGGCCTTGCCATGGGCTCCTTGGCGATGGGCCACAGCCAATCAGCACACACACACACGAATCCCAGAGGTCCTCACAGGGTCCCTCCCACCTGCATTCAGACCAGGCGGCTCTGCCCAAGGCATTCATCCTCATGAGTTCATGCATTTGACTAAGGATGGCATCCAGCTTGCCTGTCCTGTAGCGAGGGTTTGCACGCTGTCTGTAAACTGCTACGTGGGAAAAAGACATTTATAACCAGCCCGCTCTGCGGGGAGCAAAGTGCGGCGTCGGTGTAGTTATGATGAAGTGCAGATGTGGAGAACAGGAACAGCCAGCCCCATCCCCTCGCTAGTGTCTGCCTTCACTGGCCTGAGTGTGGGCGGGCAGCTGCCTCCTGTGTGGCTGGGGG
The DNA here is from genome assembly GCF_950005125.1 of Chionomys nivalis. NCBI lineage: Eukaryota > Metazoa > Chordata > Mammalia > Rodentia > Cricetidae > Chionomys > Chionomys nivalis. The sequence continues at coordinate 2,617,570 of NC_080088.1, forward strand.
CAGAACTTCTGGTGGGGACAGAGGAGACTTCCCTTCCTCGGGGTGTCAGGCCTCTAGGATGGGTTCAAATGTGTTAAATGAAATACTCTGGTTTACAAAGGAAATCTATTCCACGGGCATAGTTATCTGTGTATTAAAAGTATAAAATGTGGCGGGCTGAAGAGGTAGCTCAGTGGTTAGAGCACTTCTTGCTCTTGCAGAGGACCTGGGTTCGACTTCCAGGCAGACATAGTGGCTCACAACAGCCCGTAACTCCAGTTCCAGGTCTCTGTGGGCACACGGCATACACATGGTACCCATACATACATCCAGGCTAAACACTTGTATAAATAAAAGATATAAATCCCCCCAATTTTTTTTATTACTATTATTAAAGTGTGAAGTGTATGTGTGTGTTGGGACAGGGTTTTCCTACGTAGCTCAGGCTAGCCTGGAATTTGTGATTTTCTTGCCTCAGCCTCCAGAGTACTGGGATTTCAGGTGCATGTCCAGCTGGCCCAATCATTGCTCACAGTTGGTTTAGTTTCAATGAGTGGTAGGAAGAAATGTTCTGAGACTTGGGGAACAAATGTCAATTATCTACCTATCAGTCACCCATCTCCTATTTACTGTAGTTTGGGTCTGAAGTGTGCTCTAGAGGCCCCTGTGTTGAAGCTCACTCCCCAGGCTGTGGTGTCACCGGGAGGTAGTTGAGTCTTTGCCAGATGGAGAAGTCAGGTGACTTAGGGCATTGCCCTTGAGTGGAGTTTGAAACCTCAGACCACCCCTCTCTCTGTCCTAGCTGGTGTCATGTGGATTGACCTGTTGGGGTGTGCTAGACAATACTGTTCCCCCTTTTTAAGTCTCAGTGATTAACTAAGGTCCAACAATTTCACCAAAGTCCCTGCTGGGGAAATGAGTTTATTGGGCTTTACTGACAGAGCAAAGGTGAGGGGGTTTCTTGCAGGAATGTGGGTGACCTTAAAGCAGCTGTACTGAAAAATCTGAACCCAGCATGAATGATCTGTCCCCAAAGCCACATAGATGGAGCCCTCTCCTCTAGTCTTCCAAAGCTTGTATATCTAGCAGCCCCCCAGGCTGCCCAACCTCCAGACCATGGGAAATTAGGGAAAAACTGCATATAGCTGGTTGAAGGAGTTGCTAGATACTCAGGTGAGGGTCTACTGACCCACCCCACGCCCTCCCCCTGTGAGGACTATCACAGCGCAGCTCCGATGAGCATTTGCAATTAGACACAGCCGGGCTGAGGAAGATGGCCGCTGTTTGGCTTGGAGGGTAGACCTGTGGGTCAAGGTCTCCTCTGCCTCTGCTGCCACAGACTCTCACTTCCTGTGGTGCTGCTGAAGGTCCCACAGCATCAGAGTCAACCAACAGAAGCCTCTCAGTATGAGTCAAAAGAAACCCTTTCTCTTTGTGATTTGGGTATTTATATGACTTTCCCCCAATAATGGAAAGCTAACACAATATCTAGTTCTCTCTCTCACCTATCTACATATCTATCCACCTACCATCATCTATCTATCTATCTATCTATCTATCTATCTATCTATCTATCTATCTATCTACAAAAGGTTTATCTAAGGAATATTTTTAATGCATAGTATGTACATGACATCTAATTCTAGTCCATTTAAGTGTTATAGTGCCTATACACGTATGTGTGTGCAGGTTGAATTCCTCTTATCCACACTGCTTGGGACCAAAAGTGTTCTGAACGTTAGAATTTGGCTTTGTAATACTTGTGTAAAAAAATGAAATGTCTTGGTGGGGGATGCGACCCAAGACCCATGAAATGGTGCTTATATAAACCCAGCACATATAGGCCAAGTATCCTTTGTATTTTCCATAGTTTTATCCATGAAGCAAAATTTCATGGCATAGGATTTTCCACTGATGGTGTCTGTCAGTCTCCAAACAGTTTGGGATTTCGGGGCAGCTCATAATTCAGGGTGCCTGAATCAGGTAGCTCTGTGTGGACACTCATGGGGCTCATGGGGCTAAAACGGCAATGGGATCTGGTGGTCTTTTTGTTTGATTACCCAAAGCCAAGCCCTTTGTCAACGCCGTTGAAGGATTACTGTGAAGAGTTCTTGGGAAATTCTGCAAAATATCAGAACTAAGGAATTCAGCCAAATTAGCATTTTACCTGGTCAGCTGTTACTTTTTGACTTCATTTTTGGTCAGCAACCTGGGCTCTGGGCTGCTGAATATCGACACCTGGGATTCTAGGTGTTTCCCAGGTTGCCCTTGTTGATAAGGAAAAAAATCAAAATCCCAAGGAGACAGGCAAATCTGGCTGGCCTGACAAACCAGGGCTCTCTTCCCTCAGGGGCCAGGAGCCTCCTTGGTGCAGGCTGGGCTAGAGACACACCCAGTCAGATCTCTGACCCACAGGTCTGCCCTGGAGCCAGGGTGTTAACTGCCACCACAGGACTGCAACTCAGGGAATGCTCCTCTGTTGCCATTGGCATGGGAGCTGCCACTCATGGAAACACTCCACTGCCACAGATCTTTCCTTGGACCTGATAAAAATTACAGGTCCTCTGGACAACTGTGATGATTTATTAAGTTCCTGGGGCTGTGGAAGCAAAATGGCGTGGGCTGGGCAGTTTACACAGAAATTCATTAACTTGGTCCTGGAAAGGGTATGTCTGAGACCAGTGCAGGTCTCCCCAGCCAGGAGGAAGGGTCTACTCATGGTCCCTCCCCTTGGGGATGGATGGCTTCTCTGTAAACATATCTCCTCTTCTGAGTGATCAGAACACACCCCAGTGAACTCTCAGCATGTCCCCATGGCCTCTGTAAGGACCCTGTCTGTAGACACAATTACACACTGATACCCAGGACAGCTTTAGGATTCCCACATACCTTTTTTTCCCCTTTGAATGGGGTGTGGTTCACCCTGTCATATCCAGGAGGGCAAATCTGCCTGTCTTCAGAGAGTTCAGAGTACGCGGGTTCCTTTCCTCTCCCTGTGGCTCTTGCCCTGGCTGCCATGGACGAGTGCTTGAACTGCCAGCCTGTGAGCTGACATGACAGACAGACGTGATGTGCCTGTGCTCTGTGGTTTGTCCTGGCTTCTTCTGTCCCTGTATTGACCAGTAGAAGAGCTTAACAGGCAGGCTTGGTCCCAAAATATGTGTCTGTAACCTCAGTGTTTGGTGACAGAGACTTAGATCCCTGGGGTTCAGTGGGCCAGACAGCCAAGCTGAAATGGCAGATACTTAGGTTTAATGAGAGGGTTTTTTTCAAAAAAGTGGGAATAGAGCAGTGAAGACACTCAGTGCTTATCCCTGAGCTCTACACACACACACATACACACACTCATACACTAGCATACATACACACACACCAGCATACACACACATACATACACACACACACCAGCATACACACACATACACACACACATACACACACACACTCATACACCAGCATACACACACAGACCCAGCGACACACGGAAACTGGGACACAGAAAGAGACAGAAGTAGACAGGATCAGGAAGAAAGAGGGGAAGGAGAAAGAGAGAGGGGAGGAAACCATAAGAAAGAATATAAGACTACAGATTGTAAAAGAAATGAGCCGATGGCCGAGAGACTGGCTCCTCACAAGCCGGGTGTGGGAGTCACTGCTGTGGGAAAGTGACGAGGTTCAAATTTGCTGACTCAAGGGGCCTTCAGGAAGTCTCCACCTGCCATCCAGTTGCTCTGGGCACCAATCACTTCTCCCCAAACCACAAACCACAGTGCCAGAGGAGGCAGATTCTTTGCTGGGTGTTCCCCAGGCCAAGTTGGAAGAAGATGCAGACAGCAGCTTGGGCAGCACACACAGAACAAAACCGATCTTTCAAACCAGCCAACGCTAATTCAAACAAAGCAAAGGGAAGCCTGAGATGCCAGCCTGTGCTGGGAAGAGGCACCAAGGCTGAAGACGCCTTGGAGTGAGCCCAGCAAAGGGTAGAGTGACAGAGCGAGGGGTCTATCAGCGGCAGGTGGCAACAGTGTCTTCTATAGAATCTCAGGAGTCAGACAAGCTTGTCCTGGGGATGGCCGTGCGTCAGCATCAGCTGTAGCGCTCTGTGAAATGGGAAAATGCTGGGCTCGGAGGTCGGGTCTCTCCCTATAACCTGGGCTCACCAAGTAGCTAGGTGGGATGGCCAATGACCGGAAATACCCTGGCTTCTGCCTCTTCTACCTCCCACTGCTGTGATTGCAAGTGTATGTTCACCTGCCTGTTTATGTGGGTGCCAAGGACTGGACTTCATGGAGTCATTTCCCCAGCCTCGAGAAGTGGCTTAGCAACTGTAGGTCTAAATTCAAGGAGGAGCACGAGGAGGTGCTGGGGAAAGGTCTACTAAGGTCCTTACTCCCCCATCCCTTGAGGGCTTTCCCTCTGAGCCTCTCAGCACCCTTCCCCTGTCTGGGAAATTACACCCATCCCCATGCCAAGGGTCTCATTTTACTTTGTGTCCTCTGCAGAGGACCCTGCCTCCAAATCAGGTGACCTTCTGAGATGTTCAGACTTTTCTGAACCACTTTCTGGTGCCTCTTTGTGGCGACGTAAATGAATGCAGACAGATTATAAAAATATATACAGCTTTTATAAGGAAATAGACTTACAGGATCACAGGTTCCCGCGGAGAACAGGAAAAGCAGAGAGAAAAGGGCTGCTGGGATCATGCCTGGCAGATTTATCAGTAAACATTAGCCCAAGGCGAAACGCCCCCAATGGGTGGGGCTATATCCCTACATCTCCCCCTTTTGTCTAAATAAGATAGAACTAAACCAAATACAACTATATGCAATAATAACAAATAATAAATATAACAAACAATATTGAGAACAAAAGTTTTGCTAAACATTCTATCTCAAGGAGTCTAAATAACATAGAGAGTAACTACAATTATATAATCTTCAACTCCGTCAAAGATCTGAGAAGGGAATAAATATTACTTAACAAACGAGAGATATCCAAAATGTGCAACAATTGACAGGGACAACTGACTACCTGGGCAATCACCCAAAATCTTGTTTGCAATGTTGAGTCAACCAACTTTGGCTAAGGCCTAACATAACTGACATACCATTTTTAGAACTATCCTACCCTGTCTTGGCAGGATAAGACAATCCTGTTTCATCCACTTAGGTATATTCTGTATTTTTGTCAGAAGTTGAGGTATGGGCTTTTCTTAACCCAAAGGCCAGTTCTGCCAAGAAGACAAGCTCCCAGTGGAGTGTCTTTGGTGCTCAACGTTCTCTCGGGAGTAGAGTGGTGTTGCCAGGAGTAATTGTGTCTCTTTGGCACAGAAATTTTAGGTTAGATTAAAGGCCATTTTCTACAGCTCTTCGAAGAGGCTGAAGATCATACTATCTATACTAAATATAATCTCTATGTAACTAAAAGACCTGATTAACTTAAAAATAAATATGACAAACATATAATTCTCAATACCTATCTAACTTGAAGACTAAAAGAATAAACAACTGTGCAATATATGAAGACAATGATCTTCAACTGTAAACAATGTCATAGTATCAGAGGTAGAAATGTACATTGTAATATGGTAGATGTATCAATACAATATAGACAAAGTTATAAGCATACTCATACAAAAATAGAGGTAGGAACACTCACATTCAATATTCAATATATCAATATACAAGAAACAGTACCAATACAATTTTCTATAAACAGTAATTCACAAAAACCAATCATCCCATAAAACCAGTTAATCCCCCTTCTTCCTCCTCTTCTTCTTTTTTTTTTTTCTAAGTCCATAAAAATATCACCCCATCCCCTCAACCCTAAACCAACCACTAAAAGATGTCCCTAACCCTGAGGGCAAACTCTGTTGGGAGAGGGGATGTCGTCCTCTAAGATTGCTTCTTGCTGACATGGGGGCGACGTTCTTCTTAGGGGGTCCTGTGAAAGCAAATGATGGTAAAATTCCCAATTTAACCTTTGACCTAAGAAAATTGTAACTAGTCTCAGAGCGTTTTGAGAAGGTCCGGCCAGAGTGTTGTCAAAAATGTGCACCATTCGAAATTGTTTCATGTAGTTGGTACCAAAAAAAAAAAAAAACAGGTCTAATATTAGCGCTTTAAAAAAAAATTCATGACGTCATAAAAACCAGATTGAGTTGATGTCGTGGGGCCCCATCTTCATCCTGGAAACTTCAAAGATTACTGTAGGAAAATTTGTTGCTTGTTATGGGAAATTTAAACATTAACAACAAGGACATATACTGACATATAAAGAAAGACACAAATATAAGGAAAAGCAAAGAAAGTTTAAGACATATATATATATATATAAAATAATACTTACAGAACATGTCCCTCCATCAGTAATTAAATATTCAGGGTCCCTTAAATTCTTTGAAGATGGGTATTTTCCTGTGGAGATAAGAAGAGAACCCTGCCCCCAACCTATCTGTATTACTTACCATCAGTATGATTGCCATCCATGTGATCGAATTGTTATTTATCTTTTCCAACTGGCTTCTCTTCATCAAAACGAACCTTTATCAATTTTGACGCTATCCACAATTTTTCCTCACCTGTGGAGACAAGAGCAAATCCCCTTCCCCAACGCAGCACATCTCCTGGCTTCCATTGTGAGGTCAGCACATCCTTGAAATAAACTGGTTGATTTAGTTCAGTAGACTTTTCCATTATCCAATGTCTTTCTGCAGCCGATGTTCCCTTCTCATTAGCGTTGAGAAAATTCAAGGTTAACAAAGCATTATGTAACCTATTTCTGGGGGTGTCTTCCACCCCTTTCTGTTTGTTCAACATATCCTTTATAGTTCTATTTGATCTTTCTATGACTGCTTGACCTGTAGGATTGTATGGTATACCTGTAACATGCTTGATATTGTAATAATCAAAAAACCGTTTCATTTTCCTAGAGACATAAGCAGGACCATTATCTGTCTTTATTTGTGTAGGTATACCCATGATAGCCATGACTTCTAATAAATGAGTGATAACTGAATCAGCTTTTTCTGAACTTAAAGCCGTTGCCCACTGAAAGCCTGAATACGTGTCAATGGTATGATGAACATATTTTAATTTGCCAAATTCTGCAAAGTGGAACACATCCATCTGCCAGATTTCATTCCTTTGGGTGCCCTTTGGATTAGCCCCTGCAGGCAGTGGCATTTGGTTATAGAAAGAGCAAGTAGGGCATTTCTTTACAATCTCCCTAGCTTGTTGCCATGTAATAGAAAACTCTTTCTTCAAACCTTTGCTATTAACATGATGTTTTTTATGAAATTCAGAGGCTTGTAGCACACTACCAATCAATAATTGATCAATTTCTGCATTACCTTGTGCTAGAGGACCTGGCAGACCCGTATGGGATCGGATGTGTGTTATGTACATAGGGCAAAGCCTGTTCCTAATCAAATCTTGCACCTGGATAAACAAAGAGGTTAGTTCTGTATCATCAGGTATAAATTCAGCAGTTTCAATATGTAAAATAACTCTTTCTGCATATTGTGAATCAGTAACTATATTAATAGGTTCTTTAAAATCCCTTAGCACCATAAGAATGACATATAATTCTGCCTTCTGGACAGAATCATAAGGACTTTGTTCCACCTTACCCAAGTCTTCTGATTTGTAACCTGCCTTCCCTGATTTATTGGCATCAGTATAGAATGTACAGGCTCCAGTTATTGGAGTATCACGGACGATTCGAGGAAGGATCCAAGAAGTTCTCTTTATGAAGTTAAGCCTCTTGCTTTTTGGATAGTTGTTATTAATGTCTCCCAAAAAATTAGCACAAGCTCTTTGCCATGGTTCATTATCTTCCCATAATTTCTTTAGTTCATCAGCAGTGAAAGGCACTATAATTTCTGCTGGGTCTATGCCTGCTAGTTGACGAAGTCTCAACTTGCCTTTTATAATTAACTCAGAGACTTTTTCCACATAAGTTTTCAGTTCGGTAGAGCATGAGACTCTTAATCTCAGGGTCGTGGGTTCGAGCCCCACGTTGGGCGCCAAATGTGGTGACGTAAATGAATGCAGACAGATTATAAAAATATATACAGCTTTAATAAGGAAATAGACTTACAGGACCACAGGTTCCCGCGGAGAACAGGAAAAGCAGAGAGAAAAGGGCTGCTGGGATCAAGCCCGGCAGATTTATCAGTAAACATTAGCTCAAGGCGAAACGCCCCCAATGGGTGGGGCTATATCCCTACACTTCTTTCTTTTCTTTCCCTGGTCTCTGTTTATTTTGCTATACAGAGTTAGCAATGAAGCCATTGTCATTCTTGTCAGTAGTGCACTTTGTCCGTGTTCTCCCACACCCCAGCCTCTCCTTGCCTCCGGTTGGCCTACTTTGCCCCCCGAGGCAGTTTTGGTTGTACTTTCGTGTTGTCTGTGCATGTGTGACTTCTGTACCTATGATGGAGGAAGGTCATTGGTTAAATAATAAAGAAACTGCTTGGCCCTCATAGGTTAGAACATAGGTGGGTGGAGTAAACAGAACAGAATGCAGGGAGGAAGAGGAAGTGAGCTCAGATGCCATTTCCTCTCCTCTCTGGGGCAGACGCCATGCTGGTGTGCTCCCGGGCAGACGTGATGAAGCAAGCCCCAGGTCAGACATGCTGAATCTTTCCCGGTAAGACTGATGCTACACAGATTATTAGAGATGGGTTGATTGGGATATGAGAATTAGCCAGTAAGGGCTAGAGCTAATGGGCCAAGCAGTGTTTAAAAGAATACAGTTTGTGTGTTGTTATTTCTGGTGTAAAGCTAGCCGTGCAGGAGCCGGGCAGGATGAAAAGCAGGCCCGCAGCTCCTACTACATACCTAAATAGCTTAGGACGCACAAATGAGAAAACATGGACTTTGTCTCCTGCAAAATGCCATTCCACCTTTCCTTGTTTCACACTTTTGATTTTTCCCCGCAAATGGAAACTTCATCTTATAAAAGTTATTTGAACCAAGTTGACATATTATAAATGATATATTCCCTTGAACTCCTGGGGTAGCTGTGGTCCTGGAAGATGTACCTGTGTTTGAGAAATGGAGATCTGGCAAATCACCCCTCCACCATGCTCATATAAACCATCCTAGTTAAACTCATTCACATATACATAGTCACACACACATGTGAGCACGTATGTGCATGCATGTGCTCCCAAATGGCTAGAAAGTGGACTAAAGAAAGCAAAATTAAATCATGGGAAGTAGGTAATAAGGGTTATGAATATGATCAGAATATATTATGTACATGTGTGACATCATTGTATGCATGTGTGACGTATACATATGTGATATTGTAAAAAAACAAACGAACAATAATAAATAATGAATAAAAGTAAGATGTGAAAGAAAAGAGAAGAGGGTGGGGAGGAGGATGTTGGATGGGGAGAAGAAGGAAGGAGAAGTAGGAGAGAAAGGAGAGAAGAGGAGGAGGGTGTTGAGACCTCCTTAGGTTCAGGAACAGGCTGTGCAGGCACTGAATGTGGCGTTCCCTCGCTAAGAATGGCCAGTTCTGGCTGGAGTCGGGGTACAGGCAGGGCAGCCAATTTCTTGGCAAGTCCTCTTGGGGTCTCTATTTACCCATCAATAAACTGGATCTCCCAGCCCCAGAGGGTGGTTTGCAGTGACCAGTGAAGACATCTGAGAACCCCCGGGAGCAGAGGAATGAAATACCATGGGGACCGCACATGTGCAGATGTGATACGGAGAAGTCGGGTGGAAATCTCCAAGCAGGAAATCCAAGAAATTCCCCAATTAAGATTTTACTAAAGATCAGCTCGTCCTCAGGCAAAAGTGGAGAAACAAAACAGAACAAAACCAAGAAGAAATCTTAGAGATGGAGAAAAAGATCCAGTCAGACATTCGTGGAGAATGAATGGCTTAGAGGGAGCATTTGTGTCTCCAACCCTCTGGAACTTTCTGGAACTCTATGTAACATAAAACTTGCCCATATCTTTATACTCACTACTTTTGTGAGGTTGTGATTTAGAAGAAACTCTCATAAGTAGGTACTGAGTGACATGATTATTCAGAATCTCCCTGTTGGGAACATTCCCTGCTTGTTGGCAATGGTGGGACTCGGGGTATCTGAGGAAATACCCTGCACAGTCACTGTGCTAAAGGATCATGTCGGCATTCTCGAGCGCGTGGAAACTTCCAGATGGTATTTTTCACCAAAGCCAAAGAAGGACTTGCATGAGTGATTTCTAGCACAGGAACTTCTAGAATAAGCACCTACCAATGATCCTTTGCTAATCTCCATTCCTTTGGGCACCTGGGGAGTCACATGCATGTAGTTATTGGGTCTTTGCGTTGCTATAGTAAAACTTTCACAGAATAACGTGGGTCCCATGATAACAATGGGGGCACACTTGTTCAGGCTGTAGGTGAGTTTGAAGTGTTAAGGTGCAATGGGGAGTGTTACCCCCATGCTTGTTCAAGGCTCAAAAGCATTATTTCAAATGGCCTTGTGGTTTGCCCACTCGTGTGTGTGTGTGTTTGTTTGTATGTGTGAGAGTGTGAACACACATCTGAAGGCCAGAGATCAGATGTCTGTCGTTTGTCTTTGTCATTTACCATCTTACCTTTGAGATCAGCCACTCATTGAAACTGTTGCTCACTGATTGGCTATGCTGGTCTGCCTGTGAGCTCTGAGGATGCTTCTGTCTCTGCCCTGCTTATGTCTCCAGAACTGAGAGGTTACAAATATGTGTTAGGTCTGCTTTTTATGAGGGGGCTGGGAATCTTAACTCAAGTCCCTCTGTTAGCAAACACTTTACTGACTGACCTCATTTACTCTTAGACAACTCTGAGTTGTCTAAGATAGAATAATGCCAACTGTAGAAAGCTGGGGGACCCCAGTGGAGGAAGGAAGGACTTTGCCTGAGTCACACTGACAGGAGCACCCTAGTCATTGACATTTCTCCCATTTCTCCTCCTATTTATTGTTTGTAATCATAAACACTTTCCAAGCCACTGAAAAGTATTTAAAAGCATGATTTTTAAAAAACCACATTTTTCTTATGGAAACATGAAAACATGTACAGGCTAAAGATCATGGACTTAGCACACTGACCACCCAGCTAGCTCGGTCATCACCCGGTCTGCCTGCTGCTTCCCTTCTGAGCCTTGCCTCCTTCCAGAAACTTTGAAGCAGTTTACAGGAATCAGATTTTATCTCTAGATGGTTTGGCATGCATGAACTGAAAGATAAGAAAGACAAAATCTTAAACGTAATCACAAACCATTTTCTCATGTAAAAATAATACTTCAAATATCAGAATATTTTGCCAGTGTTTATGTTTCCCAGGTTATCATATGAATTTTAGTTTTCAAGAGTTTATATTGGAACCCAAACAAATTTAATTCATTCTTTTAGACTGACTTTCATCCCATTTTTTTTTAAATTGAGGAAGCCAACGTAGTTGCTCTGTGGTTTTCTGTACATGGGGTAGAAGAAATGGGCATCTGACATGGTTGCTGATGCCCCCATGATTGTCTCTAGCCTGTTTGGATGTCATTTAACTTTTTGTATGTATGTTTGGAATATGTTAGAGCTAGTGGTTTGGGCAGATTCAAGTTCAAATGTTGGGGAACTGTAGTGGGGGAGCTGCGGGCCTCTTCCCACAGCCCGGCTCATGGCTGCCTGGCTAGCTTATGCCCCAAATAACGACACACAAACTGTATTCTTTTAAACACTGCTTGGCCCATTAGCTCTAGCCCTTACTGGCTAATTCTCATATCCCGATCAACCCAGCTCTAATAATCTGTGTAGCATCAGTTTTACCAGGAAAGATCCAGCATGTCTGACCTGGCAGCTTGCTTCATCGCTTCTGCCTCTGAGAGGAGCTGCCCTGCATCTGAGCTCACTTCTTCTTCCTCCCAGCATTCTATTCTGTCTACTCCACCCACCTAAGGGATGGCCTATCAAATGGGCCAAGGCAGTTTGTTTATTGACAAATGACCTTCCTCCATCATTTCCCATTTTTTTGTTTAAACAAAAAAAAGGAAGGCTTTAACTTTAACATAGCAAAATTACGTATAACAAAACAGTTATCAAGAATTACAATATTTACATCTATTTTATCTTTATCATAACTAAGGAAAACTATAACTAACTCTATATTCTTCAACTCCATCAAAGACTCCAGAAGGATATAATATTACCTAAGTAAATAAGAAATAAGCAACTTCCAAACTCTAGAAATGACAGAGACATCTCACTGCCTGGACAGTCACCCAAAGTTCCTCTGTACCGTTGGGGCATCCATCTTCGGCCTACAGGCCCATAGTTTCCAGCAGACATTTCCATGAAGCAGGAAATTTCAAAGGCAGTTCAGTCACTATCTGCTGTGTCCTGTAGAATATCTCACAGACTCTTTCATGAATCAGGAACCCCAAAAGATCATCTCACCTTTAGGCATGTTCAGTAGCCCTCTCTGTGCGGGTTCTCTGTGTCCAGTTTATACAATAGTCCAGGCAAGAGCAGTTTCTTGCCCAAATAGCTATCAAACTCCATAAAATGCCTCTTCGATGCCCATCTTCTTTCTTCTTGAAGTAGATTGATGCTGCCAGGAGCAGATGTGTCTCATTGTCATGAAAAACCCTAAGTTATTAAAACATTTAAAATGCCATATTCTGTAGTCTTTGAAAGATATGAAGAATGCCTATCTGAAATATATCCATACACATCTAGAAAATCTAACTAACATGACTACAAACTTGACTATTATAGATGATTATCTATTAACAATCTATATACATTACATTTTTAAATGAACTACACAATCACAATACCTTAATCAATATCAGAAATACATATACATATAAACAAAATTGACCTTAAATTAATATCAGTAAACCAAGAGTCATATCAATGCAAATTATTCACATCTATATTATCTCCCCCCTTTAAATGTAAAAGAACATATAAACAATATATGGGAACATGGGCGCAGTTTTTTCTCTCCAATCTGCTTCCTGCTGAATGGGGGCGCTGTTATTCGGGTCTTTTATGGGATAACCTGTCTGCTAGGTTCATCTCAGTTGGCAGTTGAGCGAAGCAATTTTTTAAGGGTGTTCACAGCAACCCTTCAGGAGGGCGTGGTCTATCATACCATAATTGGGATCGAAGAAGCAATCCATAGAGTCTCATTCTCTGTGAAAACAAAAGAAGAATCTCTTTTCCAAAGTATTATATCCTTAGATCCAAATTCTGAAGTCAAGGTATTTTGAAAATATCTATCTTGGATTAGTTCAGCAACATTTATAAACAAATATCTTTTAGCAGCTGTTGCTCCTTCCTCAGCATTTAAACAATTCAAAGAGAGCATAATAGCATACAGTATCAGATTCTCATTGTATTTTCCATCTTTGTGCGGCTTTATTTTAACCTTTATTTCATTTATATTTACTTTTAACTTTTTGCTTTTTGAGACAGGTTTTTTGTATATATTTGTCCTGGAATAACTCTGAAGACCAGACTGTCCTTGAACTCTCAGAGATCCTTCTGTCTCTGCCTCCCAGGCATTGGGATTAAAGGCGTGTGCTACCACACCTTGAAGTCACAGAGGTCAATCTCCCTCTGCCTCCAAAGTGTTGGGATTAAAGGTGTGTACTACCACACCCAACTACTTTCTTTCCTTATTTCACTTTTAAGAACTTTTAACTTTTAGCCTGCATATATTTTTAACACATTGTAAATCATTTAGAAGTTTTCTTTGTCTTTGAATCTCTCTTTACTGTATCTCTCTCTTTTTCTGACCACATGAGTCTTTAATTTACCAAGCAATATCAGTAGGATAAAAGCCGTGGCTTTGACGGCTGGATTCAGCCCATTCCTTAGCTTTCCAGCCTCATGGCTGAGGTACCGGCTGTAGCCATGTTTATCACCACAACTCTGTGGCGTTTCAAGGTCCTTGCCAGCAAACAAGCTACAACACTCAAATGCTCTCTCTGTAGCTGACCTCCTGCCTCAAACAGTCAGAGTTTGTCCTGGCAGGATGGCCCACAAAGCCGGCATTTTTTAAAACAGCACAACTTTTTTCCTGCTACGGCCGAAAACAAACAATCATGCAGTCAGCTTTTCATCAACACCGTTCAAGTGTTCATGGCAGGACCTCTTAATGAGCTGCAGGTTTTGCAGCTAAAACTGAGTCAGGAAGCCTCTCTTAGATGAGAGCGCTTGCTTGCCTCTAGTAAGCAGAGCAGAACTGAGAAATTGCTGCTACCAAGAAAACATGCTTTACTCTATTCTTTCCCAAGCTTTCTCAGGCTTCTGTAGATTCAGTGCCCCACGTTGGGTGCCATTCTGTAGTGGGGAGCTGTGGGCCTCTTCCCAAAGCCCGGGTCATGGCTGCCTGGCTAGCTTATGCCCCAAATAACGACACACAAACTGTATTCTTTTAAACACTGCTTGACCCATTAGCTCTATCCCTTACTGGCTAATTCTCATATCCCGATCAACCCATCTCTAATAATCTGTGTAGCATCAGTTTTACCAGGAAAGATCCAGCATGTCTGACCTGGCAGCTTGCTTCATCGCTTCTGCCTCTGAGAGGAGCTGCCCTGCATCTGAGCTCACTTCCTCTTCCTCCCAGCATTCTATTCTGTCTACTCCACCCACCTAAGGGATGGCCTATCAAATGGGCCAAGGCAGTTTGTTTATTGACAAATGACCTTCCTCCATCAGGGAACATCAAGATGCTGTCACTGATCGTGCCTTCCACAGGAATGGTCTGCTTCCCTGTAGTCATGTGTACTTGATTCCTTAATCCATCCGGAGTGTCAGGTGTCATTCTTTTTTGCTTGTTAATTGGAATCAGTTTCTCCACTCAGTTTTGGTTACCCCATGGTTATCGTTGTAAAGACAGAGCGTAGACAAAGCCTTTAAACTGGAGTCTGGAGAGATGGCTCAGGGGTTAAGAGGACTCCAGTTCAATTCCCAGTACCCACATGGTAGCTCACAGCCATATGTGACTCCAGTTCCAGGGAATCCAGCTCCCTCTTCTGCCCTTCACAGGTAAATGCACATGGTGCACATACATGCATGCAGGCAAAACACTCACACACATGAAATAAATCTAAAAAATATTCAAGGTATTTAAATCAGTTTCAGATAGTTCCCTGGTTCCATTCTTAATCAGTGAACTCCTTAAGCACATGGGGTCAAAAGAACATTAATCTATCATAGTTATTATTCTTTTTGTTTGTTTGGGCTTTTTTGGTTGTTTTTGATATTTTTTTTGTTTTGTTTTTTTGAGACAGGATTTCTCTGTGTAAATAGCCCTGACTGTCCTGGAACTCACTCTGTAGACCAGGTTGGCCTCAAACTCACAGAGATCTGCCTACCTCTGCTTCCCGAGTGCTGGGATTAAAGGTGTGTGTCACCACGGCCTGTCTCACAGTTGGTATTCTTAATGATTTCCTAACCACACCTTCTTGGTAAGCCAGAGCTTACTGAGGTAGGCCTGTGATTTCTTCCAGCACGTCCCCAGTAGCCATTGGTAGTTGCCTTGTTTCCTGGATGATACGATGATGGGGGAAGCTTTGTTAACCAATCATCTTTAAGAGGTGGAACCTAGTAAGCCGTGTCTTCCTGGAGCCCGAGAGAAAATGGGTGCAAGGCCCAGGTGCACTCTCTCTGTGTGATTTCCACAGGGCACAGCTGAGCTTGGACTTCTTGTTCCTGTTTTGTGAGTTTTTTCCTTATAATAAATAAAAATATAATTGTTTTATCCTTTAGCTAACCTGGTTATTTTCAGAATTGAGCTAATTTCTACAGTTGGCGCCCAGCGTGGGCTAGAGTCTCCAGTGGCTCTGACCAGCCGCAATCAGGCTCCATGCTGTTCATTTTGGGTATAGAATTCCCAGCCCTGAGTTGTTGCTACCGGCTGACTTCTGGGTCCAAGGTGGGCGGAGAGATGTGGGAGGCCCAGGTGGAAATGGCTGGGGAGCTTACGCCCAGCACCACTACCACCACTGCGGGCAACACGCCCTCTGTCCCTAGCAGGAGGCACCCGCCCCCGTCGGCCTACTGTCTTATGTGACTGCCAAACAGTCAGGGACCTCAATGGAGCACACAATCTGTGATTTATACTAAATAACTGTTTTTAATTTAGGCATATCTTTCTGTATTTGACGCTAAATTCAGATTCAAACCAGCCATGTGTGCAGTGACACCTACTGGCAGGTAACGGTCATTGCACCTACTCCAGCTAACTCAACTACAGGTAAGATTTAAAAATCAAAAGTATAAATTATAAATTTATAATTTAAAAAGGCAAGATGATGGACAACTTAATCATCCAGGGTTTCAATAGCCTTCTTACTTATACCATGTACGAGGTCACACAAGACTTATATGATTTCCCTCCTACCTCATTATATTTGATTCTGGGGATTAGTTTTGTCTTCCATATTTCCTCCTTAAAAACATGGTAATGTTTTCTAATAATAATGGTAATAATGGGGCCAAGAATGAGGCACTTTTAGAAATAATACAGTCTTTACAGACTGACACTGATCAATTAAAAGGAAAATTCAAAACTCTGGAGGATACAAACAATTTGACTAACAAAACCCAGTCAAATGAGGTACTTTTAGAAACAGTACAGTCTCTACGACCTTCAGCAGGACCCTCCGGCTCCCTAAACCTCAGTTTCTGCATCCATATGTCAGGACAGTGGCCTTTGGCCCCCTCCTGGTGATGTTAGGAACGAGACAGAACAGAGTCATTGAGGAATGTTCCATAGCCGCAGAACCCAGTCAGTGTGCAAGACAGATGATCAGAACCTTTGTACTGGGGGTCATGTGATACATGCCGATATCCCCCTCTCTCCCTTTCCTCTCCTTCTTTCCTTTCCCCTCTCTCTTCCTCGCTCTCCTCTTTCTTTCTATGGTGCAGGACATGGGGCACAACCTCCATCACTGAACTTCACCCTGAAGTTTGGTCACGCTACATTTTATTAATCTGGTTTTAGAATGTCGCTTGAACACTTCAGGTCAGAAAAGGAGTTAAATAAAAACCATGCTTTGGTGGTCCCTTCCCCACTCATTCAAAGTGTCTTGGGGGCTGGAGACATGTCTCTGCGTTAAGACATGGCTCAGCTGTTAAGAGGACCAACTGCTCTCCCATGGGACCCAGGTTTGAGTCCCAGCACTCACATGGTAACTCACAATCATCCCTAACTTTAGTCCTTGAAGAGCCTTTGCCCTTTCTGCTTTGTGTAAGCACTGCATGCATATGGTACACAGACATACAAGCAGGCAGAAACCATGCACATAAAATAAACAAATGAATAAATAAATACATAAACAAACAAACAAACAAAAATTTACAAAGTTGTCTTGGGACACAGAATTTCAACTGGACAGCCTGGATTAAAGGAGTAGAAAGCTGCTTGCCATCCATGGGATGGGAGCTGCCATGCTGGGTCATCGTGGACCACCAGGAAGGAGGCTGTTCTGTCACACCTGGAAGAGTGTGCCCAGGCTCCCTAAGCCACAGGACCCCAAACAAGGTTTCCAGGACCCCGACTTGCTGGGCTTTTCTGTGGAGCATCTCAGCTTGCATTTGCACCAAACATCACCTGACACTATTTTACTACCATCTACAGTGGCCACTCACAACTTCAGAAGCTCTGGAACTATAGGAAAGTGCTAAAAATAGTAGCAATTGCAAAACTCGATCTGGTTGTTTCTTAGCATCTGAGAAGAGCCTATAGGGCTTGCAGGGTGACAACCAGGTGTGACAGAAAGAGGCTCTGTCCTGTCCTTCTCTCTGGGCAGCTCAGTGTGCTCTCTTTCTTCTGTTCCTCTCCCCTTTCCTCCCTCCCCTTTTCTCTTCCCTTCTCCTCTTCCCTCCCCTCTTCTCTCCTCCTCCATTCCTCTCTCTACACAATAGTCCTGCCTTATTCCTGGTTTCCCTTTCTGTAATGCCTGCTGAGACCAGAAGAGGACTAGGAAACCCCTGGAGCTGGAGTTACAGACTGCGAGTCACCATGTGGGTGCTGGGCACTGAATCGAAGTCCTCTGCAAGAGCAGATGTTAGGGTCCAGGAGAGGCACAGCATGGCCCCTGACAAGCAGTAAGCGTTCTTGACTCCCAAGCCATCTCTCCAGACCATAACACTTTGCTTTGTTTGGACTTATTTATGTAAATGTTTTTCTCACATGAATGTATGTGTACCATGTGTGTGCTAGTGCCAAACCTGAGTTCTCTGGAAGAGCAACCAGTGCTCGTAATGCCTGAGACATCTCTCCAGCCCTGGTCCTGTTAACGTCTCCTGCCTAATTTCTGAATTAAATTTTGTCATAGGTATGTTCAGGAAATAAATGCAGTGCATATACTATATAGTACTACCCAAGCTTCAGGAACCCACTGGGGGTCCTGCGTATGTCTTCTGCCAATAGGAGGCACTCCTAGAAGCAGACACTGAGTTCATCAGCACAGAACTAATAACTCAGTGCTTCAGGGACTCAGTACAGAAAAACTGACTTCTAGCTTATAAGCAATCCAGTGGTGGCGGAAGCTACAGGGGCAAGGGAGAAATTAGGGTTCCAGGCTCCTCTGACTTGTCATCTTCCGGTCACCGTGTCAGAACACCAGCGACAACTGACTTCACAAGGAAAGGACTCTGCTGGCTCTGTTGCAGAGGTCACAGCCCTTGGTTGCTTGGGCCTGTGAGAGAGCAATGTGTCCTGGCAGGTGTGCAGGAGGACACGGGGCTGAGATATAGGAAGAGGGGAACATCTGTAAGGCCAGCCTTGAGGTTGAGACAGGGAGGTCGAGATTTTCAGGTCACTCATGCCTACACGCACTCATGCGAACAGTCCTCTCACGTGCCAGCCCATGCCACCAAGTCTTTGTTGTGCTGTACAGAGGAAGGGGAGGCTTCACAAGGACAGGTGGGCTCTAGAAGCTGGAGATGGGTTCTGACCTGAGCATGCAGAAGCCTGCCTTGCTGATACCTCCCTTTTAGCTTGGTGTTATTCATGTTCCTGCCCTTGAGATCAGTCAGTGGTTTCCTGCATTATCTCATACCAGTGTGGTTAGAATTCAGGAAGTTTGCATGAACCCATCTTTCCGTTCATATGCTCCTGGCTGAACGTAGCTTTTTTTTTCTTTACTTCCTTCTCTGTCCCTCCCCTCTTTTCTTTCAGTTAGCCCAGGCTGGCCTTGACCTTGTGATCTTCCTGCTAGGAAGGTGTGCGTCTCTGCCACCCCCTCTTCCTCCACCTTGTTTACTGCCCACTGAAGCCTGGAACGCAATGTGCTGACAAGACTTTGAAATTGAGTGTGGTAACTTTCTAAAAGAAATATGGGAAAGGAGAAAATGTTGAGACAGGAAGGAGGAAAGAGAGTAAAAGGGTAGGAAAAATTAAATATGAGATTGGGCAGTAGGTGTTGTCAGAGCTGGGAAGTCTGGGAATGAATGAGAAGTGCCCTCAAGCAGAGAGTAGAACCTGCAGCCTGAAGGGGGGTGATGGGCAGAAGCCTGGCTGTGGAAGGGAAGGTCTCAGGTCCTCCTTAAACACTGGTCTCTGAAGGGATGCATGCTCCATAAACACACTGTGTGGGGCACCTCTCCTCTGCTACAGAAGAACAAACTGATTTGCAGTTACACAGTTCCTCCTCAAACTCCCTGCATGGTACTTTGGTCAATTTAGGACAATGGTGAGGTTAATTGTCAACTTGAATCTAGAATCATCTGGAAGATGGACCTCTGGGCATGCCTTGCTTGGGTTGTCTTGATGACATTAACGAGGTGGAAAGATCCATTTTAATTGTCAGTAGGTCCTTCCCTGGGCTGGGGACTCTGGACTGTGTGAATGGAGGAAGTGTGGGGGGCACTAACATGCTCTATGCTATGTGAGCAGCTGCCTTGACATCCTCATCACGATGGACCATACCTTGTGAGTTGAGATAGACCCTTAGCACCTTCAGTTGCTTTTTCTCAGGGTACTTTCCTGAAGCATCAGGTAAAGAAATGAAAACATTTAGGGTGTGGAGTCGGAGGGTGGATGGCATTTTCCCGTGCATCCTGGGAACACTGTGGCATCCTGTGCTGTTTTATGCACTGCACACATGTGTGTGTTCTCTTTCCACCTGGCTCCAAACAGACAGATGACCCTATGGTTGAAAGAGAACCCACTGAAGGTTTTACCCGTGTATCTGTTTGTGCACATGCTGGGTTTTGAATGCCACACATGGTGGAACTTGCAGGTAGGTACTTGTTGAGTGACTTTGGGGACCAGCCAGTCATCATTCTCACCGAGGCTACCGGGAACGGGTGAAGATTCTCTGAACTGACCAGTTATCGCCATGTAAAGGCACGCCCAGGCCATCTGTGCACCATCCCCAACCTGGCCGTCAGGAGCCTCTACTTGCAGCACCTCTCAATTACTTGTTAGCTGTCTATTAGCTGTAGATTTGTATTTCTCTAGTATAATCATAACATATTAATAAAAGCCAGTCATGTATGTGTGCTCGGAGAGGGTAAAGGCCCACGTAGGTGCCAGAGAAAGAAGAAAATATTTTTGTCTTCTGAGTTTTTTTTTCTGTTTCTCCTGCTAAGTCCTCAGGCACATGTGTGGTGTGCATGTGTGCACGCGTGCATGCATGTGTGTGTGTGTTTGTGTGTGTGTCTTACAGTCAGGAGCCTTTGAAGTAATTTTTTGTACAGGAAGTTTCTATAATGCCAACTCCCTATGACAACCTGGGAAAACCACACTGAGATATTTTCTAAAAACAAACAAACAAAACTTACTGGAAGCCTATGAGGAAAGCAGCAAAAGCAATGGACACGTTTCTGAGTAGTGAATCCTCATTTCTGCCGCAGAAATTCTAGTCTGGAAACTGCCATTGTCTTGAATCATTTTGATGAGGAAGCTCTCCAGGCCCACTTTAACTCCTGGGATAGGAATTTCTTAGAAAAGCAAGAACTGTCTGGTTTCCCCTGGGGAGCGGGATGTTAGACTCCCTTGGGGGAAGCTTTGGAGGAGACAGTAGCAAGCTGATACATAGTCTTGTGGCTTTGCATATGTGAAATTCTAGAAAGTTCTCCTGGTGGGGAGACTGGAAGATGGGGCTGCCTCCTTACCCAAAGGAATGACTTGAATGTGATCTTCTTGTTACCCCGAGGTACCATGCCTATTATCTGCCTAGAGGTGCAAGGCCAATGTGTGAACTTAGGAAGTCAACGGTTTTCAGCTCTTGGGAAGCTAGCGTCTCCTTCAGAGATTCGCCCTCAAGTAAGGAAACTCCGCCACTGCGGGGCTTCAGAATGCTGACTCATACCCACCGACAGTGTGTCAGAACATCACTGACGTTCTCCATGGGACTCCTGTTTCTGGCTTGCCCTGACTACGGATTTGTCAGCCTTAAGTGCCAAGCCCCTTCTGGTGTGGGGGAGGTGACATCAGAATGGCCCTTTGTGTTGTGGAAAGATAACTGGTTCCTGAGGTCTCTGGTCACAAAGTCCCAGGGACCCCCAGGCCTCGTCCTCTCATGGTGGTGGTGGGGGCTTGGGTATCGGAAGATGAGAGACACCGGCCTGGTTCTGGTCTCGAGTGTGGTGGTTTAAAGGATAACGGTTCTCACAGACCCATATGTTGGAATACCGTCTCCAATCTGTAGAACTGTTTGTGAAGGATTAGGAGGTGTGTCCTTGTGGGAGGAGGGGTGTGACTTGGGGTGCGTTTTGAAGATTCATAAGACTCGCCACGTCATTCTCAGGTCTCTGTTTGCCTTATGGTTGTCGGTCAACTTGTGAGCTCTCGGCTACTGCTCTATGGCTATGCCTGCCTGCTGGCTGTCAAGCTCCCCCCATGAAGCTCATGGACTGTAACCCTCTGAAGCCATAATTCCCAGACAAACTTTCATTTCTAAATTGTCTTGCTGCTAGTGTCTCATCACAGCCACAGAAAAAATAATCAGACAAGGAGAGAACCGTGTCCTGGCCACAGCGTCCAGTACCTGCAGCTCATGTGACTGGCTCCCCAGGGTCTTGGAATCCCCCAAGAAAAGTCTCCCATGCTGGACGGTCCTTTCCTTCAGTTCTCTTGTGTCTCACACGCAGGGAGAAACAGATGCATGGTCACACCCCATGCAGATGTGTGGAAACTTTAGGATGATCGCTGAGCAGACACTACCTAGAGTCTTCAGAAAGTTCTGGCACCTTCTCTGGCAGCAGCGGGGAGGCTGCTTTGTGGAAAGTCTTTGAAGACTCAAGCAGGGGTAGAGGAGTGAGCAGATACCCTTCTTGCTGCTGTGGGAAATCAGGGGGCAGAAAATTTTGTTCTCTGTTAGGCGACCACAGGGGTCAGTGGCCCCTTTTTATACAAAGTCACATTGTAGCTATTTTAGGATTTGGAGCTTGCGTGGATATCTCTAGTCTGCCGGGTTGCCCTGCAGATCCTGAGTGGCTGACACACTAATGTGTGTCATTCACCCTCTGAACACTTTCTAGCAATCCATACTTTTTGTGTATATGTGTGGGGTTGTACCAGTGTTTATCCTCAGGGTTTTCTGGGCCAGCATTGGGCAGAGGGAGTTGGCTATGCTTCCAGGGAATGAAGCAAGGCACTCCACGGCACTGTAGGCGCTTGCCTAATCCTGCCTCTGCAGACAAGACTGCTTACGGCTTGTCATCCACACCTCAGTGGGCTTTAGGGGAACATTCCTTGGTAAATTTAGGCATTATTCACACTTGCTAACGAACAAGTCATCTTGTGGGGATGACAGAGCTGGTCTGGGGAAACGATGAGCCACGCCGCGCCTGAGTCTTCGCATAGTTCGCCTGGCTGGCTCTCGGGCTAGCTGCCAGACAGAGCGGTCCTGCCACACAGCAGTTCTGTGGACTAGCCTTAACACTAGCTTGCAGCGACAAGGCCTAACAAGCAATTCTTTCAGATCCCACAGGTAGACGCTGCCGGGAAATTCAACCCAGAGCCGTGGGCAGGAGGAGAGTTTCTGGAAGCTTGGGTGGTAATTGGTGGGGAGAGTGGCTGGTTGGCTGGGAATCAGGACTTCTAAACCACCATTCCGGCAGAGCTCAGAGTTCTTGGAAGAGAGAAAGTAGGAGGCAGTGGGAAGGAGTGTCAGGTGTAATAGCTTCTGCGTTTGCCTGCTTGTTCCTGGCTAGTTACTGCATCTGCCCTGCTGTGGCTTCCGCCGTAACTGTTACCACCAATCTTCACCAACACCAGGATGTAGCTTCTCTGGGAACCGGATTCCCCGAGTCTCAGCTCAGTCATCAACAGGTCCCGTACCATCGGTGTTCTCATTAACTTCACCATCCCAGAAGTGTCTCTGCTCCCCAGGGGCAGAGGGGCAGCATGCATGCCACTTGCACTAGGGATACCTGGCTGCTTAGCTCCTCACTGCCTTGTCTAGGGGGCTACTAAGCACCAGGGAGATGCTCAGGTCTCACTCCCCCAGGACCAATCCAGGATGGGCCTTAGAAGTGTTTGCATGGACCCTAACTAGGCTGGAATTCCTACGTCTTATACTCTGCTGCCTACTGTAGTTGTTCCTTTATTCTTAGGTGACAGCTATGGATGGATAGTTGATCACTTGGCACTACCTGGTTTTCAGATTCTTAAATCAGATCTGTTTCAGGAACATGTAACCCCCCATACTAGCTCTGCTCCATGGGTGGGGATGACTCATCTAGATAGGGGAGCGTCAAGTTCAAGCCTGGGATCTGGGGTACTTGGAGGGACAGCTGGAGGCCCAGGCTGGTTTGGAGGCCTTACAACAGGAAGTTACAGATCAATATCACTGGAGACTGATCTATAGTAAGTATACCTTAGATCCTTTCCCCATGTGCGGTGCATGCACACACACACACACACCTACATACATACACACGTTCGTGTGTGTGCACACGTTTGCGCGCGCACACACACACACACACACACACACACACACACACGAGTTCTGATCTGCATTTGCACTGTCCAGAACTTGTTTCACTTTCTAGGAAGAACTGCTGCGCCCTGTTCAGATCCTGAAGATGCTGACTTTCAGGAAAGGACAGTCAGATGTGGGTGGATACCGTGTCCTCTGCCTCTGTAATAGTCCTGATTCTCGGCACAGCTGGGCTGAGTCGCTCACAGTTGGTCCAGCATGCCGCCAGGTGTGTCAGGCTGATATTTCCAGGGGGAGGGGGTTATCTTACCTGTGGGAAAAGCCTGCCCTGACTGAACACAGGCAGCACTGTCCCGTAGGCTAGGCATTGGGACGACATTAACAGGGAAGGAAAAATCAAGTCCTCTGAGGCGCTCTCTCCCTCTGCCTCCTGGCTTCGCCGAGGGAGAGCTTCACTTTGCCATGCCCTTCTCATGATAGACTGGAGCTGGGAACCCAGATGAATCTTTCTGTCCTTCTCTTGTTTACATCAGGGATTTGTCATGGTGACGAAGACCAAGTGCCGACTTCTCCCATATTATGCTGCGCACTTGCTTATAGGAGAGGACTCCACATTTTCCTAGTGGCTTGGACCCCCAGAGCATCCTCCAGAGAG
This sequence comes from Chionomys nivalis, assembly GCF_950005125.1. Lineage (NCBI taxonomy): Eukaryota > Metazoa > Chordata > Mammalia > Rodentia > Cricetidae > Chionomys > Chionomys nivalis. Next base: position 2,642,098 of record NC_080088.1, read on the forward strand.
TTCTGGAGCTTTCCCTGTGGCTGCTGAGACCTATGGGTGAGATGTTCAGAAATCGGTGTCTTTAGTGAACCCACAGGAATGCGTGGGACTCTCCACGGTAGATCTGGCCAGGAGACTCCCTGAGCAGTGTTAGGGACACAGGCAGGTGCCTGCCCTCCGTTCCCAGAGTCATTCAGAACAGTCACAAAATGGCAATGACCCAAGTTCCTCTTTTAATGGACAAACAAACTCAGTCCCCTATGCAATGGAATATTACCCAACCTTCAAAGGGAAGGAAATCTGACACACAGTACAACCTGGGTGAATCTTGACTCACTGAGATTCCTGGGTTGTCTTGTTCATAGCGACAGAAAGGGCAGCCGTTGGAAGTTGGGGGGCAGAGCGGAGAAGCTTCGTGTGAACTTAGACTCGAGAGTTCTGGAGACAGGTGGTTGGTAGTGACGGTCACACACATGCAGTGGGGCCTGGGGACGTGGCTCTGGGTGGGGCCTAGCATCCCTCATCCTGGCTGAGAAATGGTTCATCCTGTTTATATCTCACCTCTTCTCCCTCAGAACACTGCGGAGTTAGCGGATTCCCTGGGGACCTCTGTGCCTACAAATCAAAGGCAGGAACCAAATGAGAGTCAGATTCACTCCCAGCAGGGAGAGGCCTAACTCTTCCTGGCCTCAGTGTTTCATTCTCTCTGGGCTCTGGGGTCCAGGAGGGGTTTTTGCAGGGTGCGCTTTCCTGCACAAGGCTCCAGGGACTCACAACTGGCCTGGTACTTCTGTACAGTGCGGGAGGCAGGAAGCAGTTCTGATGCCCGTCTTAGGTTCTGTGCTGAGCATAGCGTTGTCCCCAAACAGGAACAAGAGCCAGGCTGCCTTCCAAGGGCCCCTTGGTGTAATGGGGGTGGCAGGTGGGGCGGAACAGCAACTGAAATGGCGGACTTTGTCCTCGGTGGAGGGAGGGGGCAGGGTGGTGACATGGGGGTTTGCAAAGAGAGCTGCATCCAGTCAGGAGACTTCAAGGTGGTCACAGAGAGATGGTCGATCTGAGATGAGGGTAAAAACAGACAAGTGAATGAACGGGGACCTATTTCCAATTCCGATGTGCTTGTCTGCATTTATGTCTTTTCAGTGCAAGGCTTTGGCTAGGTTCCTTTGGCGGTGAGGCTTTGTGTACAGGGAGGCACAGGCAGTCATTACTGGTTACTGGTCTCAAGTTCTCAGGGAACCTCTGAGGAACAGGAGGCTCCAGCCTTTCCCTCGGTGCTCCCGGCCAAGAGAAACACAATTTTGTCCATGAGAAAAAGCTTATAAAGAGATGGAGTGTTTGCTTAACACAAACATCTAGCATTCACTTGGATGCTAAATACTGGCTCTGAAGGGACTTCCTTGGAGGGGTCAGGAGTGGCAGACACTGAGGCAGCACAGGGCTTCTGTGCGGAGGGAGGTGGGCTGTGTGGACAGATAAGTGTCGCTTCGTGTCCTCACACAGCACCGGGTGGCTCTTGAGTTTCAGCAAGCTTGATAGACTTGTCACTTTCCAAGATTCTGGCAACAGCCTTGCACATCTGTGTCTCCGTCATCCACTCCGCAGAAAGGGAGCGTGTGGGAAGAGCCCAGTGTTTGCTTTGTGATTCTGCTTATTTGGATTCCACAGTGGGAGAAAGGTCACCCTGGATGCTGCTGTCAATGTTAGGGTTTCTATTGCTCCGATGAGACACCACGGCCACGGCAACTCTTAGGGAAAACAGTTCATCGTGGCTGGCTTAGAGTTCAGAGCTTTGCCCGTTAGAGGCATGGGAAGCATGCAATGCAGGCATGCTGCTGCACAGGTCGCTGAGAGTTCTGTCTGAGCAGCTCTCTTTGCACGCCCCCAGGTCACCACCCTGCCCCCTCCCTCCACTGGGGACAAAGTCCGCCATTTCAGTTGCTGTTATGCCCTCCCTGCCACCCCCACCACACTGAGGGGCCTTGGAAGCAGCCCGGCTTTGTTCCTGTTTGGGGACAGCTCTATGCTCAGCACAGAACCTTAAGACAGGCATCAGAACTGCTTCCTGCCTCCCACAAGGCCACACCTACTCCTAATAATGTCACTTCCTATGGGGCTATGGGGGCCATTTTCTTTCAAACCACCACAGCTACAGATTAAACTAAAGGCAAAAATCTGTCACCAGGAGTTCTATTGGTGATGGTAGCTTCAAGGTGCAACTTAGCCTTTGCACTCATGAGGTTGACCAGACATTAGAGTTTTTATTGTTGTTGCTGTTTTGTTCTTCAAGAGTTTCTTTGTGCAACAGTCCTGGTTGCCACGGAACTCTTCTTTGTATACCAAGCTGACCTTGAACTCATAGAGATCTACCTGCCTCTGGGGTTAAAGGCGTGCACCACTATGCCCAGGTGTACATTACCAGTCTGAATGCTATTACGCAGTGTTCTCAGCAGGAGTAGCCAGGGAGCCCTCACCAGCTGGACATCAGCACCTCCTGGAGGGTTTCCATAGAGGCTTCAGTGAGAGCTCACACAACCCAGGAGATTGTGGGATAAAGGGCCCTTGTGCACACAGTAGACCTCGGGAGGCGGCTGGCATGCATGATCAGCATCTCAGATACCACACCAGATCCACGGAGTCACTTTTCTTAGACACATATATTCCAGTGCTTCTAATACATGTTTAGTGGAACTTGTGTGGCTAATGAGGTTGAGACGGTCTTCCCAGGGGGTCTGAATCAAACAGCACCATCAAAAGTATCCGCACTGATGACAGCAGCCATGAGACTCTGAACAGATCTGTTGCGTGTCAGGTGAATCCAGGGAAAAAGCCAGTTATGCCTGAGTGTGGTGGCGCAAATGAATGCAGACAGATTATATAGATATATACAGCTTTAATAGGAAATAGACTTACAGGACCACAGGTTCCTGCGGAGCACTGGAAAAGCGGAGCAAAAGAAAAGGGCTGCTGGGCTCACGCCCCCGGCAGATTTATCCGTAAACATTAGCCCGAGGCGAACACGCCCCCAATGGGTGGGGCTATGTCCCTACACCTGAGATGTGGAATGTATGTAACACAACACATATATGATACATAGCACGTTCACATGCGTGATACTGTAACATACATATATGATACTGTAACATATGCACATATATAATACTGCAACATACAATATGAATACTGTAACATACTCACATATATGATACCGTGACATATTCACATATATGATACTGTAACATATTCACATATATGAAACTATAACAAGCATATATGATACCATAACATGTTGGGAGGAGGCCACTTGTAGATTCCCAGCTGCCCAGCAGCTCAGACCTGAAATAACCACACAGAAACTGTATAAATTAAATCACTGCTTGGCCCATTAGCTCTAGCTTCTTATTGGCTAGCTCTTACATTAATTTAACCCATCTCTGTTAATCTGTGCATCAGTAAGTCTGTCTCCAGCAGCGGCTCCATGGCTTCTCCCTGACTCTGCCTCCTTTCTCCCAGCATTCAGTTTAGTTTTACCCACCTATCTCTATTCCCTGTGCAGGCCCAAGGCAGTCCTTAATTAACCAATGGTATTCACAGCATACAGAGGGAAATCCTATATCAATAACATACATACATATATGATACTATAATAAACTCACATATATAAAACTGTAACATACTCACATACATGATACAATGCATCCATAAAGAGAGAGACTCATTTTAAGAACTTGGCTCACATGGTTATGGGTGCTGAGAAGTCCTAACCAGGTGCACGACCGCTATGCCCAGGCCCAAATCTGAAGGCAAGAGGAGACCGGCACCTCAGTCTGATGGTGTCAGAGAGAGCCCTGCCTTCTCAGTCAGCTCACACCTTGGGCTGACTGGATGAGGCTCACACTTGGGAGGATAACTTGCTTTACTTAATCTACCAGTTCAAAGGCTAATTAAATCCTTGAACACTTTCATAGGCTTATTACCTCCTCACCAAGTTCACATTGAAAATTGGCGCGTGCCTGCAGAGCAGAGGTGTAGGTTCAACACAAGGACCCTCTGTGTGTACCTGCTGCGGGGCGCCTGGCCGCCGCGGTTTCTCTCAATGATCCAGTGATTCGTTGTGTTCATTCTCGACTCCAGTTGAGATGAAAGGCAAGACCCTGACAATTTCCACAGAAGAAAAGGGGCCCAGGAGTGAGTGTACAGGGGTGTGTAGTTTCCAAGAGAAACTACTTCATGAATCAAATGTGGTGGGCAGGAGTGCCATCCGGTTAATACCTGTAATATTCTTGTCTTCTACTAGACAAGTGCTGGGCTTTAGGGATGGGAAATGTGTTGACCAATCTTTACTACCAGCTGGACTGGGTTTGGAACCCCCTAGAAGATGTACTTCTGGGTATGTCTGTGAGGGGTTTGGAGCCCCCTAGGAGATACACTTCTCATATGTCTATGAGGGGGTTCCGGAGAGTGCTAATTAAGGAGGCAAGACCAACTCTCAGTGCAGGTAGCACTGTCCCGTAAAAAGGAAGGAGCGATCTGAGCACCAGGAGTCACCTCTGCTCTGACTAAAGATGCGCTGGGATCGGAGGCCTTATCTGCCACCTCCCCTTCCCGCCATGATGGACCATGTGCTCACGCTTGGCGCTAAGGCAACCATTTTGTTCCCCAAGTCATTCTCTGTTGAAGTTTGTCACAGCGATGGGAGCAGTAACCAATGGAGGGAAGATGAGAGAGTCACCATGTGAATGAGCGCATCAGACAAGCTGGGGCAGTGCTGTCCCCACAAAGACCCCATTGGCAGGGACAAGCCTGTAGGAGCCAAGGATCCAGACAACAGCTGTAGATGGTCTTCTGGATGTGATAGCAGTGGTCCTCCTGAGTTCTCCACAACTGTGGTTGCTACCTCATACCAATACAAGGTCAGTCTATTCAATATTCCAGCATTTGGGGGCCACTTGCAAGTCCCTCTGTTTCAGTTGAGAAGTCAGATGTCACAGATGGCTATTGTGTGGTATTGTGAATACCATCTTCATGATATTCTTGCATAGTAGTACGCACAATTTGCATAACTATTCAAGGAATATAAGCTTTCCTTTCTAGAGTGGGAACCCTGGTAACTTGCCCGTGCTGCAGTGGACAGTGCCACCTCCACGTGTATGTGCTCAACACTAACTGGACTCGATAAATCTCTTTCTCTCTCTCCCTCGCCTACCTATCATCTGTTTAGGACGGAGATGAAAGCGGGAAGGAGATGTGTGTGGGGAGAACCCAAGAGAGGCTAGAGCGGGGAGTAAAGAGGAGGGTTTGATAAAGATGAAATGCTTTGGGGTATTAAATAAAAATAGAGGAATATGTTAGATTTGGAAGGAAATAGTCAGGGTGCAGAAAGATATGCCAACAATGAAAATCAAGGAAGAATGGCAAGGAGTTTACGAGTCACTTTGTGGGGAAGGCCATGGACCAGTGAACTGCATTGTTCTTCCTGGGTTTAGAATATTTTAGTCTGTAGGTCCCTTCTTCCCTGTCCAAAAAAGGGTATGATGTGGGTATCCATGCAGTAGAGCAGACCTGGACAATTGGGGTGTGTGTGCCTTTGATATAAAATGGGGACAGACATCCAAGGAGTGGAACTGTTAAGGGAAGCTCCCAGTAGGGTTTACAGCCTACAGAAGAGGAGTAGGAATTTGCTTGTATTTGCACAATAGTATGCATAATTTGCATAAACATTCAAGGACTATAAACTTTCCTTTCTGGAGCAGAACTGGTGGGCAGGAAGTGGACGTGCTGTGAGCAGGGCAGGAAGGAAGGGTCCTCCTCACACACAGACTTCCTAAGATTTCTGATCCCCCATGGCTTATTACCATTCTGACATCAAATATGGCTAAAAATGACACAAAGAAAATCCAGTCCAGATGGGAAGCTGCCCCAGTCCGATTCAGCAGAACCCTTCATTTTTCTCGTCTGACACCGGCCTTGCTCTTGGAGTAATGGCCTCTTACTTTTGGCAGATGTCAGACTTCACGACCACACAGTGATGATAAATACCAAAGGGCAAGGTCCCAAGTCTTCCACTTAGACTCAGACTATTGTGCCCAAAGTGTCAGCTGTGGCCAGGGTTTTTGGGAGGGTGCATAAGCAATCAGATATCTGGAACCCTCGGATGGAGGGTGCAATGCTAACTGTTTTCTTTGGAAGAGTTTCCTGTGTGGTAGACATGATACAGGAGAGAAACTGAGGATGGAAATCAGGTTGGCCACAGGACTCATCAAAGACCCTAGCGCATGAGTACCAGTGGTAGATGGGCTGGGGTCTCTGGAGATACTCTCCCTTCACAAAGGGTAGAGAAGCTGTAGGTGGTCTTTGGAGATGCATACAAAGCAAGAATAGGATTGGTTAGTGGTAAGAAGTACACATCAAATGTTAAACAAAGAGTCTATCCCATCTTGAGGCAGTACATTGCAAAAACATACGAAACTTATTTTGATCGATGACACAGGTTTTGAAGAGTCTGTGACATACTTCTGCTTTCTCAAGTATGGCTGCTCTGCCTCCAAATCCAGCCTGTGTCTGAGCGAAGCTAAAACACAAGGGTCCGTTCAAGGCTCTTGCCCTGGGCTGCACCCCAGAGGCCATGGCAGTTCTGTCTCTAAGGAATCCATCTTCGGCAAGGCCAGCCTGTGGCCTGATGTGGGATTTTTTCATGGGCTCGATATCTTTATTGCTGAACAGGGTGCTGTGTTCTGAGTTTGCAGGGGGCCCCAGCTTATAGAGCTGCTTTGAGCTCACCTCATGGTGATGCAGCTAGGGTTGCATTAGGATTTTTTCCCTCTTTTTGAAGTTAAACTTACCAAGTTGGAGATATTTCCAAAGAAGCCTTCTGCTCTTGAAAGGTATTTCATTCCCTAAGCGCTCTGAGCTTGTCTTTGAGAAAGGAGCTCTGTGTGTTCTGAGATGGTGGTTTCATAAACCACCCCATGCCTGGCTTGCTATCTCCTGGGACGAGCTCTTGGCCGCGTACTCAGTGAGACCCAGTTGGCGAGCTCGGGTTCTGTGGTTTTGTATGAGCAACTGTAGATGAGTGTGGTGATTGAGTCTGTGCTGGACCTGGACCCTGACCGTGCCCTGCAGAGTTTCCAGGGAGAGAAGCCCATTTTTTCTTGGGGTAGCTTAACTTTCAAAGGACATAGCTGGAAAGCACATACTCATTCAGTTGAAAGTAATTGGCAGTTTTGGGAGCACAGCGCTTTGTCCACTGGATTCCCTCTGGGTTTAGCTGAAGATGCATCAATACCCAAGTGTGTCCGAGATGCAGACATACACCAAACACAGGGGAGGAGTTGGCCGGAGGAGTATCCAGGCTCAGGCTTTGGAATTCCTTGGGGGTGGTCAGGGACAACTTGGCTGGTGGACTTGGGTTTTATCTCAAGCTTTTGACCAGCTTATTTTTTTTCCTTTTTGAAATTCAGATTGTTTTACTGTGTTTATTAAATAATTTTGCTAGACTACTCAGTGTGTGTTTGAAGATGAAAAGCCTCTGTGGGTGCCAGCTCTGACTGCTGATGTCTAAATTTCCAGAGCCCCGTCTTCTGTACGGCCATGCACAGCAGGAGCTGAGAATTCAGTAGGCGGCAGGGCCATGTTTATCTTGCTCTTTTAACAAACACAGCCGTGTTGTATGAACTCTGAATGATTGGGGCAGGTTTGCCAATGGCGGGTTTTATGATTCTCCATTATAAGAATATATTTAAATGAATGGCTTTATTGTTTTAATATGTGTGTTTATTTTAGCAAGATTTCAAAAAATGTATTGGCAGTAGAATTCCCCAGGCTGGAGAGATGGTTCAGCGGTTAAGAGTACTCACTGCTCCTCCAGAGGACCTGAGTTTGATTCCCGGATCCACAGTTGGTAACTCTAGCTTCGGGTGATCTGATGCCCTCTTCTGGCCTACAAGGCACTTGCAGTAACATGCATACATATGCACACAGACACAAACATACATACACATAAATAAAATTTCAAAAAAAATCAACAAAAAAGAAAATAGAATTTCAGATCCTTCCTACACCTGACCCCTCATCCAGTTTTTGTATTAGGAATGTCTGGCATGAAAGTGGTATTTTTCTTAAAGTGGATTAGGTGAACACATTCCTACTAACTGAAGTCCCTCCATTTATCCTGGGGTTTGTCCCTTGTGTCTGAAGGACCTGTTGGTTTTGACACGCTGTATGTTCTAGGAGTGTCCAAGGTAGCCTCACTGCCTTCAAATGTCTCTGTCTCATCTGGTCATCCCGTCTCCCTTTGTCCCTCTTCTATAAATCTGTGGTGAGCTCTGGCAGGCTTTAGGGGCCATCTTCACAGCTCCAGAATGTCCTGTGGTTAGAACCTTACCATATGACACCTTTCCAGACCACCCTCTCAGGCTACGCCCAATCCTCTTCTCACGGTTGATAGCGCTCTAGTTTTCTGAATGCTGCTGGTATTCCATTGTCTGCCTGTAGCAGGGCTGATCTATTCACCTACCGAAGATCATACCAGTTATTTCCAAATCTGGCAAATACGCATTAACATGTAGGTTCCTCTGATCATAGATTTTTGAAAACTCTCTTGGGCTTGTGTGTATATATTCCTTTTTAGCAGCGTTATGAAAGACAACATCTAGATATCATTTAGAATATGATTTTGGATCATGGGTGAGTTGTATTGCAGCAGCATGGAAGTTGAGAATGTAACATCTTCTGGTCTGGGTATCTGACAGGGAAAGACCAAGCACCCAGGTGGAGGCCTCCCTGGGTCTAGTGCTGTCCCTGTCGTCACCGGGTCAGCTCACCGACTTCCAGTCTATGGTGCCTGTCATTTGGCTTTGACGATGGCCCTGTGATGGGGATTGGGGCTTCACAACCTCTTGTTCTAGACTTCACGGGGTCTTGGAAGGGCTGAGAAGTGCGTAGGATGCAACTGGGGTGCAAAGCATTGCTCTGCTTGGTTTCAGTTGCTGTGCTGCCCGGCCTGGTCTTCCAACTACCCTGCGATCTGTCTTCTGCCTGAGCTCGGTCTCCCTCTTCCTGCTCCTCTACAGTCTCTGATGACCTGATAAGCAGAGCTGGTGGGCTCTGCCCATGCTTTCTGCAGATAGGGTCTGAGCTTCCCACCTCACCTCTTACCTTCCTGTCAACACAGTTCACACCATTTTACCATGAGACTGGTCACCCATCTTACTTGGTAGTTTCAGGATTGCAAAATGCCTCTTTCTGTTAAAACGTCCGCAGTGCTACCTAGGTTCACAAGCTCACTGTCTCTGTATCAGAATACAAGCATCATAGCACAAAACTTGTATATGTTCATGTAGGGGTGTGTGTGCATGTGTGCATGTGGAGGTCGGGGTCAATCTCGGGTGCCATTCCAAAGGTGCCACCATCTTAGTTTGTGAAACAGCATTTCTCATTGGTCTGGAGCTCACCGAGTTGCCCAGAATGACTGGCCAGAAGTGCCCAGGGATCTACCTGTCTCTGCCTCTCCAGGGCTGGGATTACAGGCATGTGCCATCTGCCCACACCCGGTCTTTTTATGTGTGTTCTGGAGATTGAGCTCGGGATGCTCTGGCACTTTTGTTTCAAACACTTCAACACCTGAGCCTTCCCAGTGCTATGGAATAATTAAAAATATTGCCTGATTCCCTTTTAATTCTCAGTGATTTTGTGGAGACGAAGGCATCAGTGTCTTTGGCAGAGTGCAGTGGAATTAGGAGAGAAGCATCCACTGCTCAGTAGCTCCCAGGGGTGGGTGTTCAGTTATTTGTAAGCACACAGCCAAAACAACGTCCTCAGCATCGAGGCCGTGCCCACAGGACAACGAACTAATGAACTAAAGCACAAGGGAGGCTCCGTCGGGAAAGATTTTATAGTCGCAACGTTGTATTTCCATCATCATGATAAATGATAGTTTATGAAAGAGATGGGTGCCGAATCGTGTGTGTGTGTGTGTGTGTGTGCGTGCACATGACAAGACCAGGATATCTAACACCTTGTTCATACAGGTGACTCTCCAACAGGGAGAAAGCCCCAAGAAGCTGGACAGGGCTTCAGCTGCGTGGTCTCTGAATGTGTCACAATGTTGCCATGAGGTATCCAGCTGGGTCCCATGAACAACTGTACCCAGGACATGGCAATCAGGCCCAATTAGAGGAACGTGTTTAAAAAGAGATCTTACATACTCCACACAAGTCATCAAAGGCAGGAGAAGTAGAAAGCTCTTTTAGGGAAGACTGAAAGAGACTAAAGAGAGGAACAGCCAGGAGTGATGCCTGGTCCCGAGTCAGATCTGAAGAGAGCAGGAAAATCTGACAGAGGAGTTTACGGGACTCACAGATGTGTACAAACTAGGTAGAGGTCAGGGAAAGAGTTCTATTCCTGTGACGTCTTCTAAATTTTGATAGATTTGCTATGGATCTGTAAGGAATGATGCACATGCTAGGAAATGGTTGTTTAAGTATTCAGGTGTAAAAGTTCCATGATGTTTACATCCTGCTCACAAATTACAGACAGGAATGGTGTGTGTGTGCGTGCGCGCGCACGCGTGTGTGTGGTGTTAAGATTGTGAGACAGCTCAGCAGTTAAGAGTGAGTACCTCTCTTGCAGAAGACCTGAATTCAGTTCCCAGCATCAGTTAGCTATGAAAACCTTTACCTGCACCTCCCAGGGATTTGAACCCTCTTCTGGCCTTTATGGGCACCGCACTCATGTGTATGTGTGCACATAAATAAAAATAAATGAATTTAAAATGGGGTCATTATGTTGGGCTAACAGTTTTTGAAATTGGCAAGGTCCAGGCTTTTAAAAAAATATTGTTTTAAAAATCCCTGCATTATTTTACCAACTCTTCAGTAAGTTTGAAATTATTTCCAAACACAGACTTAAGAAACTCTCTTGCCTACCAGAGCAGTAACAGTGTGGCAAAGTCAACCTCGATTTACAAAAGCCCGTCCTTCCAGGGAAGGGAAGCCCTCCTCTGTTGTATCAGGAACCTCCTAAGTCAGAGCTGAAGGGTGTGAACACTGGTGCACGGCGATTGCGGCCCACTCATGGTGGGCACCCATGAGAACAGGATGCATCATGGGTAGTTTTCCAGAACTCTCGGGATGACCTGGGGCAGCTTCTGGTGTAGGCTGAGGTCACAGGGAATGACGCAGGACCGACCGGCAGGGTGGCATCATTGAGGCTAGAGAAGTCAAAGGGACCAGAGACAGGTCCCCAGTGGCTCCCCCATCCTGGCTGGGGCAGAAGTTTGTGCTATAGACCCCTCTGAGGCTCCTGGGGCAGAGGGGCCCTGCGCTTGCTGTCACAGGAGCCATACACACATGGCGACCTCGCAAGGAAGGAAGGCCTGAGGTGCCATGACTATTAGGCACTGAGTGGAAGCTTTGCATTTTATTCGATTATCATCTTCACGTAATCTAGAATCACTGAAGCGTCTGACCTCAAGGTGTGCCGGGGAGGGATTTTCTATATGAAGTAGGAAGATTCTAAACCCAGGCAGCACATCCCACGGCTGGGGCTCCTGGCTGTAGAGAAAGGAGACAGTGAGTTGAACACCAGCGTTCCTCTCTCTCTGCTTCCTGCATGGAGGCGCTGTGACCAGCTGCCTCATGCCCCTGCCTCTATGCCTTCCCTTCCTCAAGCCACAATACATTCGTCCTTTCTAAAGTTGCCTGTGTTACAGTGAGAAGTAACTGTCACCATAGGTGCTTGGGGTGCAATTCTTGGTGTGCCAGCATACCAAGGGGAACCCTCCTGTTATATGTATGCACATTTCCTAGTTAGTTTCTATGTTGTCTTATGGATGGGAGCTGCAGAACGCGGCCTGCTGCAGCTTGGACTCAAGCCCCTTCCAGAGTTGACACGGTCATAAGCCTCCTCAGCCCCAAGCCTTAGCCGACATTCTTTACCCAGAATGTAAAGGAAGGCTGGTCCTGTCCCTGAAGGTGTGTGGCTTCCCCAGGACGGGGCTTGGTTTCTGTCTTCTGTGGCTTCCCCAGGACAGGGCTTGGTTGCTGTCTTCTGTGGCTTCCCCAGGACAGGGGTTGGTTGCTGTCTTCTGTGGCTTCCCCAGGACAGGGGTTGGTTGCTGTCTTCTGTGGCTTCCCCAGGACAGGGCTTGGTTTCTGTCTTCTGTGGCTTCCCCAGGACAGGGCTTGGTTGCTGTCTTCTGTGGCTTCCCCAGGACAGGGGTTGGTTGCTGTCTTCTGTGGCTTCCCCAGGACAGGGCTTGGTTGCTGTCTTCTGTGGCTTCCCCAGGACAGGGCTTGGTTGCTGTCTTCTGTGGCTTCCCCAGGACAGGGGTTGGTTGCTGTCTTCTGTGGCTTCCCCAGGACAGGGCTTGGTTGCTGTCTTCTATCCTATGGCTGAGAACCAGGAGGCCAAATCTGTCTCTGTGGTGATCTGTAGTCACTCATGAATGCCTTTGTTCCCTCTGAGGTGTGTGGTTATAAAAGGACCCTAGGTGGCTTGTAGGACCTACTACTCTGGTTCTGGATGAGGGATAGCAGTGCTTGAATACGGATCTCAGGCTTGGGGAGGAGGCTGGCAGAAGGGCACCTTGCTCACCCGCCATCCTTTGCGGTAGATCCGGGCTGCAGGAGAGGGGTGCACCAAACAGCTGAGAGAGTAGCGGAGAGCGGTGGCCCGTGGAGAAGGGGAAGAAGGTGATGCTGAGATGAGACTGATGGGGACTGTGAGCCATGGGGAGACACTTCCCCAGAGATGCTGGTACATTGCAGGGTCCTGCAACACCATTGGAAGGAGGTCAGCATGACTCCAGAGGTGGTGGCTGGGAGCAGGGCCACCCCGGCAAGGCTTTATCAGGAACAATGGGGTGTGGGGTTGAGGGAAGAGCCTGGGACTGACAGTGTTCAAGCTAAATAATGTCTCATATGACACCAACGTTCAAAAATGTCATTCAGATGAAAGGCACATGCTAAATCTGTCTCTGTGGCTGCATTCCATGTAAATTGGGTCATACCACATAGATGCTTTGTGACTGGCTTGTTTTGTTCAAGTGCTTGTATCTGTTTTTCTAGTTCATTCTTTCTGGGCTCAGGTAGTGGTCCACTGACTGGGAAATGACACATTGTACATCCATTCGTCAATGGGGATCCTGGTTCACCCAATCAAGAGATCCTCTAAGCCTGGTGTGGACAGCAGCCACAGCAAGGCAGTGACCAGAAAGAGTCCCAGGGGCCTGGGGGAGGGGTGAAGACAGACTTTGACAAGACAGCAGTGAGCTGTGTATGGTGTGATGTATGATATGTGTGTGTGGTGTATACTGTGTGTGATGTGTATGTTGTGCATGTGCACAGTGTGTGTGTGGTATGTGGTGTGTTGGGTGTGTGTGGCATGTATGATATATGTGTGTGGAGTATAGTGTGTGTATAATATGTGTAGTGTACATGTGTATGGTGTGCATGTGTGGTGTACATAGTATGTATGTGTATGCTGTGTGTGATGTGTGTGTGGTATGTGATGTATATGGTGTGTGTGGTGTGCATAGTGTGTGTATGTAGTGTGTATGATGTATGTTGTGTGTGTATATGTTGCGTGTGTGATAAGTATGGTGTGTGTGGTACACATAGTGTGTGTATATGTAAAGTGTATGTTGTGTGTGTGGTGTGGGGTATGTATGGTGTGTGGTGTGCATAGTGTGTGTATGTAGTGTGTATGATGTATGTTGTGTGTGTATATGGTGTGTGTGGTATGCATAGTGTGTGTGTATGTAAAGTGTATGTTGTGTGTGTATGTTGTATGTGTGGTGTGGGGTATGTATGGTGGTGTGCAAGTGTGTAGTGTATATGATGTATGTTGTGTGTGTATATGGTATGTGTGGTAAGTATGGTGTGTGTGGTGTGCATAGTGTGTGTGTATGTAGTGTGTACGGTGTGTGTACGGGGTGTGTGTGTGCTCCCTTGATGTGGGTCTTTGAGCTATGTGATGGTCATTGTGGGTGAACCCTATATAAGTCCCTGTCCCCAGAGCCTCCATCTGGTTTGCCCTAGCCCTCTGAGCATGCTCTCTTTAGAATGAGAGCAGACGGTGAGTGATGTCTGCAGAGTGAGGGTGTCCTGCATGCACGCACCCGGATAGGGGTGTGAATGTAACTTTCCTCTGTGGCTTGTGGCCTTTGACCTCAGAGAAGCAGGACAATGGGCCCAGCCAGGAAGTGAGCAGGAAAGGCCACTTCTGCCAAGGTCTCCTCAAGGGAACTTCTGTTCTGCATCCTGCTGGGAAAACTGCACAGGGTTGTGCTCTAAATGGGGCTGGAGAGACAAAACAAAACAAAACAAAACACCAAACCAAATCAAAACAAAACAAAATAAACAAAAAAACCACCCAAAACCAAACCAAAAACCCCTCTGTGAGGAACAGAGTGGAGTGGCCTGCGGTGTAGACAGAGTCTATGTCAGGAACAGAGTGGAGTGGCCTACGGTGTAGACAGAGCCTCTGTGAGGAACAGAGTGGAGTGGCCTGCAGTGTAGACGGAGCCTCTGTGAGGAACAGAGTGGAGTGGCCTGCGGTGTAGACAGAGCCTCTGTGAGGAACAGAGTGGAGTGGCCTGCGGTGTAGACAGAACCTCTGTGAGGAACAGAGTGGAGTGGCCTGCGGTGTAGACGGAGCCTCTGTGAGGAACAGAGTGGAGTGGCCTGCGGTGTAGACGGAGCCTGTGTCAGGAACAGAGTGGAGTGGCCTGCAGTGTAGACTGAGCACCTCCTACCTCACAGGGCCAACTTTTCTATGGAGTGGGTTCCTGGGTAGGTCAGGGTCCTTCCTGGGCCATGGCTTTCAGGTCTGTGTAGTGGAGAAAATTCAGAGAATCCCCCAGGAACACCATTGGAGGCTGGAGTTGGGAATTCCTGAGTGACGGGTGGTTGTTATTGCTAAAGCGCAGAACCTTCTTAGAGACTCAGAGGAAGTGAGGCTCCAGGGGACTGGAGAGGCCCCTAAAGGCTCAGGCATGGTTTATGCTCTACTTAGGCTGGGCAGGTGGTGGCCACTGGACCACTGGACGGTTCCTCTCCTCCTTTCTGCCATCTTCACTTTCCCTCCAGATGTGAGGGGGCTCCCATTGGGGCTGCAGGTGTGCAGATGGAAGAGGAAGGAGTAGAGGAGAATACAAGAGCCTTAGAGGGTGTCAGAGTCTTGTCGGTGGGGCTGGCAGCAGCTTAGGGGTGCAAACTTGGAGTCCACAGGCCTAGCTTCTTTTCTGCCAGATCAGCCCATGCAGGCAGCCGCTGGCCTGTTCCCCTCCCCTCCCCCACGCTCTTTGGAGCTCACTTCCTGAGCACCTGGCTTTGGGGGTAGGTGGCTTCTGTGAGAACCGAGACCTGATCTCACAGCTTTGAAGGCCTGTCTCTGGAGCAGGTCCACTGGGGGCTGTCACCACTTTGATCCACTTCCATAAAGTCCCCCACCCCCTGTGTACCCAGTCTTTCTTAGCCCCCAGCTCCCCGTGAGTCCTAGGAGAACTGTCTGCCCCACTACAGTCAAGGCACAGCCTATGTAGACAAGCCTGGGCAAGGCTTCTTGTTAACCCAGGGATACAGCTCTGTAAGTCCAGGGCTGAGGAAACCCAGGGCCACAGCTCAAGTCCAGTGTCGAGGTTCCTGTATCCACAGGGGTTTCCTGGGCTCACCTAGATTTCTCTGCAGAGGCAAAAGCAAACCCTCTTGGAAAATGTATCTCACGGATAATACCCCAGTCACCCCAGCCTAGCGACACTCCCAAGGGTACGTACTGCTAAGGGTCAGTTTGTGCTTGGAAGATTGACAGTTGGACTGGATTGGGAGGGATTGGGTCATTCAGCGCCATGCAGCTTACGGGCAATGGCCTGAGCATCCGTGGGCAGACCCAAAACTGATCAAAGGGGACACATCTTTTCTCTTCGGGTGATGGGTGGGTTTTGTTGATGGAAAATGCCCTTCTATGTTGTCTGTGAGGGGCTCATTTGGCCCCATATCCAGTTGCTCTATTGCTGTGTGCTATTGTTACAGAGTGAGCAGGAGGCGTGTTTGCAGGAAGGTGCAAACCTTCAGCCTGCAGCTGGAGGCAGGAGGAGATAAAGTCTGAGTGACACCTCTAGTCATCAGGGCAGGATGTCACCAGGTAATGGTGCTGCCTTTGATGTTGGGTCTCCCTCTTCTCTCTCCCTGGTCCCCAGACAGCCAGGTAGGTTAAGGGAGGCACTTGGCACACAGCACATGTGTCACATAGGACATTCACCACATGCAGGACAAATGTACCCCACATGGGATACATTGTATGTGCATGTGTGTATGTGTACTGCACACAGGACATGCTGCACACACAGGACACAGACTGAACACAGCGTACATATCACACAGGGCATGTACCATAAGCAGAGTGCATGTACCATACATAGGACACAAACGGCATACAATAAGATCTTATGTGTGTGTGTATGTGTACTGTACAAAGGACACACTGCACACATAGGACACACTGCACACATAAGACACACTGTACACGTAGGACACACTGCGCACATAGGACACACTGTACACGTAGGACACACTGCGCACATAGGACACACTGTACACGTAGGACACACTGCACACATAGGAGACACTGTACACGTAGGACACACTGCGCACATAGGACACACTGTACACGTAGGACACACTGCACACATAGGACACACTGCACACGTAGGACACACTGCGCACATAGGACACACTGCACACATAGGACACACTGCACACGTAGGACACACTGCACACGTAGGACACACTGCGCACGTAGGACACACTGCACACATAGGACACACTGCACACATAGGACACACTGCACACATAGGACACACTGCACACATAGGACACACTGCACACATAGGACACACTGCGCACATAGGACACACTGCACACATAGGACACACTGCACACGTAGGACACACTGCACACGTAGGACACACTGCACACATAGGGCACACTGTGCACATAGGACACACTGTACACGTAGGACACACTGTGCACATAGGACACACTGCACACGTAGGACACACTGCACACATAGGGCACACTGCGCACATAGGACACACTGTACACGTAGGACACACTGCACACATAGGACACACTGCACACATAGGACACACTGCGCACATAGGACACACTGTGCACGTAGGACACACTGTACACATAGGACACACTGTACACATAGGACACACTGAACACAGTGCATACACAGGACAGACTGCACAGCACACACAGGGCACACTGCAGACAGGAGATGTACTGTATACCCACCACATATCACAGAGAGGATACACACTGAGTACAGAGCACATGTTACATATGGATCACAAACTGTGTGCAGATAGTACAGCCTCTCAACCCTGAGAGCAGAGGGTTGAAAAGTGAGCACCCTCCTGAGAGCATAAAGGCCAAAGAAAAGTGGGGATGAGGAAAGGTGCATGGTCATTTTTATTATTAAAGTTATAGCTACCTTTATTATAAATGTATCTTCTAACATGCATATAAACTAAGTGTTGCTTGTAGAAAAAATCTAGAAACGACAGAAGAATAAGGGAAAAAACAAAGATCATTTTGAACGCTGCCAGGAACTGATAACTCTTGGAAAGTCAAATGCATCTCTCTAGTCTCGATGCATGGATGCACTCTAACAGACATGGAACCCCCCCCCCTTCATACAGATCTCAAAGACCACCCTGCCGGTAATAGTATGCTCCTCTTGTGTGAATGTCAAATCCCATGGCAGGTGTCTTCCCATGTCTTTGGAAACATGGACTTCAGGAGCCCTTACCATCCCTTTGGAGAGCTAAGCTGCCTATTGTCAAAACATCCAGGCTTGTCTTTGGACATAGAGCAAACTCTGGGCTCTAAGTGTCCTCATCTGTCAATTGGAAGGACCCGCCTTAACTCAGGTGACTGCTGTGGCTTTAATGAATATTTAGGCCTTACAGTTCGCACTGAAGGATTGCTACCTTACTCAAATGCCTTGTGAAACTGAGTTAATTACTATAATTTGTTCATTTGGGGTAATTAGCACTCTGTGAATAACTTATCTGGGGTCTGAAGATGAGCCAAGGATTGGCAGTCTCCAGGGGGCTGCCATAATCAATCACTGCTGCTGGCCGATCACGTGGGCCAGGCGGGAGGGGAGAAGGACGAAGGGAGCCTCCGTCAGCTCCTTGTTTTCCTTTGTCTTCCTGATTCTAATCTAGTACAAATAGATAGTTCACCAAGACTTTCATCCAGGCCTTTCAGAGGACAAAATGAGAATGTTTCGTTGGGTTTCTGTAATGGGCACAGCACTTGTCTCGGGTTCTTGGGACAATTTCAGGTGTGATAAATTAGACCCTCAACACTGTGGAGTAGGAGGAAGAGGTGGCCTAGAGCGTGTAACAGATGAGCTGCACACACACAGGTTGTGGTTTGGAGAGATGTCTGTAACATCTGTGTGGAGAGGGATCATGACCCCCATCCCATCCTCCAGTGTCGGGACACATGCTTTGACAGGTCTATTTCGGTCTATGGAACAGTTACATAAAGGCAAAGAGCGGAGTGTTTGTTGTGGGTTCAGTCTTGGGAAGTCCAGGTCACGGGGTTATGGTGCATGAAGGAGTGAGGCCTTCTGCTCTGGTCCTTCATGGGAATTCTCAAGGCTTATTGCTGTTTTCTGGAACATTCAGCATCTGGCTGTAGAAGTATCAGAAATACCAGAGCCATGAAGATAAGACCATGATTGCCATATGGCCTCTTCTTAACAACCTTGTCCCCTGTGGCCTAGCTTCTATGGACCTCCCCTCTCTATGTGGTGGGAGGGGCAATGAGCTGGTGCAGAAGTCAATTCCTAGTTCCGAGTTTGTCTAGGGACACAATTTAAATCTATCTTCGTCGAGGCTACGGACGGTTGACTGATCCAGCTGTGGGTTGGGACCCAGGGCCTAGGGAAGCAGGCTTAGGCAAGAATGTGTCTCATAGTTTCCTCCGTGTCCTCTAAGGATTTCTTCTGTAGCCATGATTACCCATTGAATTTGCTCTCAGACTTTGGGAAAAATCAGGATCATTTCAAGTCCTTACATAATGCTTGACCCTCTGCCTCCATAGCACAGGTTTAACTGGTAATGAGCAAATCAAACTGCTTCTGCAGATTTTAGACTGAGCTAGCACAGTACAGTCTTACACCCTACCCTCTGGGTTTGTGTGTGTGGGTATGTACATATGTGCACATGGGTACACATATGTGCATGTGAAGGCCAGAAGTTGGCATTGGATGCCATCCTCAACTGCTCTTCCCCTTGACTTTTGGACAGCATCTCTCACTGAACCCAGAGCTCACTGATAGGCTAGAGCTGGCCAGAGAACATCAGAGACCCACCTGTCTCCACCCACTCCCCCAAGGCTGGGGTTACAGGTATGTGAGATCATGCCTGGCTCTTCTGCGCTGCTGAGGATCAAAATGCAGGTCTTCACGTCTATAAGACAAACCCTTCACCAACTGAACTCTTTCCCAGCCTCCTCCTCAGATCCTGAAACACTGACTAGTTCATGCCAAGCTTTGACTAAAGATACTAGCTTGTCTTCATTTTACCTGATTATATTAGGTTGAGAAGGCCAATGCTCCAAATTTCCTTTATCCCTGGGAATGGTGGACTAATAGAAAATTTAAATGTTGTATGAATTTCTTCCCTCATTTCCTAGAACTGACATCTCCATTGTGGGAATGTACATATTTAGGACTTAGACAACCCACTGGAGGGGTTCAGCCAGATCATTCTAGAATGTCCATCTATATATTTTAAAATTAAACCTTGTTAGGGGATATAGTTCGTCATTGTGGCAGGACCATGAGACTGGCTGATCACGCTGTCAGGAAACAGAGGGAATAGGAGGCAGGGTCCAGCTTTAAAACCTTAAGGCCCGACTTCAGTGGTGACTTCCTCCAGCTAAGCTCCACCTCTGAAAGGTTCCACAACCTTCCCAAACAGTGCCAACAAGGGACCAAGCATTCAAAATACATGTATTCAATTCAATGACTCCATCAAGCCAAGGGGCTTGACGTCTCTGTGACAGCACATTGTCATCAAATGAGAAATGATCCAGTCAAGAGGCCAAAGTGGCAGCAGAGACAAGGCTGTCATGCAATGGTAGATCCCACTGGGGAACATAAGAAGAAATACTTGGCCAGGATCATGGCGGGCTTGCACAGTCTACTCCGGTGCACGGGGAACGTGGCAGTGGTGTGTGTTTGAAGATCTCAGAAGAGCAAAGTGGAGAAACAGGAGACGTTCAGAGACTAGAATGAGGTGGGGCAGGCAGCACCCCATAGAAATGGCAGGTTAGTGGAAAGAAGAAATAAGGGTTTTGACTGGACAACCTGACATCCAGACAGACCTGATAGGAGACAGAATGTGGCTGTGGCTGCTTAGCATGGTGACCCCGAGATGCTGAGTGGAGACTGGGTGGCTTCCCTGGGTGGGTTGGGTGGATGGGACCCACTGTTCCCTGACGCTCTTACTGCCCTGGAGAGATCTGCTGAACTCAACATGAAGGGAGGTCAGACATTCTTAGGAGCTCAGGCCTCCAGTTCTCACACAGGGAGCTGGGAAAACTTTTGTGGTAGAAAGAGGGGCGGTGGTCCCCTTCCCCAGACCTCATCCCCTCTACATACCCCCACAACCTCTGACCTTTGCCTTCTTCCCCAGTCTAGTGTTTCATGTGTGAGTTGAAGGGATGGGTCTGGGCTTCCCTGGTACCCCCGAGCTCACTGGGTCAGTGCTCATTTAGCCTCTGTCCCAGGTAAGGGTCCTTCTTCAGCCTCGGCGTCTGGGGACGCAGAGAAGGAAAGCTGCGGCCCCAGGCCTGCTCTAACCAGTGTGTGGCTCTGCCCAGGTCACCTCCCTTTTCCGGGTTTCAGTTTTGTCATCTGTGAAATGAGGTTAATGGCAGGGTTTTGGCTTGTTTGTTGTTTTCAGTCTCAGAGGTGGTTGGGAGGATGAGACAGAGCTGTACCGTGCCTGGCGTTTAGTGAATGACATCAGCTCTAGGGACAGCAGTGATGACATCACACAGGATCAACATTGGGATGTAGCCACCTGCTGGCACTCGAGGCATTATCTGAATGGCCCGAAGAACCCATTCCAAATGAGACATGTGCAGGAATGCCGTGTGTTCAGAGGACAACGTGTGGCATGAGAGAGGGTTCTGGGCTCCACTGCCATCAGCTGAATAGTAGATTGCAGGGGGGTGCGGGCTTCTGTTGTGTTCTCACTCCCAGGAAGCTTGCTGCATTCAGCTTGTACTGTATGACTCAGGAAGTCTGGAGTAGGTCCAGGAGCTTGTACTTGTGATGGGCACCAGGGGAGGCTGACACTGCTGGACCAGTGTCACCGCGGGCAGATTCTAGCTTAGACTCCAACACCGTGACCCTCTGAATATGAGTAAGTCTTGCGTCAGACTGAAAGGGTGAAGGATGATGGGGTTTCGCACATCTAAAACCCCAAATTAGTCTTTCTGTGTGTGTGTGTGTATGTGAGCATGTAGAGACCAGAGATCAACTGGGGTGTCTGTCCTTCGGTGCAAGCACCTTGCTTTTTGAAACCGGGAGCCTGGGGCTTGTGGATTAGGCTAGGCTAGCTGGACAGTCAGAGAATCCCAGGAGTCTGCTTGTCTCTGGCACTGGGATGATGAGTAGGCTCCCCCATACCCAGCTTTTACACAGGGGCTTATGCTTGGTTGTCAAGCACGTCACCAACTGAGACATCACTCCCATGAGGTCTTCCTCTATGAAAACTGTCTCCCAACTGTGAACATGGAAGTAGAATAATTTTCATAGTTATATTATGGCTGAAGTAAAATTACAAGCAGCTCCCTTGCCACCAAACAATATCCAGCTATGGAACACAGCTGGAAACTTTCTTCTAATATGCAGACTCTTCTTAGCTTCATATTCTGCACCCTGAGTGGCTGCGAGGAGTCATTCCATGACGAGGGTCTGGTGGCTTGAGGCTCCACACGGGGGCCCCCACACCGGGCTCTTAACGGTTGTCCCCTGCTCCTCATGGGTGGAGTCGGTTGGCAGGCCTCTCTGCTGGCAGGGGAAGGTGGGAGCAGGATGGCATGGGGGTGGGTGGGAGGCTGCTGGGCTTGCCTGAGCTTTCCTGTCATTCTAGTCTGCTGCTCAGAACCTAAATTTAGTGCCAGCTAAGTAAAGGGATATTTTCAGGGCCAAAGGAGGTGAGAGTGGCCACGGGGACAGGGTACTGCTTGCCTTCGCTCAAAATTCCTTATTCTTTGGGTCATTTTGCTGAGGGATGGTAGGTTCCTGGGGAATCATGGGGGTTGAAATCAATAAGGAAGCAAAGCCCCTGACTGAGGATGAGTTAGAGAGAGGGGCCTGCTGTCTGAGTAGAGGAAGTAGAGAAGCAGGGTCTTCCATGCTTCTCACTCTGCGAACCCAAAGCAAGGCAGTGGGCTCTTTCCAGGCACCTGCTGCCCTCTCTGTGGGTGGGACTCACTGCCTGGTGGCTGTTTTCTGCCCTCACACTGTTTCCTGACTGAGGCAGGGCTCTGAGGAGTAGGGAACAGCTGGCAAACTGGGCTGTGGCTGAGAAGAGTTTTTTACCACATCGCTCACAGGCTACATCAACTCCTCTCGTCACCCTCCATGTTCCCAGTGACCAGGGGCCTTGTTCCATGTGTTAAAATCTAGAGGCCCAGCTAGGGACACTCCCCCCTTCCCCACTGCAGGCTTCTTGGGCTTCTGCGGGAGACATGTGACTCTGGAAGACCCAGCTGCTATTCAGTCTTCTGAAATGGGATTCCTGGGGGTTAGAAGAGTGGGCTGTGGGGATCCCAGGAATGTGTCAGTGGTACACCTCAGCAAGCATCATCGGCTGCTCTCTAGGTACAGACCACACCAGATGTGGGGTGTCCCATCCCATCCTGGGTCACACCCTAGTCCGTAGCCTTTGACAGCTTTCGGTACTGTGTGACATTTGAATGAGTGCTTAGATTATCCGTGGCAAGCAACAGTGAGATTTCTGTGGCTGTGGAAGGTGGTGGTTGTCTTCTGCATGCATGGAGGAGTCTTAGGAGTCTTGGCCCTTGGTGTCGGGGAGGACGAGAGGTTTGCATGGAATGGAAGGACAGGATGAGGTATGGCAACCCAGGCTCATGTCCCCCAGCCTTCCAGACAGATGGTCAACGGCCTCTTCTCGTCACCTCCATCCTTTGAGATGTACAAGACGCTTCTTGTTTTAAGGTTACGTGTTTAGGGGAGATGGTCGTAGGATGTTTCTAGATGTGTTATAATGTTCCCTGAAATTCATGTCCTCACACAGCTTATGAATGTGACCCTGTCTGGAAGGATGACATGTTGGATTAGGATGGCCCTAAGTTCAATGACTGATATCCTCAGAACAAGAGAACGGGAGCAGCCGTGTTGGGAAGGGAGTCAAAGGGTTGGGTGGTGTGGCTGCCAGCAGGTGACCGGTGGTAACTGAAGCTCGGAGGGCCGGAAGGAGGGTTCTCTCCTGAGTTTCACTGCCCCATCCATATCCTTATTCTAGACTTCCTGCCTCCACACTGTGAGGGAATGGATCTTTCTGTGAGTCGAGAACAGCAGAATTCCTACTTGATTGTGGGGACCCTAGGAATGCATCCAGCCTGGAAGCCCTTTCTGCAGGCTGCCTGTGAGAAAGCACAGGAGATGTGCTCTAGTGTCTGGTAGGGAAGTGGCCCCAGGCCCCCAACCTTCCCCTTATCTTCCTCTGCGCTGGCTTCCGCTGTGGGGCCAGCGCAGCTGCAGGCAAGGCCTCTTCAGGCCAGGAACTCAAGAGGAAGCCTAGTGGTGGCTCCTGTTCCAAGTCAGATAGGAATCTTGGCTGTGGCAGAGGCTCTTTTCCTTTGTATTGCCTGTGTTCCAGAGATAAGGGAGAGGGAAGGAGAGAGAGCTGGCTCCAGTGCAGAGGAAGCCATGGGAAGTCCCAGAGAAACAGCCTTCCAACGGATGAACCAGGCTTTGCAAAGGGGGCTGGAGTGAGAAACCCACATCACCACAATTCTGCTTTTTACCAACCACACGACCCAAGCAGCACATCCCTCCCAGATGCCCCTGTTTCCTCAGCTCAGAGGACACGGGGCAGCTGATTGACGCACAGACCAAGTCCTTGGCGAGGTTATGGGAGGCCCTGGTGCAGAGAATTCTGAGAATACAACCTCATGCGTAACGACAGCTACCAGGGCACACAGTGACGATGTGGTTGTCTTGGTAACGGATGCTGCTGTTTGGGAAATTACTATAGCCAGTGGTCAGGATCATGGTATTTAACGCTGAGTCCCTCGGTTGGCTCTCTTCTCTCCAAGGTTGTTGGTAAGATGATCACTGTGACGAGAGCCTGAGAGAAACAACCTAAAAGGAGAAAGAACTTCTGTTCCAGAGGGCTCTCCCACAGTTCCCTTGCCCCACTGCGATGGGCTCGCAGGGACCATTGTGGTGGCACCAACATGTGCTGGCAGAGGCTACTCCCTGTGTGCTGGCTGGGAAGCAGAGGGATGAGGACACCAATGGCTACATCTTTTACACCCCCCAGTTCGATCCCCTTCAGCTGGTTCCCACCTCCTAAAACTTCCACTGCCTCCCACCACCTCTCCAGATAGCCTGGTCAGTTGGAGACCTAGCTCCCACATGTGATCCAGTGGAGGACACTTCATGTGCAGAGCGTGATAAGAGCATCAGCTCGTACTGCAGATCAGCCAGGCTGCCCACATGGCCTCACTGATCCATCACTTTTGTGCCACATGCTTCTCTGACATGAGGAAGGGGCACAAGGCATGTGACCAACTGTCTGAATCACAGCGACCTTGAAGTCCAGATTTAAGAAGGTGCCGGGCATTTCTTGGGCTTGGAGCTCCAGCAAACAACCTCTATCTATAAGACATTTGTCAAATTGAGTAAGCAGGGTCCATCCTCCACCCTGCTTCCTGGAAACAGGCCCTTCCAGAATAAAACCCTGAAAGGAGAAGGGCTAGAGAAGGCAGAACCAGTGGCCATGGTCACACCATTTACTAACTAGCCTATTGTCTTTCCACATCCCCTTATTCAGGAATGGCCTTGGGACTTCTCAAACACCTGCTTCAGCACTGTAAGAAAACAGCCTCTCTTTGTCTAGCTAGGTGATGTCAGTGGGCCTTGGGCCCACTTCTTCGGACCACACGGTTTCTCCCTCCCCACTCTCTCACAAGGGTCCTTCGAAGTATAATTCTACTGTCCGTGGGTTTGGGCCCAGCTGGTACTGCCTGCCAGCACTGCTCTGACATCAGAACTGGATAAAAGACACAGAAAAAACCAAACCAAAACAAAACGACTACAGACCAGCATCCCAGTCGAATACAAACATACAACAAATACTTGCAACAAAATACTTGCAAACGGAATATAGGCACACTTCGAAATGATCGTTCACAATGACTAAGTTGTGTTTATCCCAGAGGTAGAGGGATAGTTCAACATACGAGAATCAACAAATGTAATATAGCTTATATAAGAAAAAAAAATCACATGATTCTCTCAACAGATGCAGGAAAGGCCTTCGACAAAGTACAACATTCCTTCATGATAAAATGTCCTAGAGATTCTAAGGTTGGAGGCAATATGCCGTAACATAATAAAAGTCATATAAGACACACGTATAATATAATCCCACAGCCAACATTACACTAAACAGAGAAACACCCAAAGCAATTGTACCAAAATCGGGGAACAAGGTAGGGATGCCCACGCTCTCTGTTCTAATTCAGCTAAGTGCTCAGAGTCTTACAGCGGTAAGATAAGTGAGGGAAATAGAAGAGGCACCAACAGAATCCTGTTTATAGATGTGATGTTTGGCAGGAGACCCTAAAGACTTGACCAGAAAACAGCTAGATCTGGCCGGCACTTTCCGCCAAGGGGCAGGATCCAAACTGACATAGCAAAATCAGCAGTCTCGCTATACACCAATGACAGATATTGAGAAAGAAACCAGGGAAACAGTCCTGTTTACAATAGCTACAAAAAAAAAAAAAAAAAGAAGAAAGAAAAAAGAAAAAATACCTGGAGTGAACCCATCCGAGGAGTTAAAGAGCCGCTAACCGGAAACTTGAAAACCCCCAGGAAGAGTTGAAGGAGACACTAGGTGATGGAAAGACTGCCCCAGCCCACAGATTGGTAGAATATGACTCTAAAGTGACCATCCCACCAAAGCAATGTCCACAGTCAATGTAAGGCCTCATTGCTGCCGTGCTTCCCAGAAACACAAAGGACCTGGACGGCCTGAACAGTCTCCAGCTTCCTGTGACCTCTTGTCTCCTCAGAGCTGAGGCCACACTGCCTGGGTGTCTGGCCCAGGTGTAAAAGAATGCCAACAGTGCCCACCTGGGACATAGCACCGACTCTGCCCTCAAATGACCCTGCACATCACTTGAGCTCTGACCTAAGCTAACCTACTTAATAACCTTTGGCCCCAGGTAACTTTCTTAACATTTTGAAAGACAAAGATTTTTTTCCCCTTTATCTGGCAGATATTTTATCTGCTGCTGAAAAGATTAAAGTCTGGTGTATACGAATACCTGAGAGATTCTGCTCCCGAGAAGGAGATCCAGGATCCACATTAGCACCCATGAGCCTGGCCTGGGGCAGCCATACCTGGTACCTGTGAAGAACGTGGCATGGCTGTAGCTCAAGACTGCGCACACAATGTTATCATCCTCAAAGGGAAACACCCGAGCTTTTATCTTATCATCCAGGCTTCATCAGCACAGAGGCTCTCTGTATTTATTTTATCGCTTCTGTGTTTCCTCATCCCTGACCCAAGGTCCAATGCAGTCAGCTGATGGTGTCATTAGAACCCCAAATGTCATCAAATACCTGACCCGGCTGGTTTGGGTTGGGCCACCAGAAGCTGTGTCAGTGATTAGCTGTAGAGATTCAACAGCGAGCTGGCTTCCGGGCCACCAGATGGGATCAGGATTTCCCTGGGCATGCCTTCTTCCCAGCCTTGCTATTCTGTTGACACCAGCCCCCTCTGTGCCGTATGGGCTTCCCCTCCCTTCAGTCCCCAGGCAACACGGTAAAGGGAAGGTGCTGGGCCTTCTGGATCTTCTGCCAGGCCACACCTTAGTTAGCCCTGCTTATCTGCAACAAGCCCGTCAGGACTCCACCCGGAAGCAGCAAGAAGGGAATCTTGGGATTTCACTGTCCAATGGAATAATTATAGGCCAGAGTCTCCTATTTGTTTATTTATTTCTATGGTGTTTTTGAGACAAAGTCTTGCTTTATGTCCCTGGCTAGCCCGGCACTCACTATACACCCTAGGTTGGCCTTAATTCATGGCCGTGCTCATGGCAAACTCTTCCGGGAGACTGTTTTCCGGTGATGTCCACCTGGCTCTGACGCTGGCTGACGGCCCCTTCCTTCCACTTCTGACCTTCTGTTGCTTCTGCAGTGTGTGAAGGTTCCGTACAGCTCAGGGCTCATGTGATCATCTCGGCCTCCCCTGGAGAATACCTAACACATCCCTTCCACATCCCCACCTTGATGTGAAGCTTCTTTGCCATGTAAATGAACACAGTCACAGGTCTCAGAGATTAGGATGTGGCTGTATTGGGGGGTACATTTTTTTTCAACTACCACAAAAAGATTGCAATGTGACATAAAATTGGGCGTGTATATCTGCGGTTAGAGTGCAAGCCTGGGAAAGTAGTTCTAGATGAGGGGAGGTGGGGGAGGGGCAGCATGGGAGCTAAGTGTGGAAAGGAAAGTGCTCGGATGATGATAAAGGGTGGGATAAACCTACTTGTAACATCAGCAATCTATTATCTGTCTATCATCTATGAATCTATCATCTGTCAATCACCTTTGTATCTATCATCAATCTACTTTTCACCAATCTATGTATCTAAATTTTGTCATTTTGAGACAGGGTCTCACCATGTAGTCCAGGCTAGTCTAGGACCTGTGACAGTCCGCCTGTCTCATCCTTCAGAGTGTGGGATCACAGTCCTGTCCACTCTAGCCTGACCCTGGCTATCTTTCAGATATTCCTCAAAATGCTGAGGATGGCAGTGCATACCTGAAATCCCAGCACCTTGGCTGAGATGAAGCCAAGCATTCCTAGAGCGGGCTGGCCAAAGCCATGAGTAAACAGGTATTTCTGCAATGTGGGTAGGCAGAAGTTTCTCTCAGCTGACTCCATCTGAATGGGGGGTGGGGGTTTCAGTTTGTTGTTGCCTCCCAGGTACACCCATGGGGACTGGGATTTGCTTAAGTCAATGCTCCCTTGCAAATGAAATGAAAGCAAGATTTTTATCAGGCCTAGGAGGCAAACTGCAGAAACAGCTGAAGTCTACTGCTTTGGTTACCCAGCCAGAGCGGCAAAACCGAGACCCAGCTCTTGGCTTTGAGGGGTTGAGAGTAGAGGAAATCAGAGATAGAAGAAGAAGGAAGAGAGTCTCCTGAACCAAGAGCACTTCAAGGGGGAAGGTATGGTCTATGCCCAGGGTTACACCAAGCATGCATTTAATGAAGGTTACAAATGCAGGGGAGGCACAGGCCTGGTTGGCCTGTGTGTGAGGGACTGTAGAAGGCAGGATGCTTGTCAAAGCACAGGCAATTCTTTGAGGAGAATCAGAAAAATGACAGCAACCATATCTTATCCTAGTCAGTGAGTCTTGAGACCTTGAAATCTTCGAGACATCCCATTTCTACATATAGTACACATACACGCACATGCACAAACACAAACATACAGTGTGTGCGTGTTTGTGTGTGTGTGTGTGTGAGAGAGAGAGTCAATATACATGCAGAGAACAAATACATGTTACCTCTCCCATCTTAACTCACAGAATTGATAAAATCAGTGAAAAGATTAAATGAGAAGTTCCACAGTCTGCCTTCCCAGTCCTATGAGCTTCTCTGAGATTTGCTGACTTCCGTGCAGTTTGGGGCTGTGGCAGTTTGGGAACACGTGGAGCTAGGAACACAGGGAGTGGCAGAGAGAAGGATGTGTGCAAAGACCTCAGACACCATGAGTACACAAGAATATGCTACTTCATTTGTTCACAATCAGATGAGGAAATAAGAGGAAGGAAATATGACCACATTGTATCTCAGAGCTCAGGATTTCAAGGAAGAATTTTCCAATGACTAAGGCTTCTTTTTAGTTCATTTTTATATGCATTTGAGCACATAGCATCAGTCCTAGGCCCTGACTCATTGATATGTTCTTCATCATCTATCCATCCATCCATCCATCCATCCATCCATCCATCATCCATCCATCCATCCATCCATCCATCCATCATCCATCCATCCACCCATCATCCAACCATCATCCATACATCTATTCATCATCCATCCATCATCCATCCATCATCCATCAATCTATTCATCATCCACTCATTCGCCCATCATCTATCCATCATCCATCTATCCAACCATTCATTCATCTGTCATTATCTATCCATCATTCATCTATCCATTTATCATCTATCTATCACCCACCTCTCCATCCATCCATCCATCCATCCATCCAGCCATTCATCCCTTTAATAATATGATGAAAGACTAGGTAGATGGTTCAATCAATAAAATATTTACTATGCATGCATTTAAATCTGAATTGGATTCCCAGAACCCAGCTGATAAAAACGGGGTATGGTAGTGCATGCTTGTAATTCCAGAGACATGGGGATAGAAACAGGCAGATATCTGGAGCTTGCTGGCCATCCAGCCTAGCCTAGTCATCTCCAAAAAACCAAAATGCTTCCCTCTGAATCTAAAGACCAAATCAAAGCCCACAATAAAACAACAAAGTAGACTGCATCTTGAGGAATGACAGCTGAGCCTAATCTCTGGTCTACACACACACACAAACACACACACACACACACTAAAAATAAAAGTGTTTTGACATCTGTGATTGAGTAATTCATCATGGTCCCTCAACAGATAATGGCATCTTCTCATAGAACACCCAGCCCTGTGGGATATGGCTGTACTGTTGAATTGTTTGAACATCCCAGGGTAATAGAAAATCCTTTGGATATCATTTAACTTAAAATAAAATCCCAAAAGTGTTTATTTATATGAAAACACACTGCAGATACAGTTGGGTCCCTGGCCCTGAGGGGTTGACCCAGCCTGAGGTCACTACAAATGCAGGGCAAGTGGGTTCAGAAGCAGCTTGGAGCCCGTTGTTTCCTTTTCTTGTTATCTGAGTGCCCCAGACCCAATTTTGGCTTCTTCCTCCTTTTGTTTGGCAGGCTCCACAGCTGTATAAGTCTCTGGAATGAGCTTCCTCTTGTCTCGAGGGCTGCTTGTTGCAACCAAGGACACCCCAGAAACACGATGTTTTCCATCTGCAAAGTCATTCAGATTTTGTCAGAACTTTAATCTTTATTGACACGCAACACTTGTATGTGTTCATGGACACAGCAAGCTGTTCAAATGTGGGTCCACAAGCCTGATGATGACCTGAGTTTGATCCCTGGGACCCGTGTGGTGGAAGGAAGGATTTGGTCACTGTGAATTGTCCTCCTTGTGCACCAGTGTGTGAGTTCCCTCTCCTCCACTCCTGTCACAAATACACACATAAAAATGTAGTGATTACATGGGCCTGCATGTCTTTCATCTCTGATATCTGTCGTTTCTTTGTATTGGGAATATCCAGAGTCTTCTCTACTGAGGACTGAAATACATGTTCAATTGCTGGTAGTCGTAGCTCTCTCCTGTGCCACAGAACATGTGAAGTGATACCTCATGCAGCTGCACTCTTCCCTTCCCTACCCTCATACCCTAAGTTAGAATCCGAGATGCTTGTTCTCTGTGTCTGGCTTGCCTAGTTTAGCATAGTGTCCTCCAGGCTCATCTGAGTTGCTGCAACCTGCAGGGTTCCTCCCCTTTTCAAGGCTGGATAGTGTTCACTGTAGACTTGCATTTTCTTCAGCCACTCCTTTGCTTGTAGTGGCTTGAGGAGGAGCCCACATCTGACTGTTGTGAGCAGTGCCAGATACGTGGGCAGGGCAAGTGTCTCCCGTGGTTCACCTCTTGCAGATAATATCAGGCTCGGGGCTACTGGACCTCATGGTGTTTCCATTGTGTGAGGAGAATGCCCACACAGTGTCCTTCTGGATGTTCTCTGCCCGGCATTTATGGGCCTTGTAGAACCTTGTCGTCTCCTGTGAACTGCAGGCTGGGGCAGAGGAAGGGTAACAGTAAGGAAGAGTGTTTGCTCAAAGTGTGCAGCCTGGGGCCCTCGGCAGAGGTAGAAGTTTTCTCACTTCTGTGTCCTGAATCCAAGGCCAAGCCCTGGGCTTGTTTGATTTCTCCTTGGTCTCTTTTATGACTCTAGGGTGGATATCTCAGTGCATTTTCTACCTTCCTTCCTTCTTTTTTCTCCTCTTTCTTTCTGGCCACGGCTGTCCTAGAACTTCCTCTACAGACCAGGCTGACCTTGAACTCACAAATGATCTTCCCGCCTCTGTCCTGCCTCGTGAATGATTGGTTTAAAGGTGTGTGCCACCTGCCGAGCTCAATGTCTTTTCAAATGACTTTTCTCCTGGGGTCTTTGTGTGTACATACCTCCTCCTATGAAGATACCTGTCAGAGTGAATTAACATCTACCCCAAGGGTCTGATTTTAAAGGTTTATTCTTACACCTGGGGCAGATAGGAGAGCTGGCCCTGTGGTCCTAAGAATGGGAGAGCTGTCCCTGATCCCTACCAGCTACTAACACTCTGGAGAGCAGGCTCTGTACCTTACCCTGGGCAACACAGTGGAGACAACCCTGTTGGGACAGGTGTGGCTGAGCCAGCCCTGAAGTAGTGAGCAAGGGAGGGCTGTCCACATCATTCACCTGTCCTGTGGTGGCATGGAAGGGGGAGCGTTGTCACTCCACCCATCAATGCCCAGAGCAGGTGTGAGAACTGGCCCTGAGGTCATAATAGCAGAAGACCATCCCTACCCCCCACTATGAGCAGCACTGGCAGAATGTGGCCCCTGAATCTCAAGTGGGAACACAGTGGAGCTGACCCTAATGGTGCAGGTTGGGAGAGCCAACCCTGAGGGCGTGAAAGCAGGAGAACTGGCCCCACCTTTCACTCACTGTTGCAAGAGCTGAGTTAGCCTGGACAGTAGAGAGCTCACCCTCTGGTAAGCACAGGGGAGAACGGACCAACCCTATAGCTGCCCAGGCCCAGAACCCGGGTTATGACTTGCCCACCCCAACATGCACCCCATTTGTGATCTGCTGGAGCAATGAGGAACCTGACCTGCAGATCCCACACTGCAGGATTCCCACAACAAGGGAAACAACAGGATATCCAGGGAGAGTTCTAGTGAGGTTCCAGCATTGATGACATCGTAGACACCGGAGGCCTTGAACCAGACCAATGACTCTTTGCAATGAGCACTTCAAGCAAAGATACATGAACAAAGGGGTTTACTGCGTGGCTCACTGCGTCACACTGCAGCTTCCATGATGAGATTTTTAATTTTTTCCCTTAAATTTTGTTTTATTTTAGGGGAAGTATGGGAGGGTGGAATCAAGATACATGATGCAAAAGACGCATAGAATAAATAGAAAAGAAAGAAAAAGTTGATTTTTTTAAATATAGATGATGTATTTTGATGAAATCAAACCCTCACCCCACTTCAACTCATCCTAGACCCTGCTCCCATTGTGTCCCCCTCGTGAATCCATGTTCTTTTGTAACCTACCGAGCCTAGTACTGTACTTAGACATACGACTGTTCCATCTGCTGGACCATGGGTGACCAGTCAGCTCCACTCCCTCAAGAAAACTGGCTTTCCCCACACTAGCAATCTTCACCTGACAAAACTCTTCAGCTAGGGATGGAGCTTTGTGTGCCCCTCCCCCATTTATGCTGCGATGTTGGCTGGCTTGACCTTGTGTAGACTGCCACAGCCTCCGTGAGTTCACAAGTACCACCACCCTGTCACGTTCAGAAGACACTGTTCCGCTCCAGTCCTCCCTGACCTCTGGCTCCTACAATCTTCCCTCCCCTCCTGCAATGTTCCCTGAGCCACACGGGGAGGGGCGAGATCTAAGCGTCTCATTTAGGGCCGAGTGCTTCATAGTTAACCCATTCTTTGTCCTCTGACCAGCTATGAGTCCGCATCAACCGCGAAGGGCATCTTTTAGCAGTGTCGTCTCTGTAACGACCCTGTTTTCAGTGCAGGGGTTTTAGGTCTTTGCACTTCAGTTTGTGGATTTGGAGGGCACAGTTTGTCCCACCAGAACAGCTGAGGCACAGGTCTTTGTCCTGTGGCTACAGTGTCCAGCACCCCTGCCCACAGCTTCATGGGGTGTGGCCATCTCTAGCCTTTCGTTCTTCAGGTCTGACCCAGCTCCCTGTCAGAGAACCTAGCACAGGCCAGAGTCTCTCAAGTGTGAGAGACGTCCAAAAAGTCTGTCACAGGGTCACAGGGACCCCGCTGGGCCACGCCGTGTAGTATGCATGTAGCTGAGACCTCACAGACAGTCCTGTTGCTTTGGAAACCTTCCATTTCCCTGGGAGAGTTGCTGAGATCAGCATGAACCCTTTTCCCATCAGCATTTGCAGATGCCCACCTAGCACCCTCGTGGGCCTCTACTTTATGTATGTTTTTTTTTGTTTGTTTGTTTTTGAGATAGTAGCCCAGGCTGGCTTCCAACTTGTTATGCAGCTGAGTATGACCTGAATCCATGATCCTCCTGCCTCTACCTCCCAAGTGCTGGGACTACAGGCATGGGCTGCTGTGTTTGATTTGGGTGGTGCTGGGGACCGAACCAGGTTTTGGTGTGCACTAAGCAGACTCTCTACCAATTGAGCTGCACCCCAACCCCATATCCTGGGACTTTTGAAGTGCTGAAGTCACAAAGCCACCTCCAGTCTGTCCCCCTTAAATCGGAGGGAAGCGCGGTATGGTGGAGGTAGACCTGGACTCTATGGTCCTCCGGGAACCGACCCTCCAAGTTGTCCAGAAGTGTCTCTGTGCCCTGAAAGCACTCCTCATCACTCTGGTTGTCGACTTTGCAAGCAGTGACATTTTCGAGGACCGCATCCACTCACAGCCCCCTTTCTGGTCCGGAACAAACAGTGCTGGGCTGGCTCTTCATCACCCTCTGCGACGCCTGGATGGAATCTGATAAAGAGACCTTTATGGCATTAATTACAACCCGGGCTCCTCACTGTGTTTTATGTGCGAGTCTTGCGAGGTCTGTTTAATGTCAAGGAGAAAGCTCATAACACACCAACATTTATATGGGCCCATTAATCTTCAAAGCCTGACTTTAGCCAGCCTCAATGGCCCTCTTGTGCAGGTAATAATAAGGCTTTTTGGTTTCATATTCTTCCTCCTTCTGCTTCTACTTTTTTGTAGATGAATAAAAAAAAAAAAAACATACCTAGAAAAATGTGTTCCGATCTGTAGGAACCCCGGTCTCAGATCTGGGGCTACATTATGGCTGCTGGCTCCCTTCAAAGCTAGTGCGGTGGGGAAGCTCAGGGCCACATGTGACACTCCAAGCCTTTGACGCGAGCCGAACGAGCAAGCTGCTTTTCATTAAACACACATGTCTGTTGGCATGCACCTCCCTCAAATCAGCAAAGGGGTTTCTGTGTGTGTGCAGGGCTGGGACCGGAAGGAGTAGGGATCCATTGGAGAGCCAGGGCAGTTGACTGGTGTTCAGGCTGCTGCGCCTTGGCTGTACTCGCCAAGGGAAGGAACTGGACAGGCTGGCCTTCTTGTCCCCTGGACACCCCAGTTCTGATGTCTCATGAGGTCTGTGTTCGCTTGTACTTAGCAATCCCTAAACCCCGTTTTAGAAAGCACAAGTCCCAGCCATATGTTCGCAAACTAATATCAGGCAGAGCTCCATTCTGGGAAAGCGCGGGGCCACTCAGTGTCCTCGTGGGGGTGCGCAGCAGCCTCTCTCCACGGTGATATGTTCCAGCTGCTCTTGGGCTCTTGTTACAACTTATTTCTACATAAAGCGTTTGAAAATTTCAATGAACTAGTTTTAGCTTAATTTTTAATTAATTAAATCTGGTGGATTTGGACCTAAAATTAGGGAAGAAGTTAAGAATAAAATCTTCAAATACAGCTCAGTGCAGCTCACGCATGCATGCACGCATGCACACACACACACGCATGCATGCATGCACATACATGCAGAACTGATCTTGGAGACATGAGTTGAATGATGGTTACCAGCTAGGGAGAGTGTAGTGAGGATGGAGCAAGGGGAATGAGCAGCTGCTGGGTTACGGTTAGAAGGGGTAAGAATCTGGAGGACTGAGTACCAGTGACCATGAGCGTGTATTCCACACACCAGAAGAAAGAGTCCCAACATTTGCACCTTGAAGAAACGAGAGGGAGTAGCTGTTTAATGGGGCTCGGCAAGACACAGGTTCATTTTAAGCTGATACATAAACCCATGCAAACTGCCCACAGCGATAGGTACCACGTGAGGTTGGAAGTAAGATTAACTGGAATAAGACGCTGCCGGCAGACTCTGCTCTCACCCCTTTGGTTCTCCTTTCTGTACCATGCCCGGCCTGACCAGTGTGTTCAAATCATGGAGATCGGCAGCAACTGGTGCTCTTAAAGGAACAATCTAGTCAGGCGTGGTGACTCACACCGGTAATCCCAGCACTGGGGAGGCAGGCCCAGGAGGATCACCGTGAGTTTGAGGCCTATGTAGTTTACATAGTGACTTTCAGACCATCCAGACCTACATAGAGAAGCCCTATAATGATAGGGTAATAAATAATAAATAAGTAAATGAATGAACACTATGCTCATATGCACATAAATAAGTGGGCAACTATTCGGGGGTTCAGTAGCTCTCTGGGGTCAGGGTCAGGACATGATGCCAGTAAGCACTTCAGCTATATAGG
Organism: Chionomys nivalis; assembly: GCF_950005125.1. Taxonomy (NCBI): domain Eukaryota; kingdom Metazoa; phylum Chordata; class Mammalia; order Rodentia; family Cricetidae; genus Chionomys; species Chionomys nivalis. The sequence continues at coordinate 2,678,034 of NC_080088.1, forward strand.
ATAAATGATGTGTGTGTATATGTGCACTGTGGGGTATGTATGTGTGTGCTGTATGTATGTGTGTGTGTGTGGCAATATCTATGTGTGCGTGGCATATGTTTGTTGTGTTGGGGTGTATATGTGGTGCGTGTGTGGGGTGTATATGTGGTGCGTGTGTGGGGTGTATATGTGGTGTGTGTGTGGTGTGTATGTGGTGCGTGTGTGTATGTGGGGTGTGTATATGGTGCGTGGGTGTGGATGTGTGTGTGGAGTGTATATGTGGTGTGTGTGTGGTGTGTATGTGGTGCGTGTGTGTATGTGGGGTGTGTGTGTGGTGCGTGTGTGTGTGGTGCGTGTGTGTGTGGTGTGTGTGTGTGTATGTGGTGCGTGTGTATGTGTGAGGGTGTGTGTATGTGGTATGTGTGTATGTGGGGTGTTTGTGGTGTGTGTGTGGGGTGTGTATGTGGTGTGTATGTATGTATGGTGTGTGTGTGGTGTATATGTGATGTGTGTCGTGCGTGTGTGTATGTGGGGTTTGTGGTGTGTATGTGTGGTGTATATGTTGTGAGTGTGTGGTGTGTATGTGGTGTATGTATATGTGGGGTGTATGTGGTGTGTGTTGTGGTTTGTGTGTGGTGTATGTGGGGTGTATATGTGGTGTGTGTGTGGTGCGTGTGTGTATGTGGGATTTGTAGTGTGTGGGGGGGTGTATATGTGGTATGTGTGTGGTGTGTTTATGGTGCGTGTGTGTATGTGGGGTTTGTGGTGTGTGTGTGCGGTGTATATGTGGTGTGTGTGGTGTGTATGTGGTGCGTATGTATATGTGGGGTGTCTGTGGTGTGTGTGTGTGGTGTGTGTGTGGTGTATGTGGGTGTATATGTGGTGTGTGTGTATGTGTGGTTTGTGGTGTATGTGTGTGGGGTGTATATGTGGTATGTGTGTGGTGTGTATATGGTGCATGTGTGTATGTGGTGTGTGTGTGTGTGTGCTGCACAGTCTGCCGATTGTACCTGCTATGCAGCATACCGCAGTGGGTCAATCTCAGGTTATCTTTCAGTTATCATTATGAAGTCTCAAATTAAAGTAATTGCTTGAGATGCTGTCATTAAGGTCACATGGCCAGGGGATTCAGGCCTAATATCTAGGTAAGAGGACGTCTCCGCCCTGCTAGAAACGGCAGCGGCAGCGTTCTTCCTGCGTGGGAAGTGCATGGCGCCCACTCACCTTCAGTGACACTCCTTACCTTCTACGGTCCAAGCTATGAAACGGCTTTAGTGTGATCTATGTGCAGGCATGCAGATGTTTGTAAAAGAACAGATGTTTGACATCCTCTACTTAGGATGCTCCAACTCTTTTGTAGACTATCAAGGATTTGCTCTACATCGTTAAGTTCACCTCCAGGACGAGGTGCTGGGCTGAGGCCAAAGGTCAAGCCAGGCCACAGTAGGTGCTTGCTCTTGGCCTTAAACATACAAGTTGCAGATGCCGCAAAGGCTCTGCCCACACGATGTCTTGGCCACTCTGGCTTGGCTGAGTGTGAGTCATCTGTTTATTGTTTGAGGTTGGACATCCTCTGTTTCTTGTGGTCTTACATATGAGACAGTGTCTCTGCAGAAGACCTTTTGTTTGGGGCCGACTCTCACATATCCCAGGCTGGTTTCACACTTGCCGTGTAGCCGAGGATGACCTTGAACTTGAGATCCTACTGCTTCTGGCACGGTCTCTACCAAGTTTATGTGGGGCTGGGCATGGAGCGCAAGGCTTCATCCACGCTAAGCAAGAATTCTCCCAACTGAACCACATCTCCAGCCCCTTCAGGAGATTCGTCTTGACCCAAGATCTCAGTCTTCGGGCTCCAATCATGTATCTGCCGTTCTCAGTGTTTACATTTTAGTCCTGCATTTCCTCAGCGTTCATTGCCTTCACTCCCACCCCCTCAGATTGCCCACATCACCTCTTTATAAGTGCACACTTCTTCATGGAGTCTTTCTAGAGCTCAGCAGGTCACGGCTTCCTCTACCCCTCCTCCTCAACAGCTCACGGATCCATCCAAGTCTGTCCTAATTCCACTATAGTGGCATTTGCTTTGACCTGTTTGACTTCACCAGAAACAGTCCCAGCCTCTCTTTATGACTACTCAGTTTCACGTAAACTAGGTGACACACTCCTCCTCCCTCCGCTTCCAGGCATGAAGAACAGCAACTCCACACTCTTTGGTCCAGTTACATGGGATAGGATTCTGCTCAAGCTTTTAATTAACCTTTATGACACGCATGCAAGTTAGAGAGACAATTAACGGAGGAAAAAAATGTCAGAGCCGTGAAACGCAGTTGGGCAAGTTGTCCCTGCTGGGCTTACCTCGCTTTCCTTGTAATCACTGCACACGTGAGCACCAACTAATTGCCAGGCCGCCCACCAGGGAACCCCAGCGAGGTCTGCAACACTCAGGCCTTTCCCGCCGCAGGACAGACGTTGGGTGAGGCCTGCTCTTCACACAAATATCTGTTCTGTTGTTTCCAGTCAGTCACGAGAACCCACTAGCTTGTGCAAGCAAGGGACGGGTGCCTGGGTGAGATACTTGGTCTTGCCAACGTTCTGAGCAGGGGTTGGGCTTCTTGAACGTCTGATCCTGCATTTCCAGAGTATGTCGATCATATCACTCATCGGAGTTTCTGATCCTGTATTTCAGGACCAGAATTTGGATACAGAGTTCCCTTCTGCTGGAATTGGACTCAAATGAGTCTGAGAACCAACAGACTTTTGACACTGACGCGGGTCTGGTTTTATATTGCCAGCCACGGCTTTTTTTGTTTGTGTCTTTATTCAAATACACAAGGAACAAAATGAGAATCAGAGATCTGACAGAGTCGCCCACACAAGGCACGCTATCCACATTTACAGATAGTTCAGCTAGTTCAGGGACCTGGGCTTTGCCCCAATAGCTCCTGGTCACAGAACTTTGCTCTGTGGTCCAGAGGGAGGCAGGACCCTATAAGGGAATGATGGGGACAACTTACAGTGGCAGGGGATTTCTCTCGAGAACTTGATAATTTGCAGATGCTGGCAGTTAGCAGTGAGGCCAGAGCTAAGCTCCAAATGCCAAACCACAGAAACGAACCATTTCTCCCCCTGATTCCTGAAAGTTGCTCAGTTGCTGTACTCCATGGTGGCAAATGGCCCTGTCTCTCTGGCAGCCTGCAGGTGCCCACGCGGTGAGACTGCGGCTGTTCATCAACTGCATTGCTCCACAGAGAAGGAGAAGATTCTATTCGTTCCTGTTGGGGCCCATGGAACTCATCTGTCTCACTCTGGCAACAGTGGATTTTTAAAAAGTCCAGTTTTGTAGCACACACCCCAAAACCACCACAGAATACTGGCATAGGTTTTTCATTTTTTAAAAAGTGTGTGTATACACACACACACACACAGATATGAAAGTTTTGCCTACATATATATAAGTACACCTCATATTTGCCTGGTGCCTGTGGAAGTCAGGAAAGAGCATTGGATCCTCTGGAATAAACTTACTGGTGGTTATGAGCCACCATGTGGGAGTTGGGAGCTGAATCCAGGTTCTCTACAAGAGCAACGAGTGCTCTTTGCAGCTGAGCCAGCTCTCCTGTCCCGATTTGTACATGTTTCTAAGGCCTGAGTCAGGACTCCTGGTCAGGCTTGTGCCATGAACCCTTTAGGCAGCTTGCTAAAGCCTCCAGATACCTCCCTAGAATACAGACTCAAAGTAAATGAAATCAGTTATATCAGATGGCTGAGGACGCCATTTTGTTGAACTGCGGCTAGCGAAATATGTCATTGGCAGATCTGCACTCTGCTAATCCATGGTATCTTCATTAGTGTTCTGAAAATAAGACAGAGTGTCCCCCAGGGGCTGCCGTAGTTCTAAGTAGATTATGTCACCTCCAACAGTGGCTATGCCACATACAAATGACCGACTCTCTGTTCTGTTACTTGTGGGAAGAAAACCCTAAGTGTAGCGAACACAGAAAAGTTTCTCTCCCGGTATCTGATGTGGGAGTCCCCTCTGTGTGCCGTGATTACCGTTAATGAATAAAGAAACTGCTTTGGACCTAAGTTTGCAAGGCAGAAATTAGGTATGCTGGGAAAGCTAGGCTGAATGCTGGGAGAAAGAAGGCGGAGTCTACAGATGCCATGGAGTCACCACTAGAAACTTTGCAGGTAAGCCACTGACACATGACAATACACAGATTAATGGAGATGGGTAAATTAATATGTAAGAGTTAGCCAATAAGAAGTTAGAGCTAATGGCTAAGCAGTGTTTTAATTAATATAGTTTTTGTGTGATTATTTCTGGTCTAAGCTAGCTGGGCAGCTGGGAACCAACAAGTAGCCTCCTCTCTTTCTCCAACAGGTGTCAGGGATGTGGTGGTCTGAACAAGAATGACTCTCAGAAGGCTCTCATATTTGAAAGCTTGTTCTGCAGTTGGTGGAACTGCTTGGGAAGGATTAGGAGGCGTGGTCTTATTGGAGGAGGTGTGTCACTGGAGGTGGGCTTTAGGTTTATAAAGCTTATGCCTTTCCAACTTCTCTCTCTCTCTCTCTCTCTCTCTCTCTCTCTCTCTCTCTCTCTCTGTGTGTGTGTGTGTGTCTGTCTCTTTCTGCCTCATAGTGGCTGTCTCAAATCTAAGCTCTCAGCTTCTGCTCCAGCACCACGCCTGGCTATCTGTCATGCTCCCTGCCACTATGATCATGTTCTCACCCTCTGAAACTATAAGCAGGGCCCCCGATAAACTCTTCCTTTCATAAATTGCCTTTGTCATGGGATGTCATGTCATGTCACAGCTATAGAAAAGTAACTGGGACAAGGGGGTTCCTGGCTCCCATCTCAGGGTAGGGCCTTATGCTGGCCCTTCCCCCATGTGGCAGTTGTGTCCTGAAAGTTCATAGACACAGTCTGCTTGATCCTGGGTGGCAATGACCCTCCAGCATCAGACACCTCTGAGTCCTGTCTTCCCTTCCCTAGAGTCTCTGGGTAGAACTGGCTCTCACGGTGATGCTTAGAGCCTTCAACCTGTCAGTCAAGTCAACCGGTACTGAGAGCTTTGGTCCCCATAAAGCAAGACCCCAATGAGACCTGGAGGTTTCCAGCAAGGGAGCTGATAATACTTGTGTTTGTTTCCATGAGGAGGCTGAAAACAGAAAGCTGTTCTTCCTCCACTCTCGGGCGCGGGGGGGTGGGGGTGGGGGGTGGGGGGGGTGGGCACGGGTGTGCAACATCACGGAGTCAGCAGAGCCGGAAACCTGCTGAGGTTTCTAGGGGAATTCTTCCCAGCTAGGGGCACAGTGATAGGTACTCTGCCCCAGACTTAGGTCTCCCTGTGTGACCCCGCCCCTTCCCATATTAAGAGGAAGTTACAGTCACATTCTTAGAGCCCACCCAAACCCAGGGGGGTTGTTTCTAAAGATCCTTACATAATTATACCCACAAAATCTAAATTTATTTCCAAACAAGGTCACATTCACAAGAGCTAAGGGCTGGTATCTGAACAAGACCCACACAAACTTCACAGAGAACCTAAACCCTCATTCCTCTTATGGGCATCTTATAACCTCCGTGCACCAAGGCTGTGGCAGCGTTAGGCTGGAGACAAACAAATGAGACCCCGAGGGTAATCCAGACTCGCGCTAGTCCCCAGGGGTGAAGGCTGGAGGCCCCCACAGCCTTCCTGGCTTGCTGGTGGGCCTTGTATGGTGCATTCACCAAGGTTCATGTATTAGGCACTTGATCTTAACTGTGGTGGTGTGAGGTACAGTGGGGACTTGCGATGGGGCCATACAGGAAGGCTGTCAGTCACAGGAGCATCACCCTCAGCAGGACTGAGGCTCTTGGTGATGCCTGTTAGGCCCTCCAGGGGTGAAAGCCACAGCAAGACCAGGTTCTCTCTACTCCTCTGCTTCCTGTCTCCCTCTCATCTGCAGTCCCATCATTGTATGACACACAGGACCTTCATGAGACACCATGCCAATACCCCAAACTGTGAGCAAACTAAACCTCTTTTCTTTATGAAGTACCCAGACTTATGCATTTTATGATAGCTACAGAAAATAGACAGGAGTGGTTTCCTACGTGTTTCTATTCAGGTTTTAAATAACTGGATAAAATCGGAAGTCCAGTCTTCTATTGTAGGTGTACTGAGTCGTTGGCAGAGGCGTAGCACAGATCTGGGAAATTACTGACATCACCACAGAACATTCTTCTTGACAGCTCTGCACCAGATGAATGTGCTCATGGATTTTTGTAGCAGTACAATGAACAGGAGTTCTCATTTATGTGGATACTATTTCTGTGTGTGTGTGTGTGTGGTGTGTGTGTGTGGTGTGTGTGGTGTGTGTGTGTGGTGTGTGTGTGTGGTGTGTGTGTGTGTGGTGTGTGGTGTGTGTGTGGTGTGTGTGTGTGGTGTGTGTGGTGTGTGTGTGGTGTGTGTGTGGTGTGTGTGTGTGGTGTGTGTGTGTGTGGTGTGTGTGTGTGGTGTGTGTGTGGTGTGTGTGTGGTGTGTGTGTGATGTGTGTGTGTGGTGTGTGTGTGGTGTGTGTGTGGTGCGTGTGTGTGTGGTGTGTGTGTGGTGTGTGTGGTGTGTGTGTGTGGTGTGTGTGGTGTGTGTGTGGTGTGTGTGTGGTGTGTGTGTGGTGTGTGTGTGTGTGTGGTGTGTGTGTGGTGTGTGTGTGTGTGTGGTGTGTGTGTGGTGTGTGCACCTGCATGTGTGCCTGTGGGGCCCAAAAGTGATGATGGGGTCTTCTTTGATTGCTTTCCACCTTTTTTTCCTTTTTAACTGAGGCAAAGTTACTCACCAAACCCAGAGCTCACCAATTCTAGGACCCCGTCTTTGCCCTCAGAATGTTGAATTATGGGTAGTCTCCCACACTTCCCATTGTTCATGTGGAGCTGAGGATCCGAGCTCTGCTCTTCAGTGCTCTCTGCACCCCAGCACCTGTTTTTGATAAATAATTTCATGGAAAAAGAAGCAAATAAGATTTCTCAAACATAACCACATTCTAAACAATGCCAAAAAACAGCGAAGTGCGGCTGCATCTCAACGTCTTAGGCTCAAAACAGCAAGAGAGAGCTACATTCAATCTCACATACCAAGGCCAGAAAACTGGTGGGGTTTCTCCTTAAACATCCAGATACTGCAACGGCTCAGATACTGAAAGGAGTTTGAATCCCTCATTTTGGAGCACCCTGCTCAAATTCTGGTATTTTTTTCAAGTTCATCAATTCTTTTTTCTTTTCTCTTCTTCCTTTTCCTATTGATATGTTTCTTAAAAAATTATTTTATTTTCAATTATTTCTACGTCTCTGTGTGGGCGTCTACACGACTGTAGGAGTGCAGGTACCCACAGAGGCCAAAAGAGGGCGTTGGATTCTCAGGAGCAAGAGTTACACCAGTGAGTGTGAGCTGCCTGATGTGGGTGCTGGGATCTGAATTAGGGTCCTCTGGAGGAGCAGGAAGCATTCTTAACCAGAATGGCACTCATGAAAAGGATTCCAGGTGGAGGCTGGTAACTCATATCTCAGCAAAGCCAGTCAGGGCATGGGAAGGAGTGGAGCAGCTGTGGAAATTTCGGGTAGGTGTGTTTGATCCCAGATCGGGCACTTATGAAGAACGAGGCCTGGAGAGGGATGTGGCGGCACAGCGGAGCGAGGATTTGCTGCGGGTATCGTTTATTGAAAGGAAAACGATGTTTGTTCTACCTGGAGCTGCTTAGCCTTCTCTGCAGGGGTGGACTGGACAGGCACTATTCATGACCACTCATCTTTGTAGGCAAGGTTATTAGAACTATCCACACATCCTAGAAGCTTGATTGCCATCTTATTTTTGTGTTGGTCCAGATAAGAGTCTCAAATACTCTGAGCTCTTGCTGACAGCTGGGGAAACAAGGAAGTGTGCATCCTTGCCCATGGGCAGCCACGTAGGTCACATGACGGGAGGCAGCTGATGTCCACCCCCAGCTGCTGCCCTGGAGTGATGCTCAGAGTCACATGGGAGCCCTGGGTGTCGTCCGCTGTTCTCTGTGCCTTGGGGGATCATTTCTGAACCTCTGGACGATTTTCTCATGGAGAAGTTGCTGTGTTTGATCTTGATTGCTGTGCAGGCAACCTCTCACCTAATGGCAAGTCGTCCCAGCTGTCCTGGGAAGGTCCTCCAGTGTGTTTTCTGTGACTTTATCGCACCACTGGAGATGGAGGGGTGGCTTATAGCTTAACTCACAGTTCTGGAGGAGAGAAGTCCAGCTGTGGCAACATCTGGCGAGGACCTCATGCTAGGGTGCAACACAGTGGAAAAATGGAAGGAGAAGATGGTGTTCACGAAAGAGGGAGACCACGCTGGAGCTGGGTTTCCTTTGACTGGCCTGCTCTTTCTAGAACGAACCTATTCCAGAAAGACGGCTGTCAGTCCTTGGGAATGAATAATCTCCTCTGATCAGCCCCAGCTCTCAGTACCATGATATCAGCAATCAAGTTTCAACTTGAGTTGGACATAGTGGTGCACACCTGTAATCTCAGCCCCAGGGACGTAGAGGCAGGTGAATTGTGAGCTGGATGCTAGCCTACGTTGCATAGAGATACCTTGTCTTAAACAATGATGCTAAAAACCAATAAAGTTGAACAGTTTCCATGTGAGTTTTAGAGGAGTACAGGAATGAGCCACATTCCAGCTATCACGTAAGCTCCCAGGGACTTCAGGGTCTGAGGACCTCCTCGAAGGTCTATTAATTCAGTTCTCTGGGAGAAGGCAGCTCTGATGCTTGCCTGAGGAGTTGCATCATCTTTCCGATAGTGTGAGGAACTGTTGGGGCCAATCAGCACATCACCGGGTCACTCACTCCTCCTGACAGGGCAGAGCCCATCAGAAGCTGGGTTTTCCTGTTCTCCACTAGTACTAAAAACGCCTCCTGCCACTTCCAGTGACCTTGGAGGCTCCTGGAAGGAGGAGACTACGGGGAAGAACCAAGGTAAGATTTGTTGCGATGTCAACAAACACCCTGCAGGTGGAGCAGGATCTTGAGTTCTTGGGATCACCCAGCCATAAACATGAACAGAGCCCAGGGTGGGATGGAGTGGAAAAATGTCTCCCCAAAAGTATTGTAAGGGGTCACCCATGTTTTTGGCAGGCCAGCGAGATGAGGCTGTGGAGCTGGGTATAAACTGTGGCAGAACATGGCTGACTGGGCCGGCTCCAACTGACCTGATGACAGAGAGACACCCTAAGAGAGTCACAGTCACTTCATCGTGCCAATTGTATTATCACCCAGAGAAAGTATGACAACACCATCTATCAGAGCTGGCTTGTCTTAGATGCCCCACATGCTCGTGAGAGAGTCAGATCCTTACAGCCGCTCACACTCAAGGACTCTCCATCATTTTTGCAGCTGGAAAAAAAAAGAATCAAGATTTGTCTCTGCAGAGACAAGGCCACGGTCTGGTCCAGGGCTGCCTTCTGCCTCAATGTACTGGGTCCCCCAATACTTAAATAACAGTGCCTCAATGTACTGGGTCCCCAATACTTAAATAACAGTTTACCTCACCAAATGGTTTTCCTGTCATCAGCCTGCATGGCATAAAAAGATCTCAGAAGCTGCTCTCTGTACCTCACAGAAACACATTCTATTGCTCAAGCCTGGGCTTCCCCCTTTGGCTTCCCACTGGACTGGCAGAGCTGGTTCAAACCCAGTCCTAATGCCACATGGTGGGGACAGGTGACTTCATGCACTGCCGGGCCTTGACATTCAGGTTGTGATTTCGCCAGACATCTAGGTTGATGCCTTGTCTGTTTTAGGAGACAACTGGAGATGAACTCCACAGGACGAAGGCGCAGGACCTTTCCCAGGACCCCGCGACCCCAGTGTGACTAGCCTACTTTCCCCTCGAGCCACTCCCTCAGGCCCACGGGTCTTACAGGATGCTGATGCATTGAACATTTCCTTTGGATGGAAGAAGTGCATATGGGAAAGAGCCTGGTAGAGGAGGAACGGGGCGCTGCATCTACTGCAAACAAGGGGTCAGGTGACAGAATCTAGTTGGATTGGGACAGTGTTGGTTCCTATAACGACTTTCCAGTCTCAAAACTGAAGATGGCAGGCTCACCTCAGGCCAGGCGATCATGGGCTAGCTGGGCTTCTCTCTGATCCCTGGTTACCCGCTCTAACGCGTGGGTCCTAATACATGCTTTTACAGGCAGACTAAATGTCAAAAAGAGATTTCACAGAGAGCACCTTGTAAACCAGGAAAAAGATCCAACCGTGGGTGGCATTAAATTGAGGTGGTATGACATCAGAACACTGTGTTGTGTGAACCTTATAATCCAGCTGTTTGCCAAGGGTGGTCTCTTCATGTTCGAGAATCCTCCCCCCCCCCCCCCCCCCCCGTGGCCCAAGGGCAGCATGCCCTGTGCTCTCTGTGCCCACGGATACCTTTTCAGAGAGGCAGAGGGATGGAATCTGGATTTCAGAGCTGCCTCCCTCATTCACATTCTGTAATTTCACGACTCTTTAAGAAGACTTGGTCTGCTCGTATTGGTTGCTTGGTTTCTGAAGAACAAAGCAAGCCAGACAGCCTAAACATGAAATACAACCCCGGCAGTGAATTACACGGGTTTTGAGAAAGGCATTAGGCAAGAATGGTTATGTCTAGTATTGGGCCCGCCGGCTCTGCCAGGGCCAGGTAACTGGAATCTGGATACACTTGATATACACCTGCAGAAACACTGGTGGCTTTGAGTGTGCCAAGCACTTTAGTTCAGACTGTTTGAGAGCGTTCGATAGCTTTCCCCTACAAGACATGCTCGTAATCTGACTCTTTGTTTTCCCAAACACAATTACCCATGTTTCAGTAAAGCTTGCTTCAGCAGCTTGGCCTGTGTAGAGGGGCTTTTCGTTGGGATTTGCTTTGCTTCTGCGGTGTTCCCATGCCATCCCCTGGGAGGGCCCTGGCAATTACATTAATGTTCTGTGATGTGTGTTGAGGCCCATCTTGAGTTTCTCCCTTGCAGTGGATAATGTGATTGTTGGAAGAGGTTCAGCTAGACTGGGGGTTGGGCAGATTGGGGGGGGCGGGGGAGGCTCAGTCTATAAAAGGCTTGCTGTGTAAGCATGAGAACCCTAGCTCTGAGGCCCTGTACCCACATAAAAAGCCACGCACTGTCTCCAAATCCTGTAATCCTACCACCTGGGAAATGAAGACAGGAGGACCGTTAGGGTTTTCTGATCAACCAGGGTAGCCTAACTGGTGGGCTACAGGCCAATGAGAGACCGTGTCTCAAAAAGCAAAGGGAAAAAGTTCCTGGAGGAGACAGCTAATGCTGACCTTTGCCCTACATGTGTACAGGCATACATGAACAAGTGCATTGTACAGAGAGAGAGAGAGAGAGAGAGAGAGAGAGAGAGAGAGAGAGAGAGAGAGAGGATGGGAGAAAGGGAGGGAGGGAGGGAGGGAGGGAGAGAGAGAGAGAGAGAGAGAGAGAGGATGGGAGAAAGGGAGGGAGGGAGGGAGGGAGGGAGAGAGAGAGAGAGAGAGAGAGAGAGAGAGGATGGGAGAAAGGGAGGGAGGGAGAGAGAGAGAGAGAGAGAGAGAGAGAGAGAGAAAGAGAGAGAGAGGATGGGAGAAAGGGAGGGAGGGAGAGAGAGAGAGAGGATGGGAGAAAGGGAGGGAGGGAGGGAGAGAGAGAGAGAGGATGGGAGAAAGGGAGGGAGGGAGGGAGAGAGAGAGAGGATGGGAGAAAGGGAGGGAGGGAGGGAGGGAGAGAGAGAGGATGGGAGAAAGGGAGGGAGGGAGGGAGAGAGAGAGAGAGAGAGGATGGGAGAAAGGGAGGGAGGGAGGGAGAGAGAGAGAGAGAGAGGATGGGAGAAAGGGAGGGAGGGAGGGAGAGAGAGAGAGAGAGAGGATGGGAGAGAGACAATTTCCACTCGTCAAGTGAGATGACTCTAACCCCAGCGTAGTCAGCCTCAGGCTCAGGTTGCTGGGGTGACTCACAGCAGGAGTCTGCCGGCCCCCTTATATGCCCAGCCGTTCCTCACTCCATCACTACTTAGTTCTTGGCTGTGGGACCGTAGCTGTGCACCCTGCCTGGTTTTCCTCCTTTGGGGCAGCTAGCATCTTAGTCTAGTATGACTGACAGAATACAGCAGAATACAGGAACCCTAGGGCCTTCCTTTCTTCACACAGCTTCTGCCTCCATCGGCTTTCAGTGCTCTCCCTGTGGCTGGTCCTGACCCCCCCCCCCCCCCTGTCACGAGCAGAGGCCACACCAGCACGCTACCCCTGTGCCTGCTGTCGTCTCCTCCTTGGTGTTTCAGTGTCACGGACGGCCACCCTGTCTCTCAGTCCCTTTAATTCTAGCTATGTTGAACACAGTTCTTGGCTATCAGAGTCCTCTGAGTACCATTTACCGACCATCTTGTCATCTCTCCTGTGGCTTCTGCTTCCCACAGTGTCTGTCCAAACACAGGGCTCCAGATCCTGGTGTCAGAACCCCACTCACAGGAGGCGCTGGGAGAGTTTAGAGTGGGCCAGCAGCAGGGGGGGGGGGGAGCCAATCTCGCTAATGGCTGTCGGAAGAAGCATTTCCGGGCCTAAAGCAGTCCCTCCTGGGTTGTCTGGCTCAGCTTCCCGTCTCCCTTTGTGGGTTTCAGCCCTCTTCCCTTTGGATTTTCTTGTTCCTCTACTCTGCTCTTTCCCTACTTCCGCAATTCTTAAGAAAATTCCCAGTGGCATAATCTAGCTACTTCTATATGCTGAGCTGTATTTTCAGGATCTTAATTTCCAGGATCTTAATTTCTGCCCAAGCGTCCATATGAAGGTGTTTACTACACACTTGGCCACTTCCTGAAAAGATAGATTAGTGATATCAATCATGTGCTGTGGGCTGTCTATCTGCACCGAACCTGAGAGTCACAGACATTTATCAGCTGTGTTGTTTACCATGTGCTCTTGGGGATGGGCAGATGATCAGGCCCACTGGTCATCTGTGTTCAACCACCATTGTGTTCAAGATGCCTAAGAGACACGGAACTCAAGGAGCAGTGTTATGGACCAATATGTCAGAAGTACCACCTCCAGTAGAGAGTTGGAGCAAGCCCACTAGAAGCTCTGGCTAGGATTTCGGGAAAATTTTTAAGAAAGGACAGCCCTTGGCTCGACCTAAACATGCCAGAAGCAAAGCAATGGGGGAGAAACTCCCCACTGCAGAGTCTTGGAGACACTGAGACAAGTAGCAACAAAACGCTGTATGAACCGGGAGAGTAAAAGGAGTGGGGAAATAGTTCCCCATGGCTGTCGTGTGTTTTCGTGCATGTGGATGCATGTCTGTGTGAGCATACATGTGTACCAGTGCGTGTGCAGGCACAGCCTAACACCAGGCATCGTTCCTCAGGCATCAAACATCGTGTTTTTTTGAGATGGGGCTCTCACAGGCCTGCAGCTTTCTGCACAGACTGGATTTCCTGCAAGCCCAGGGTCTGCCTGTCTCCACCTTCCCAGTGCTGGGAAAGCAAGAGCACAAGCACCCGCCACCAGCTTTTCTAAAACAGGGGTTCTAGGTCCTCATTTGCGCAGCCAACACTTCCCTGATCCAGCTATCCCCCTCGCCTGATGCTTGCAGTTGTAGGGTGTCTAAGGAGCCTGGGAGGTCCCGTCAACACAACAAGAGAAAGGCCCAACGCACTGAAATGAATAAGTCTTCAGCCAATCAAAGGGCAGAGATCATAGGCCAACACACTACCTCCCACCCCTGAAATTAGAGAGCCAAATAGAAAGACAAGAGAGAAAAATGAGTTATGGGAGCAGAAACCCAAGACCAGCAGTCTCCATGGTAACTACTTTGGGGTTTCTTTGACCCAGGACAGTGTACCCGGCTTTCAACAAAAAGTACAAGGCGCACTAGGACAAACAAAAGGGACATTTGGGAAGCTAGAGCAAGCCTTGCAGTGATTTCAGTGTGCCTCTGTTGGGTAGGGCAGAAGGAGTTCAGGGGCAGCCTGGCATCTCTGGCTGGGAGAGGGACGGAGCACAGCTGTGTGGGAACGCACTGCTTGGGGGTCTCTCTCCTCACTTCACTGGGATCCCCTCACACTCTGTCCTCACACGTTGCCAGAGGTGGCCATGCCGCAGCTCCTACAAAAGCCCAGGTAAACGCGGACGACGCCAACAAGGATGCAAAGCAACCGTGCTGGGCTTGCCTTGGACTGAAACCTGGCTTCTAAGATTGAGGGGAAGAAAGGAGAGGTGATGGTCACAGCCTAAGCAATGACGTATTGCTTTAGTGGAAGAAGATTAGAAGTGATCATTGTTCCCACTTCCTTCCTTCATCCTGTCATTCAGCCCCGACCTCCAGTCCGTGCTGACTCAGGCGCCTCTTCTCTTCACAGCTGGGATGAGTTACCACCAACACATACAATGGTAGGAAGCTGGGGTGGGGGCCGTATGGGAGAATAGACAGGTCTGTGGGGGATAGCAGGAGGAGGCTGAGGTGCTGGGAGAATCAGTAAGGACAGGCCTTGAGGGGGAGCCCCATTTCTCCCACTGCGCCGATACCCTTTGTCATCGGTGACTGCAGGAACAGTGGACACAGGTCAGTGTGTCCCAGGCACAATGAATGGCACCACCGGACACGTGGCAAGGTGATCACAGTGACAATGCTGACTGTCAATCTGACGGAACCATGCAGAAGACAAGCCTCTGGCGTGTTTGTGAGTTTCTAGGTTAGGCTAATGGAGGTGAACTTATCCCAGATGCGAGCAGCACCAATTCCCACATGGAATAAAAAATAAGGAGGTGTGAGCTGGCCACTGGCATTCCTTCTCTACTTGCCGATTGCAGGGGCGCTGTGACGTCTCGTGCCGTGGCTTCCTCTGAGCTGCCCCTTCACATCGCAAGCCACGGAAACCCTTTCCTCTCAAACGCTGAGCTTTTCAGGTATTTTGCCACAGTAAAGTAACTACTACAGATTGGCTCTGATTCGTCTCCCACGCCGTGGAGAATGAATAGTGTTTTAATCCCCGAAGCAAGAATTTTCCATGTGAAGCCCACAGACCTCACGTGTCTACCTCCATTCCAGGCAGCAGGCAGAGTCCTTTATGGATTTCGAGTTTGGCCATCAGAAGTCAGCAAAGGGGCTGCTGAGCCCAGTGCCCGCCACAGTTAGACGAGCTCTGTCTCTAGTACGGTGAGTTAGTCACAGCGAATGTCGCCATCGGAGGGTGTACGGCCACTAGCAGAGAGACGGGAGGTTGGTGGCCCTTTTGAAGTTACCCACCTACCCACCTATCTGCAGCTCTCAAATTCTGGATAAGTGAGTTTGCCTTTGGGGTGACAGGAATCTTCCACTTACTAGATGTGGGAACTTCAGAGAAATCACATCTACTTTCTGGGTTCAGTTCCTCCCTGTGCGATGAGTCCAGAGGCAGCGCGTGCAGGGGTCACTGTGAAGCGGAGTAGCTTGCCTCGGTCTGAGGACCACCTCCACTTACACCTAATGGTCCATTTAACCCCCATATCTACGCTGGGAGCAGGTTTGTGCTACCCCTTCTGACAGAAGTGGAAACTGAGGCACATTCCTAGCAAGCAGTTTGTCCCAGGTGGCCTGAGTCTAATGAAGGAGCAGAGATGCAGTCTCTTTCTCTGAGGCCCTTGGGGTTTGGACAGTGACATTTGGAACTGAGCTGAAATCCATTTGTTTTATTTTATTTTTCTCAGTGTTCTTGTGGCCTAGGCCCTGACAGGGAGTCAGTCTTCCAAACAACGGTGGCTGGTTCAGCACTGTGAGAGGGACCTGCTGTCTGGGGGTGGGGAGGGGGCTGCCGTCCTGGGGTGGGGAGAGGGCTGCTGTCCTGGGGTGGGGAGGGACCTGCTGTCCTGGGGTGGGGATGGGGCTGCTATCCTGAGGTGGGGAGGGGGCTGCCATCCTGGGGTGGGGAGGGGGCTGCTGTCCTGAGGTGGGGAGGGGGCTGCCGTCCTGGGGTGGGGAGGGGGCTGCCGTCCTGGGGTGGGGAGGGGGCTGCCGTCCTGAGGTGGGGAGGGGGCTGCCGTCCTGGGGTGGGGAGGGGGCTGCTGTCCTGGGGTGGGGAGGGGGCTGCTGTCCTGGGGTGGGGAGGGGGCTGCTGTCCTGGGGTGGGGAGGGGGCTGCTGTCCTGGGGTGGGGAGGGGGCTGCTGTCCTGGGGTGGGGAGGGGGCTGCTGTCCTGGGGTGGGGAGGGGGCTGCTGTCCTGGGGTGGGGAGGGGGCTGCTGTCCTGGGGTGGGGAGGGGGCTGCTGTCCTGGGGTGGGAGGGGGCTGCTGTCCTGAGGTGGGGAGGGGGCTGCTGTCCTGGGGTGGGAGGGGGCTGCAGGTCTTGAAGGCACCGCTGGGTTGTGTGCCCCTTTGCAAGAGCCCTTAGGACGGTCTGCAGGTGGAGCAAATCTCACTTGTTGGGCTAGACAGAGCTTTTGAGACTGAACGCTATTTCTCTCTTCATTTCTGTACGAAATGGGAGCTGTTTCTCAAGGCCGATTTGCAGAGGGGAGAAACAGAATTTAGAAGAGCACATCCCACAGGGGTTGGGAATTCCGTCTCTGTTCCCAGTACCTTCCACGCACCTTGGAGAGAGAGGGAGCGGAGGCTATTTCTGTGCATAGTTCAAGAGAAGGATGGCGCTGGAGTTGACTGTGGCCTTTTGATTCAAACAAAACAGAAGCCTCAACCACTTCTCCCATCACTGGCCCCAACCAGTGGCAATCTAAAGACAGAGACAGCCTGCAAAAAGATTGGTTCATTCTGCAGTGTCACCCACATGCGTGCCATCGCAAACTGTGGGTACATCCTGGGAGTCTGAGGCAAGATGAGAAGGGTTGCATAAGTAGTTTGCCAATGAATAGTCAGTCGTTGACCACAGGACCAGTGACAGGGATGACGATCAGTTCACAGTTGGACAGGCAATGTCCTTGCAGAACTAGTTTCTGGATGAGGTCATGGCGACCTCTGGGCAAGGTAGTGATCCTGACAGCTCCTGTCATGATCCCATGATCGCTCCTGTCTGCAGGGACATGTTTGTGAGAGACTTTCCATTAACACCATGCTGGAGAGACGTTAGCTGTCAAATCGACCCAACCTAGAGTCGGAAGGGGAGAGAGTCTTCATGAGGTATTATCTAGTCAGGTTGACCTTGGCACGTCTCTGGAGGATTATTTTGATTATGAATCGATATACGTAGACTCAGCCCATTGTGGGCAGCACCATTCCCTAGGAAAGGGATCTTGAATAGTATAAAGGTAGAGAGTGAGCTGAGCAGGCCTGTGGGTCTCTTCTCTTAGCCCCTGACTGGATGGCTAGTTGGCTGTACTGTGATGGTGGGCTGTAACCTGGAATTGTAAGCCAAATAAACCCCTTTTCTAATCTAAAATCGATTTTTAAATGTTTAAAACCACAGCGAAAGAAATGCTACTAGAATAAGCACCTCCTAAGAGTTTTGTGGATTTTTGTTGCTGGGGTTTGTTACCAGTGACTCTACTTTGATTTTGACATCTTTCAGTGGCACTCTCCCAGCCCAGACACATGATCTGTTTGTTGAGGGCTGGGCAGAGCCATCGCTGTCCCCTGTCCATGAGCAAAGGCCCAGGCTAGCGCCATGACAGGCTCTACTGGGCCAATCTCAAGTGTACGCGGAAACCCCGTGTGGTCTCTCCAGAGGCGACAGGAGTTTGAGGCTGACAGGAAGGCACTGTTGCCCACCTCTTAGTTGTGAAGGTGTGTGGTCCGAGCCTCATGCCGTGCTTGTCACCTCACACAGGTCATCAGACGTCTCCAGCTTTGGTGTGCTCATCAACCAGAAGGAATAAGGGCCATGGCTTCAGCCCCCATCACCGGGCTTCAGAGGAATGAGATAATGCCCAACTTCCTGTTTTGCTGGGCAGTTGAGGGCACTTAAGTTAGCAGCTCAACTCTATTATTTTACTTCCTACTCTAAGTGATGTTATGCTTGTGTGCCTCTGTAAACCAAACAGGGAAGCCCGGGGCTGAGACTCACCACACTAGCCTCACACTCCGCCCTTGTTTGTGGCTTTATCTGGCCTCTGTGAGGCCAGATCTCTTCTCTGCTCAGCCTGGGGCCTAAGGCTGCTTAACCACACAATTAGAAGGCTAGTTTTATGGGGAATCTCAGACTGCTAATTCACTTTGGATGCTTAGAGTGGAATGAAGCTGGCAGCTGGCTCTTGGACAAGTTTCAGATGCAGAAATCCAGTGTGGTCTCGTTTCTATATGGAATAAGCTAAGCGGCCAGCAGTGACAGGGAGTGCCTATAACTCCACCTCTTTGCGAGGCTGAGGTGAGGGATGCATTGAATTCAAGAGTTACCGACAGGTTAGACACCCCCTTAAAAAAAAGTCCCATCAAACTAGAACAGGGGCTCCCAGCTTTGCCTGGTTGACATTTGTTGCTGGAAATGTCTTTGAGGTATGGACAGTCCTGGGTGGTGCAAGATGTTCTGCAGACACAGGGTCATTACTCTCCAGAGGCTGATGCGTCACCTCTCCCTGCCTTGTGACAACTGAGGAAAGTCTAGGCTGGAGTGGGGAGGTGAGTGACTGGCAGTGATTCCTCTGCCGCTGGTCCCAAGCGTGGAGAGACTAATAGCACGCTTTCTCCAGCCTCCTGCCTGCAGCTCTAGATGGAGTCAAAGGATCCTGGCTTCTCCCTGCAGCGCTGAACTGTCCCATGGAGCTTGAAGATGGTGTAGCTGCAGACAAGAAAGGCTGAGTTTGCCTATCAAGTAAATCAGCTACAAGGAGGTCGTTTCAGACTGACAAACACAGCCAGACACTTTCGTCCACGTCTTTATAAGATTGAGAAAGCCAGCTTGAAATCTCATCACGTTTATCTCTCCACTCTCGGGAGGTGGAAACGAAAGCGGGATTGTGTGTGAGAAGGTCACATGCAAACCAGGGTCCTTCATTTCCTGAATGTTCTGCCTTTGCTCAATATACCACAGAGGTTCCACGGCTTAACAGCTGTCAGGGACCCCGTGAAAGTCACCGTTTTCTCAGCCTCGGCTTCCTTATTTCTAAAAACAAGGAGCACAATAATAACCCTATACAGTTAGGTCTTTGTACAGATTAAAGACGGCTCAGTGGTTGCCATGGTAACCACCCTAGCTACCATGCCTCCGCTGTAATCATCAACATCATCAGTGGCAGGAGATGCTCCACTCCTGTGCTATCATGAGCCCAGGGATCTGCAAGGCAGAACTGAAATTCTAACAGATTGCCACCCGAGCTGGAGAAAAGGCATTGCTGGTGCTTTGCTCCAAAGTGTTCACCTGACAACTGTCAGCAAACCTTTTTATTGGTTATCTAATACCAAGGGGTGAAATCATATACATCATAGATGCACACTAAATGGACTGAAAATATGTATGGGGGAGGAAATGACAATTTTACTTAAAAATACAGTTCATCTGAGGCAGGAGCAAAGACACACTTGCCAGCGTGGAGAAATTCAGACGAATGATCTTCACGAAAGACTCTGAGCCTCGTCAGGACTGCTGTTGTGACGAACCTGTCGTCTCAGAGGTGTGGGAAGAGAAGCCCCCTTCTCTCAGTCTGCTGCAGGTCAGCAGGGTCAAACCCTGCTGTGACCATCGTGGTCTTGGCTTCACTGCTGGACATTTGTTGGGTACCAGGGTCAGGAGTTAGGGCTGGGAGCTAAAGAGCTCTCCTGGCGTCGTTCCGCTGCCTCTGCCAATGATACCCCCAATCACTTCTGCTTGTCAGTATGCTGGGAACCTCTCCATGTACCCAGAAAAAAGGGGTGTTACCCAGTGAGTACCCCAATCTCCACCCTAGGGTCAGACCACAGGCAGGGCGGAGGCCATCTGGCCACCGGGCTTTGTGAAGAGCAGAAGCAGGCGAATGTTTTCTTAAGGGGTCGCATTAGTGGTATGAGCCATATGGCCCCTGCCCTAATGTTCCAACTCCTTGAATCTGAGCTTCCGCCATGGGTTTTGAAAACAAATGGAGGTAGCTGTGTTCCCATGAACTGGAACTTACAAAAACAAACGGCCAAGAGAACCCCTCAGAAATCCCCAGTGTTGTTTTTGGTAAAAAGCATGTCATTTTGAGGAAAGTTCTTTAGCGTGCAGAATGAGAAGGCTGCCATGGGAAGGCAGGACATGGCTCCGCCAATGGACACGGTCAGAGTCACAGCTTTGTCCACTTAGTGCCTATGAATTCTGCGCCCTGTAGAATCTATTTAAATTATTGAGGGCAGTGAGGAGGAGAAGGAGAAGGGAGGGGAAGGAGAGAAGAAGAAGGAAGAGGAGAAAACCACAGTCTAGGAGCTGTAAGGGTCCTACTCGAAATGGTAGAACACGGTATTTAAAAGTGAAAAGGAGAAGTTGGGGCCTGAGGCGTAATTCTTCCGACACAGTTTACGAGCCCACATTCTCAAGTACTCGATGTGGACTAAAAATACCTTCAGAAGCTTCTTTAGGGAGAAACTAAACTTAGAAATTCCCTCTCTCCCCCTCGTCTTCCATAAATACACAAAATTGCCCACTGTGTGCCAAATTGTGTTCCTGGCCAAGGATGTGGAGGGGATAAGAGAATAAAATCCCGTTTCCATGGAACCAAGCTGGGGTTCAGGCTATAAACACATAAAAAGCCAACAAACACCTCTGGAAGACACCAGTAAATGAAGTAACAATAAACTCTGGCAAGTGTGGGTGCCGGGTGGGAGAGGGGGTGTTTTTGAGGAGAGCAGGTTGAAGCTCGAACTGGAACCTCTCTGCAAGTTCAGGTGTAAAACCCAGCAACCATTCTGGAAGACTGAGGGGAGCAGGGCTGAGTGCAAGGAACTGTGTTGTGGGGAGTCTTCTCCCCTGCCCAGAGTATGAATGGTTCTGGAGGCGGATCCCGAGGACTAGGAGGGACCCACTGCAGTCACCAAAGGTTCCTTTAGACTCACACAAAGCTGGCTTCGTCCACTGCTACCATAGTAAGTGCGCTAGGACAGCACAGACAGTGTCCTCTGGACACTACTGCAGGAGCCCCAGGCCACCATGGCATGGCAACCTGGTCACAAGGTCCAAGTGGTAGCAAGGGTCACTTGACCTATCCAGCAACCTCTATCCTAGCTCATGTAAGAGCCCTGAGTGTGTGGCCCTCTTCTCCTTGAGTTTCCAGCTCAGGGAACTGCGATGGTGACCTTCGCAGCACACTGCCGGGTGGCGTGCTGGGACCCGGTGCCACAGCCTGAGAAATGCTTTGTCTCACACAGAGGCAGAGTTGAAGCGATTCTTGGAGGCTGTGCAGAAGGACCTCTCCTAGCACCTTCTGTGATGCTGATATCTTTGGCGCACACGGCTTACACACACAGTCCTCACACAGCCCTGACCTCTGCTGTGACGTTCACAGTGCTCTCCCTGTATGAGGTCTGGACCAAACCCCTCTCTCGCTCCTCCCCCATTTGCTAGGATGCCTGACTTAGCAATGAGGGCCAGTCCTACTGACCTCACTCAAGTCAGGGCCTCTACAGTGACTGCTGAATGGGTTTTTCTCCTCACTGGGTTTTAAGGGGGGAAGGCTTTATTTATGATCCCAGTTTGTGGGTTTAATTCATTATGAAGGAAGAGGCAAGGTGGAGGGAGGGCCAGAAAGGGGTGTGAGGCTTCGATTTCCTTTCTTTCCGATGTAACAGGCAGCAGAGCAAGCGGTGACTGGCTGCTTTCTCATTTCCCCACTTTGATTCAGGCTGGGTCTCCAGCCCTTAGCAAATGACAGATTGGGACACAAAATTGGGCAGGAAAAAGATCACTTATGGTACTGGGGTGTTTTCTGGAGAATAGGCCATGCATACCATCATTACACGGAGGAGGATGCCAGGCCAGGGCCATGCATGCTGCCTGCCTAGGGAGCCTCATGTGTGTGCGTGTGGTGGGGGGAATGGATGAGTAGAGGGGCTCATGCCAGTGGGTCACAAAATGTGGTTGGGTGATATGGCAAACAAAGTCAGGGTCCTCTGACGTCCTGGTTCTAATCCCTTAGAAGCTCTGAATGTTACTTGACACAATGAAAAGAACATTCCAGTTGCCACTTTGTGAAGGACTTGAGGTGGGTAACAGACGCTTCTGGCTTACCTGGTGGGCCAGGTGCCATCACGAGGATCTTACAGGAAGGAGGCAGGAGGGCCCAAGCCAGGAAAGGCCAGGAGCAGTTGGAACAGAGTGAGGGTAGACAAGCCAGGAGCCAAGGAATGGGTGGCGTCTAGAACCTGGAAGGAGTGAAGAATGAACCTGTCCTACAGCTTCAGGAGGAAACCACCTCCTTGGATGCCTTCGGACTGGTCCTGGAGTGTCTGTCCTAAGAGGGTCAAGCAGTATGTTCTTTTGTGGCTTCTAAGTTTGCATTTGCTTGCAGGAAGCAGATGAAGATGAAGAAACGGGGATGATAAGCCTGAGTCTTCACACACGCCAAGCCCACCCAAACAGGGGTCTCTCCAGGGGCCTGCATGTCTCTTACACAGGCCAGGTGCAGCGACCAGTCACAGGGGGTGTGGAGAAGGACAAGTGGGTGGGCTGTGGTCTCCGGCCAGCGTCACCTCCTCTTGGCTTCCACCACTGTCGAGCAGTGTCAGCCACGGCTAACAACTCCACTTGAGATTGTTCTCTAGGTGAACTGCGCGTAACTGTGGAAGGAGGCGAGCGTTAGACTGGCCTCCTGTTAATCACAGACAAGTCTGGTTTTCTGCGGCTTACAAGATCCGCAGTTGTCACTTCCCTAAGAATTACACAGAGTGACGCTCACCAGGCAATCACACACGAGGCCTGTCTGCCTCCTGGCTCATGTATATTGTAGAATCCTGCCCTAGATTCTACATTTAGATGCTGAGCTAGACATGGAGCGAGAAGAGGGGCTGGAGAGGGCGAAGAAATTTATTGTGACCACAGGAGGAGGGGACAGCAGTGTAGATGTGACCTATCTCTTGGATCCATAATTGGTACAGAATTACACCGATAGTTGAGTTTAACCTCCATGGAGGGTCTTAATTCATTTTCTGTTGCTGTCACGCAATTCTGGAGACTAGATAGTTGATAATGCATATCAATATGTTTCGTATAGCTCTGGAGGCTGAGGACTGGGCTGACATCTCTCTGGTGACCCTCTGGCTCTCGGCCCAGTGTCTCATGACCTGTGATGGCATCCAATGGCCAGAGAGAGCAGGTGAGACAGCTTGCCTCTCCCCTCTTTCTACCAGTAACTTTGAAGTGTATTTGTACTGCTTTGGATATTAGATTTATTTATTGTGTGCATGTGAACGTGTGTAGGTGCATGCATTGAGCAGGGAGGTCAGAGGATACCTTGCAGGAATCGGTTCTAAATGTCTACTGTGTGTGTACCTGGTGTCACACTCAGGTTGTGAGTCTTGGTGGCAAGCCCTATCACCTACTGAGCCACCTCACTGGCCCAAATTGATTACTTTTTATTTTTAAAATTTTTTTTGTGGTGTTGGGAATTGAAGTCAAGGCCTTGTGTCTCACAGGTAAGTTTTCAACTCCAGAACTGCATCCTAGCCCTGGTTCTTTCTTAGGGCCACTGGGCGACTATCTTGGTCTTCGCTTCCATGGCCTCACGCTGTTTTCCTGACTCCTGAATGACAAATACCATTGACATGTGTAATTGAGGGTTAAGTTCCCAACACACACACACGAACCGTTAGGGAACATGTTCTAAGCAAAACACCATGGAAGCTGCTATGCATGGCTGCAAAGGTGTAATAAAAAAATTCAGTTTATGATGGCCCTGTTGAATTTCAAACATAATTAACAACTAAAACAACAACAACAACAACAACAACAACATGTTTTAAGCAGTGACAAGACCTGTGCGTGTGTGTGTGTGTGCTTCAGATAACCGAGAAGGACCATCTTCTCCTGCAATTTCAAGGTCCCTCTTTAGTGCTCATACCCTCCTAACTCTTGGCGATTTCACTCTATCATCCTGTCTTAGGCAGTGTGGTCTATAGTTGAGAAGGAAGGACTATCTTTGTCTCCAGATACAGCACTTGAGAGAGGAGAGAGGGGGAGAGAGAGAGAGAGAGAGAGAGAGAGAGAGAGAGAGAGAGAGAAGGAAAGGAGCAGAGAGAACTGGTTTTTGTCCTTCCCTAGGTGGCCTCTTTCCCAACCCAGGTTCCCTTCCCTGGTTGTGATCGTGGGGCGTCGTCTGTGGTCCACACACCAGACTATATAGGTAAGACCTTTCCCAGCCCAGGGCCAGGCCAGGGAAGACCTTATACAAATGTGGTTTGTTCATCCTAAGACCCACACCACTTCAGCAGGTTACTCAAGGGATTCTGAGAGCTCCTGGCTCATTTCATATCACTGAAAATATTTGGGTAGACTTGAATTTCTTTCAAGAAAAGCCTCAGGAGTAAGTTCTCTAGAGAATCTGCCATTGAGAAGTGTCAAGGCTGGCATCTATGTTCGACTCTACTGAGCAAGTTCTAGGAGGCTGAATCTCATAGCAAAGGCAGCTTGCCTGCCACTGCCTTCGTCATGGTTGTTAGGTAACATAAGGAGACTGAGTCATGGGTTCCCCAGTCAGATAGTGTGGACCACATGCCTCTGACTTCTGGTTATGGTTTCTGGCCCAGAACTTTGGGTTTTCTGTTCTCTGCTCTTCAAAACCCTTGATGACTTGTGCTTCCTGGAGCTGTTACTATAAATTAAAAATAATTTTATTATTTGTTCTTTGTTCTATTCAAAGACCACACCGGTCTAAGTCTTTGCTGTTACCATTCTGGAAACATCTCTCCTAACCTCTGCTTCACTCTCAGCCCGGAGGTACTCACTGGAGGCCTTCTCTGGCCATCTGGCTAGGTGGCATGTGTCCGTCACCCACTTGACATCCCCGTCATCCTGTTGCTGCAGGAACAAACACCACAGTTACAGTGGCTTGCAATGACACCTTTCTTATCTCTCACTTCTGGGAAGTATTTTTGGGTCTCAGGAATCTAACACCAAGGGATCAGAGAGGCCACGAGTCCTTGTGGAGGTTGATTCTGAGCTGCTGTGGTCTGAATGGGTCCCTCCAAAACAGAAGTGTTAAAACTTTATGGGCCTTTAAGAGACGATCAGGTCAGGGGGCTCCTCTCCCAGGGAACAGGCACAGGGTCTTCATTCAGTGCTCAGCACACTTGTCTCTCCACCGTCTGTCTGCCCACACCAGGCAATCAAGTTTGCCAGAAGGCCGTTGACTTCTCTCAATCCAGAACTGTGACAAGGGTCTGTCTGTTTTCTCACAACCTACTCAGCCTCAGGTGTTTTGTTACCCAGCACAGACAGACTGAGGCTCCAGGGTTGCTGGGACTGAGCACCACCAATTGGTGGCTCAAACAATAGGAATTTATTGCCTCACACTCTCATGGTTAGAGAGAACAGGTGTGGGGGGATGTTTCCCCAGCTGTTCTAGGGAGGGTCCACACTAGTCTCTTTCCTCAGTTTCTCGTGGCTCTGGACACCCCCGGATTTGCTATTCACTCTGGCTTCTGGTCCATCTTCCTGAGACTTCTGCATCTATGACTCTAGAAAGGCATTGTCCCTGGATTTAGGACCCATCTAGGTAATCCTGAATGACTTCCTTTTGAGATCTCAAATGTAATTACATCCGTAGAGGACCCCCCCCCTTTTTTTAGTAAAGTCTCAGAGTGGAAGGGCGAGGGTGCTGGTATTTGACCCACCCCAGTTGCTTTACTTGGGGTAGATCCTGATTTAAAAAAAAAAAAAAACTTTACTTGAAGCCTAGGTCTTGGCAAAGAATCTTCCCACATGGGAAGAGATTCAGCACAGAAGGCCAGTTACAGAAAGAGAACACAGAATTCGCTGGACATAGGGTTTCCCTGGGTGAATAGAAAGCTTTGTGGCTTGGCTGGGCCACACTGTTTTCTACCACGGTCATGTGTGAGAGTCAGGGAGTTATCTGAAAAAGCTGCAGAAGTTAAAGCCCTCACTGCATTTGAAGTAGGTTCATATTTGGGCTTCATTCATAGCTGTCCTGGGCACTTGTGGGCTGGGTGGTGATGGATTGGACCTTTGCCCGACGCACTGGGACAGAAGGCTAACTTTGGAGCCTGAGGTTAGTTCATGTGGCATCTAGAACGTGGCTTGTTCTAGTTGCAGTGTAAATTGTTTCTTCTCAGGTGGCTGCTCTGTTCTGGTTAAACCTCCTCTACGTGCGTGGCTTGAGACTGGGGAAGGAGAAAGAAAATCTTCCTAAAGTTCCATGGCTGTGATTTCTGTTTTCATCCTGACAAGCCTAGAATAATGAGCTCCCAAAGATGCTGAGGCCCAAGTCATGGCCTGGCAAACAGACTATCTTTAGAGTGAGCGAGCATAGGCCAGTGAAGAAGCCCCGTGCACATTTCCTTCTGTCTGGAGGCTTAGAGTTGCGTGGTGAGCACACACACACACACACACACACACAGAGACACACAGCAGCAGTCAGTGTATCCAGCGTGGACCCGTCTGCACCAGAGTTCTTTCTGCTGGCACGCAGAGATAGGAACTTTGTCCCAGGACTGCTGGAAGTGGATCTGCTGTGGCTCAGTGCATCACTGGCCAAGGTCCACCACCTGGGACCATTCAAGGAAGGCATTTCTGCAAGCCTGCCAGGGTATTAAGGGATGCTTAACCTAGAGAAATGTCCATCAGTACCCCAGACCCCAACATAATGAATCCCTGGCTGCTGGCTGTTTCTCTCACATCGTCTACTCCATTACCCCGCACCAAGACTGTAGCCCTGTCCTCCTCCCTCCTCTTCTTGGCCTCAAACAGAAGTAAATCCAAACATGTGTGTCCTCTGCACAGGACGGCAGTTGCCATATTCCTCAGTATTGGTGCCCACATTTCTCCAGTGATCCCCAGGCCCTCCTCCATCTGCATTCACCTCCTGCTTGCTTGTTTTCCTCCGTCCTGCTTCCTCTGGGTCATGCCTAGGCCATGCTGGCTCTACTTCACCCTCTTCTGTCTGGGTATAACACCCCCCCCAGGTTCACTGGTTCTCACCTTCTCTCCATTGAAACAGCCTCCCTCCACAGCTCCCATCACCCCAAACACCCTTTCCCACCCATTCCTGCTCTCCTTGACAGAGTGGGGGCCCAGGGGAAGAGAGCTTTTTGTTTTGTTGCACCTCCCCAGGTGCTCACCGCAGTGCCCAGCAGGTCTTAGGGACGCTCAGCTGAATGCATGAATGAATGGAGAATGAATGAATGATGTGTGAATGAACGGAGAATGAATGAATGATGAGTGAATGAATGGGCACACGTCAGAGCCTAGGGCAGCGTTTGCCAAGTGTCCTGTCTGCTCAGAAACTGCCTTGTCATTTTGTCTGCAGTGAGTCATCTGCTCAGGGACCTCATGATTCTTTCCTCCCCTCCACCCACAGGCTTTTAAAAAAATGATGTAAGACTGGACGGCTTGGAACCACTGCGGGATGTGTGCTCTCGGAGGCTTCTGTGAGGCAATGGCCATGTAACTTTCCATACAGCAACTTAGGGAAGCGGTACATTTCCATCAAGGAGGAAGAAGCTGGTGGCACTGTGGAGGGTGGTATTTGACTGGGGAAACCCAGGGATGCTGAGACAAAGCTATCTTCAGGCTGTGTGCCAGGAACACAGCGCCCAGCTGCCAGGTGCACAGGCTGTGGGTGGCACAGTGCGAGCCCAGCCTGCAGTGCCCTGGGATCCCCACTTTCCCTGCACCCTGCCCCAACTTTACTTTTAGGAAGGCCGCGGTAACCTTGCGTAGATTCATCACCCAGAGGGCGTCCGTCTGCGTGCCCTTCTACAGGGTGCTGTGACCAGGCCAGCCAGCTCATTTGTCAAGGAGGCAGGCCCGGGGTGAGGCCGGGGCTCTGATTCAACAATGCTCCTGCAGAGGGTGTTTTGCTTATTTGTTTTGCTTTTCTTTGTCCTTAAGGGGACTGTTTGCCTAGTATGCTGACTTACAGACTGGAGAGGGATCTAGGTTCACCCGTGGGTCCAATCAGCTCATACGGATGGGCTCAGGGTGAGCAGCCTTAGGAAACCGACAGTATTCAGCCAGGTAGCCACTGCTCGTGGTTAAACCCAAACTTCAAAAGCAAAGATCCCCAGTTCACATTTTATTTCCTGCGGACTGACTTTGTCATCGCAGGGACAGTAGCAAAGGGTTTCTGATCCTCTGGGTCCTCATCTGTAAAACAGGTCTCGTTGGGAAGGACTTGAGAGGACACCTGTGAAGCAGAAAGGAGCAGGAAACCCTTGGCGAATGCCAGCTCTTGATCCGCTAATGCCTTTGAGCTAGTCTTCATCCCCGTGAGGAAGCCTGAGCAACAGAAGAAGGACTTTGATGCTTTGTGTCCAGCCCAGAGCTAGGCCCACGCTCACAGATCCTCTCAAGGTGCTGTCTGGCAGTCTGACCCTGTTCTGCAGCCCTCTGGACAGGCATGCTGTTTCCTGCCTGCTTTACTGTTGTCAGCTTTAGCGTGCTCGCACCTCCGTGGAGTTCCTTTCACTCTATGACCTGGGTTTCTCTTCCCTGTTTCTAGCAGGCAACTCAGTGCACAACCGGCTGACCAATGCTTGTGGTCAGTTGCTGGTAGACCAGAAGTTCCTAGGATGGTTTACTTAGCCTTTCTCTGGGTGTTCTCCAGACTGTGGGCTCCACAAGTCTGCTCTGTCTTTCATCTCTCTCCTCTGGTTAAGACTGAGAATGCAATCTAGGTTTTGTAGGCAGGACAGGACTACAGTTTATAGAGCCTGAGGCCAAACGAAAATTTGGACTTCATACTGAGGAATTATTAGGAATTTCAGGATGGTGACCATCAAAAATTAAAACAAGATTTTGGCTCTAGGGAGGTAGCTTAGTTGGTAGAATACTTGCTTAGTCCTGGGTTCAGTTCCCAGGACTGCATGAAAAGTGGGCCTGGTTGCATATGCCTGTAATCTCAGCACTCATTCAGAAGATAAGGGCGGGAGAGTTCAAGGTCATTCTCTACCACATAGTAAGTTTGAGGGTAGCCTGGGCTACATGAAAATTTGTCTCCAAATAAAAAATAAATAAAATAAGAAAAAAGAAAAGGAAAGAAAAAGCAGGATTGGGGTTCCTCAGAGGGCAGGGTCCATGCTGCTTACATGTGATACTATCCTTGTTTGCAGACAGGGTTTTATTTGATCCGGCATAGGTAACTGATGTCCGTGATCCTGTCACCGCAAAGCCAGCATGTAGAAGCGCTGGCCTAACAAACGGGAATTGCTGGTGTGAACCAAGCTCGTGCCCATTTGTGATTCCCAACTCTTGCCCAGGCTGGAGCCTTCAGGACATAATTGCAATAGGTTCTACCTCAATTAGAGGGTAAATTATAGACTTAATTTGTAGGTTGACCCTGGGCTTTGGCCGTTTAAATTCAAACTTCCCTCTCCCTACCAAGAATGTCCAAATGTGCAAAGCAATCAAGGTATAAACCAACCTGCTTGGAGGACTTGGGTTCTCAGTACAGCTCGCTTTTTTTTTAACTCAACCACTGAGTTGGAACACGGAAAAGGACAACCACATTGGCTTTTGTTGCTTTCTTTCTCTGAGGCGAAAAATACCAGGGTAGCTTCTAATCTGCAGTCCTGCTCTGGCCTCTGCTAGGATCACCAGTGTGCGCTAGCATGCCTGGTTCACTGCTGGTTCAGAGTAAAGCGTCTGTAATATGAGACTTGCCAGCTAAGTCATGGCTAGGCACACAACTCTGTTTACATACACCCTACTTGTGCAGCCGTCATGGTTCTCTGTGTTCTGATTGCTTTTGTCTGTAAAATCAAACCTTCCCCGTCAAGCAGCTCCCCCTGTTTCTCTCCTCCAGGCCACACTGGGCCACCCTTCTGAATACTCCACATACCCCGTGGGAGTGGAGCCCTGTGGTCTCTGGGCTCTGGTTACTCCACATACCCCGTGGGAGTGGAGCACTGTAGTCTCTGGGCTCTGTGACCCCCTTTGCTCCCACAGCTCAGGTAGCTGAGTTCCACCGTGCTCTGGCATGTTAGCCTCTTCTTCTTGACCAACCATCTTCCTTCGTTTGTGCAATTCACTAATCAATGCTCCCACCCATACGCAGTTGGGTCATTTGTACCTCTTGGCTATTGGGAGCTAATTTTTTTTTAGTTGCTACATTTTTGTTTTTGTTTTATATTTTTGAGGGTCTGTAGCCCAGGTTGTTCTGAACTCACAGCCATGCCCCTGCCTCAGCTCCATTTGAGTGCTGTGATTACAAAATGAACTAGCACCCCCATCTATACTACAATATATTTTTAGTACTGTTCTTTGTAAGAGGCTTGCTGCTTTCCTGGTGCCATACCCTGCAGGCTCTGGGGCTGGTAGGATATTTGATACAGTCAGGTGCCTCTGTCAGGGTTCCGTACATACAGCACCTGCAGGCACCTGGCCAGCTCAGTGGCCAGGGCTTGATTAGTGGGCATGGAGGTCACCGTGCCCCGGGACCCTGTGCCTCTCCAGGGCCCTGTGGACCTGTGGGGCATATGGAAAGGACAGACACAGGGATGCGGAATAAAATCAGGGTAGCGTTTCTGCCGGTTACTCTATCCAGTGTGGTGGGAAAGGCAGGGCTGAGTGACTCCCGGTCTGGTCCCAACGCCATCAGCGTGGAAGCTGGCATTCAGGGTTTATTCTCCCTGCTGTCTTCTCTCTGTTTCCTCACATTTAGACAAGGATGGCAGTGCCTGCCTCCTTCAGCTCTGGTGGACATGAAGTTGAGGAGAGCCGAGCCTCTGGACGTGGCAGTCCCGGCCATCTGGGGTCTTGCTCGTGTTCTGCCACAGTTCCTGAGTAGCGTGAGTCTTAGTGTGTACATTTCAAATGAGGTCGTTCTGTTTGTGCTTCCTTTGTGTGTCAGTGGATGGTGCTGGGGTTAGACCCCAGGTTGCTGGACGTGCTAGGCCAGCACGCTACCTCTGAGCCACAGCTGGGGCTCAGAAGTCACCGATTCTTGTGATGAAATGAGAGCAGCCTCACTGTAGTCAGACCCTGCAGAAGAAACTGGCTTCAGGGGCCAATGTGCTTCTCTTCGTTGTTTGGTGAATACCGGGAGGGTTTTACTCTTTCATCGGGCTTTGAAATCAAAAGGCAGAATTTTTCCTGGATCTAGCCATGAGAAAGTAGAAAAACAGAGCGCATTAGTGTTCTAACTGTCCTCCTCCCTCCCTTCTTCTCTCCTCCCTCCCTCTATCCCTTCCTCCTCCTCCTCCCCCTCCTCCCCTTGTCTTTCCTTTGTCCTCCTTCGTGTCCCCCCTCCCCCTGTAGATCCAGCCCTTTTGCCAGCACTGGGATTAACTGCTCCTGTGGTGATCAAGCGATGAGACGCGTGGAGGAAAAGACATACAGGGTGGATGTAAAAGCTGCGCTTTCTGATCGGAATCTTTTATAAGACCCTAAAATACCACCTTAGTTGAACAACTTCTACAAAAGAGCAGTTGTCGTCATGGTGAACTGAGATTTGGGTAGGAAGTGAGGTCCTCCAGTAGGCAAGGCCATGATCTGGTCAGCATAGCCTTCCTGGTCAGATTAGATTCTGAGGAAGGAACCGGGCTGTTACTTCCTTCTTGGGCTGACTGTTGGCCTAGGAACAATCCATATTCTCAATAGTAGCTGGCAGGGCCAGGCGGCAGCATCAAGGCCTGCCGCACCTCTGAGCCCTTTGGAACCTCCCCAGCAGGCGATATGAAGCCCCATTTACAAGGTCACAGAAACCCAAATGGCTTGCCTTAGGAGCTGTTGAATGATGAAGCACACAGTGTCTGTGTCCCTGTGGGGCAGCTGTGACATTACTGTCACGTGGATTGACTGTTGCCACCAGGTTACCCGCTTAGCTGCATCGGCTTCTCTCACGTAGCCAACATGGCGCACAGTCTCTAAGCTCATGTTCACAAAGATCTCACAACCAGCCTGGGCCTGTGGGAGACCCACAAATCATGCTTGCCACGTGGGTTAAATGACAGCTCATGAGGTTTTAGATCAGAAGGTAACAGACCATGGTGTATCAGAGGAGAGATAGCTGAAAAGGTCTGCGGGAAGGTAGTGGGGACTGAGCTTCAAGGGAGGAGCGGTTTGGAGGCGGCAGGGAGTACCTATGATCTCAGAGCTTCCTGGTTCTGTGAGAGCGGAATAGGGAACCCGGTGTCCTGACTTCTGGAACCGCTCAGTCGTGAGCCAGCTGCAGGAGCTGAGGAGAGTCACCTTGCCTTTGTAGAACAGTTACTCAGCTATTAAACCTGTGTGTTGCGGGGGGGGTGCCCTGAAGAGCTGAAAGCAAGGGCCAGAACACGCGTAGAAAGACATTCACAAGAGGACGACAGCTAGTTTGCCGCACCCACAGGTAGAAACAATGGAAGCAGTCATCAGTGGGCAAACAGAAAGAAATGTTTTGTGTGCAGAGAAAACACACACAAGTGAGGACTGGTGTCTGTTTATGGGGGAGCAGCATGCAAGACAGCCATCGTACGGTTATAAAAGAGCTAGACGCGCCCACTGCCATCGCTCTAGAGTTGACACAGTATTGAGATTTTGCTGTGAACGTGAGAACCTTTGCTTGTAGGCTCACAGTTTGTCCTAGGCTGAATGGTCTGTCAGTCCAGGGCTATGGTGGGCTGCGCAGTCACACAGTTCCAGGGTGTAGTGGGCTACCCAGTCATACAAGCCAGAGGTGTGGTGAGCCGTACAGCCACGCCCTTCAGTACCACAGCTGCACACTCAAGGGTGTGGTATTATAGAATTTCATAGCCCGGGTTATAGTCGGAGGAATAGCCTTGGATTCTGTTGCGTAGTGGCCTGTGTGGTTCAGATTTATTACAGGTGTTCCTCTTTGGCTTGTGTGACAAATTTGCCTAAGAGTACATTTTCGAGAACGTTCTCCGGATACCCAGAAATGTGTGGAGCATAATAGGATCCTTTTCAGCCGGACGGAAGTGATCACTGGTGCTGCACACACACAAATCTTGGAAACATAGAGATGATGGTATATGGCGTGTAGTGAAATAATATTCATACATGAAAGGAGTAATGGTTTGATAAAGCCGCGTGCAGATGTGTCTTTGGAAACACATACTAAAGAAGTGAGGATCGCAGACTGCCTGATTCCACTTATCTGACATACCCAGAACAGAAAAGTCCATTTAAAGGGCAAGCGAATTGGTGGCTGCCGGGTCTCAGAGGCTGGTTGCTCAGTGCTGTGGGCATCTTCTGGGGTGACGAGGAGGTCTTGGAACTAGACAGAGGTGGTGGTTGTGCTGTGAACTGACTGGACGCTGCTGATCTGTCTGCTTTACGTGGGCTGGTTCTCTGTTGTGTGAATGTTACCTTGGTCAGAAGAAACACTAGTGAATCTGAGCATTGGAGAGTCTCCTCTGTGGGTCCACAGAATCTGGGCATTGGATAGTCTCCCCTGTGGGTCCACGGAATATGAGCATTGGAGAGTCTCCTCTGTGGGGCCACGGAATCTGGGCATTGGAGAGTCTCCTCTGTGGGTCCACGGAATCTGGGCATTGGAGAGTCTCCTCTGTGGGTCCACGGAATCTGGGCATTGGAGAGTCTCCTCTGTGGGTCCACGGAATCTGGGCATTGGAGAGTCTCCTCTGTGGGTCCACAGAATCTGGGCATTGGATAGTCTCCTCTGTGGGGCCACGGAATCTGGATATTGGAGAGTCTCCTCTGTGGGTCCACGGAATCTGGGCATTGGAGAGTCTCCTCTGTGGGTCCACGGAGTTCTCTGGAGACTGCACACCGGGAGGGGGCTCCCCTGCCTTGGGCGTGTCTTCCTGCAGATGGCCATAGCTCTGCTTGGCCTATGTTATGCCACACTCAGGAGGGTTTCAGAATGATGAGAGGCCAGCTAGCCTCTGTGTTTTTCCAGGTGGGAAGGTTGGTGTCTCTTTGAGAACTGGCCACGTGTCACTTCTCAGGGTCACTTTCACTTCCCTGGGTGGTGGTCCTTCTAACCAGAGAAGCACTGGCTTCATTCACAGAAGAAAGTGAAGGATATCCACAAGTTAGTCACGAGGTGTCTTGTAACTGGGGCTTAGATTCCCATGAGGTAGCTGAAAAAGAGGCTACTCAAGAAACTCCTGAGGAAATAGTCAGTGTGGTCACTGTCCCTCTCTCTCCCATGGTCACTGCCCCTAGCTCTTCCATGGTCACTGCCCCTCACTCTCCCGTGGTCACTGTCCCTCGCTCTCCCATGGTCACTGTCCCTCACTCCCGTGGTCACTGTCCCTCACTCCCGTGGTCACTGTCCCTCACTCCCGTGGTCACTGTCCCTCATTCCTGTGGTCACTGTCCCTCATTCTCGTGGTCACTGTCCCTCACTCCCGTGGTCACTGTCCCTCACTCCCGTGGTCACTGTCCCTCATTCCTGTGGTCACTGTCCCTCATTCTCGTGGTCACTGTCCCTCACTCCCGTGGTCACTGTCCCTCATTCCCATGATCACTGTCCCTCATTCCTGTGGTCACTGTCCCTCATTCTCGTGGTCACTGTCCCTCACTCCCGTGGTCACTGTCCCTCATTCCCATGATCACTGTCCCTCATTCCCGTGGTCACTGTCCCTCGCTCTCTCGTGGTCACTGTCCCTCACTCTCCCGTGGTCACTGTCCCTTGCTCTCCTGTGGTCACTGTTCCTCACTCCTGTGGTCACTGTCCCTCGCTCTCCGGTGGTCACTGTCCCTCATTCCCGTGGTCACTGTCCCTCATTCCCCTGGCCACTGTCCCTCATTCCTGTGGTCACTGTCCCTCATTCCCATGATCACTGTCCCTCATTCCCGTGGTCACTGTCCCTCGCTCTCTCGTGGTCACTGTCCCTCACTCTCCCGTGGTCACTGTCCCTTGCTCTCCTGTGGTCACTGTTCCTCACTCCTGTGGTCACTGTCCCTCGCTCTCCGGTGGTCACTGTCCCTCATTCCCGTGGTCACTGTCCCTCATTCCCCTGGTCACTGTCCCTCACTCTCCCGTGGTCACTGTCCCTCATTCCTGTGGTCACTGTCCCTTGCTCTCCTGTGGTCACCAGAGAGGGAGGCTTTGAAGTTTGGGAATAGCTCCTGAAACAGGGACAATCAGGCCTGGGGCAGCCACCAGGGGGTGTCCTGTGTACCCCTCAATTGACATCTTCTTGTGGTTAAAGTGAAAAGATCAAACCCCACCAAGCTTGTGGGATTTGTTGGCAGTCACCGGTGCAGTGGGATGACTGTGGAGGAGCCTGAGAGCCCAGCCTGAGTTCCTGGGATGGCGACTCGTGGCTGCCTGCTTCTCTAGTCCCTTAGGTGAGCATTTCATCCAGGGAGACTTTTCCACCTCACTCTGAGCTCGGAGCTGAACTTAACCAATGATAAGTGGTTTTCTTTTTCTTTATTAAACATAACCCGGGCATTGAAGCACATGTACAGACTTAGAAACTCAGTATTTACTGAGGTGGTGTTTCTGGGCCACATTCAAAGGACCCTTGGCAGGTATGGTAGATAACAATTACTGGCAAAGGGACCCTAACTGTCACATAAACCAGGAAGGCAGGGCGCATTGCACAATGCACTGTCACTATTGCCCGGCTGTTGTAAAGTGACTCCTTCTGGGGTGGATGGGGGCCGTCCTCTTGTCTGTTATTTGCCTAAATGATGAAAGCGGCAATTAAGTTTTCATAGGATATGTTTACATAACTCCTTTGTGAAAAGCCAATGCCAATATACACAACCAACCGTCTGTGTGTTTACACACTCCGGGGTGGAGGTAGCCTGCTTTGTGGTAAACATAAGGAAACTCAGTGTGCTGTTGTGTTTTTCTTTTAACCCCTAATAAAGTTTTCCATTAACCAAGAGTTTTATTGATTGATTCCCTCTTGCTGTTACCCAAATCAGAAAGGAAACATTGTCAGGTCAAAAACAATCTCTACTGCAAACAGCAAAGCTAAGACAGGGCTGTTAATCCCAGGAATGTACTAGAAGGTTTACGAGGAAACCAAGCAAGTGTGACAGAGGTCCTAGGATCGTCAACTCCAAGTCACGCTGTTTCTGGGACGAGGGTGGACTGATTAGATATCGCCAGTAATATTCCATTCCCACGGAAAGGACCTTCTTTCATCCCACTATCTCCGGGCTTTGATCATTCACAGCTTCATAGCTTTCTTTGCCATAACCAGATTCGTTTCATGTTCATCAAACTTCTGTAGTAAACACAAGAAGATTCTGCATGTAAAACAAAGGAGTTGCTAGTACTTAGAATGTTCTTGAGGAAGAAATAGTGTGTAGTTAAAAATCAAAGATCAAGAGGGCTGGAGAGACGGCACAGTGGTTTAAGAGCTTTTGTTCCTCTTCCTGAGGACTCAGATTCAGTTCCCAGGAACCACAAAGCATCTCACAGGCTGCCTGTAATACCATCTCTGGGGGGGACTTCTTTTGTTGATAAGGGCACCTGTATGTATGCACACCTGCGCGTGCGCACGCACGCACACACGTATACACACACAACCACACGCACACATGGGGGGGCATGTTTGATTTTCATTACCCTTACTCTGTCAATCAATGACTCCTATCCCTTGAACATACATACAGTATCTGAGTTCTTGAGTTGGGTTTTGCATGAGAGTAGAGACACAAAAGTCACCAAGTGCTCCAGGAACCTACAGATCAGATTCTTTCTCTGATTTCAGAGTAGGAGCTGAACTCTATCCTGAGCTTAACTGGAACTCTGGGATAGAGTGAATGGCATTCAGCCGTGGAACTCAGCATGGATTCTCAGGTTGAAGATGCTCCCTTTCAGGGCAATAAGGCTTCTGCTTATTCCAGCAGCCAAGACTGACCTGGAGATCTTAGTTTGAATGAAGTCCACGTCTGGGTCTTTTCTTTAGGCTCAAGGTGGGAAAACGCAGATATGGGATTAGGTAGATCTCATCAGGTTTGGGAAAAGTAAATAAAATTGAGACATAGATACCAGAGTATCATGCAAACACATCCTCCCTAGGTACTGTCAGGGGCAGCCTCAAGGAAGAAGAGGTGGCTGCACCCAAGAAAGCTGTTCATTGTCCTCTGTTCCTGCAGGACTCTAGAAAGGCAGCTTCCCTCTGGGTCATCCAAGAGAACCACGTGATACTTACCATGGGGCACTCTCGTGCATGGACAGCCCGATGCCATCGGGAAGAGCTGGAGCTGTGCTTTAGTGTCTTAGAGCAGGGTTCCCAACCCTCCTGTTACTGCGATCGTAATACGGTTCCTCATGTCGTGGTGACTTCCGGTCATAAAACTATTTTTGTTGCTACTTTATAACTGTAATTTTGCTACTGTTATGAATTGCAGTGCAAATATATGATATGCAAGGTAGCTGATACGTGACCCCCAAAGGGGTTGTGACCCACAGGTCGAGAACCGCGTGTCTAGACGCTGTCCACTGGGAAGTTAGTGCTGGACCATGTGTCTTATTCCTTAATCTATCTGATCTCTGAGGATCTGAGTGGAGGAGGAGCAGGAACAGTTCCTTCCCGGACTCTAAGTGTCTCCGGAAGTTCTCTGATCCCAATATTCTTCCCACCCACAGCCCTTTGCACCCGCTCTCTGCCTCTTCTCTCCCGTGGCTGGATAGCACGAGACGCAACAAGCCTGTGGCCATGCTCTGTATTTGAGCATCTCCTGGTATGCTGGCAGGAGAGCTTGCTGCACCTGCTTATAACTCCCTCATCACAGCCCCGACCCCCTTTGCCATTTATTCTCTACCCTGAAGACAGAGATCCCTGTGTGGTTCCAGCCTATCCCCCTGGCAAAAAAAGAAACTGCCACAGTGACCCTGGTCGCTGTATTAGTTACTTTTCTGTTCCTATGATAAACAGGACGACCAAAATCAATGTAGGAGGCGCGTCTGTGACTCTCTATATATTTGCTTATGGTTCCAGTGGGAGAGTCTGCAATGGCAAGGAAGGCGTGGCAACGGGTAGTTAAGAGCAGGAAGTTGGGAGATCGTATCTCAGCTACACAAATAAGAAAAGAGGGGGTGAGTAGGCAAGGCTGTAAACCTTCAACGTCCGCCCATGGTGATAGACCGCTTCCACCAAGGCGCCTAAAGGTTCCATAACCTCCCCAAACCAATGCATCTGCAGCAGAACCGAACTTTCAAATGCTTCAGCTTACGGGGCGGGGGGGGGGGGCATTGGCTTTTAAATGACCAGAGGAACTTTTACTGACTGAGCTAGTAGTTTGCAGAGCTGGCAAGCAGGCCCAAGACTTCTGAGGGGCTGAAGAAGGAGCTCAGTAGGCAAATTACTTGTCATACAAGCACAAAAAAAAAAAAAAAAAAAAAAAAAACTGAGTTCAAATCCTTAGCCCCCATGCAAAGCTATAGAACACAGCTGTAACCCCAGCTCTCTGTAGTTAGAGACAAAAGGATATCTGGAACTTACAGGCCAGTTAGTTTAGCCAAACCAGCATATTATAGGCCAGTTGGGGACCTTGTCTCAAAACACACGGGAGAGTGACTGAGAAAGACACCCAAGGTTAACCTCTGGCCTCTATACATGTTTACACTGTGTGTGCACACCCATGCGCATAGGTGCATGCCCCATGCATGTGTGTGCATGCATGCACGTGCACACACACGACTTTTGATTCCATAGTCTCCCTTACACCCTCTCTCCCTTCTTCCTTCCCTCAGTTTCCACTCCTTTCCTTCCTCCCCACCTCTCCTAACAAGGCCCTTGTCCATAGCCATCTTGATAATGGGTTGAACTTTGAAGATGCCTTATAATTATTTTTAGTGGAGAATAAAGTCTAGGGATTTCTTGGTAATGGCAGTACAATAAAACTCCATGATTAAGGGATGAATCATAGCCGTTTAAAATAAGTTTCGTTACAGCACCAATTGGAACGGCTAAAATTACCTGCACTGTTCTGCAGAAACGGGCAAGAGGCGCCTACAGAGTGGCTAAGTGGGAGGCATAGGCTGAGACAACAGAGCCTCCTTTAAGAGACCTGTGTTCAGCAGGAATAGACTCAGAGGGCTGGAGGGCACCGCAGTCTGCAGGACGGGAAGGCTCTTCTGCGCTGGGGAAGTAAAACTGAGACGTCTGGACAGGATGGTGGAGGTTGTGCGGGCCTCAGGCTGTGGTCATTAGGGAGAAAGGGAGAGCCACCCCTCCCTGCCTGGT
Source organism: Chionomys nivalis (assembly GCF_950005125.1). Taxonomy (NCBI): domain Eukaryota; kingdom Metazoa; phylum Chordata; class Mammalia; order Rodentia; family Cricetidae; genus Chionomys; species Chionomys nivalis. The sequence goes on from NC_080088.1 coordinate 2,717,220, forward strand.
TGGTGAGATGCCTCCCTGTGCTCTCTAGAAATCGCGGGAATCACCCACTTAATCCTTGGCACACGGTGCTGATAATGTACCAATTAATGACTAATTAGGAAGATTTTCCCAGAACATTACGTACTGGGAGGAAGTCTCCTCCGAGAACCATCCTTTTCATGTCTCCTCAGCAGGCTCCCAGCCGGTCTATCTTTATTTGCAGTGACTGCAGGGTGGTTCCGTGGACTTACTTCATAAGGCCAGTCTGAATGGATAAAAGGTGAGCCCTGGTCACCCGCCGAGAGCAGAGCTCACATGGCTTGCATGCAGTTTGGAGCTCTGGCATCCGGGTGAAAAACCAAGTGAACCTGTAAGGATAGGAGGATGGTTGGGCGAAAAGGAAAGAGCCTGCCTAGGCCTCCTCTGTACTCCTTTCTGAGGCAGGGATTCCCCTGCTTCCCATAGCAGATTCTGGGTCAGCACAGAAGTGGGTGGCAGAGGAACCCAGGAGCACACGATATGAGGGCGACTTTGGGCCCAAAGGGGTAAGCAAAGAAGAGAAGCTGACGTGAGTCCCAGTTTCCTGGTAGCGGGAAAGGAAGGTTAGATAGCAGGGAATTACCGGAAAGCCAGTGTGGATGGACAGACAGGTACACCCTAGGTCACGAAGCTACATCCCTCATCTGTCTGGCCACTCGGACACACCCAGAGGGCACCTCCTAGGGGCCAGCCTCTAATCCAGTCACCAGGACACAGGAGTGCACAGGAAATCCTTGTTCTCATGGAGTTAGTGGTTTGGGAGGGTGGCCCTTTGGGGTGGACCGTGGTTTAGCGTGAGGGGTCTGTTGAAAATGCCATAGCATCCTTTCATCCTTGGATGCTAGCACCATCCCGGGTTTGTGTCAAATATGTCACAGGCATTTCCACTGTCCCTAGGGGCAGACGAGAATAACATGACCATCATCTGAGAACCACTGGCTCAGTCGAATAGATAACAAAAAAGAAAGTGTAAGTACTAAACAGGAGAATACGGGGTGAATGGAGAGTAGTGACAGCCAGCCTTCTGACGAGTCCATAAAGCCCCAGAGGCGCCAAGGGAAGAAGTGGTGCTGGGGTCCATGGACCCCAGGGATGTGTGGGTGTTCTAGCAGAGAACAGAGCCTAGGCTGCTGGAGGAATGAGATGGAGACTGTGTGGGAGAAGCTACAAAGCTGGGGTGCGCTACACGGTCCTCAGAGCCATGCTGGAATCCCAGATGAACAAGGGATTGGGTCGCTTGCCACCACCCGTGACCCCCATCTTCACACAGGCCTGTAACTTGGCTGGCCAGCATGGATCAGAGGGTTCTCTGCTTTGAGCCTCATGGACTGAGGAGCTGACCAGCTGAGCTCCTACCGGGAGGCTCGCAGAAGATTCATTTCTAAGTTTTTCTGGTCATTAGCAGAGTACAGTTCCCAGGGTTGGGAACTGAGGCCTCGTGTTCTTGCCGTCTGTCCACTGGCTTCACTCTGAAGCCTCTCACTGGTCCTGTCCTTGCTCACGGCCTTTGCCTATCAGAGCCCAAAAGGGCCTGTGAATGAGTTTCCTTCTTGGAACATCTCCAACTTCCCTTCTGCCTCCAGGCTGAGAACCAGTCCTGGCTTTCAAGTCTGTAGACCCACCTAGCCAACTCAGGATTGCTTTTCCTTAAAAAGGGATTATCCAGCCGCGTTGGCAGAGTCTCTTCCGTCTCTATTAACGAGGTGCCAGTGGCTGCGTTCCTGGAGTGGAGATGTGGATAAGAGTGGACACAGCGATATTAAATTTCTCTCCTGGCTCCTTAGCCACTTACATATGAACGCTGAGCACCATATTTCAGAAAAAGGTTATTCAAGGGCAGCAAAGACACATAAGGGCTTTAAAGGAAACCCTGCAAGTTGAGATACAGTTATCAAAGCAAGTATCACTCGGAAGCCAGAGGTTACCATGCCGACAAATGTTATGGGAATAGACAACTGATTTCTGATTGGATTTAAAGTTCTTTCCACAGCAGGAAATCATGTGTGGTTTGTTCGCTAAGACCCTAGGTCTGCAGTGGGCATAGGCCCTGGGGGAGATCTGCTACCCGTGAGGTCTTAATGGATGCACCTCCTAAATACTTAGCTTTATGCCCAGAGATTAGCGCCGCTCTTGACGATGCAGCTGCCGCTTTGCAGTGGGCCGCAGTCAACAGAGACGAAGTACAGAGAGCAAGTGGCTACTGGGTGCTTGGCCATAAAACAGTGCAAAGGACAGATGCTGTTACTATCCAGGGCATAGGACCGGTAGCGTGTCCTGTGGGCCATCACTCGCATGGGTCATGGAGGAAATTCAGCCGGGTGCTGTTGGAAAGAAAAGCACAACTTTTCCCCTCTTGAGAACCTGGCACAAGCCGAGAGCCTCCCCTGTGTGTTTGAGGCCTGAAGCCCGTCTCTCCTGCCTTCCCCCCTTGTCCTCTGGGGCAAAGGTTGGGAAGATGGATTTTCTTTCCAGCACCAGAACTTTCCGTCCACAGTACGAATTCTTCCCAGAGATGCCCAGCAACGGGCCGTTGTTTGGCAGATAGTCTCAATGCATGTCCCTTCTCAGCCCAGTGCCTGAGGTGATCACTGGGAGGTGAGGAGGTTACCAGGGGGGATCCCCCGTGAGTGAAATTAGATCCGTTATAAGAGAGGCCTCAAGACCTCTTGTTCCTCTCCTGTGTCAGCTCAACCTGAGAAGACACATCTACCAGGAAGTGGGTCCCCAGCAGATTTAGACTCTCCTGGTGGCTATGTCTCAGACTTCCAGTCCCCAGAATGGAAAGAGAAACAATGTTATTTACGAACCATTCAAACTGAGGCATTTTGTTACAGCGGTCCCAGCAGATTGAGTCAACTGTCTTCGTTACAGATGACGTCACTGTTCACATTAAATTCACGTGCCCTGGAGGATAAAGGGACTCTCATCCCTTCAAAAGATGATGCAGGCAGCTTTCTGGTCCCTCCCTTATAATTTCACCAAGTGCCATTTGGACATAAATTTCAACTGGTCCGAAGTGTGAGAACGGACCGGTGAGGGTCACAGGTTGCCCCTGAGAGGTGGCATATTCAGCGGCCTGCGTTCCCGGGTGGCAGTGATGAAGAGCGCCGTGTCAGAGCCGAGTTCATTAAGCAGCTTTAATAACCTGTGGTGTCACTGAGAGGAATGAAGGGGATGCTGAGCTGGGAGGGGATGTGGGGGCGAGAGCAGGAAGCTTTGAGTCACGTTGCCAGGGCAACAGTGTCCATGGCCAATCAGGGGTGTTCCGGCCTGTGTGTGAGTGCAGTCCTTGCTCTAGGTCCTCCGGGGTTTTGAGACATCATCATCCTGAGTACAACATGTTTTCTTGGCTGTGAATTCGAATAGAATGAGCTGGGGAAAGTAGAAATTGAGAGAGGTAACTAATAGAGGGAGAAGGAATAGAGATGGCGAGATACCAACAGAGAGAGAGAGAGAGAGAGAGAGAGAGAGAGAGAGAGAGAGAGAGAGAGAGAGAGAGAGAGAGGGGAAGGGAGAAGGAGAGATGGAGAGATATCAACAGAGAGAGGGAATCAGAGGGAGAAGGAGAGATAGTCAGAGACTCAGAGAGATGTCAACACAGAGAGAGGAAGAGAGAAAAAGGGAGAGGGAGAGAAAGACACAGAGATATCAGCAGATGGAGAAATAGATACAGAGACAGAGAAGCAGAGATAGAGATTGAGGAAGGGAGAGAAGAACAAAACTGAATAAGACAGACATCTGTCCAGAGAGACAGACAGACAGACAGACAGAGCACTTTTTAGTGCTGCTGGTGTCTTTAATTTAAAAAACTGTTTTCTTTGTGTCTTTGCTGTCAGCTCTGGACTGCTTGTGACTCTCCCCCTGGTCACTTGTGCCCTGAGCCTGGGAAGAGGCATTTTGCCAAAATCAAGCAAAGCAACATCCCCACCCCCAACTACAACAGAACTAACCTGACTCAGCTCATGGTGCCCAGTTTAAGGTTGGGCTCTTCCTCCACAGGGCTGTTGTGCACAGCCACGCGGGTTGTTCTCTGTACCTGTGCAGTGTGGAGGAGCCTTCAAGGGGCTGCCTACAGGCTCTTCCTCCACAGGGCTGCTGTGTGCAGCCATGCAGGTTGTTCTCTGTACCTATGCAGTGTGGAGGAGCCTTCAAGGGGCTGCCTACACTCCCCGCATCAGGTCTTGAACCTTGATGATCACCTGTATCTACCTTTGAGCATGGACACCAGCGGGGCTGGCTCAGTCCCTTCCCTCCCCTCTCCATTTCCTGTTTTATAGCGAGGGACACATGTGTGTATTTGATGTCACAATGTCACACTTAAATTCGTCTCTAGGCCACAGTAGCTTCCCATCCACCTCCTTTCTCTTGAAGTAGACGGAAAGACAAATGAACAGAAACACGTACTCATTCTGAGGTCGTTTTGGGATCAGCATAGACACAGAGTGTAGTCCCAGCCTCCTTTGTGGGGGTGGCATGATAGTGAGGTGACAATCTCAGTTCTGCTACCCCTGAACTGATACCACAGCTAAGAGATTTCAGAAGCATATTCCTCTTAGAGCCTCTATTTCACCCATCTGTGCAATGGGTTATGTGGGAATGCATCCCATGTCATAACGAGGGTGGCTATGGGGGCTCGAATACATTGTGTGCAGTGTATATGCAAGTGTGTAGAGCCTGACAACACACAGTTGGTCTGTGTGTGTGTATATATATCTGTGTGCAGGTGTGTGTGTGTCCATGTCCCACGGGTCCCCGTGAGTGCAGAGCTCTGACTACATGGAGCTGTTTTCAGACTGAGTCTGGCCAATGGTTCAGCCCTCCAGGCTCTATCCAGACCAACGAGGAACCTGGATTTGTTAACTTGCTGCTTCCTACACTGATGTGAACCCTGTCCCTGGGAAGAAATACTTCCCCAAATGCCTTCTCCTTGTGGGGTGTCCTGTCTCCTCTCCCTGGTAATTCCAGCTATGTTTAAGGAGGGTAGGCAGAAACCTGATGCTTCAAGGAACCCCTGGTTCTATTCATGCCATAGGAGCTTATGCTCAGTGGGTCAGTGTTGACTGAGGTTTCTGTCCTGCCCGGTTCCCATAGTCATTAAGTCCCAAAGAAACACACAGAGGTCTACATTAATTATAAACTGATTGGCATAGTATCTCAGGCTTTTTATTAACTCTTATAACTTATATTAGCCCATAATTCTTGTCTGTGTTAGCCACGTGACTTGGTACTTTTTTCAGCGAGGTAGTCACGTCTTGCATCCTCTATGTCTGGGTCACAACTGCAGACGGAAACTCTCCTTTTCCCAGAATTCTCCTTGCCCCTCCTCTACTTCCTGCCTGGTCACTCCACCTATACTTCCTGTCTGGCTACTGGCCAATCAGCGTTTATTTAAAATACTAGAGACAGGGTACAGACCACTTTCCCACAGCAGGTCAGCCTGACATGGCTCCCCAGTAAGGCCAGAGAAGCCTAAAGTAAAAGCCTGCTGTGATGGCCACCAAGCTGTGAGACTTAAGAGTCTGTCTGCAGAGAGCTCAAGATAAGCTGACAGTGTTGGGACTGAAGTTCTTCCTAAGCCTCTAGAAATGGTGGCTGAACACGCAGGGGTATCACCCGCTCACGCCTTACAGCTAAGCCATGGACAGGGACGGTACATCTTAGAGGCTTAATCTCCTCTGTGGGAAAAGTTATGGGGAAGTCTGAAACACCGTAAGCCCTGGCAGGTTGACAGAAGCCATCCAGGAGACGCAGGCAGCTTGCTAGATGTGCATTCAGAGAGAAGACGTGACAAGAGTTTTGCTTCGGGGACACACATGTGTGTGCAGTGGGGACCAACACCTGACAAGAAGCAGTTTCAGGGCTTATTGTGACTGACAGTTTGAGGGGTACAGTCCATCGGGGCAGCGGGTCCCGGAGCAGCCAGCTTTGTTGCGTCCACACGCAGGAAGCGGAGAGGGGTGAGCGCTGGTGCCTGGCTCGCTTTCCTCCCTATAGTCCCTCTGAGACCCCACCCCAGCATGGCCCTGCCCACATTCAGGGTGGGTCTCCCCACCTCAGTAAACCTAATGTAGGAAATCCTCACAGATGTGCTCGGAGAAGCATTTCCATGGTGGTTCTAAATATAGTCAAGTTGACAGTGAGGGTTAGCCATGGCCGCATTTACACACATGTGTGCCATGCAATGTTCAGCATAAAATTAAAAGACCATAGAGAGGAGGAGCTGGGGCGGAGTTAGCAAATTCTGAGAGGGTCTTTGTACTTCCGGTTTAGTCAGTGTTCCATGGCGGTGAGGAGACACCATGACCGCGGTAATTCTTAGAAAACATTTAACTGGGGCTGGCTCAAAGTTTCAGAGATTTAGACCATTATCTTTGTGGCAGGGAGCATGGTGGCAGGCAGGCAGGCAGACATGGTAGCTGAGAACTCTACTTCTGAATCGAAACCCCCAAACCTACCCCTAGTGACTTATGCCCTCTTACAAGGCCACAGCCACTCTGACAAGGCATACCTCCCAATCTCTGTCAAGGAGTGCCACCCCCTAACAAGCATCAAATATATGAGCTTATGGAGTCCATTCCTATTCAAACCACCACACAATCCTTGAACTTACACCTTGATTCAGGCTGAGGTGGAAACCCAAGAAGCAGGCAGGAGAAAAGGAGGGATCTGTTAAGAATAAGAATTATTGGGCTGCCGAAATAGCTCAGTTGGCAAAGGGATTGCTTTCAAAGCACAAAGACCTGAATTCCATCCTGGAACCCACATTAAAAAGGGGACATGATGGCATAGGCTTGTATTCCTAGCACTGGGAAGCAGAAGCAGCAAGGTCTCTAGGGTTCACAGGTTGGCCAGCCAGACTAGCTTACTTGGTGAGTTCTAAGCCAGTAAGAGACCCTTTATCCAAATGCAAGGTGGGCCAGAGGTGATGGTGCATATCCAGAAACCCAACACGTAGGAGACAGGGCAGGTGGGTCGCTGTGAGTTCAAGGCCAGCCTGGTTTACATAGCAGATTCTAGGCTGTCTAGGATTACAGAGATAGTCTCTATCTCAAAAGTCTAACCAAGAAATAACACCCAAGGTTGACGTGGGTGGCCACACACACGTGTGTACCTGCACACTTATGACCCTCACACAAAAGAGCAAGAATATTAATAATGGCATAAGCTTTGGGGATGAAATATGACAACGAGGCATTTCAGACCCTAAACTATATGAGTTTTTAGGTGTCACCGTGGCAAGTCCAGAGTGACTTAAGACTGTTGAGATTCATCACTGCAGTCATGGGAGGAAGGTCATTGGTTAAAAAATAAAGAAACTTCTTGGCCCTCATAGGTTAGAACATAGGTGGGTGGAGTAAACAGAACAGAATGCTGGGAGGAAGAGGAAGTGAGCTCAGATGCAGGGTAGCTCCTCTCAGAGGCAGACGCAATGAAGCAAGCTGCCAGGTCAGACATGCTGAATCTTTCCGGTAAGACTGATGCTACACAGATTATTAGAGATGGGTTGATCGGGATATGAGAATTAGCCAGTAAGGGCTAGAGCTAATGGGCCAAGCAGTGTTTAAAAGAATACAGTTTGTGTGTTGTTATTTCGGGGCATGAGCTAGCCAGGCTACCAGGAGCTGGGGCGGCAGGAACACAGCCCGCAGCTCCTTCAACAGGAGGTAACTGCCGAATAGCTTTGGTGTCTGTCTTAGTTAGGGCTTCTATTGCTGTAACAAACACCATGACTGAAAATCAAGCTGGAGAGGAAAGGGTTTATTGGGCTTACGCTTCCATGGCACTGTTCATCACTGCAGGAAGTCAGGGCAGGAACTCGGACAGGGCAGGATCCCAGAGGCAGACACTGACACAGAGGCCATGAAGGGGAGCTGCTCACTGGCTTGCTCCCTATGGCTTGCTCAGTCGGCTTTCTTGTAGAATCCAGGACCACCAGCTCAGGGATGGCACTACCCACTATGGGCTGGGCCCTCCCGCATCGATCACTAATTAAGAAAATGCCCGACAGCTGGATCTCATGGAGGCATTGCTTCAGTTCTGTTCACTCCTTTCAGACAACTCTAATTTATGTATCAGGTTGACATGGGGCCAGCTAGCACATTGCCCTGGGCTTGCAGGGAATCCTTCCACATTTGCTTCTGTACCTGCCTGTCTGAATTTTTCTCCTTGAAAGGATAGCTGTCATCGTATCCAGGTCCATCTAACCTCATCCTAAGTATTTACAAATAGAGCCACACTTAAGTTATATATATAACTTCAACCTGTCAGGGGGACATGCTTCAGGACCCAGTGCTCAATGCTCCGAAAGCAGCCAGGTGGGGGTGGGCTTGGGCCACAAGGAGATTTCCCTGAATGTGTATGTATGTTCCTCTGGGAAGGAGACATCATTCTGGAGTAACCAACTCAGACCACCGAAGTTGGGGTCAGTCTTGACTGCTCAGCAGGATTCAGCATCGCCTGGGAGAAAGGCCTCTGGGCACGTCTATGAGGAATGCCTCTGGGCACGTCTATGAGGAATGCCTCTGGGCACGTCTATGAGGATGTATCCTCTGGGCACGTCTGTGAGGAACACCTCTGGGCACGTCTATGAGGAACACCTCTGGGCATGTCTATGAGGATCTATCCAGGGAGGTTTAACAGAGGAGCGAAGACACTCAAATGCTGGTGTCACCATCCCATCAGCTGGGGTTCTTAACTGGATAAAAAGGCGAAAGTGAACTGAATACCAGCAACCAGTTTCCTGGCTGCAGATGCAATGGGATCGGCTGCCCAAGGCTCTCGTCCTGATGGACTGTCCCTGTAAGACGTAGTGGACTGTATCTGTAAGTCCTGGCGGACTGTCCCTGTAAGACATGGGGGGCTGTCTCTGTAAGGCATGGTGGACTGCCCCTGTAAGGTGTGAGGGACTGTATCTATAAGATGTGATCCAGAATAAACCGTTTCTTTCTGAAATTGGGTTTGTTACCTCAACAATGAAAGTGAAAATGAAACAGGAAGAAGGAAGAAATGTCTTACATCGGCTCCGCTTTCGGAACCAGCTATTGGCTAATTAGCTTACGCCCAGCTGAAGAAAAGATGGAATCTGCTTTGATTTCTTTGCCTGGAGGGTGGTCTGGAAATAAACGCTCTCACCATCTCCGCATCTGGACAGAATGTCCTGGGAGGAAGTCGTATGCACGCTTAATGATGTGTTTTGTTAGTGTTCACGTTCGCTGTAACTGTTTGGGGGAGATTTCTATAAAAGCATGCTTTTAGGGGAGAAAGAATCCCCGGGGTGGGAGGGGAATTGAGTTAACATGAAATCCACTCTGGGTGTTCACAGTCACCGCGCTGTCCTAGTTGGCGCTGCAGGCACAGAGTAGTGACCTCCATGCAGAGAGTCAATGCAGACCTCAGCAGGGACGGGGTCTGGCCCATGGCGTGTTAGCTGGTGTCTTCCAAGTCCCAGCAGCCTACACATTGCTTGCTTGTTGCGTCATGGCCAGCTCAGGGTAACACCTTTTACATGTAATGCCACCCACCCTTTTTTGGGCTTCTCTGTAGCTTTGGAGCCTGACCTGGAACTTACTCTGTAGACTAGGTTGGCCTTGAATTTGCAGAGATCCACCTGTCTCTGCCTCCTGAGTGCCACCAACGCCCGACCCCCACCCACCCTTTAATCCAAGGTTTCCCTCAACAATAAGCACCCTGTTAGGAAGGCTTTGCAGTTGGGGTCCAATGGAGCCCCCATACACAAACTGGGCAGAGACCTTGGTTTACTGCCGCCCACTTCTGATGCTGTTGCCCTCCAGGCTGACTGTGAAGGGCTCAGGAACTAGGATTCTGACACACAACACAGGGTCCTGATTAATGCCCCTGCCCCTCATTGCTCCAAACAAGGCCAGGCCTGAACTCCTGGAGCCTGGGTATGGAAACGCTGAATGCATGCATATGTTATCTTTTACAGCAAAAGAGTCTTGGCACTTTAAGGACCAGATGATGGGGAGTCTCCTGGTAATACAGTGTGTTTCTAGAATATTTTCCAAGCACTTGTGTGTTGTTGGCTTGGTTTCTAATGTGTGGTGTTATTGGGAGGTGGTGAATCTTTTAGGACGGCATATAGTGTGATGTCTTAATTCACCGAGTTGGTATGACCTTGCAGGAGACTGTGGGCTCCAGAGACTTCCTTTCACTGTGCTGCAGGACCTTCATGAGGTAAACCATTTCCCCATCATGTGCTCTGCAGCCCACTGATATATCAATATTGTCTGGGAATGCCTGGAACGGATGGCAGAGTTTCCGGCCTCAGTCATGCCACTTTAGCATCAGGATTGTTGTGAGTGACTGAGGAGAAGCAGACGCAATGAAGCTCTTTGCCCTCTGCTTGCCTGTCTGCCACCAGGGTATGAATCTGTGCGCGTTCCCACCTCTTCTGTGAGGAGGCTAGAAGTTGAGGTGATGATGGACACGTATCAGCCTGTGACGACATCAGAGGAATCTGACCACAGCTCTGACTACCCTGATCTGCCATGACATTTTCTGTGACCTCCTGTGACTTGCCACTCCTGGGGACTCATGGCTTCCTTCTTTGTCTGGCTGCTGCTTTAGAGGATGGACTGCCCTTCCTGTCCTTCAGTGATGATGTTGTTGTCTTATGTATCAGTGGCTCTCATGTTACCGGGACAAAACATTGGCAGCATAACAAAGGCAGCGTAACAAAGAGTGGGTTTTGGATTATGGTTCCAAAGGGATAAGAATCAATTATATCCAGGTGGAGAGATGGCAGCAAGTGGCAGGAACAGACCAGTGAGAGATCACATCTTTAACCACAAGCACAAAGCGGAAAGAGGGAGAAGGGGAGGGGGGGACTGGAAGTAGCATGAGGCATAAACTCTCAAAACCCTCACTGAAGTACTTCCTTCAGCAAGGTTGCAACTTCTAAACCTCCCCAAAACAGCTACTACCAAATAGTCACCAAGTGTTCAAATGTTTCATACTGTCTGTGGGAACATTTTCCATTTGAACTACCACACCTATGGGTTTTTACTGACAAAAAGTAACTGAGGGGACAGAGGGTTTGTTCCAGGTTACATATCATTACTGTGGAAAATCAAGGTGGTAAGATTGGAAGTAGCTGCTTATAATACATCCACAGTCAAAAGCAGAGTGCAGAGAATTAATGTGTGTGTGCTTACCTGTTCACAGCTCCCTCTCTGTACTTACATAGCCCAGGACAACTACAACTATCTAGTCTTCAACCCCATCAAAGACCCGAGAAGGGAAATAATATTGTTTGTGTAATCAGGAAGTATAATCAAGGAACTTCCAAAATGTACAACAAATGACAGAGACAAATGGCTACCTGGCCAATCATCCAAAGTTTCATTTGCAACGTTGGAGCAACCAACTTTCCCTACGTTCTAAAGTAACTGACAGACCATTTTTAGAGGCAGGAAAAATTTCAAAACCTTCTTACGCTGTCTTGACAAGATTTGACAGTCTTTTTTCTTTTTTTTAAATTTTTTTATATATTTATTTATTATGTATACAATATTCTGTCTGTGTGTATGACTGCAGGCCAGAAGAGGGCACCAGACCTCATTACAGATGGTTGTGAGCCACCATGTGGTTGCTAGGAATTGAACTCAGGACCTTTGGAAGAGCAGGCAGTGCTCTTAACCTCTGAGCCATCTCTCCAGCCCCCGACAGTCTTTTTTCTTGTCTCCTGCTTGTCCTATCCAGACAGTGTGCACTTTGTTAGTGGTTGATGCATGGGCAGTTCCTTGCCCAAAGGCCAGTTTTGCCAAGAAGAAAACAAGCTCAAAGTGGAGTGTCTTTGGTGCTCAACATTCTCTTGGGAATAGATTGGTGCTTCCAGGAACAATTGTGCCTCACATCAACAGAACCCTAAGTTATTTAAATGCCATATTCTACAGCTCTTTGAAGTGGTTGAAGATTACCTATCTATGCAGAATACAATCTCTATGTATCTAAAGAACCTGATTAGTCTGACTATAAGTATGACAAACATGGATGACTATTGACCTATAAATCTTAATACCTATATAACTTAAAGACTAAGACTTCTTCATATTAGAATATTAAACGATCTTTAAACAACTGTGCAACAAATGAGGACAATGACCTCAAAATGTAAGCAATGTATCAGTATCTTGATCAGAGGTAGAAATGTATATTGCAATATGATAAATATATCCTAAAATTGTATCAATATACAAATTGCCTTAAGCAGAGGTAGAGGCATGCATGTATATAATATGACAAAATAACTTTGCCTAGGTATAAAAATATTGTAGACAAAATAGGAATATATTCAATATAATTTAAGTTTGTATCAATATATAAGAATCTATACCAATGTAAATTGCATATAAATAATAGGTCACAAGTATTCACTCCATTAATCACTATTATTATTAGTGTGAATAAGCTTAGAATAATCTATTACCCCATCCAATTTTCCTTTTTTTTAAAGAGATCCATGAACTTACATGATTTTTCCCCCAGCCCCCAACCCCATAACAATTATAATCAACCCCTAAATGATGTCCCTAACCCTGAGGACAAACACGTCGTCTTCTAGAATTACTTCCAGCTGTCATGGGGGCGATGTTCTTTCTATGGGATCCTGTGAAATTAAAATGACAGTTAAGTTCCAAGATTACTGTCTGGTATAATTGCAGATAGTCTCTGAGTATTTGGTAGGGTTTTTCTGTGGTTTCTATTTGGAGTTCTAGCCAGAATGTTGTAAAAAAAAAAAAAGTGCACCATTTTAGCTAACCAAGTTGGAACTATCTTGAGCAGCTGGTACCCAAAACTCGGTCTTATATTAGCGCTATCAGCATCATGATGTCATATCAACCAGGTGGAGTTGATGTTGTAAGGCCCCATCTTCTTCCTGGAAACTTCAAAGATTACTGAAGGAAAATTCATTGTTCGTTGTGGAAAACTTATATATGTTTTGATCACCTGTCCTTATAAGTCATATTCCTTTTTCTTGATGTTCCTTATTGGATTGTTATATTTCCTCCTGCCAGCATCCGAACATCTAGGGTCTCTTGAGTTTTTGAAGATGTGTATTTTTTTTGTAAAGACAAAAGCAGAATCTAGCCCCAACCCCAGATTGTTTCCTTACCACCTGTGTATGAGCCCTCATTTCTCTTTCACAAGAGATTTTGCTTTTTCAAACTGAATCCTTATTAATTTTTATGGTATCCATAACTTTTTTCTCCTGTTGAAACAACAGAAAAACCCTTTCCCCAACATAGCACATCTCCTGGCTTCCATTGTGAGGTCAACACATCCTTGAAATATACTGGCTGATTTAATTCAAAAGACTTTTCTATTATCCAATGTCTCTCTGCTGCTGTTGTCCCTTTCTCATTGGTTTTAAGATAATTCTAGGTTAATAAAGCATTATATAATCTATTTCTGGGGATTTTTTTCATCCTTTTCTGTCTTTTTTTTTTTTTTGAGACAGGGTTTCTCTGTGGCTTTGGAGCCTGTCCTAGAACTAGCTCTGTAGAACAGGCTGGCCTCGAACTCACAGAGATCCGCCTGTCTCTGCGTCCTGAGTGCTGGGATTAAAGGTGTGCGTCACCATCGCCCAGCAGCATCATTTTCTGTTTGTTTAACATATCCTGTATAGTTCGATTTGATCTTTCTATAGCTGCCTTACCTGTAGGATTGTGTGGTATGCCTGTAATATGCTTTATGTTATAATAAGCAAAAAGCCTGTTTCATTTTCTTAGAGACATATGCTGGACCATTATCTGTCTTTATTTGTGCAGGTATAGCCATTGATGGCCATAATTTCTAATAAATATGTAATTACCAAATCAGTCTTTTCTGAGCTTAAAGCAGTTGCCCACTGAAAACCTGAGTAAGTGTCAATGGTGTGGTGTACAGATTTTATTCCTTTGAGTACCCTTTAGGTTAGTCCCTGCAGGTAGCTGTGTTTGGTTATAGAAAGAGCAGTAGGACATCTCTTTATAATCTCCTTAGCTTGTTGTCATGTAATAGAAAACTCTTTCTTTAAACCTTTGCTATTGACATGATGTTTCTTATGAAATTCTGAGGCCTTCCACACACTTCAAATCAATAATCAATCAATTTCTGGATTACCTTGTACTAGAGGACCTGGCAGACCCGTATGGGACCGAATGTGTGTCAGGTATATAGGACAAAGCCTATTACTGATTATATCTTGAACCTGTATGAATAATGAAGTCAATTCTGTATCATCTGGTATAAATTCAGTGGTTTCAATATGAAAGACAACTCTTTCTGCATATTGTGAATCAGTAACTATATTAAGAGGTTCTTTAAGATTCCTTAGCACCATGAGAATAACATATAATTCTGCCTTTAGGACAGAATTATAAAAGCTTTGTTCCATCTTTCTTAATTCTTCTGATTTTTAACCTGCTTTTCCTGATTTATTTGCATCAGTATAGAATGTAGAGGCTCCAGTTGTGGGTGTATCATGTATAGTGTGGGGAAGGATCCAAGTAGTTCTCTTTATAGGTAAATTCTATCACTTTTGGGGTAACCACTATTAATCTCACCTAAAAAAATAGCGTAAGTTCTTTGCCAGTTTATTGTCTTTCCATCAGAAGTGAAAGGCACTATAATCTCTGCTGGGTCTATACCTGCTAGTTGATAAAGTCACAACTTTCCTTTTATAATTAATTCAGAGGCTTTTTTTCCACATAAGTTTGTTGAAGGAGCTGCGGGCTGTGTTCCTGCTGCCCCAGCTCCTTGTCGCCTGGCTAGCTTATGCCCCGAAATAACAACACACAAACTGTATTCTTTTAAACACTGCTTGGCCCATTATATCTAGCCTCTTCTCGGCTAACTCTCGCACCTGGACTAGCCCATTTCTAATAATGTATGTAGCACCCCAAGGTGCGCTTACCGGGAAAATTCTAGCCTATGTCCATCCTGGGTCAGAGCTTCATCGCATCTGCCCCAGAGAGGAGAGCTAAGGCGTATGGGCTCACTTCCTCTTCCTCCCAGCATTCTGTTCCGTTTACTCCACCCACCTAAAGGCTGGCCAATCAAATGGGCCAAGGCAGTTTCTTTATTAGCCAATGACCTTCCTCCACCATTTCCCCTTTTTCTGTTTAAACAAAAAAAAAGGAAGGCTTTAACTTTAACAGCAAAATTACATATAACAAAACAGTTATTAAGCAAGAATTACAGTTACAATATTTACATCTACTTTATCTTTTATCATAACAAAGGAAAACTATAACTATAACTAACTATTCTTCAACTCCATCAAAGACTCCAGAAGGATACAATATTACCCAAGCAAACAAGAAATAAGCAACTTCCAAACTCTAGAAATGACAGAGACATCTCGCTGCCTGGACAGTCACCCAAAGTTCCTCTGTACCGTTGGGGCATCCATCTTCGGCCTACAGGCCCATAGTATCCAGAGACATTTCCATGAAGCAGGAAATTTCAAAGTCAGTTCAGTCACTATCTGCTGTGTCCTGCAGAATGTCTCGCAGATTCTTTCATGAATCAGGAACCCCGAAAGATCATCTCACCTTTAGGCAAGTTCAGTAGTCCTCTCTCTGCGGGTTCTCTGTGTCCAGTTTATACAGTAGTCCAGGCAAGAACAGTTTCTTGCCCAAATGGCTATCAAACTCCATAAGGTGACTCTTTGATGCGCATCTTCTTTCTTCTTGAAGTAGATTGTTGCTGCCAGGAGCAGACGTGTCTCATTGTCATGAAAAACCCTAAGTTATTAAAACATTTAAAATGCCATATTCTATAATCTTTGAAAGATATGAAGAATGCCTATCTAAAATATATCTATGTACATCTAGAAAATCTTAACTAACATGACTACAAACTTGACTATTATGATTATCTATTAACAACCTATATATATTACATTTTTAAATGAACTACACAATCACAATACCTTAATCAATATCAGAAATACATATACATATAACAAAATTTACCTTAAAATCCATAGCAATGCAAATTATTCATTACCTATATCATCTCCCCCTTTAAATGTAAAAGAACATTTATAAACAATATATGGGAACATGGGCATAGTTATTTCTCTCCAAACTGCTTCCTGATGTATAGGGGCACTGTTAATTAGTTCTTTTATGGTGTAACCTGTCTGTTAGGTTCATCTCAGTCAGCAGTTGAGCGAAGAAATTTTTTGAGGGTTTTCACAGCAACGTTTCTGGAGGGCGTGGTCTATCATACTATATTGTGATAGAAGTAATACACAGGGTCTCATCATCTGTGAAAACAAAAGAAGAAACTCTTTTCCAAAGTATCATGTCCTTAGGTCCAAATTCTGAAGTCAAGGTATTTTCAAAATATCTATGTTGGATTAGCTCAGCAGCATTTATAAACAAATATCTTTTAGTAGCTGTTGCTCCTTCCTCAGCATTCAAACAATTCAAACAGAGCATAATAGCATACAGTATCAAAATTCTCTGTGTATTTTCCATCTTTGTGCACTTTATTTTAACCTCTATTTTGTTTACTTTTACTTTTATTTTTGCTTTTTGAGACAGGTTCTCTGTATCTTTGACCTGGAATAACTCTGTAGACCAGGCTGTCCTTGACCTCTCAGAGATCCACCTGTCTCTGCCTCCCAGGCATTGGGATTAAAGGTGTATGCTACTACACCTTGAACTCACAGAGATCTGTTTGTCTCTGCCTTTTAGGCACTGGGATTAAAGGCGTGTGCTACCACACCTTGAAGTCACAGAGGTCAATTTCCCTCTGCCTCCCAAGTGTTGGGATTAAAGGTGTGTACTACCACACCCAACTACTCTCTTTCTTTTTTTTTTAACTTTTAAGAACTTTAACTTTTAGCCTGCATATATTTTTAAACACACTATAATCATTTAAAGGTTTTCTTTGTCTTTGATCTCTCTTTACTGTATCTCTCTCTTTTTCTGACCACACGAGCCTTTAAATTACTGAGCAATATGGGTAGGATTAAAGCCATGGCTTTGCCGGCTAGATCCAGCCCATTTCTTAGCTTTTGGCCATTCCAGCCTTGTGGCTGAAGTACCAGCCAGAGCCCTGTTTATTGCCACAACTCTACAATGTTTCAAGGTCCTTGCCAGCAAGCAAGCTGCAACAGTATAAGAAATCCACAGTGTCTCATCGTTTGTGAAAACAAAAGAAGAAACTCTTTTCCAAAGTATCATATCCTTAGATCCAAATTCTGAAGTCAAGGTATTTTCAAAATATCTATGTTGGATTAGTTCAGCAGCATTTATAAACAAATATCTTTTAGCAGCTGTTGCTCCTTCCTCAGCATTCAAACAATTCAAACAGAGCATAATAGCATACAGTATCAAAATTCTCTGTGTATTTTCCATCTTTGTGCGCTTTATTTTAACCTCTATTTTGTTTATTTTTACTTTTATTTTTTGCTTTTTGAGACAGGTTCTCTGTATCTTTGACCTGGAATAACTCTGTAGACCAGGCTGTCCTTGACTTCTCAGAGATCCACCTGTCTCTGCCTCCCAGGCATTGGGATTAAAGGTGTATGCTACTACACCTTGAACTCACAGAGATCTGTTTGTCTCTGCCTTTTAGGCACTGGGATTAAAGGCGTGTGCTACCACACCTTGAAGTCACAGAGGTCAATCTCCCTCTGCCTCCCAAGTGTTGGGATTAAAGGTGTGTACTACCACACCCAACTACTTTCTTTCTTCCTTTTTTTTACTTTTAAGAACTTTAATTTTTAGCTTGCATATATTTTTAAACACACTATAAATCATTTAAAGGTTTTCTTTGTCTTTGAATCTCTCTTTACTGTATCTCTCTCTGTTTTTCTGACCATATAAGTCTTTAATTTACCAAGCAATATTGGTAGGACTAAAGCCATGGCTTTGGCGGCTGGATCCAGCCCATTCCTTAGCTTTCCAGCCTCATGACTGAGGTACTGCTGGAGCCATTTTTCTTGCCACAACTCTGTGGTGTTTCAAGGTCCTTGCCAGCAAGCAAGCTGCAACAGTATTAAGCAACACTCAAAAGCTCCGTAGTCAGGACTGCCTGCTTGAAAGAGTCAGAGTTTTTCCTGGCCAGATGGCCCAGAAAGCCAGCATTTTAAATCGGCACAGCTTTTTTCCTGCTACGGCTGAAAACCGAAAAGCACATGTTCAGCTTTTCATCAACACCATTTAAGTGTTTTGTGGCAGGACCTCTTAAGAGCTGCAGGGTTTTGCAGCTAAAGCTGAGTCAGGAAGCATTTCTTAGATGAGAGTGCTTCCTTGCCTCTAGCAAGCAGAGCAGACCCAAGAAATTACTGCTATCATGTTGGGTGCCATTCTGTAGTATGGGCTGCGGGCTGTGTTCCTGCTGCCCCAGCTCCTGGTCGCCTGGCTAGCTTATGCCCCGAAATAACAACACACAAACTGTATTCTTTTAAACACTGCTTGGCCCATTATATCTAGCCTCTTCTCGGCTAACTCTCGCACCTGGACTAGCCCATTTCTAATAATGTATGTAGCACCCCAAGGTGAGCTTACCGGGAAGATTCTAGCCTACGTCCATCCTGGGTCAGAGCTTCATCGCATCTGCCCCAGAGAGGAGAGCTAAGGCGTATGGGCTCACTTCCTCTTCCTCCCAGCATTCTGTTCTGTTTACTCCACCCACCTAAAGGCTGGCCAATCAAATGGGCCAAGGCAGTTTCTTTATTAGCCAATGACCTTCCTCCATTATAAGTTTTAAATTTTTTACTTGGTTTATGTGGTACAAAGATTTATTCTAAGATAATATCTTTCCTTTGCATTAAAATTCCTGTGGGGAAATTATAGAAAGCAATAAGACTAGAGTGCAATTAAGACTTTGATTCACCCGATCCACATGTGCCTCCTGTAATTTTTCTTCAGTGACAATCAATCCCTTTTCTACTTCAGCTGCTAATTCTCTGGGACTACTTAAGTCTTTGTTACCATCTAAGATTTTGTTTAAATGAACTATTAGATAAGGTGCTATCCCAGCAGCTAGCCATAGACTGGAAATGTCTCCAAATAATCTTTGAAAGTCATTCAGAGTCCACAGTTGGTCTCTCCTAACTTGTGCCTTTTGTGTTCAAATTGTCTGTAAACCTATTTTATAACCTAGGTAATTGACAGAATTTCCTCTCTGTATTTTTTTCAGGAGCAATTTGTAATTCCAATTTTGGCAAAACATTTTTACTTCTTAAAACATTATTTCTAAAGTATCTATATTTAAATAAGATAGCAAAATGTCATTCATGTAATAGTAAATTATAGATTTAGGAAATTTTTTTACATATTATTTCCAATGGCTGGCTTACAAAGTATTGGCATAGGGTGGGGCTATTGAGCATTCCCTGTGATAAGATGGTCCATTGGTATCTCGTAGTAGGTTGAGGATTATTGTAAGTAGGCACTGTGAAGGCAAATTTTTCTCTGTCCTTTTCTTGTAAAATTATAGTGAAAAACAAATCTTTTAAATCAGTAACTATAAGAGACCATAGGGGCTGGAGAGATGGCTCAGTAGTTAAGAGCATTGCCTGCTCTTCCAAAGGTCCTGAGTTCAATTCCCAGCAACCACATGACAGTCCGAACACACTCAACCTGATAGAAGAGAAAGTGGGAAGTACTCTACAACACATTGGCACAGGAGACCACTTCCTACGTATAACCCCAGCAGCACAAACACTAAGGACATCATTGAATAAATGGGACCTCCTGAGACTGAGAAGCTTCTGTAAAGCAAAGGACACTGTCACTAAGACAGAAAGGCAACCCACTGACTGGGAGAAGATCTTCACCAACCCCGCAACTGACAAAGGTCTGATCTCCAAAATATATAAAGCACTCAAGAAACTAGACCGTAAAAGGTTAATCAATCCAATTATAAAATGGGACACTGAGCTGAACAGAGAATTCTCAACAGAAGAAATTCAAATGGCCAAAAGACACTTAAGATCATGCTCAACTTCCTTAGCGATCAGGGAAATGCAAATCAAGACAACATTAAGATACCATCTTACACCTGTCAGAATGGCTAAAATCAAAAACACCAATGATAGCCTCTGCTGGAGAGGTTGTGGAGAAAGGGGTACACTCATCCATTGCTGGTGGGAATGCAAACTTGTGCAACCACTTTGGAAAGCAGTGTGGTGGTTTCTCAGGAAATTCGGGATCAACCTACCCCTGGACCCAGCAATACCACTCTTGGGAATATACCCAAGAGATGCCCTATCATACAACAAAAATAATGCTCAACTATGTTCATAGCAGCATTGTTTGTAATAGCCAGAACCTGGAGACAACCTAGATGCCCTTCAATGGAAGAATGGATGAAGAAAGTATGGAATATATACATATTAGAGTACTACTCAGCAGTAAAAAACAATGACTTCTTGAATTTTGCATGCAAATGGACGGAAATAGAAAACACTATCCTGAGTGAGGTGAGCCAGACCCAAAAAGAGGAACATGGGATGTACTCACTCATATTTGGTTTCTAGCCATAAATAAAGGACATTGAGCCTATAATTTGTGATCCTAGAGAAGCTAAATAAGAAGGTGAACCCAAAGAAAAACATATAGGCATCCTCCTGAATATTAACCTTCATCAGGTGATGAAAGAAGACAGAGACAGAGACCCACATTGGAGCACCGGACTGAAGTCTCACGATCCAAATCAGGAGCAGAAGGAGAGAGAGCATGAGCAAGGAACTCAGGACCGCGAGGGGTGCACCCACACACTGAGACAATGGGGATGTTCTATTGGGAACTCACCAAGGTCAGCTGGCTGGGGTCTGAAAAAGTATGTGACGAAACCGGACTCGCTGAACATAACGGACAGTGAGGAATACTGAGAACTCATGAACAATGGCAATGGGTTTTTGATCCTATTGCACATAATGGCTTTGTGGGAGCCCAGGTAGTTTGGATGCTCACCTTACTAGACCTGGATGGAGGTGGGTGGTCCTTGGACCTTCCACAGGGCAGGGAACCCTGATTGCTCTTTGGGCTGAAGAGGGAGGGAGACTTAATTGGGGGAGGGAAATGGGAGGTGGTGGTGGGGAAGAGGCAGAAATCTTTAAGAAATAAATTAATTAATTAATTAAAAAAAGAGACCATCCTTTTGGTAATAGAGAAGGCAGGGGAATTCCAGACTGTAGAGGACCCATAGGTTGAATTACCTTGTTGACAGTTCTTAGATCTGTCACCATTCTCCATTTACCAGATTTTCTTTTAAACAACAAATACAGGAGAATTCTAAGGGCTGTTTGATTCTTCAATATAGTTGCTCCTGTACCAGCTGTTCTAAAGCCTGCAGTTTGTCTTATGTTAATGGCCACTGTTTCTTGGTTAACCATTTTAAAAGTAGGGCTGTTGGTACCTCTTAAGGTTTGCTACTTGCTTTATGTTCTTGTACAGCCTGAATGGCTGGTGACCTTTGTGTATAGTACCGTATCATATCCTTCCCAGAATTATGAGTTTCTGGGACTGCAGGAATGTTAATCTGGGTATTACATTGCTGCAACTGGTCATGACTCCATAAATTCACTGTAATATTAGCCACATATGGCCTCAGCCTTCCTCTCTGTCCTTCTGGCCCTTTGCAGTCAACCCATCTTGTGCTTTGTTTCACTTGAGATAGGGTTCCAGTTCCTAGGAATTGAACATCTGCCTCTTGAAGAGGCCAATTTGGATACCAAGATTCTGGAGTAATGGTACTCATGACTGTACCCACAATTACAATGTAGCAGGGAACATAGCAGTGGTGGGGGGTGTGCTTGGGAAATTTCCAAGATGCCACACGCAGTTAGCTTCACTGCCGTGGGGGTTTTAACAACAACAACAACAACAACAACAACAACAAACTACTTAGTAGGTAAAAGCAAGCCAGGTGGGCAAGAGTGGAAAATTTCTGTGTTGTGGACTGGTTAGGCCTTTAAGCCGCTCCACCCAGTAGGTATGGAGTTTGGATCCATGTAGGGCACCAGATGAAGACAGACACTTAAATCCCACACTAATTCAGAATTGAGTATAATAGAGGGTTATTTGTGTAGGGGTAGACTCATAGATCACAATCTTTTGCTCAAACGGGGAACAGCAACCGAGTTCAGTAGCCAGGAAAAAGGCTGGATGTGCACTTTACATCGGAAGAAGGCAGAGTCAGAGAGAAGCCAAGTAGCCCTGCTGGAGTCAGATGGAATTTACCCAGTAAGCCACAGCCATATGGTGATACTACAGATTACTAGAAATGGTTAAATTAAAAATGTATGAGCTACAACCATGTTCATAATAGCTTTGTTTGTCATAGCCAGAACCTGAAAACAACCTAAATGCCCCTCGACCAAAGAATGGATAAGGATAATGTGGTACATTTACACAATGGAGTACTACACAGCAGAAAAAAATGACATCTTGAATTTTGCAGGCAAATGGATGGAGCTAGAAAACATTATTTTGAGTGAGGCACATAGAAAGACAATTATCACATGTACTCACTTATAGGTGGTTTTTAAACATAAAGCAAAGAAAACCAGTTTACAAACCACAATCCCAGAGAATTTAGACAACAATGAGGACACTAAGAGAGACATAGATCTAATCTACATGGAAAGCAGAAAAAGACAAGATCTCCTGAGTAAATTGGGAGCTTGGGTTTGAAGGGAGGAGGGAAGAGGCAGGGAGGGGAGCAGAGAAAAATGTAGAGCTCAATAAAAATCAATAAACAATTAAAATATATAAGATCTAGCCAATAAGTGATTTAATTAATACAGTTTCTGTGTGATTATTTTGGGTCTGAACTGCCAAGAGGCTGGAACAAACAGGGGCACAGGGACACCATCTTCACACCTTCACCGCAGTGCTGGGCTTGAGGAGCCCTGTATGGCCCTGCAGACCACTGCTTCTTGAGTTCCTCAGAGCTGCCTGCCTCCGGACCCTTACATTTGACCTTCTAGCAGCAGCAAAATTAAAAGGTGGAGAAGGAGGAAGAGTAGAGGCCTGAGCTGGGAGCTATGTTTCCTCAGAGTCACGGGTAATCCCAAAGGCTGGGGACTTGCTGGCGCCAGGGCCCCTCTACGGCAGAACAAGGGCCACCCACATGGGCATCCTGTGGGCCAGCTGGGTTTCCCCCAGGGTGTCCCAGGGCTGTGTTCACATCTCTATTTTTGTGCAGAACTCCAATGTTGCTTGCCTTCCATGACCACAAGATGTAAACTTCACTGGGAAGGCAGGTGCTCCTGGGTTTTCCCTTAGGATCTCCAGTAAAACTCTTGTCGTTCCCATGCCAGTGTACAGGGCAAAGAGGTGGGTACTAGCTCAACAGAGCCAAGGGATGCTATCCACCCCAAGTAAGAACTATCTACCTAGGAACATAGGGGAAACGGAGACTAGCGGGTGAACATGACGGTCACCTCTCGACTGTGGCAGGAATTCAGCAGCCCCTCTGAATTGGTTTTGAATGTGGTATTTCTCCAAGTCCCAGGCGAAGAGGTCTTCCTGATGCAGCCTCCTATAGACTGGAGGCAATGAGCTTATCCATTTTCTGGCCCCTCTGGCTCCCAGGGAATGTGTACTCATGGGGTGTGCCTTGAAGAATGGTAAAACCAGCAAACCTGAGCTGACGTCCCTTGAAATAGTCTCCAGTGGAGCTGGAATGACCTGCCCATCGGTAAAAGGCAGACAACATTTTATTTGTAAAATTTGCCTGCCAGTTTGGTCTGTGTTTGGTGAGTCAGAGCTCGTGACCCTACTTTACCAGGATCCATCTGGTGAATGGTAAAGAGAAAAGCCGATGTCCTGGACACATTGTCTCTAAGAGGTTCTGGTAGATGTCACGGGTTATTTTTGGAACAATATGCCTGCTTCCCCTGTTCTGTTTGGCCTTTCACAGGCGACCCTGAAACATGCAATGTGTCCTACACATGGAAACACATGCAGGATGCAGCTTCATCCACATCAGAAGATCTCACAGGTCTTTATTCTGGCGAATTTGTTTCCTGTTTAACTCTCAACAAGGGAGCACTCCTCTCAGGTTGGAGTTTAGTGTGGTCATTGTTCTTGAACAGGCACTCATCACGTCTTGCTGTGAGCAACATTTCTATGTAGGAGTTATCACAGAAAAAAAAAAAAACACCCTTTTTTAGAAGCCAGGGCTTCCCACACAGTTAACCATGAAAGGGTGGGTTTAGACTAGGGCTGGCTTTTATGGCCCAGCTGAGGACAACGTTGCTTTGAAAACCCTGAAAGCGAGAGGTTTACCACACCAGAACAAAGGGGTGGTGTGTGACCTTGGATAAATACTTCACAGGAGTCGCTGAGTTGCGATCTGCCCCTCCCCCAGGGAGGACAGTGGCTCCTGCCCACTCTTGGCTGTCCATCGCATGGCAGAAAGCTGCTTTGCCCCTTTGGACCTGGGCTAGTTCATAAGACAGTGGGACAGGCCTGAGCAACGGTTGGCAATGAAGAGTGAGACACTTGGTCATCTGGGGGAAAAGCGGCATTGCCGAGATGAAAAAGAAGCCTTGGGCAACCAATATTTCTTAATATCTGCTTCCAGAGGAAAACAACGTTTATTGTGGTAAAATCTGCATATCATAAAATTTCCACTGCAGCCATTCTTAGGAGTTCATTTCAAAGGCATCAAGCACAGAGGTAACACCCGTCTCTGACACACAGCTCCAGAACACTTCCATCACTCACACCCCTCTACAGCCCCCTGCCCCAGCCTTGACAACCCCCTCCTCTCTGCCCCTGAAACTCACATGTCAAAGGTGGTACCCCACAGCGTCTGCCACCTCTGGCTTTCATCTCTGCCTTTCTCGAGGTTTATCTGTTTGTGTGCCAGCTATCAGAAGGTGAATATCTCACGTTTTCTTATTCATTCAACACTCATGGGACATCTGGGTGACAACCAAACTTCTTAGCTTCTAGCACGCACAGGGATGGGATGTCTTCTAAAGAACATCGTGAGTGACTTTGTGAATATCTTTTTCAATCTCTTTAATCCTGTGTTAAAAGTAACAGTGAGATATAAAGTATGTGGTAAGTAGCATGTATTTAAATAATGCTAAATATGTAAACAGGAGTGTCCTTCTTCCTCCATCCCCCTGCAGAGCTATATTTCTTCATTTTGTTCTAGAAGAATATTTAGGGTACAAAGTCTACATTTCAAAAATAGGATTTCTGCAGCTAATCATCTTAACGGGGACCGTGAATGCCAGCCCAGCCTCTGTGAGTCATTTCTTGGATTCTAAAAGGAATGCATTTCAGACAGGAGTTTTTTCATCTTTGAGATTTGTTTTAAGAAGTGCCAGAAGCAAAAGCAAAATAATAAAATGGCTAGAGCCCCGCTAAGCTCCAGAGGCAGCCCTGAAGCCAGTGGGCTAGGTGGGCCCTTGGCTGAAGGACCCCTACTCTAGTTGGCAGGGCTGCTCTGTGCTCTCTGGGGGGTGGGGCGAGAGTGTCTGGATCCCATGAAGTCTCCTTTTGATTTAAGAAATCACCAAGGCGGCCTGGAGAGATGGCTTAGTAGTTAATAGCATTGGCTGTTCTTTCAGAGGACCTGGTTTGAATTCCCAGCACCTACATGCCAGTCACAGGGACTCCCTCCTCTGGTCTCCACAGGCGCTGCACACAGGGGGTGCACAGGCACACACGGGAGCAAAATATCTGAATATATAGCATTAAAAATTAAAATCACCGAGGAAGGTGTGATGTAGTGGAGACGAGGAGGATGTGAGAGGAAACAGGATTTAGGAGCTTTTAAAAAGCCAGGGACATCTTTGGAAACCAGTCTTTTCGAGTGGCACTGTGCTGATCTGGGCTTTTCCCTTGTAGGCGTTGGTCAAAGCATTGAGCAGGCATGTGTGGGCATTTGCTGGTGGTTGTGGTCACACTGCTTATTCTCAGGAGAGCTACTGTTAGCTCTTTCTTCTGACCAGAGGTCCTGCCTCCACAGTCCCCAACCCTCCTGTCATACCAAATCCTTGGGACTTCTTCCTACCTGCAGCCCTCGATGCCATCAAAATTCCTCCCCTATGGGTAAAGCCATCACAGGCTCATGTCCTTGGCATATCTTTTCTCATCCCTTATGCCTGAGGGATGAGGCCTACTGGCCATGGGTGATCCGTGCCAGGTCTATCCCATCACAAACAACCCTGCTCTGAGGAGGATCCACCAAGGTCCCCAGCAATGGCACACAGAGCATGTTCACACTGGTAACTCCAGCACAGGGGCGGAAGTGACACCAATGACACGAAGTCTTTTTCTGTGGTGACCCAAAAGAGAGGGCAACAATGGGTTGGGTGATGTGGGATTCCCCTCTGGATGCTGTGAATACCACTGGTTAATAAAGAAACTGTCTTGGGTCTGCACAGGGAATAGAGGTAGGCAGGGAAGACTAAACTGAATGCTGGGAGAAAGTAGGAGTTAGAGAGAAGCTGTGGAACCACTGCCAAAGACAGACGTGCTGAAACTTTGTTGGTAGGCCACCACCTCGTGGTGATGCAAAAATTAATGAAGATGGGTTAAATTAAGATGTAAGAGTTAGCAAATAAGAAGCTAGAGCTAATGGGCCAAGCAGTGATTTAAATAACATAGTAGCTTCTGTGTGATTATTTTGTGACTGGGCAGCTGGGAAACCAACAGTCCTCTTGCAACAGTTGGGCAATGACAAATAGGGATTTCATGTCACGGGAGCCCCCCAGAAGATGGGTAAAACACTTTGCAGATGCTCATGACAGCCCAGTTCTCTGATCAACAAGGACTTCCTGGGAGCAGTGTCCTCCAAATACACATAACAAACCCCATTTGCTCACCTACTGGACCTAGCAATTTCATGTGTATCAGGGAACATATGTCAAGTGCACCTTGACCAACCTCCAGGGAAAGCTTCTGAATGTATTCCTATTTTCTGTCCACCTGCAGGACTCACTGCCCCACCAAACACTTTCCCCACTCTCTGTAAGGCCTTGGTCTTGATATTTTGGTAGAGGGGAAAGAAACAGAGGAATGGTCTCAGGAAGGGAGAAATCTATGAGATTTTCTGTGTCAAGATTTGAGAATGATGGGCGTATTCAGAACGGGAGAAGGCAAGGGGGGGTATCTTGGAGGATGCAGAGGACAACAGAGAGCTCGGGACTGAGGTGTAAGATGAATAAGGATGAATGGGGATGGAAGGGGGAGACAGCTTTGCTGGACTTGGTGGTTTGCCTGGGAGGTTCTTGGCTCTTGTGTTTGAGAGCCCTCTGTACGGCTGGCTTCTCGGGTCGTCATATCTCCACTCCTCCCCATAGATGCCCCAGCAGCATCTACTGACCTTCATCTTGACCCTCGTTGCTCTTTACCTTCCTCACCTGCTCAGGATATGAGGATGGAAATAACTCCGAGTTAAAAGGCTGGAGGAGAATGACGTACCAAATATAGGCACCCTGGTTAGTCCAATATCACCCAAAGACCCCACCCCTCAGGTCCCAGGGGTGGATATCCAGGAGGCTCTGTCTGTGACATCACAGGAGAGCCTTCTGTGTCTTCATGCTGCTTCCACCAGAAGCAGGACCTCAAGGCCACCTTTGACATCCACCTGTGAAGTACTGAAGGAATGCCTTGTGCCTTTGCTTCAAGGGACTCAGAAATCCCACATCTGATAAACACAGTCCCAGAAGGAGCCTGAGAGCTTTGATCTGTCTCAACAAAGGCTCCCCAGGTCTAGCTGAAAACCAGTATTTGTTTTTGTTTTTCACTTTCCTGCTAGGCTCTTAGGTCTCAAAAGCACTGAAGTTTTCTGGAAGGTTCTGTCTGTGGGGTTGCTGTTCTTGGCATGCACGTCTGTCAAGAGGACTTTGGAATTGGTGGTTTACCTCTCTAGCGGCTCTTGGGAAACAGCACCTGCCAAGGGAATTTCAGACAATGATTTGTGTATGGTCTATGCTCTACTTTTGTGTGCATGCTCATGTGAGTGTGTGTATGTGTACAAGCGTGTGTTTGCGTACATATGTATGTGTATCAGGGCCTGAGTTCCTGTGGGTGTACATGTGTGCACATGTATGAAGAGGCCAAGTGACATTCCTTAGAAGCTTTCCATCTTGTTTTTGAGACAGGGTCGCTCACTGAGACCCAGGTCTTACTTCTTAGCCTAGGCTAGCTGAGAAAGTCCCAGGGGCCCTCTTGTCTCTGACTCTCTGGCACTGGACTCAGATCCAGTTCTTCAAGTTTACACCACAAACATTCTACTAAATGATCTGTTTCTCTAGCTCACTTGCTTTAACTATTTTCTTTTGCTTTTCTTTTTTTCCTTTTATTTTTCAAGGCAGGGTCTCCCCATGTAGTTTTGGATGGTCTGGAACATGCTATATAAACCAGGCTGTCCTTGAACTCACAGAGATCTGACTGCTTCTTCCTCCCAAGTACGAGCGTTAACGGCAATGTGCCACCATGTCCATGCTGCTAATTTCTTAATATTAAAATTAGAATAGGTATAAAAAGACCAAGGAGTCTTCAGGAAGAGATGTGGGTGTCATGTCGGTATAACCAGTCTTTTAACAGACATTCTCACCTTTGGATTTTGGTGGAAGCTCAGGTCTCTGGCATACTTAGCCAAACAGCCAGTGTGGGTTTTCCATTCTGAGATCTTCAAGTTGCCGGTATCAGTCGAGTCAGACCCAGCGGCAGCCCTGGCCATCTGGCACAACACGGAGCCACATCCCTCACCCAGGAAGCTGACTCCAGCCACAGATGCTTTGAAAACCAAATTTGCCTCTGAGATTTAGAAAGAGATGGAAAAGGAAATCAAGCAATACAGAAACATTCCATTGGGGTCAACAGAGTTCCTGCCCTCCTACCCTGTCATTGTCTCACCTCACAGAAAGCCTCTTGAGATGCAAACTTGTAACTATTCTGTTTGACGGTGATGTAACACTGTGTGGCTCAGAATCCATGCTCATCTCAAAAATACCCACATGGGACCTTAGCTGGGGAGGACCGGCTAGTCTGTGTTTGCACTATTTTGGTGGGTTTGTATGTTCAAATGACAAGTCTGTATTTATTTCTTCCTTCTTAAACTATCTCTCGGGCCCTCAGGTTGACACACAAAGATATGAGTGCTCTGCCCATATCCCAGCCCCTGTTAGCTCTCCCAGGGAAGCTGGGTCTTCTCAGTGGGCCTGAAACCCCACATCAGTGGTCCCCAATCTCCTTTTGAACCAGGAAATTTCTGCTCTTTCTCTACCCCAAAAAGCTAATTTAGAACTGTGGTACCAGAATGACCCCTCTCCAGCATTTCTGGGCTTTGGATCTGGAAAGTCAGGTGACACGCTGACAGCGGTGGATATGAACTTTCAGTCCTCAGCAGGTGACGTTGGATGGTGACTCCAGTCTGAGCAATGATGGCACTGTTACAAGATGCTGTTCCAGATCTGA
The DNA here is from genome assembly GCF_950005125.1 of Chionomys nivalis. Taxonomy (NCBI): domain Eukaryota; kingdom Metazoa; phylum Chordata; class Mammalia; order Rodentia; family Cricetidae; genus Chionomys; species Chionomys nivalis. The sequence goes on from NC_080088.1 coordinate 2,746,658, forward strand.
AGCCAATCCTATGGGGCGACAGGGTGTGACTGCTCCAATATCACACCAGCGAGAAAATTCACACCTTCAACCAGCGCTGAGTGGGTGACAGGGGAGGACTGGGTGCAGCAGAGATTGCCTATCTCACGACGATAGACTATGTGCCTTTCCAGGGACTTCCCTGTATTTCTGCTTCCACAGTATTGCTTCAGTAAATGGGGTTTTTACATCTGAGTGCTGCAGAGTCTAGCTGCCTCAGAGGGAAGCCAGGAAGACACTGGCCTCGCTCAGTTTCTGAGAAAGACAGGCTGCCATAGGGTTAGCTCCGTTATATATCCTTCCTATTCCTTTCATTACAAAGGCCCTGTCTTCTCCCCTTCCTTCCCCGCCTAGATTTCACTGTTAGCTACCATTTCTGTCTTCCTTCTCTCTTCCCTTCCTCTCATTCCCCTCCTTTCCCGCCCCTTTCACCAGTCCCTGCTTCTAACTTACTCGATGACTAAAATACAGATTTGGAACCCTCACCGTCAGGCATTGTTTTGGGTTAGCACCTTAAGTAGAATAATAATTATTTGATTTTTCTGAAGCACATATAATTGATTCTGGAAGAAAACAAATTCCAGGACTATGAGAAATGCTGACTCAGGCCTGGGTCTCAAGGACCACATTTTATTTGATGGTTACAGGCTCCTTGGGAGGGATTTTTCTGTCAGCTATGGGGACACTAGACTCTAAAGGGGGTTACCCAACCTGTGTTCAATAGGCAGGTAAGCAAAGAGGCAGAATTTAAACTCCTAAGCTCTTAGGTATAGCCAAGTGCCAGTGTTTATAAATATTTAAACCCTAGCTTCTTTTTTTAAGTTCAATTTATTTTTTAAATAAGAAAACAAACTGTTTTCAGATTACACACCAATCCCAGTTCCCTTTCCCTCCCCTCCCATTTCCTCCACCAACTCCCCAAATCACCCCCCATCCACCCCTCAGAGAGGGTAAGGCACATTGCTGTGGGGAAGTCCAAGGCCCTCCCTACTATATCTAGGCTGAGCTAGGTATCCATCCAAAGAGAATAGGTTCCCCAAAACCAGAACAAGCAGTAGGGATAAATCCTGGTGCCACTGCCAGTGGTCCCTCAGTCTGCCCCAGCCATACAACTGTCAACCATATTCAGAGGGCCTAGTTTGGTCCTATGCTGTTCCTTCTCTGTCTGGCTGGAGTTGGTGAGCTCCCATTAGCTCAGGTAGACTGTTTCCGTGGGTGAACCCATCATGGTATTGACCTCTTTGCTCATATTCTCACTCCTCCCACTCTTCAGCTGGACTTTGGGAACTCAGCCCAGTGCTCTGCTGAGGGTCTCTGCCTCTGTCAAACTCTAGCTTCTGACAACAGTGATAACTAATCCAAGGTTGGTTTGGTTGTGTGAAATACCAGTTTGCATCTTGCCAATATAGCTATCCCACCCAAAAGGTTGGAGTTCTGCATTCAGTGGCTCGCCTAGTAACACTGTCCTTGAGGACAAAGGGTCTCATGGGGAGAGGGCTCAGCTGGTAAAGTCCCTGCTATGCAAACATGAGGCCCTGAGTTTAAACACCAGCACTTAGAAAAAAGCCAGGCACGGCTACTCGTTCTTCCTACAGCAGGGAGAGGGAGACAGACGGATTCCTCAGGAAGCGCCAGGTGCCAGTGAGAAGCTGTGTCTCAAAAAACAAGGTAGATGGCACCTGAGGGAAAAATGACATGCAGGTTTGTTCTCTGGCTGCCACACAATGCACAGCACTTGCACACACATGAGCACACTTATCTACATAGGCTTGGTATACACATACACGCATATAATTGCATACCTGCATACATAGAGCATACACACACACCCTGCTTAGACACACACACACACACACACACACACACACACATGCTTGCATATACACTAATAATGAAGTCTCTGCCTTGGATTCATGCCTAGCACTGGAAAGGGTATTTACAAAGTGGTTTTGGTTAAATATGATAATTTTAGAAGAAATGGAGGTTTGTTTTATCCAAGCTTGTGTGTCTGTTTCTGTGCATCTCTCTGACCCTGGATGTCCTCGGGTCCCAGCTCTGAAGGAAGCCGCTGGCGCATGTGTGCTGCCCTTGGATTTGAGGTGGGCAGCTCTTGTCTGTGATGGCATCCTTGGATCTATGGGTCAGAGAAACCGTCCTGCCCAGAGTGGCCTTGTTCCAGTTAAGGCTTGGCCAGGAATACAGGAGTAGTGGTGACAACAGGGAGGACCTTGGCCCCTGTTCAGGGAAAGCTCTTCCTGAAGCGCTTTCCTGTGAACAGAATGGCTTCCTCCTCACTGCATCAACATGGTAGCTTCTCTCTGGGCTGTTAGTGACTGCTCAGCTTTCCCTCTGACACAGAGAAAGAGGTCCATCTCCGTGAGGCACTATGAGACCCAGTCTGGGGATCATGTGTGCTGATAGTTGACTTCTGGGGTGGGGAGGAGTGTACTAGACCCAGCTCTCCAAGGCCTTGTCCCCCCATTTTGCCAATCCAAGGTGGAAGGTGGAGGAGGCACAGTTCAACTTCTGGCCCGGAAGTCCTGCCCCCTCTCCTCTTGTTCTTAGTGTGACTTGGCCGAGGGCCTCGCCCTGTGAGGGTAGGAGGTAACACCCTGTCTCTGGACACCTTGTCTTTCTCCTTGTTCAACCCTTCTTGGCTCCCGCAGAGCTGCTCCTGGGTTTCCACAGGACTCTTTCCAGAGATCAGAGCCTTTTGGGCTGGGTCACCTGGGATGGCTGGCCAGCCTTCATTGCCTGAGATCAGCCTGGGCTGGGCGAGCTATTGCTGTCTTCATCTGCGACAGGGGGAACGCAGGAGGCTTAATTAGTCTGTGTTTGCCAAGCTCTTTGAAGACACTCAGATCTCACGAAAGCCGGCTCTCATTCTGGTGATAACAGCGGGCTTCTCTGGGCTTTAATGTTCTCTTCCCTCCATTTGGAGGCCTGAAAGGCCAGAGTTAAAAAGCTTCTCACTCACACGGTGAGACCCTGGTGGGTGTAGACAGACAGGAAGGAAAGAGATAGAGAAGGTGTTTGCGTGGTGTTTGTGTATAGTGTGTTTGGTTTGTGTAGTGTGTGTGTGTAGTGTACTGTGTGGTATGATCTGTGTGTGGTGTGTATGTGTGCTGTGATGTGTGGTGTGTGTGTGGTATATGGTATGTATGTGGTGTGTAGTATGGGTTTATGTGTGTGTGTTGTGGTATATGTGGTGTGTGGTATATGTGTGTGTGGTGTGCATGAATAGGTGTAGTATGTGTGGTGTGTATGTGTGGTGTGTGTGTGTGGTGTGTGTGTGGTGGGGGGGCTGTGTGTGGTATTACTGGTGTGTGTGTGTGTGTGCGCGTGTGCGGCGTACACCTGAGTGGGGAATATTGTGTCTGGTGTATGGACCTGGTGGCTAGGAGGGGAGGGCCAGAAGCCCTTGCCTGGATGCTGGCTCTGGTGGCAGCAGTGAACTTTTGTTCTTAGAACACCACCCACACACGGGTGCTGCCAGGAGCTGTGTGCCGCCCACACAGGATCAGTCAAGCCAACATGAAAGGAATGAGAGCTTCCAACTGACTCCAGGATTTGAAGTTTCTTTTTCTCCCCTCCCTCTGGAACAGCTTGAAATTGCTTCTCCTTTTTGCTGGGATCCTTGGAAAACTTCACCTCTCCTCTACCCCCACTGCACTCCACTCTGCCCCCTTGGTCCAGGCTTCCAGAAGCAGAGCTATGCCCCTCGCCATCAGGTACCTGAGCTGGCTGTTGCCTCTCAGGGCTCTGTGGTTGCCTTGCAGATTTCACGTGAAGTGGAGGCAGAGGCAGCCTGCACGGCCTGCAGAGGAGGGACTTGTCATGAGGGTGTGAACCAGAGGCAGACTTCACACCGACCAGGAGTCCTGAGCTCTTTCTTACAGGGGAGAACAAGCCCACCAGACCACATTCGCTGGGTTGAGAATATAGTGACACTTCCCACCCAAGCTCCAGGTAGTGAAAACTGGGGGAGGTGCTCAGGGTGGCAACACAGGGGACACGAGGCTGTGAGGAAACCTGCCCGCTACTGCCTCTGTGGGCTGGCTGGAAGCAAAGGGGAGGGAGGGCTTCTTCACACCCTCCATTTTCTGCCTGTCCTTCTCCTGGGTTGTAGCCCAGTGCTTAGAGCACTTGCTTAGTCTTTGTGACGCCCTAGGTTCCAAACCTGCTCTCTTCTTCCTACAAAAAGATGTCACTGACATCCATCCCATAATACCACTTTGAGCATCTTAAAGAGTACAATCCAGTGGTCTGAAAAACTCACATTGTTGGGAAACTCACTGTCTAATTTCAGAACACTGCTGCTAGTCCAGAATAAGCTCTGTACCCATCAGCACTCAGGCCCCATCTGCCACCTCCACTCTGGGCTCTGGGAGCCACTAAGGGCTGGCCTCCTTGAACAGTCCACAGAGGTGAAATCCCGAGACCCATCTTTCATCCCAGGCTTCTGTGGCTTGCCAGCTGCGCTGTGGTGTGCTCCCGAGCTCTGTTCCATCTCAGGTTTAATAACGAGCTCGCCCTGTGGCCAGGATGCCTTTTCTTTCTTTCTTTCTTTCTTTCTTTCTTTCTTTCTTTCTTTCTTTCTTTCTTTCTTTCTTTCTTTCTTTCTTTCTCTCTTTCTTTCTTTCTTTCTTTCTTTCTCAGCAGCAATGGATGCTATCTATGTGCTTGCATTGTGAGATCTGCCTCATTTCCCCCTCTTCCTCTTATGAATGAGTTGGTAGACTTTGTGTAGTATGCTGATAGTGTCCTGACTGAGGAGGTCCCCAAGGAGCCCCTGAGTACTGGGATATCTGTGCTATGACATTTTCTTTAAATATTTGTGGTTCTCCAGAAGTCTTCCTCTAATCCTCAGTTTACCTGTCTACAGCATGAAGAATTTGACTCATATATGGTCTCTAAACTGTGAATGTGCTAACACAAGCTAGCAATGTTAGCTCTGGAGACTGAGGCAGAAATATTCCAAGGTAAATGTCAGCGTGGGCTCCATGGCCAGACCTTGTCTGAACTTCCCTTCTACCCAAAAAGCAACAAAAAAGCCAGTCTGTGTGGTGGAGTAAAGCACACTGCAGACCAACAAGTCCAGATGCTTCTCTAATTCTGACCGTTGTCTTGTCTGCTGCCCGAGAGCAACAGGGAAGCTGTGGTGGGCCGTCTGCAGAAAGGTAATGGTAACAGAAGCAAAGTCAGAGGCACTCAGTCCCCAAACCCAGAGGATGAGCTCTGGCCAGGAGCACGTCTTATGCGGGGTTCTGGTTAATGGAAACAGGTCTGCTGCATGGTTGGGATGGGATGCCGACAGAGCCTTTGGGCTTCAGGTTTTGTTCGTGGGAGACAGCAGCTCAAACACTGGAGGTGAGAATGGTGTAGAAGCTCCCGAAGTGGCCTCTCCTCTGAGTGCTGTTCTGCCAGCGAGAAGCCCGAAGGAGCAGAGATGAGACAGTAAAATGTTCCAGAGCCATGTTGTGTCCAGGAGAGCTTGGAATCCGCTTTGTGAGGGACAGCACAGAGATTGCCGGCCACACGCAGAGCTGACATTCACGGAGGTCCCCAGGTGGCTGGAAAGAGCTGGCAGTGGAGTTGTAAGGGAATGGAGAGAGGCCTGGTGGAGATTCAGGATGCAGGCACCATTTATCCAGTGGTGACCAAGAGACCCAGCCAAGACTTCAAGGATCCTCTCTGTCTGTGATTTGAACCCATGAGCTTAGACTGGGTGTGGTAGGGAGGAGAAAGGGAGGACCAAGCCCTGGAGAATCCCAGGCACTTGGGGTCAGGCTTCTCTGGGCCTTTCCAAGTGGGTGGCCTGCCGGGCCTGGGAGTTTAGACTATGCAAATGCATGCTCCCTTCGTCTGTGAAACTCTCAGGAGCTAAATTAATTTCTGAGGCAATAGGGCATTAGTCTGAGGCAATGGGCTGTCTTCAGATCCACCTAAGCTCTCATTTGAATCAGATACGGTGATTCACCGTAATTTGAAGACTCTTTGAAAGCTGCTTGCTTTCTTCCTGCGACACCAGGCTGGTGCCGGGCACAGGGCAGGGCTCTGCCTGGAATTGGTTAGCTGGGTAGTACATTGTCTTTTACACTCTAAGGATGCTGGGAGGAGGCCAGGGAAGACTGCGGCTGTTCACTGGTCCTGGGTCCCTTTGGTCATTTCTCCACCACAGCAGCCTGGGACTTCCTTCTCCAAAGATGTTGGCGGCCCCTGAGTCTATTGCCATTGCTTCTGATGGAGATGGGCATGGCATTGACAAGGTTACTGGTCACCTCCTACAGATGCATTGGGGCCATGGTACATCCCAGGGCCATGATCCTACTCTGCAGGGGGGAACGTTCAGAGGGAAGGCCACCTGACATAGAGGCTGTTAGGTAGCCAGTTGCAGATGGAACGAGGGGACGTATCACGCTTATCTCAATGCCGTGATCTTACCTGCTGTTCTCAGAATGGCCTGTGTGACTGCTCTTTAGGAAGGCTTATTCAGAGACAGCAGTCCTTGTAGGGCTCACACGTCACTTCCCTATCTTGTCTGTAGGCCCAGAGCATCCTGGCCTTGCGGGAGAGGAGCCGGGCAATTGGAGCTGGGTCACGTGGAGTAATGACACAGATTTCCTTGCTGCATGGATCAGAATGCCCTGTGCTTAGGAAACATAAGAGCAGACTAGAGAGGAAACCCTTAGCAAACCTCGGCTAATCGCGAAACCTGACTCAGTCCGTACCCGCCTTGCCGTGGCGATGATGGCAGCTATGGCTTCTGAAGGAGCTGTGGGTTACTTCGGAGCCCCCAAGGAAGCTTGTCTGCACAGCCAACCCTTGCTGTCCTGGGCATAGGCAATAGGATCAATGCCCCTGCTCGACACAGGCCTCAGACTGGGACTGGGACTGGGTGAGTCAGATCCCTAGCCCATTGTCGGCACAGAGATAGCTCAAGCCTGGATCATGCTGGACAGATCACCAAGAATTGCAGCTCCCATAACATCCAGCACACAGCCCCTGTACTGACCTCCCTAGATTCCAGTCTCTAATTAGAGTCAGGTGTGGTGATCCAACCTGTTTTCCAAGGTCCTCGAGTTGCTGGTCCCTACAGATCTATTTCTGTGGTTCCAGAGAGTTCTTGAGACTGGTGAGTGAGTTTGAGACATGCAGATCACTCTCAACATGTGACCAAGCCAAGAAAATGTCAACAGTGACCACTGTCGCTCCCTTGGCCGGGTCTGTCCTGGTCTTAACCTATCCAAGCACGGACATACCGGGAAGGGCTCCGGAGCCACCTTCTACTCCACAGCTCTCCACCTTCCTCCCTCCAACCTGCCCCATGACCATGGAAGGAGGGCAGAATGTGGGCTCCCCTGGGGTTTATTGGGAACTTCATCCCCTCTTCACGGTGTCCCAGGGCTTCCTGCTCCTCGTGCAGGGTAGCAGCTCTCCACCCCCCTGCAACTCTGAGCCTCCTCTCAGAGATAGGAGAAACCCAGGACTTGGGCAGTCTCTTCCTCCTGGTACTCCATGTGGCCGGGGCAGAGTTAAGAGCGGGACAGACAGCCTGGGCAGCTGGGGACTTTTTCTGTTAGAGTTCAGAAACAATTCCTAAGTTTTTTCTTATCGTAGGCATTTCTGAAGATTTGAAGATCGAGTGCTCTCATTCCAGGACACAGCATACAGAGCGACACACAGGCTCACGCAGACACACTCATACATATGCACACATGCACAGGCATATGCATACATGTGTATACACGCACACACACGACCACACACACACCGTGGCTTTGCTAATGGTAGCAGCATGTAGGGAGAAGGATTTGATCTCCAAACTTGTACAGTCTCTGAGGGACATGGACAGTAGCTCCAGGCTAAGCTTGGCCACTTTGCAGCTATAATCTCCTGGGACAGTTTCCCGACTTCCCTATGCCTCCTTCCTATATGTGCTAGAGGAAAATCATGTCTGGGTTTGGCATGGGGGCAGAAGAGATTACTGACAAGTTCACACGTGAACTCATCTGTCCAAAACTTAGATTTTGAGCTGGGTGCTGACAAGTTCACACATGAACTCATCTGTCTAAAACTTAGATTTTGAGCTGGGTGCAGATCCTGCAGGGAGGGAGCACACGACGCCTGATGCTACTGCTCCCTGCCCCTAACTGCTCTGGGTGAAGATCCCGCAGTGCCCACACAGAGCCTGATGCTACCGCTCCCTGCCCCTGACTGCTCTGGGTGCAGATTCTGCAGAGAGCACACAGCGCCTGCTTCAGGAGCGAGTCCATGTTGGTGTAGAGCAGTCACTACTGTGATTATCCCTATCGTCTTTGGTGTGACTTAGTCACATTTTATTAGATGCCCACTCCTGGCTCAGATGCCATCAGCAGGTCTCTCCTTACTCCTTCTAGAAGAACGGAGAGGGAGCCTGGGGGCTTTGTTGGACACTGGAACCGCTGTGGAGCTTAGCATGGGTCTCATTTTCTCTTCTCATGGATGCTTATCTATTTATTATTTTTATTTACTGATTTGTGGTCTCACTAGCCTAGGCTGGCCTCAGACTTTTTATTTAGGTGAGGCTAAACAATCTCTTCATCCTCCTGCCTCCATCTCTTAAGTCATACAATGGCAGGAGAATGCCACCAAGCTTGGCTCCACCTCAGATATTGTCAAGAGGGCAGCATGGGTTCCCAGTTGTGCTTGTGTGTGTGTGTGTGTGTGCATACGTGCGTGTATGTGTGTGCTTGTGTGCATGTGTGTGTACATGTGTGCACACGCATGTGTGTATGCACGCACATGCATGAGTGTGTATGTGGCATATGCAGGCGCACGTGTGTGTGTGGCATGTGCAGGCGTGTGTGTGGCATGTGCAGACGTGTGTGGCATGTGCAGGCATGTGCGTGTTGCTCTTTTTCAGAAGTCACATGGCTTTTTAAAAATTACATATTATTTGTTTTGTTTTTTTTGGGGGGGGGATGTACATACAAACCACATATGTCAGGTCAGAGAAGTTGGTTCTCTCCTCGCTTGTAGGGTCTGGGACTCCTCAATTAGGCTAGCTGGTTGGTTGACTGACCAGGGAGCCCAGCTCCTGCCTTCCTCTCCCCAGTGCTGGGATCATGGGTGTGCACTTCCATGCCTGGCTTTTTACCTGGGTGCTAGGAACTGAACTCAGGTAACTCAGGTTCTCACGCTTGAGTGGCAAGTATTTTCTCTCCAGCAGCCACCTCATTTCATCGTCCTGGTCAGTTTTCACTTCCTCTCCGTGGACTGTTGCTGATGTCGTTCTGACAAAACAGCTGCTCTTCGTCTCAAGAGTTAACAGGGACACCTCAAGTGGGACTCACACAGACAGGACAAGTGTGTCACCATGGGGTGGGGGAGGGGACCACAACGACACAGTATTGCTGTGGGTCCCACCCAGGCAGCTCAGTCGAGGGCCTTGATGCTCTGGGCCTTTATCCTGCACCATTTGCTCTGCTGGCCCACCCCCAGGAGAGGAAGCTGGGGGAGGGGGAGTCGTCGAGTTCTAAGTTAGAATGTGAGTCTGTTTTTCTGCACGCTCCTGAAGCCAGCAAGGCAAGGGTTTGGGTGCCTAGCTGCCTCGGGCCTGGAGACAGACAGGCTGGGCTGGCTCCATGACAAGGTGGCAGCTACGGAGAGCTTTGGCCTGGCTGCGCTTTCACTGACAGCAGTGCCCTGGAGCATGGCTGCTGACGTGCGCTGACGTGAGCTGACTGAGCAGGCTGTTTTCTAGGCTGTGTTTCATCAACGGCGATTCCAGGAAGGGCTGGGAACCTCCACAGCACCCTCCTCTATGGCCCCAAGAGTGTGTCCTCCAGGCAGCATGTGGGACAAAAAGGGGGGAGTCCCTGAAGATGGCCAGGGGGCAGTCAGGTAAACTCACCATGGGAAGAACTTGGTGTGGCCATGGCCATGTGAGCACCGCCCAGATGTACACACGCTTCCAAGGACTTCTAGAAGTCCCCTTCTGAGGCTCCCCACCCAGACAAGCACCTGGCCTAGGATTAGGAACTGTCCCAGATGGCCGTTTTCTTGAGCGACACACCCAAGCCTGTGTCCTCTTCAGGTCTCAGGTAAGCCACTTCCCGTAAGAGCATCATCTGTGTGTTCCTTGGTGGGCGCACACTGCTCTAGGCCTAGGCTGGTACCTCCCTGCCTGGGAGGGTGGGAAAGGGGCGGTCTTCTCCTGGCTTCTGCGACAGAGCATGTCAGAGCTTCAGGCACTAGGCGAGGGTGCGGTATCCGACCTTTTGCCAATGATGAGCACTTGTAGAGGTTCTGTGGAGAAGCCTCATGCTTCTAGGACCTTCTCTGGAGCACACAGGTACTTGTGCTTAATAAAGGCTCTCTTTCTGACTGCTGATGGAAGTTTAAAAAAAAAAACACAAATAATTTGATGGTTGCTTTCTTTTCTCTTTTCTTTCTTCCTTTTTTTTTTCTTTTTTCCAAGACAAGTTTCTCTGTAGCTTTGGAGACTGTCCTGGAACTTGTTCTGTAGACAGGCTGGCCTTGAACTCATAGATATCCACCTGCCTCTGCCTCCCAAGTGCTGGGATCAAAGTTGTGCACCACCACTGCCACGACCGGGCTTGATGGTTGCTTTCTATTAGAAACCATTTCCTCTAGGAGAGGAAATTATGACAGTTCTAGCTGGCATCAACTGCTCTCCCTGTCTCACAGCCTTGCAGCCCCTTCCAGTGCCCAAGCTTGCTGGAATCCTTCTGGTAGTCCTGTGAGGAAGAGAGAAGGTCAATGTCATCTGTGACATGTTGTCTGGAAGCTGACAGTTTGTTCAAGGGGTACAGGGACACCAAGGCGCAGCGGCAGGACTAGAGAGTAACCTATGGTATAACCCAGAGTCTCTCCAAAGCCAAATAATAAAGCATGCAGTTGGATCCAAAGCCATTTGAATAATAGAACTTGTAGTTGGATCTTGACACCCTAAAAATCACAGGCATGTGGCCTCTCTTCTTCTGCTTCATGAGGTCAGTTAGAGGCAGTGGACTCAAGTAAGAGATGTGTCTCCTGAGGAAGGAGCGGCCATCTCACAAGTGCCAGGCTCTAGAGCAGGGTGACCCTCATGGTGAAGGGCTCCTTCACCAACTGCTACCTAGTGGAGAAGGGTAGGAGAGGCGAGATTTACAAAGACGCACCTATGCATAGAGGCCCAGAGTCCTGCAGTCTGCCTCCGGGCTGGGGCCCAGAGCACCTGGTGGGACCATCCTCGTCTGGACTGGGAGGGGAGATGAAGAAGCGAACCACCATAGTGTGAGTCTCAGTGTGTGGGTAGCCAAGCTCCAACAGTGAGAACCCCTCTTCCTCTGCTTATTCTCTTTGGGTTGCAAGCCCCAGAGGATTGCACGGGGCTCATTTTTATTCAGTCCGCCCAAGTGAATGATAATCTCTCCTGGAAAATGTCTCAGACATGCCAAGAAACAGCGCTCAGCTGAACATCTGGGCATCCATGGCTCTTTGGCAGGCTGACATGTGAAATTAACCTTCAGGTTTATACCTTCCTTGTGTAAAGGATAGAGGGATGGTTAGAAATAGCTCCTGACTGATGTCCTTGAGGCATTATATATGGAAAGGTAGCAGAAGCTCGCGAGTGTGTGCTACACACATATACACACACACACACACACTCCTGAAATGAAAGGCCATGGTCAACATGGAGAAAGCATCTGGAAGCCTAGGAAGGCGAGCTACAACACAGACAAGAACACGGACATAAAGCTGGGCACAGGGTTTCAGAAGCTGCATGAAGGAAGCTCACATCTATAGGACTTGGCAGCTGTTGTAAGTTCAGTCGAATCCCCAAAAGGTTTAGTTGAAGTCCTTCCCCCAGGACCTGTGAGTGTGACCTTCTTTGGAAACAGCGCTTGGAAAACATGATCACGTTGAGCTGAAGTCATGCTACAGTAGAGCGGCATTTGTTCTAACATGGCTGGAGGCCTTCTAACATGAGGGACATAAACACGGAGGGATGGGAACTGCATGAGAACCGCATGCTTACAGTGGGAAATCAGGACTTCTGATACCGGGGTTGAGGACTCCAGGGGGAGAGCCCTGGAGGGGTCTGAGTGTGAACGGGAGAAGCTAACCTCCTCTTATGCCCTCCTCCCCATCACCCTGCAAATACTGCAGCCTTCCCTCACCACTCCAGAGAGTCCTCCTGGAGGAGGCTGAAGTCCTGTATGAAAGCTGAGTGGTTATCCAGTTACTTTCTCGAGGATCTGAAGCTATAACAAGGAGCGCACTCCAGGGCAGGCCTCATGCTCAGAGGTAGTTAACCTACACAAAACTAATGCCCTGTGTTTCTCAGTGATGTTCCTTTTTTGTTTGTTCTTGTCTTGTTTTAAGAAGAAGAAAGAACATTAAGTTGAGAGAGTAGGGAGTGGGGGAAGATCTGGGAGAGTTGGGGAAGGGGAAAGATGATGGTATAACATACTGTATGAAATCCTCAAAGAAAATTTATTTCAACGGAACAGATTAGGGAGAACTACTTACTTATTAAAGGTATCTATCATCAATAGGGAAGAAACTTAAAAAAAGAATTTTCTACTTTCCAAGTAGGAGCTGCGCAGTAAGAGGCCATCCAGGGCTGTGCACACTGGCGCCTCTGTTACCTCTTGTGCACATGTGTAACACGACCTAGGGAGACTGGTGGCTGCCAGGACAAGTCCCATCAGGCTGCAGGAGCTCTTCCTGGACGCTGCTGGCACGGGGGACTCACCGGCCTCCTCCCTCACACGTAGGCAGCTTATCTCAGGTCTTGTTTTGGCTTAGAAATCTTTTAATCTCTCAGGATGGTTGGAATGGATCAGCCTCTATTTTTATTTTTTGGACAGAGAAGACATGAATCACAGACTGGGCCAACTCCGTTGGGCTTGTAGAGGCCTGTCACGGAGCACTCCATTCCTCATAGCTTCAAGCACATTAAGAACAGAGGGAGAGGCCGAATGAAAACACAGACAGGGGGGAGCCTGCTTCAAAAGGCAGGGCTGGTACACAGTAGGCATTCTGAAATGTCTGCTGGAAATGAAGACCCTGCAATCTGGTAATTCCAAGTGCCTGTCTCCCTGGCTCCACTACAGAGTGTGGTCGTTAGGCTATGGCAGCAAACAGGTTGTTTTCTACATACCTGTGATTTTTCCTCCTGGGGGAGGGGGTTGGCTACAGACGAGGGACCTTTATAGGCACCATGCAGGCTTGGAAACCTCTGTTTCCCTGTCCTCACAGGTGGCTCACTGCATTTACTTGCCCTGTGCTGGCCAGGGGAAGCCCTCAGACATATGGATAGTCTATGAAGTCCATGGGCCCCTCCTGTGCTGTCCTGGTACTGGGGGAAACTCTTTCAGCCTCTTGCTGAGATGGGAATTCGGGCTATTCTGATGCTTCAGTCAAGGAGCTAGGGAGTAACTGGAAACTATGGGGTTAGTATAACAGTAATGACCCGTCACAGTAAACTGGCCAAATGCTCTCCAAACCGAAAGCTAGAATTAGATTGCAGGGAGTGGAAGAGGCAATAGATCTTGCATAGTGACTGTCTTAGTTAGGGTTCCTACTGCTGTGAAGAGACACCGTGACCATGGCAACTCTTATAAAAGAAAACATTTAATCGGGTGGTTTACAGTTCCAGAGGTTTAGTATGTTACTGTCATGGCGGCATACAGGCAGACATGGTGCTGGAGAGGGAGCTGAGAGTGGAGAGGAACTACCTAACTACGTAATCCTGCAGGCAACAGGAAGTGCACTGAAATATTGATCATGGCCTAAAGCCTCTACAGTGACATACTTTCTCCAACAAGGCCACACCTACTCCAACAAAATCACACTTCCTATCATGCCACTCCCGATGAGCTTAAGGGGGCCAATTACGTTCAAACTACCTCAGTAACCAAACACCGAGTCTGGGACCCTAGGTACTTGGAGCAGTGTGGAGTAAACCCAGTATGGCTACAGGTGTCCTAAGAAGAATGGGTTCAAGAGAGGAGTTAGCCACATTCTTGTCAAGCACAGGCATCCTGGGTCCCCTCTTTGGCTTGAAGACCTCTATAGACTGTACTGAAACCATGATTCTTACATCTGCTGTGCCTGCCCTGCCTGCTGGATCTGCTCAGCACACAGCAGAGATGCAGGAAGTACTGCAACTGCTTCCTGTTCAGGGCTGACCCCTTCAGGAAGTCCCAGGACACAAAGATTCATGGCAGAGGCCTACAAAGAGCTGAAGAGGACCAGTGTCTCTGCTTAAGTAGTCCAAAAGGAAGAGTTTCCTCTTCATAGCCTTTCCATCCTATGCAGATCTTTAGCTGACCAATGGAGCTCACCCACATCACAGCAGGCCATGGCTGTTACTCAGCTTACCAGTTCACCCTCATAGACATGTTCAGTCTGTGTCCCAGTCAACCTGACACATGAACTTAACCATCATCTTGTCCTTAGGATGGACTTGGTTGGCAGGAAATTCCTGCCCAAACCAAGGGCATCTACTTTGTGGCCTTATTGATGACCTAGGGTGTACCAGGGGACAGGCACCATTACCAGAGCTCATAACAACTATCAAAGATGGTCTCACTCTCTCTCTCCCTCGTGGATGATACCAGTCAGGTGGTCATAAGAAGAGGATAAGGACACATCTACAAACAGCAACAGACAGCAGGGGAGTTGTACTAATGGCCGCAGTGAAGACGCGAATGACTCACATAGAACATGATCCCCTTCTTCAGAAACATGTAACCCCCAATAGCCTCTATGGTTCACCCTTTGTATGAGGGCAGTGGTATACCTGTTCACTTTCCCCATCCCCCCTTCCCCCTTTCTCTATCACACACACACACACACACACACACACACACCCTTCACTGCCAGTTTCTAAGTTACCATCACAAGTCAGTTTCCTGCTATCAAATGAGATGAATGGATCTACCCACAAGTCAGGGGCAAACAAAGGCCATAACTTTTACCAGATTGATTTTTCAGATCTTTTGTTTGGAGCCCAAGTTCAAGGAAAAGGTTGCTCGGATGCAGTTGTTGTATGCGCTTTGCCGTGATGATTGGGTGCATGTTGTTCTGCAGTCAGGGAAGTGGGGGAGAAGAAGATGACGCAGCAAGGCCAGAGGCCTTGGCCTCCAGTAGTCACAGCTATCCATAGAAGTCGTTAGAGAGGGAAATGAAGGGCCAAGGCTGATTTCCAAGCTTCCCTCCGTTATCGCCACCACAATAGCTCTTCTGGAACATCCACTTTAGTTTCTGATGGTCAAAACACTCCTCATTATTATCCCCTGAGTGGAGGGTTGTGTAGGTGGAGGGAAGAAATAGAGATACTCACAATGATAAAGGTGCCATCATCGATTAGTTAGCTAGAAAAAGTAACACATTTATGTGATAAGTATTTGCTGAATCATTTGACAGACAAGGTTTTAGGGCCGAAGGGAAATTAATGAACAGACAAAGGTTAGTGCAATGGGTGGTTACACTGTTGAAGGGTGAGTGGGCGATGAGACTAAAATAATGTAACACGTGTGATGAGGTCACACACGTGACAAAGCAGCACAAACCATGGTGTGAAGGTGACAAGTGCAGTGGGCACATGGGCAATGTAGGGCAGGAGAGAAGCGGGTGGGAACGGCCAATGGAGGGACAGGATATACCTTTAGATAGTGACTGTCAAGACTGCCCATTAAGGATGACCTTTATGGAAAGGTTTGTAAGAGGTATAGGAGTTGGCTCTTGGGACATCTAAGGGGAAAGGAATGGGCAGATGGAAAAGATTTCTTGAAAGTCTCTTTAAAAACGATTTACTTGTTTCTATTTTATGTGTATATGTGTTTGCCTACGTGTGTGTGTGTGTGCTTGGTGCCCACAGAGGCTAAACGAAGGCACCAGATCCCATGGAACTGAAGTTATAGACAGTCGTGAGCTGCCATGTAGGTGCTGGAAACTGAACTCAGGTCTTCTGCAAAAGCAGCCAGTGCTCTAGCTTCTGAGCCATCTTTCCTGCCCCTGGATGTAAGTCTAAAGGTAGGAGCAATCATGTCTTCAGCAACAGCAAGGTTGCCAGTGTGGATGGAGTATCCGTGGAGGGAAGAAGTAGAGACTGGGGTGGAGCAGGAGTGGGGCCAGAGCACAGGAATCAGGTGAGAAGGGAGACAGGGAAGATGGCCTCAGACTTGAGCAGAATCATGTAAGGAGCACCCTGGTGCTTGTATTGTTGAATCCCTGAGGAACCAGCAGTTTTCACAGTGGAGGAGACAAGCTGTATATTACATACAACCTAGCTACCTGCATGATCCCCTCTCCAGTCCCAAGTGTTTCCATGCCATCCTCAACATGAATATTCATCACGGTTCTCATGACCTAATGGCCTCCAACCCCCCTCTCAGTTCTACAACATTAGGGATCAAATTGCGCATGTGAACTTGGGGGCCTAACATTCAGTTCTTTGTAGAGTGCAAACACCTTTAGGGTAACTGCATGCTAACCTGAGCAGGGCTCTGGGGCATACACGGTAGAATTTCAAGGCTCTTAAGGGGTCTCTTAGTCTTCACTGTCATGTCTGGATTTAGAGTCACCAGTCTGGGTGCCTTGTGAAGAATTTTCCAGAAAGCCGTGAATGTGGGCAGCATGATTCAAGGGCTAGGAACAGGATAGACAAGGGTCCTGCTTCCTGCCTTGGCAGGAAATGCCCTCTCTGCCATGATTGACTGAACCCTCTGAAAATGTGAGCTCAAACAATTCCTCCTCTTACTTTGTTCAATTAGACAATCCATTAGAACAAAAAACAACTAACACGAGGACTGTGTCTCAATGTAGGAGCTGAATGTTTCACTAGAGATGTCTATGTGTCTGGAAGTTTTAGAGCCAATGTCACCCTCCTCACTCGTGTGGGGCTGTGTTGTTTAAGGACAGATGCGTGTGTCCTAGTCCAGTTGGTCTTACTTTGCAGAACGTATGTGTTCACTCTCATTTAAAATATTCCATGTGCTTCTTGTGTTGTTCATAACATTCTATCTCAGTTGCACAATTAGTAAAAACCCAATGGCAGATATTGGGATTCAACCTGAAGACTAGAAAAGTAAAGCAGCCAGCCACTGGCTCTCACCTCTACCTCAGTCTGAACTGGTGACCCTGCCTCCAGGAGTCTCAGAATAAGACTGCTTGAGAGCTGTCTCCTCCCGTCATATATTCCTCTTTAGGGCTGGGATTAAAGGCTTGCATCACTGTTGCCCAGTTTCTATGGCAAACTAGTGTGGCTACTGGGATTAAAGGTGTGTGTCACCACTGCCTGGTCTGGTGTTGAACACGGCAGCCATTTTACTCTCTGATCTTCAGACAAGCTTCATTTATTAAAATGCAAATGAAATATCACTACATATCTCATGTGGTAATTGTATGTTGGATGTGAAGTGCCCAAACTCAAAGCATTCGTGAGCTAATGCATAGAAGCCTGTGATGGGTTCTTTTCAGGCTCCAGTCTGAGTCTCCACAGAGCAAGGGGCCTCACCAGGGCACCCTCTGACCATCGTGATGAGACTTGCTGGTAACTTTGTGTTCTGTGGTGACACCGAGCAATCTGAAGGATCTTGAAGTCTGTACAACGCAAGCACTCAGCACAAATATCTATTTATAAGTTGACATTTTCCAAGCATTGAAAACCAGAGTGTAACCAAAGAACAACATAGCACACAACTTTTATATTTAGTTTGATAAACTGGACAATCCTAGGCCTGCCCGACCACTGCTCACTCAGGGTCCAGACATGGTCTAGACTCACTCAGGGTCCAGGCATGCCCACCACCCCCAAGCTTTCCTTGCTGTACATTTTGAGTGAGTTATGGATACCCACTTGGAGTGAGTCTTGGAGGCAGCCATGTACCAACTCCATTGTCTTTACAAGCTTGTTTGTTGTAGAGTTTGAAGTAAGCACTTCCAATGTGTATTCTCTATATTGTGACATCTGACAGCCGTGTGGCGTCACTTGTCAGTAATTTGCTCCTTCGCAGTTCAGTGTCTGACAATCCTGTCCATTTCTCCACCTTCCTGATAATGGGCATTATTTTTCATCTGAGTAAATAAAGCATCTATAAACACTCTTGCATATGTCTTTACATAGTTAGAAGTTACGATTTCCCTCAGGTACATATCTAGAAATGAAACCTCTGGGGTAGAGGATGGATGTGTGTTTAGTTGCCTCTCTTTGTTGCCCCTAGCAGCGCATGGTTGACCCAGGTACGAAGCATCCTGCCAACCATTTTTGCTGTCAATCATTTTTATGTGAGAGATTCTAATACTATGGAGTGACACCTTGCTGTCATTTTAATTTCCATTTCTCCACTAGCTAAGCTGAGAAACTCAGCGTGGGTTTATTGCCTTTTCATATACTTCTGCCCGTGTCTGCATTGCCCCATGTTTGAAACAGGATTATCTGTTTTTTTTAATGCTGATTTATAGGCATTATGCTATTTATTTTTAAATTTTTCTTTTTTATAGTTACCCTCTAAGTTCCTTGAGATATATCAATTTTCTTTCTAGTACCTCCTAGAAATCTTAGTAAACAGCAGATGTTTAATAATGTAGGAATTTTAGCAAAAAGAACTCTGCTTGTGTAGCCTGTTAACTTTACTAAATAACTCGGGTTTGGGAGTTGAATATATATTTGATGCAGGATTTCTCTGTGTAGGCTTGGCTGACATGGAACTCACTTTGTAGACCAGGCTAACCTCAAACTCTGCCTCTCAAGCTAAGGGTATTCACCACAGAGCCTTTAATGAGGAGTTTTTTTATTTTTGTTTTTGTTTTTTTTTGGGGGGGGTGGTTGGCAGTATGCCTTTACTTTGTTTTTGATTTGTTTCTTTTTTAATTGTTTTAAATTTCCGTGTATTGGTGTCTTGCCTCCACGCATGTCTGTACGAGGGTGTTTTGGTACACTGGAAGTGGAGTAACAGACAGTTGTGACCTGCCATGTGGTGCTGGGAGTTGAACCCAGGACCTCTGGAAGAGCAGTCAATGCTTTTAACTGCTGGGCCGTCTCTCCAGCCCCTTGCTTTTGTTTTTGAATTGAATGTTTTTCTTCCCTATCATGTTGACCTTTCGTAAACATCCAAGGGATTCATTTTCAAATGCTATTTAGCCAATTTGGCATAAACAACTTGGATTTAAGAATTATCACAAATGTCATAGTTCATTTTTGCAGATTTAGGAAGAGCTGAAGTTTTCATGATAGGAGATTCCTGAAGGCAAAGTATTTACAGTGTTAAAGATGAGAGTGTTCTGTGCTGTCTGTCACCTCGTGTTTTCTTCTGTTTCTGAGGGTTACAAGACATTTTTCAGTGAGGACTGGAGCCCAGGGGGTGGAGGGAGAAACACAGATGCTTTTATTTGAAGATAAAGATGCTGAGTGTCTACAAAGAGAATAACTTGAGGGTTTTAAAATCCTTGTCTCCCTTCCAGCTTTGCTAGCCAGAAGCATTATAAACTTATGTTCTGGAGACACACCTGCAATGATGTCACCTTCTCTTCTTAAATTAGATTCTAGGCGGACTGCCCAGCTCAGGAGACCGGGGAAATGTTCCCACCGTTGTCCGCCCCAGCTGCTCTCCGGTTCTACTGCAAGTGTTACCCTGCATCTTGGAAAAGCTCCTGACTTCAAACATTTCAGAGAACAATCTAGAATCTTTATAGTTCTATGTTACCAGTAAATATATTATTCTACAACTAACGTGTTTTAAACTTAAAACCAATTCAATAGATCATATTTTTGTCTAAAAAGTAATAATTGCATATTTAGCAATGTGGCATAAAATTATAGAGAAATAAAAATTGTCTTAAAATTTGAACAATAAAAATAATGTCTTAAAATATCAGGTTTCACTTGCAGTCATTTTTGCTTTTCTGCAATTCTATCTGATTTTTATATTACTTGTGTGTGTGTGTATCTGCAGTGAATATGATCCTATATAGAGAGGGATTTGGGGTTTTGTTGATTCTGTTTTCTTTAATTTCCAGAACAATTTTGAAGCATCATTATAGGTTTCTTTTATTTTAAAGATTTATTTATTTATGTATTCATGCACTTTGTTTGCATGTACATCTCCACACTGGAAGAGAGTCTCAGATCCCATTATAGACAGTTATGAGCCCATATAAGTGCTGGGAATTGAACTCAGGACCTCTGCAAGGGCAGTCACTGCCCTTAACCAGTGAGTCATTTCTCCAACCCCCATTATAGATTTCATGACACATCAGTATAACCTGTATCTCGTCTGTTGGCTTTTATTTAGAAGTTTATTCTTTTTTGTGTGTATGTATGTTGGTGTGCATGTGTGTGTATATATATATATATATATGTATGTGTATGTCTGTATATACATATATGTGTGTGTAAGTGTGTGCATGTGTATATGTGAATATATGTGTATGTATGTCTATATGTGTGTATGTAAGTGTGTGCATGTATACGTGTGTGTATGTGTGTGTAAATTTGTGTATATTTATTTGTATATGTGTCTGTGCATGCATATGTGTGTTCCTGGAAGTCTGAAATGGTTCGTGGCAGTAGGAATGTGGATCTAGTTTGCTTGTGGGCTGTATGGAAAGGCTGCTAAACTATATTTAGCAGTTTTAAATTTGTCCCCTCTACCAAAGCTTTCTTTTTAATTCTGTGTTTTAGCACTGGTCCCCTTGGGAACCAGCTATTTAATGCTATTTAATCGTCATCAGAATAGAGTGAACTTCTGACCTTCCCCTGTCCAGTAGTTACAGCTGTAATTTCTATTTCAGAACACACGAAACCGCTCAGATCTCCTCTGGCATGGGAAGTAATAACTCAGGCAGACAGCGTCCTTTCTTCCACGTTCCTCTGTCCAGTAAGATGCTGTCGTTTGTACCACGATGTGAAAGGGGCCATTCTTCAATTATAGTACTTCCCAAGACCTTTTATCTTTAAAAACTCAAATTACCATACCAGATTTTACATTTTGTTTGTTTTTCGAGACAGGGTTTCTCTGTGAAGTCCTGACTGTCCTGGAACTCACTCTATAGACCAGGCTGGCCTTGAACTCACAGAGATCCACTGGCCTCTGCCTTCTGAGTGCTGGGATTAAAGGTGTGTGCCACTACCACCCAATGGTTTTAGATTTTTATGGTGTCATTTTCAAGCAAATTGTTTTTGTTGATTTTCTCCCTCCTTTTATCCCCGACCCCCAGATCTCCCCGTACCCTTCCACAGCCCCCATATCCTGCTTGATGTCTCATGTACCCTACAGCCCTCTTCCTCAACACCTTTACCCCTCTAGCATGGTGTTCTTTCTAGTTTCATAGCCTGTGTTCACACCTCACCTCACTTATGGCCTTTTAAAAATGTATTTAGTTGATATTTAATACCCTCTAAGCCACCATTAGAAGAAACTACTGACACAAAGCATTACAATGTCTAGTATTAACATCATTCAGTTTTAAGATAGAGCAAACTTTCCTCAGTGATACTAGAAAGTTCTTTAAGATATTGTATAAGTAATCTTTTTATATTATCTTTGTCAAATATTGGAGCTGGGGTTAATTTAGCCTCTAGAGAGAGGCTGTGTCTCTGTATCGTTTTCTCTGCTATGAAACAGTTCATGTGACCAATTCCTTAAACTCTGAAAGTCTCTTAAGGTTAATTATGCTTTAGATTTCATCTGTAGTCGGTAATATACTCACATCTAACATGTCTTCTTAAATCAGTGTTGGTAACATGACCCTTAAAGCATCCCCATGTGAAGATTTTTTTATTATATTTTTAGCGTAGAGTGTTAAGACACCTGTCATTCTGTTCCTTCCTTAGTTTACTTCTTCAGAATGGAAAGAGCATATTTATTATGTGTACATACGTGTACATGTGTGTGAGTGTTTGTAAGTCAGAGGACAACGTGTGCGGTCACTTCTGCCCTTTCACCTCTCCTTCAGTTCTGGGGACTGAGCCCGGGTTACCAGGCTAGCGCACTAAGCCCTCTGAGTACCTGCCTACCCTAATTTTTCACTGTGGTCTGGCTCACAGCGGGCCTTCCTCTCTCCACTCCTCTACTTATCTCCTCTCTCACTGCTTCTTGAACATATCATTCCTCAGTGTAGAGGAATATAAGCACTTATCTAAAATATGTATTTGAAAAGTAAAACCTGGCACCACCACCGTTAATAACCACTGAACACCATCAACTATCTATTCTATGTTCTCGTCTCCCCTACTCTGCTGTGCACATGGTTTGTTTGGTTGTGTGGAGTTAACAGTTGACGCTTTGCCTGGATGTCTACATTTCTCCCATCAGCTCTTTTTCTCCCCTGGAAATGTCTTTCTTTTCCTATTTCTTCTTGGTTGGCTTAACCGAAAGGAAAAAAGATTTTTGTTTTGTTTTGTTTTTCTCAACAAAGTTTCTGTGTGGCCCTGGCTGTCCTGGAACTCACCCTGTAGACCAGGCTAGCCTTGAACTCACTGAAATCTACCTGCCTCTGTCTCCCAAGTGCTGGGATTAAAGGCGTGCGCCACCACGGCCCTGTTGGAAAAAAGATTTTATCCTTATCATTTATTCTTTGTCGCCATTTTCTTGGTTATGTACACGCAGGGTTCTTCTGGGACAACATTTCAACATTGAATGGCATCCACTCTGACACTCTCTTCTCTGCTGCCTCCAAACATATTGATCCTGTTTAGCTTCAGTTTCCTTAGACTGCGTTCCCGTTTCGGCAAAACCCATTTATCTCTTCCCTTGTGTCTTGGCCTGTGTCCGCTGTTTTGGAGTGTGTGCATGGGTGTTTACACAGATGTTAATTTTTCACTAATGTTCTTTCTGAGATCTGTGTGAGAATCTACAGGAGAGTGGCTGGGTCCCTTGCCTGGCGGTTCTTTTTCATGCGGTGTCCAAGCTGCAGGAGCTGCCAATGTGTCTTCAATGGCAGTCTCCGTTCTCCATCTTGGGTTGAGAGCAGACCTTCACAGCCTCCTCTGAGTGGGCTTGGAAGCGCCAGCCTCCGGAGCCTTCCTAGTCCAATCACCCAAACTTTTCCTTGGCCAGAGCCTCCCAGCTGTGACCTGCTCTGCCTTTCTGGTTCCCCTGGGATAGACAAGGAAATAGACACCAGGCATAGCATCTATGGGTGTCGCATGGGAAGCCACTAAGCACAGGGCTTCCAAGGCCAGCGTCCATTTTCCAGACCCTCTGAGGGGCTCCTTGCCATTTTCCAAGTGTTTGCTCTTCTAAGCTCTCACCCATAGGAATGACGTCAACCCTGGCTCACTGGGCCATACTCCTGTGTGTTAGGAGAACCTTGTTTCTTGTACAGCATGTCACCACCGTCCCCCGTTTTCAGTGCTGTTCTCGTGAGGCTAGCACCCTGTCTGCTGCACCCACAAAGGATATCCATGGCTTATTACTAGATTTTGGTTTTCAGGTATTGTTTGGTGGCAATGTGTTTTATGACAGATTGTTTCCAAATATCTTCAAATTCTCCAGTACTAACTTTCCGTTGCCAAATATATTTCTGGTCAGCATGTAGTAAATCATACTCAAGAGTCTCTCTGCCTCCTCGCATCACCAGGGTTTGTTTCGGACAGTTTTGAGTTTCCTTCCAAGTGGTAGCCCACCAACTTTTCCTCTTAGACAAACCTTTCTGTGGGCCTTTTATCTAGTTTGAGTCTCTGCAGGAAAAAAAAAATGTGTTAACCGCCCCGCCTCTAGTTTTGATGAATGGCCACTTTGTGTTATCAAACACAAACTGCAGAATGTACTCCAGATGAGAGTGACTTACCAGATGGTGTGAGAAATCTTTCAGGACCTCGGTGAGATCAGGGAATATTTGGTTGCTATGTAATTAGAAACAATTAACACCAGGGGAAATGCCCAATCATGCATCTATCAACTCCTCCCACAGCCTAGTGCCTTGTACCTGTTTCTAGGAACTGGACTTCCGAACCCAGCCAGAAGCGACCAAAACACCCACTCTGAAGGCCTCAGGTGGCCATAGACTCACTCGCTCATATCCCATGTGTCTCCTGCCAGCACCTGACTGAGGATTCTCCTCCAGACCCAGAATCCTTCCTAGCCTCCAGTAGACCAGAAGACTGATAGGCAGGAAGAGGAAAAGGCAATCGAGAACCCTGATGTCCACAGCCCCAGTCCCAGGTCCTGGAAGACTCTGTTCAGGGTGGCTTTGTTCTACAGGAGTGAATCCTCCATCCTGCTGCGCCTTTCTGTGGCTTTGCTGAAGATGGACATAAAACAACCAATTCTGTCTTTCCGTGCTGCCGGGGCTCTTCTTAGCGGTCTCTTCACCTACAGAAATCTATTTTCTCAAAGGAAACATGACTCCAGCAATCTCGCCTCCGTCTTCCCCACCCAAACTCAGTACACCCACTGATATTCTTAGTTATAGTCTCTGAGTGAGAAAAAAAGTGTGTAAGGAAGAGCGAAGCCTGCTCACTGGCATGACAGACAGTTGTCAGCTGGCTTGGTGTTTTAGCACAGCCTTAGCAAGCCTGGCTGAGAGAAAAGGTAACTCAGACTGAGAAAGGCAAAAACTACATGGCCTCTCTCATGGGGGACTCTGGCTTTCGGTGTTTATGCATGTGTGTATATGTGGAAGGGAGTGGAGGCACAGGTAGTGACGCTAGGGGGGGGACCACGAGAAGAGGGGAAGCGCTCTTGACTGAGGTGCGGAGGTCAGTTTGACATGTGTGGCATCAAAGATCAGAGGCTGCCATGAATGGAAGGGCACAAGGAAGGCCAGGAGCATGGGAGGAGGAGAGAGAAACAAAAAACAAACAAACAACAACAACAAAAGACATTTGAAAATGTCACAGTGTGCCGGGCGGTGGTGGCGCACGCCTTTAATCCCAGCACTTGGGAGGCAGAGGCAGGCGGATCTCTGTGAGTTCGAGACTAGCCTGGTCTACAAGAGCTAGTTCCAGGACAGGTTCCAAAACCACAGAGAAACCCTGTCTCGAAAAACCAAAAAAAAAAAAAAAAAAAAAAAAAAAAAAAAAAGAAAATGTCACAGAGTAACCTATCGTTTTGTATGTTAATTTTAGAAACAAAAATAAAAAGGAAATTATACATTGGTGAGAGTCTTAGAAATACAGGTTTGATCTCATGAAAGAGAATGGATAGCTATGTAAATAAACGGAGTTTAAATCTTCATTGAAAAAAAGCTCCACAAATAAGAGTCACAGTGTGGTGTGCATCACTGGCTGAGATAGCACAGGGAAAGAAGGACAGACAGACAGTGGAAACGCTGGAAACGCAGCTGCTTTGGACAATTCCCCAAAGAGCTGATCTTGGAATCGCCATCTGACTCAGCGGTTCTGCTCCACGAGCATTAAAAACACATGTCCACACGGACGTTTGTGCAAAAATGCTCCGAGAAGGCGAACACTGTCGGCCAAGGAAAGGAGAGATGAAACAGGACTCATCGTTGGCCACGAAGAGGAATGAAATGCAGCCCACGCTCAGCTTGGGTGGAAGCTGAAGTCGGTGCGTTCAGTGAACCAGTCACATCCGGCTCCTGTGTGATTCTGTGTCCACTGCCCCTGTAACGAGCAAGTCCGCCAAGACAGAAAACAGACCAGTGGTTGCCAAGGGTTTAGGGGAAAGATGGAGAGATATCATTAACTGGATAGGGAGGCAACTCGGTGATAAAGAGCTTGTGTGTGGGGGGGCTTTGTTCAGTTACCAGGACACACAAAAGAAATACCGTGAGTGGGAGACACTGTGATGCGTAGGTTTTCTCTGGTGGTGATGAACAGCCCTCCACGGAGAGTCTCTGTAGAACACCGAACTGTGTGCTTTATGGAGGTGAGTTGTGGTGTGTCACGTAAGAGACTATTTGGGTTTCACCTAGGGCATCGCTCACTTGGTCCAGATTCATTGATTCTGGGGTGCACATTGTGTTATCTACAGTCCTAACTTCATTACAGTTCTGAAAAGTTTAAAATAAAGCAGGAGGGTCATAGCTCCATGTTAGACCTTTAAAATCAAATAAAAGAAAGAAAGCGGAAGGAATGGGGGTGGCACAGGTAGCTGAGACAAATCCCTGAGACAAGCCCCTGAAGAGAGGAAAGGATTTATTTTGGCTCTTGGTTTTCAGAGGTTTCAACCCAAGATTAGCTGGCTTCACAGCTTTGGGCCGGAGGCGAGGAAGAACACCAGGGTGGCGGGGTGTGTGTGGTGTTGTCAGAAGCAGAGATGAACAGAGTGGGCAATGTTGTTCGTTTTGGAGACAAGGCCGTACATGCACAGAGAATACAGCCTCCCAATGGACTACAAACCCCAGCTCGATGGAAAGCCACGCATGCGCAGGACATTTTCTCCCAGATGCACCTGGAGGCCCCCTTAAAAATGGGGGATGCCATAACTTGCCCCTTTTTCCTCTTTCGTCTCTTCACCCCCATCCCTCACCTGTTGTCACCCCCCCATTAAAGTTTACCCACGTGGGAACCTGCGTGTCTCGTGTTTCCTTTCCACCCCTGTAGAAAGAACAACAGGCAGGAGTTGAGATATTTCCTAGTGACCTACTTCCTCCAGCTAGCCCCGCCTCCTCCAGCTAGCCCTGCCTCGTCCAGCTAGCTCCGCCTCCCCAGCTGGCCCCACCTCCCCCAGCTAGCGCTGCCTTCTCCACCAGCCAGGGACTAAGCCTTTTCAAACCAGGAGCCTATGGGAAATATATGTATTTAAACCTTACCAATAGATAAAACAGACATTCAATGAATAGGAACTTAAAGCCATTAGATATGATAAAGTCAAATTTATTTCATTAAAAAAATACAACAAAGCACAGAAGTCAATCTAAGAAAAAGGTACCACACACACAAGCAAGCAACAACAACAACAACAAAAAACCACAAAAGGAGAAATAACTATTGACGCAATGAAGTTAAAAAATAAACATTGCTGCCTTCTGATCCTGAGGAAATAACAAGACCCAGGCTTCCTGTCTGACATGAACTTCTTGACATCTGGACACAATAGATTAGACAGCTGTTCTCAGACGTGGCTTGGTAGGTGGTTCGGTGCTATTGTTAGCCTGTTTTCCATTGTTACAACACAATATCTGAGCTGAAGAGCCCGTAAAGAAAAGAGGTTTGTTTAGCTTAGAGAGGCTGAAATCCAGGTGATTGCACTGACTTCCGTTCACTTGCTCTCCCTGGGCTGGGTCATAGCCTCCTGCCAATATAGGTAGCCTTGTGAAGGAATTTCATGTGAGAGATAGAGATCACATGACAAGAAAGAAAACCAGCACAGAGGAGAAATCAGATTCACTTCCTTTTTTCAAATAGAAACTTTAATAAGAATACGCATTAGTCGTACAAAAGAATGAGTTTGATTGCGACATCGGCAGAATACTCTGATCATAGCCCCCCATCGTTCTCTTCCTCCTCCTTCTGGACTCTTTGCTCTCCTCAAACGGAGTTAATCTTTTGCAACCTTTCAGTCTTGGAAGACCAAAAATACCTTCTGAGGGCTGCACCCTAGTGACGTAATCTACCTCCTCCTTAGGAGTCTCAGCCTCTCCCACATCTCCAGTCTGGAGCGCAAGCCTCAAGTGCACGAACCCTTAGGGGACAAGTGACTCCTAGACCCTGGTGACCATGAGCCCCACTAATAGGCCAACTGAAGATTAAACTCTACAAGTGCCTGACTCTCTACCCAGGGGTATTTTTTTAGACCATAGATACAGAAGTGGCATCCTAAACAGAGCCCAGCAGCCTTGGTGAGTTGGAGAGACAGCCATAGCAGTTCAGGGGGGAGGGGGAACTAATGCTATGGAAAGCTACAGGGCAGAGTTCCAAAGAGGAGGGGGCTACCCAGGAGAGTAGCTGTGGATTGCACGGGGACTTTTGTGGTATTTGTTCCTTTGCAGTGTGAACCTCAACAATTCTAGGTAGAAAACATCCAGGGAGCTAGAAAGTGACTCAAGGTCCCATGTGGAGAGGTTAATTCTGAATGATCAGAGCAGGGGGTCAATGCAGAACACCCTCGAGAAGCCACTCGTGCTGGGGACAGAAAGGGACTCTGGTAGAACAACATCGCTTCACACTTCCCTAGAAGAGCTTAAACAGGTCATCTGGCTTTCAGTACTTAACTTAGCTTCCTTCCAAATGGAAGCCCTGTAGCCTATAAGGAAATCTGAAGTTGTCCAGACCCTAAATCACACTGGACATGATGCCTACTACAGTAATAAGTAGAACAAGATGCTTAGCTGAAATGAGAAAGGAACAAAAGGACAACTAGGGCCAATACCAGCCAAGGGGCCAGTCTGTCGGAAGCCACCTTTTTGGGGTGACTTCTGCCATGATCCTAGCTGCAGTGGATTTGTACATTCCAGGGTATGGGTGTGAGGATTAGAAACAGAGATAAGGAAGAAGCACAGAGACACAGGAAAGTACTGGGAGAGCAACTCAGTGAATCCTGAATGCTCAATTTCACCCAAATTTATTTTCCATACACTTTTATACCCCGATACAAAATGGGGGAAGAAGGCAATAGACTGCTTTGACATGAAACAAAAGAACACCAGAACAGTTACTTGCTCCAATACCTGAGGCATCAAGCCATTAATTCCTGAGCAAAGCATTTGAGTTTGGGGGAGTGAACACACCCTAGACCAAGTATCCTGTAGGCAGCCACTCTCTAAGTCAAACCTCCTATTTTAAATGAAGGAGCCTAGGAGTGTGTCCTGAATTCTTTGACCTTTGATCAGGGTGGAGAGGATCCACCTCTATGGGCCATCTTAATGTTCAAAACACCAAGTAACCACACCCTAGGTCAGGATATCTTGTTTTGTAGCTATACAAGTTATCAACAACTTTGAAAGAGCAAAAATAAGCTCAAACTCTCTGACCTTCAGACAAGGTGGACTAGGTTCACATTTTTGGATCCCCACACTAGTCAGCATGCAATGCAAGTCTGTTAGAAGCACAGAGAGACACAAAACCTGAGACCCAGCTGGGGTTGAGCTTCAGTGATATTCAAACAAGCATGAAGTTCTACAGTACAGTGATCCTTGAAGACATCAAAGAGGAGAGGATGGAAACCCTGATGGAATAATGGCCAGAATGTTTCCAATTTTGAAGAAAATCATATAGCCAGGCACCCAAGGAGCCCAACAAGCCACTACAGGTCACAGGTGCAGACATACTTATCCACATGCACACACATGCATACATGTACACGTCACATGTGCTTATGATCCATGATAAAATATCATAATAAAATAGCTTAAGACAGGGATAGGAGAATTCTTGTGAGCAGAGAGAGAAAATGAATGTATGTGCAAAGAGATCAAGAGTGGCTACAGACTTCCCATCAAAACCATATAGTGCCAAAGAGAAAAACAAGATGTGTTAGACAGATTGGCAGATAGTAAACAAGCCCTATTAGCCTGTAATTGTATATGTGTGGAAAATAGTAATTTGGCAATGGAAACAAAATAATTTCCCAACAAATACCAGCTCTGAGAAATCACTTCCAGGTGACCCACTGTAAATTTTATGACAGTGACTTTAAATTAAGTCCCCCAAGCCTCAGGAATAAGAGACCTATGTAACATGAAGGCCTGCTTGTTGGGGTTTCTGTCCTGCCCAGTTTCTACAGCCGGTAAGCCCCAAAGAAAATCACACAGAGGTCTCCATAAGACTATAAACTGATTGGCCCATTAGCTTAGGCTTCTTGTTAGCTCTTATAACTTATATTAACCCATTTTCTTATCTATGTTAGCCACATGGCTCAGTACCTTTTTCAGCGGGGCAGTCACAAGTTCCTTCTTCAATATCTGGACAGGACTAGGGAGGAATGGGCTTCCTCCTTCCCAGAATTCTCCTGTTCTCATTGACCCACCTCTACAGGAAGTAGATTTCTGAGTTAGAGGTTATCCTAGTCAAACAGTGAGTCCCAAGCCAGCTGGGGCTACACAGTGAGACCCTGTCTTTAAGAAAAGTGCTTAAAATTTAAGGCAAAATACGAAAACATATTTTTGAATTAAAATTATATGAAAAGTAAACAGCACAACAGATACAAATGTTAGATTCTAAGGATGCTATGTTACCTGTGAATATATATATATATATATGTATATATATATGTGTGTGTGTGTGTGTGTATGTGAGAGTGTATACTGTTCTATTTTAAACAGGTTATATGTAAACAGAGACTGCTCCTTTGTTTCTCACTTGCCCAGACCCAAATAATCACACAAACTATATTAATTATAATACTGCTTGGCCTATTAGCTCAGGTTTTTTATTAACTAGCTCTTACATCTTAAACTAACCCATTTCTATTAATCTGTGTATCACCACAAAGCTGTGGCCTACTGGTAAGGTTCTGGTGTGCCCCCCTTTTTTTTTCAGTAGCTACATGGCGTCTCCTTGACTCTGCTTACTCTCTTTCTCTATTTCTGTTCAGATTTCTCTCCTGGCTTTATTCTGCCATGTCATAGGATGAAGCAGCTTCTTTTTTAACCAATGGTAATAAAACATATTTACAACATCCAGAGGGGAATCCCACATCAGCTATATATACAGCTCTATATCTCTCAGTATAAACAGTCTGTATAAAATAGAACAGTAAAAATATGCATCTACCTGAAAATAAGTTAGAATGAGAAGAAAAGAAATAAAAGGGGTCTATGGGACACATGGAAAACAGCAAGATGGTAGACTCACACCTATCTATCCTGTAATTGTATGGTGCACAGCTGATTAGTACTCTCATTAAAAGACTGAGCTTATGAGGGTA
The DNA here is from genome assembly GCF_950005125.1 of Chionomys nivalis. NCBI lineage: Eukaryota > Metazoa > Chordata > Mammalia > Rodentia > Cricetidae > Chionomys > Chionomys nivalis. Next base: position 2,777,449 of record NC_080088.1, read on the forward strand.
AAAATCCCACAAAAGATGGGCATGGGTGCCCTACATAAAACCTATGTTTGAAACTTGTCAATAAAGACAGGCAAAAGCAAAGGGTCAGAGAGGGGCAACAAAATAAATACTCAAGATTGATCAGGCCTAACTCTGATAGCATCAGAAAGGTGACAGGGATGAGGGACTTCTCTTTCTGATAGTGTCTAACCCTCACAGAGAAGCAACACACCCAGTGCACACAAAAATGTAAACAAAATCAGATAGAGTCTATTCAATTTTCCCAATTCAATTTGGGAAAGGGGCATATCTTGTAGGATGAGAAAATATGGACCGGGGAAGGTTCAGTGGGTGAGGAGCCTGCTGCACAAACCTGGTGTTCTGAGTTCAAATCCTAGAACCCACATAGAAGTGGAAGGGGAAAGCTGACTCCCCAGAGTTGTTCCTTGACCACCACATGTGCACAGTGGTATGCACACACTGACACACATCATGAATGCATGCAAACACCCACCCACACCCACGCACGCACATGCACATACACACATGCACACACACGATTACATAAAAATTTTAGCAAACAGAAACTTGGTAAGGCACGCAAGGTCTGAAAAGTGAAACTTGTAAAGATGACTATCGGATGTAACCATGTCAACTGTGACAAGCACGGACACATATTCTTGTTCATACCCCCAGACTGGTCATCCGCTGAACCCGAGAACACAGCACAGCAGATTCAAAAGGACTGAAATCATACAAAGTTTATATTCTGCCCACAGCAGAATTTAATATGTCAACAACAGAAGAACCTGGAAAATCCCCAAATATTTGGAAGTTAAACAAAATACTTCTAAATAGCTCATGGGTCAAAGAAGAAGTCATAAAAAGGATTAATACTAGTTTGAACTAAATGAGAACAACAACACAGAATGTTAGAGTTGGCGGGAACAGCTAAGAAAAGAGCTAACCTTTCATGTTAAGAGATAAAATATTAAACCCAAAAATAGGAAGAAGGAAACAATAAATAGGAAGGAGACAAGAGTGAAAATTTTTAAGCCTAAAAAATCAGATAATAATCATAAAAAGATACACTTGCACGTCAGCCCACCTAGCAGGAACAATACTGAATGTTGCCTACTGACCCTACATCTATGTAAACATATGTGTGCACAGACATACACTTTAAAAAATTTAATACGCAGTTGGGAACAGCAAGGCAGCTTAGATATTAGTCAGCAGGGAGACTCATCACAGGTGTCCTTTACAGTAAGTCTGCCTACAGGGACAGTGACCTTGTCACTTACAGGGTAGGGTCATGTTTTTTTCATGGTCAGCATAAGTTGGTAGTGGCCCAAGACTGGTGAGCTGGGGAACCTCCCACAGCCCATGTCAGAGAAGAAAGATCTCAGTCAACTGGCCATTGGTCCAGCCCCTTTCACAAAGGCCACCATGAAAACATGGACAGCCTTCCTCTAGCTGCTAGGGATAACTTGAACACCGCCTGCAGCAGTCAGCGTGGCTCTGCTCTGTAAACAGAGGCCTGACCTATTTAATTCTTCCCAGGAGTTGGGTAAGAGGCTTGACTCACGCAGACATGAAACTGTGGCCTAATTGGATACTAATTACTCAGAAGAACACTGTTTATCCAAACTTCCAGTGTTTGGAAATAGCAGGCTCCTCACGAAATAGCAGGCAGCAAGAGCGAAAGGAGCAAGGAACACGACATAGACCGAGGCACCATCCCTGAAAGTCCTTTTTAAAAAGATATGATGTCACTAGCTGCATAACGATAAACAGAGGCAAGACTGGCGAAACCCCCTTCTGGGCTGAGAAGGACTTTCCTGTGTTTCTAGGTGACTCTCCACTTGAAAATATTTGCAGATACGCAAGCGAATGAGAGTGCTAGAGCCAAGATGAAGGAAGCAAGCAGGGTTTCCCACGGTGTGGTAAACCCCTCACGATGGCAACAATCTGCAATGGAAACAAATCTCGGTATATACACTGATTTCGGCAAAGGACTGGAAACTGATGAGCAGTCTTCTTGGGACCGTGAACTCAGCTGATGCCTGAGTAAGGCTGAGTGGTGGTGGGGAGCGCATCTCTGCATACATCTAATCACGGAGGAGAATATGTTAAGTAAACCAAACCTGACACAGGAAGGTACATGTTATGTTCTTGTTTACATGTGGAAGCCAGAGAAGATGACGTCACTCTAAGAGCAGAGCAGACATTATGAGAGTCACTGAAAGGTGAGGGGGAGGGGCAAGTGTTAAAACAACAGTGACTTGGATGTTATTGTATATTTTATAAAGAACTGGATAAAGTACTCAATAGCTCCCAACACTAAATAGTAAAAGTCCAAGGAGATGGCAATGCGCATCACCGAGAGTTTGTCATTGTGTTTATACATAGATCAAATTACCACACTGTGCTCCACAAATAGGTACAACTACACTAACACAAACACCTGTAAACATGGAAAATACGTCATTTCTAACAACATTTCCCAATGTCCGCCACTGTGGGTGATTCATTTCAATTTAAGATTTTTTATTCAAAAGAAATGAACTTTAGGAAAACAAGAATTCTACACCAAGCATCAAGTCCCCTACTCCTTTGCTATCACCTATTGGTCAGCATCAGCCTGCTTCATGACTCTAGAACTATCGTATTAAAGCAGACTTTAAAAGATGGAACAGATCACTGGCTGCTTTGAGTGAGCAGTGTGGCCAATGCATGTGCTCAGAGTCAAACAAATCCATTCCCTGTGGTACAGTATGAGCCTCCTGTGATGACGGGAGCACAGTACTGCTGACAAGGCCTTCCCACACACAACTCTGGCTCCCGAAGTGTGAAATCCAGCCCAGGTACGATGGAAAGTCTCTCCTAGCTCCTGTCTGGTTCCACACTGGCTGTCCCTGTCACTGTCGCTCTGTGGCTCCCCTGCTCCAGCCTCTGCCTGTCCCTTTGTCTCCTCATGCTGTTCCTTGTGGATCTCCCTGACTTCACTTCTCACGTATCAGGAGTCCTTGCCTGCAGTACACACCTCATCCATTATGACTTTATCCTAACTAATTACTTCCATAAAACAAAAAACAAAACGAAACAAAAACCTCTTCAAATAGTGTTGACCCCGAGCCTTGGAAAGGTTGTGGACTTGGGTTCCTTGCTTAGCACAGGGACTAAACACTTCATCGAATGCTCATTTTTGCCCCGTTCTGTAAGTCGGCAGAGACCTGCGAGGTCCTGCTGCAGGGTGTGGAAAAGACTCGGGCCACATGTTCTAGAGGGAGAAAGTCTGGGCCAGGCAACAGGAAGAGAGAGATGGAGAACTGGTTGCCATGGTGATTCCATCTCCATTATTCATGATACTCTTGCAACCTCCCACATGGTCCTATGTATCCCACGTGGTTCTAGGTTATTTTAGAGTCAATCCATCTCACACAGAGGGGCTACAGGTGACTGGACAACCTGTTCTCTTCCCTGTAGTTTGGGGTCCAGTGAGGTGTTAGAAAAGGAAGGGCTTCACTTCAAGGAGGGAACGCCAGCTGAGTCCCAAGAAGGAGCAGGAAGGTGCAGGGCCACTGGTCAGGTTCAGCTGCAGCAGCGCCTACCTTTCTGGGATGGTCTTTGTGAAAGGCAAGCATTTCAGGAGGGGGTTCTGACAACCACAGCTGAACCTCCGGGATTATGTGTTTAGGAAGCTCAAGAGAGGGTCTTGAGTGAGGGTTTCATTTAGGAAGCCATACTAGGCCTCTGTGAAGACTGCTTTCTGTGGGTCCTGATGGCCGGGGACAGCTGACTCACGTCTTTACCCCCAGACTTCATTTTCTTTGAAGGACTGTGTCTGGTACCTGACGTTAGAAGTGAGGCAGGGGCAGAGAGAAGTACTGTCCTCGCACATCAATTTTACCATTACTCTAATCTAGCAGCTTTTGTTCGGCCCCATCTTATGATTCAGACTTGAAATTTCATCAGCAGAGGTAACAGGAAAGAATATTCAAATATAAAACCAGTTTCAGATTGGTCTTTCTTTGAGCTAATAGGATCTCAGCAGTGTTTGTGGAGGTCAGAGGTCAGGTACTGATAAGGGAAGAAAGCAAAGATGTGGCTCAGCCTCATGTGAGCCCAGGAGCCCAGTCACCCTTGCTGTGTCTAAAGATGGATCCCTATCTGGACCACTGCCACTGTGCCTGGTGTCTTGATGCCCAAGGAACTCCAAGGAATTCGTGTACTGGGGTTTGAATAAAATGTCCCCCATCATTTCTGGCATCTTAATAATTGGTTCGTGGTTGGTAGCACTGTTTGGGAAAGTTGGAGGTGTGGCCTTGCTGGAGGAAGTATGACCATGGGGGTGGAAGGTGAAAATTTAAGGACTTGTGGCACCTTGAGTTCACTATCTGCTTTCTGCTTGTGGTTCAAGATTGAGTTCTCAGGTTCTGCTCATGGCCCCATGCCTGCTGCTTGCTGCCATGATGGACTCTTAAACTCTCCGGGACTTTAAGCCCAAGCAAACTCTTCTTTAAAATGCCATGGTCATGGTGTTCTAATACAGCAATAGAAAGCAATTAATCCACCTTTATACCTGTGGCTCTGTTCTGCCCTTCTCATTCCAGTTTTCAGGAGCTGGGGCAAAGCCATCTGCTCTGAGCAGAGGGAAGATTGGAAAGCATAGTCTTCCATTTGTCCAGTTCTGTTCCCTGGGAAGGTCTGAAAACTGAGCAAAGATACTCCCAATCCAGAGTGGCCCCAAGGAAAAAAGGCCAAGGTGCACAGTGGACAGCGGGTGACCCCAGAGGGAGGGGCCTGGCAGCTGGGGCCCAGAGGGAGGGTACTGTTGCCTCTGGACATGGAAGATGGAGTTCCCTGCAGCCTCCTTGTTGCGTTTTCTCTGAAGGGGTCTGTAACTCTGGACAGAGAATCGTACTTATGACAGACTTTTCTCACTGTTGACTGCATACAAGCTATGCCAATATAATCCACAATTAAAGGGAAAAATGCAGAGAAAATTGTCATAAGCTTCCAAGGAGCTCGTTGGTTCGGAAAATTCATAAAACCAAAACATGGGGCTTCAGGAACAGTAGGTTAGGAGAGCCATTAGAACTCTGGCCTTCTGTTTTCTGGCTGGTAACAGCTCAGTTCTCAACCAAGGTAGTCAAAAGGGATAGAAAGGCCTTGGGTGCTGGACTTCAAGCTCTTGTTGGCTATTTCTGAAGCAGAACCTGTACTGGCTGGGTTATCTCACTCAATTTGGGGGCGGGGGCATGGAGACCATTGGCGGGTCCCACAGATAGGAAGTGGGACTGAAGATGGAGGCCAGCAACATCACACCGAGCGCTGGGAAAGCGGCTTCCAGGGAGAATGCATTCTCCAGGCAGCTGGAACAGGCTGGGCCTGGTAACTAGTGGAAACCGGAGGGAAAGACATTTGGGAGAAGGAAAGTCTGTAAAGACCTCTTCTCACAGAACTCCAAAAGCTGAAGATGTTTTGTAAATAACTCCAACAAAGGACGGACAAGCCTGTTTCAACAGCTGCTCCGCCAGACTGCCACTGGGCACACAAGTTCTCAGATCCATCTCGGTTTCACGGTCCTGAGAGATGTTCCACCCTCCAGAGTGTCTCTGAACTTAATATACAGGCAAATAAAGAGAGCTCATGGGAGAAAATTGCCTACTCCGAGAAGCTCGCCACAGAATGCTGCTTCTTCGGAGAGCTGCAGGGAGAAAATAAAGTAGAATTATTCAGAGGCATCTAGATCTTTCCATGTGGTTCACACCAGGACAAGGTGTGTGTTCCTCCAGTCCCATGATCCTGCTATTCCAGGATAGGAGCTCACCCAGGGAAGTTCAAGGCCCAAGAATAAACGTGGATAGGGGAAAAACATGAAACATGTTTTTATTTCTGCCTGATTTCCAGCTGGCAGCAAGAATTCCCCCCCCCAACACAGGCAATGCAGGTGGGATTGCTGGATCATGCAGATGGTGGTTATATTTGTAGCAATTTGAGGAAGCGCCACACTGTTTCCCGCGTTTTCCACCAGCACTGTGAAGGGTCTGCTTTTTCCGTACACTTGTCAGCGTTGCCATCATTCGTCCTTTGAAAACTGCAGTTCTAACCGGCGGGAAACTTCTTTCACGGTTTGATCTACATTTCTCTGAGGGTTACTGACTCCAGGCTTTGTTCAGACACCTTTGGGCTATTCATTCATCTGTCTTATTTTGAAACACTTATTTGGATCGATTGATTAGAAAACTCTTGAAATGAAGGAAATTCGGAAAGAAAAGGTTTCGTTAGTCTTTGCTGATGCCATAAAAAGGCTTGGGACCTGGGACACATTCCTGCAATCACAGTTATGGGGATACAAAGTAGTTAGAAAAATGCCACTGGGTCCCTGAGCCAAGGATATATTATAGTGAGCAACAGTGTACATGTGTGTATGTCTGTGTATGTAATATATAAGATGTACACACACATACACACACACGCATATATATATATATATATATATATATCAATATATATCAACACTTTAAATACCCAGATTTAACCCATGAGGGTTCAGTCTTTAGGAAGAAAAGGGTAACAAAGCCACCTCCTGCACACAACAGGGCCTCTGTTTAGAGTCAGCAGCAATACATGGGTCCTATTAGGGCAGGCTGGATGTCTTACTGGAAACTGTCACTGAGCTGTGTCCCCTCCTCCTTTACCCTAAGAAAAAACTTCTATTCATACTGTGTTTCCTTTAAATAAGCATTTTTGTTGTTGTTGTTGTTGTTTTTTTCGAGACAGAGTTTTCTTAGTGTAGCCTTGACTGTCCTGGAACTGGCTCTGTAGACCAGGCTGGCTTCACACTCACAGGTCTACCTGCCTCTGCCTCCCGAGTGTTGGGACTAAAGGTGAGCGCCTGGCACAAATTTCTTTTACAAGTAGATTTTTAAGAATTTGGGTCAGTTAACTTCCCATCACTGGAGCAGAGTCCATGAATGTGAGGGTTAGTCCTGACTCCCAGTCTGACGGCTCTAGTATCAGTGAGGGACAAATCCCTGAGTGTGCCTGTGAGTGTGCCTGTGAGTGTGCCTGCGAGTGTGCCTGTGAGTGTGCCTGTGAGTGTGCCTGCGAGTGTGCCTGTGAGTGTGCCTGTGAGTGTGCCTGTGAGTGTGCCTGTGAGTGTGCCTGTGAGTGTGCCTGTGAGTGTGCCTGTGAGTGTGCCTGCCTCTGGATTGGGTCAACTGAAGTGAGAAGCTCACCCTAAGTGTGGACTGTGCTTTCTCTGGGCTGAAATTCCCAGGACTGAATCAAAAGGAAAGAGAACTGAGCAGCAAATTCCTATCCTTCGGCTTCCCAACTGGGGGTGCAATGTGACCAGCTACCCGCTGTTGCTCTTGCGGTCTGTGTCCTCAAACTGTGAGGGCGGATAAATCCTTAAGTGACTTTGCCAGGTGTTTGGTGACAGCAGTGACAAAGGTGGCCAGTGTGCTGAGATGACTGACTTAGGAGAAGAAAGCCTTGTTAGGATCGCAGTTTCTTCAGGGGCTTCTACCCACCGTCCGGCTCCATCAGGCACCATCCAGCCTTGTTGCTATGGGCCCACGGTGAGATGATACTACCCACCATCCGGCCTTGTTGCCATGGCCCCACAGTGAGATGATGCTATCCACCATCCGTCCTTGTTGCTATAGCCCCACAGTGAGATGATACTACCCACCATCCGGCCTTGTTGCTATGGCCCCACAGTGAAGTGGCATGTGGAAGAGAGACCATGTGACAGAATAAAATCATAAGCAGAAGAGAAAGGTCATGGGGGATCCTAAGGCACTGTCTCCAGCATCCTAAATGCCTGGCATGAGGCCTCGCCTTTGGCTTTGAGGTGCTGGGTAGAACCCAGGGCCTTGTGCATGCTAGGTCAGCTTGCTTCTACTGAGCCAGCCCTGTGCTCTGTGATTCCTTTGATCACCTCTGTAATCTCTTCTGATCACCTCTGTAATTAGAGAGCCCTAACCACACTGTGCATAAAGCAACTCCCCACCCCCACACCATAGGGAACCTTCACAGTCCACAGCCTTAGTTCCTACCTGCTTCTGAGTCAAGGGAGGCGCTTACAAGCTAGGACTTTGTCCGTCTGTCTGTCTGTCACTGTATATCAAAATCTTGGTTCTTGGATGAATGCATGAACCAAAATTAAAAGCCTATGTGCATATACCAATTGAAACATTACATCCAGTGCTTTGGGATTTAAGGGGTTTTTTTTTTGTTTGTTTGTTTGTTTTTGTTTTTTCTTCTTCTGGAATAGTAGAAGAGATCACTGAGCAATTTTGTAGATGGAGCCTCCCCTTCCTTCCTGGAGGGAATGTTTCAATTCAGAAGAAACGGCTGGCCTTACGAAGGCCCCCTGACCACCTCAGGCTGCCTGCCTCTGGTCTTTAGACCCTAGCTTGCTTGTCACTACCTGGGTATTCTCCAGTTGCCCCCATTCTTCCTCAGTCTGTTGGAATGTCTTCAGAGCACAATGACCAGTGCCTATCTGCCCCTGGTGACCTCACATTGATAGACTGTCATCCATTCTGGGGTCCTCAGGCCTCCAGAGATGTTCTCTCTATTACTTCACCCTCTTCTTGGGAACAGAGCAGAAGTCCTGGAGGGAGCTCAGTGAGTTTATTCAACCGATTGAGGGGGACAATGCAGATTGTCATCAGGATAGCCCAGTGCCATGCACCCCGCATTCTAATGTACCTTTGCTGGCATGCTTGTGCCCATGAGGCTCCTTGAGTCTGTATGGCCAGGACCACTGGCCAATGGCTGCCCAAGCATTGGTAGCCAGTGTGAGGACAGGAATAAGAGTGTGGACAATTGTCACCTCCTTGGGTTCAGATAAGACCACTTCCACTTCCCTCAAGGCAAGAACACTTTCCCCTGTTGCTGCCTCCTGTGTTTCTGATGTTTGTGGAAACTGATGAGTATATAAGTTAGAGGGAACAATGACCTCTGTCAACAGCAAAGGCTAAACAGAAAGAGTTAACCCAGGATAAGGCAGACATCTGTGGGTGTCTGGGCCCCTACTGGGAAGGGTGACTCAAGCTTGCAGGCCACTGGGACAGACACCAGAGTCTTCAGAACCTTCAGACTGTGGCTCTTCCAGACATCTGTTGGTTTCCCAGAAGAGACAGGAGCAAAAGTCTGGGAACAAGTTACGTTTGAGGGTCTTCGGAGCCTGGAGCCTGAGCCAGATGTCCTCCCTTGCCACTGTGGGGACACTGGGACTGGGAGTGTTAATTGTCACTCTGATGGGCTCTAGATTCACTGGGAGATGAGTCCCTGCATATGCCTGTGGGGTAATCTTGATTGTGTTTACTGATTTGGGAAGATCCATCTTAATTGTGGACCAGATCTTTTTCTAAGGGGGAGTGCTGGCTTAAAGAAACAGAATGGGAGCCGAGGAACAGCATGAACCTGCTTCTTGAATGTGAGCTCATTCACGCTCTTACTATGTAGATTTTCCCATCATGATGGCCTGTATCCTTGACCGATATATAGCCAGGATAAACCCCTTTTCCCTTTTGTTGGAGCAACAGGAAAGTTACCAAGACAAAGAGGGTACCAGCCCTCCAAAGCTTTCCCTCATGGCGGAGATACCCCTCTTGGCCTCCTTCCTGCAGATGTGGGAATCTGGTGTGTGCAGCTCCCTCCGAGTCCCCTCTGATCCTTTACTTGTGAGCTTTCCTTCTTGTGTGTTCTTGTTTGAGCAGCATGCCTAGGCTCTGTCAGCGTGCTATTTTTACCCAACCACCCATTATTTTCCCCTCGCTCTTTGATGCTTTTGAGATGTATTTTGCAACATCAGTTGGGAAAGTTGAGGAGGCTGGAGTGCTTCACTGCTATCTTCCCAGAATGCCTGCACAGTCCTGCAGGAAGGGCTCTCAGATGCTTGAAGCATGCCAGAGTACTGTTGCGATCGAGGCTGGCTTGCAGCTTCCGGGGCTCCGGTCCTTCTTTCTGCATTCTGATGATCATTTCTGTGGACACTCTGGAGGGCAGGGTAACCCTTGCTCAGCTCCCTCCCTCCCCCTCCTGAGGTGTGTGGTCTCTTCATTGACAAGGCTACCACAGCTGTACAACCTTTGAGGCCCAGTCCTACCCTGGCCCATCATCATCGGTACGATCATTCACAGTCATTCTAGGGGAGACATTTGCTGTGACACCAAGCCTCCCAAACTCAGAGGACCTCATGCCTCTGCTTCCTTACCCTGTATCACCAGGCCAGCTCCCTGCTCAGAATCCTGCAGGATATCCCATCTCTAAGGCAAACAAGTACCTAGCCACCAGGGCCGGTCTCTCTTGGGCTGGAGGACAGAGGCCAGCCAGGTTCTAGAAGCAGAGTCCCTAGCTGTGTTCTTTTCAGTACACAGTGAAGAACAGCATGGTCCCGGGAGTGTGCTGGGAATATGGGAACAGCTCACTGCAAGTGAAGTGCCTCACTTCCAGGCACCAGCCCCCAAAGTCTAGCATCTCATAGCAGGACTCTTGGGTCCATTTCTGCTCACCTAAGGCGGGCAAAACAGAGTGAGGTTCATTCTGAGTGCAGCCCCTTCTGATCACAGGTTCCCTGCCTACAAAGGCCACAGGGATGGCTACTTAGAGCCCCTTTGGTGTTTACTTAATGCTTTGATGTATTTTAGTTAATATCTGCTGTATTGTTTCCTGTTTACCAATTGTCCGTGTCCTTTTCAAAAAACCATCTTCCACTCTCGGGGCTGGAGTGATGGCTCAGCAGTTAAGACCATGCACTGCCCTTGCAGGGAACCTGGGTTCAATTCCCAGTACCCACATGGTACCTCACATTTTTAACTCCAGCTCCAAGGGATCTAATGTCTTCTTCTTCCCAGGGCACTAAGCATACACATGGTGTACATACGTGCAGACTGGTAAAAAACACCCATACATATAAAATAAAATAAAAATAAACCTTAAAAAACAAACCCTGATCCTCTTTTCTGTTTTTTGGGTTTGTTTTGTTTTGTTTTGTTTTGCTTTTTTTTTTTTTTTGAGGCAGTGTTTCTCTGTCCTGGAACTTGCTCTGTAGACCAGGCTGGCCTCGAACTCATAGAGATCTGTCTGCTGCTGCCTCCCAAGTGCTGGGATTAAAGGAGTGCACCACCATGCCCTTTCCTCCTATCTCCTTCCTTCCCTTCCTCTCCCTGCTTTCAAGTCCCCTCCAGTTCTTTTATCTCCCCTTCCTTCCTCTCCCCTCTCCCCCTTTCCCCTTCCCTGGCTATTCCTCCCTTCCTTTCCTCTCTTTTCTGCTCCCGTTCCCCTCACCCCTCGCAGCTTCTCTAGTTTGGAATCGGAGGCTGGCTCAAGCTTAGGTGAGTGCTCTCTCTAACCCTAAGCTGCATTTCCAATCCTCTTTTCTCTCCAGCTTCAGCTGAGCATTAGATCTGATTTTATTTTGTTCCTGCACTTGGCAATGTGAACATACTTCTTGTGGATTTTTTATCGTAAGAGCCCCTCTGAGTCTGCAATATATGTTTAAGAAAGATTTGAGAGTACAGATATGGACCAGGGACTGAAGCTGAATCTAACCTGCTTGGTGTTGGGGGATATGAGTTGAACTGAATTCTCTCAGAGTCACATACGGAAGGAGCCTCAAGGTGAGCCTGGATTTGGGGGCAGCCTCTTCATAGAGGCACCTGGATTAGGATTAGGTCTCTCCTTTCGTACGGACAGGAGAATATAGGCACAGGTATTCCTGTGAATGGAGGATGAACTGAGGAGCCAGACCAAGTAGGCAGCCCTCTGCACACCAGGAGAAGAGCTGGGGACAGATGATCCTTGCTGACTCAAAAGGACTCAAAAGGATCCAAATTGATGACATCTTCATGGTGCACTCCAGCCCGAAGAGCCACGATAAATAAATATTGCCAGGTCTGCATTCAGCCCTTGATGCCAGGCTAGGGAGTCGGTGCTTTCAAGACATGGGAGGCTGGGCTAAGAGGAGCAGAAACTGAAGCCTTGGATCACAACCATGGATGCTCAGTCTTTTAGCTTTTAACAAGACTGACCCCTGAGCTGTCCCTAAAACATACTGCCCAGGACCCTACCCAGAGGCCCAACTGGAGTTCTGGGTCCCAAGCCTCCTGGTCCTGGGGTACCTGCTTCCTACTGCCTCTGCTCCTCCTCTGTTTCTCCACTGCAGAGTGAAGGAGGGCCTGGCTTTTGTGCACCTTCAGAGTCTCTGTGGCTAACGTTATTGCTCATAAATGCACCCGTGGCTGGGTGAATGCAGAAACGGTGAACAGAAGTTAAATGTCTGAGCAAGCCTCACACTCTGTCCAGGGATCCGAAGATGGCTTAGGAAGACGGGAGCCCGGCATCCTACAATCTAATCCAAAACACAGATTTGGTGACTGAGGGCCTGAGCATCATGGCAAGATGTTGGTGTTCAGATGTGAGGTGCTTTCATCTTGACAGTGTGGTGGTGCGGAAAAGATTCCACTGCGGCCATGGGGAGAGGTCCACACACTCAGAGGAGGCAGCACCTCTCTGGGCTCCAGGGCGCCTAGATCCTTCAGGCATGACAAGTCAAGTCAGGAGCCACTGATGGATCAGGATCCAGTCCTTCCGATGCAGGACTTTGATTTCTCTAATCCTCAGTCCCCACATCTGCAAAATGGGCATAGTAAAGCCAACCTCGGAACGCGTGAGGTGTGCATGGGATGGCAGAGAAAAGTGAGCTTTGAAAACGGCACTGTCTGCGCAGACATCAGTGAACCGGAAGGTATTTCTCCGTGTCAGGTTCACATGAAGTGGCGGCAGATGACTCTTGAACCTTCTCTCTCCAGAGCTCCGTGCTGTTGGTGTAACCTGCCACCTCCGCACCCTGTCTGGTCCGCTGGACCTCACGGCCCATGCTCAGGGGCTGCTGTACCACGTGATCACGTGATGAGCCCTGGTTCTACATTCGAAGAGATTAAAGCTGGACTCGTGGAAACAGCTGGTGGGAACTGGATTTGGCAATCCTAAATCATGTGCCACCTGAACATGGCTTTGGGAGGCGGGGAGGGGACAGTTACTCACAGCGCCTGGAACAGAAATCATGTCGGTTCCAGTCGCAAAGGTGTCATCGGCGCCAGCTATGCCCAAAAATGGTCTTTCCCAAGTGTCGGATTTCAGGCAGGGCTCACATGATCGCCTCCACCCAGGAGTTACAAAATGCTTTCGCAACCAGGGGCTTCCCCTGCTAAGCTTTGGGTCTCATCCTGCTGTTCTGCTCTTATGGAACTGACAGGCAGGCCAGCATCTGGCACAAATAAAGAGATTCTGAGGTCACGGGTAATTTAAAATGCAAACCAAGGGCTGTGAGTAGAGAAACCAGGAGCCTGGAGAAGGCCCCGTGTGGCATCTGGGAGGCAGTATTGATAATCCTTTTAAAAAATAATAATTTTAATTTAAAGAAACACATTCTATATAATATATTTTGATCAGATTCCTTCCCCTCGCCTAAACTCTTCCCTACTTCCCTGACTATACAACTTTATGTTTTCATGTTCTTTCTCTCACACAGAGCAAAAACAAAATCCAAAACCTGAAAAATCAAACACACACACACACACACACACACACACGAGCCCATTTGGACAAAAGTATCCAAACAAAGGAACAAAACGTGTGCTTCCACCCTCCACCCCCCACAGCCAACCCCCTCTAACGTTTATTTGTAACATGATTGACAGAATACAAACAATTCTTCCGCACCAGTCTGCTTTGTGTTGGCCCACTAGTCCTGAGTGTTCATATACCTCGTGATACTCCAGTGACCTTTTTCAGAAAGTACCCATTGCGAATAGTTTCTTTTCTTTTCTTTTCTTTCTTTCTTTCTTTCTTTTTTTTTTTTTTTTTTTTTTTTTGGTTTTTCGAGACAGGGTTTCTCTGTAGCTTTGGTGCCCGTCCCGGAACTAGCTCTTGTAGACCAGGCTGGCCTCTGCCTCTCGAGTGCTGGGATTAAAGGCGTGCTCCACCACCGCCCGGCTTGTGAATCGGCTTGTGAATAGTTTCTTGGTTAGGGATGATAGTTTGTGTCCACTTCTTCTCCATGCTGGGATTTTGTCTGGTTTGGACCTGTACAGGTCTTGGGCCTGTTGTAGCAGTCTCTGTGAGTTTATTTGTGTCAATTTGTTGTGTCGGGGAGACACTGTTTCCTTGGAGTCACCCACGGCCTCTGGTTCTTATGATCTTTCCATCTCTGCTTCCATGTACATCCCCGAGCCGTGTCCAGCAGGTCTAAAGACATCTCTTTTGCTGCACATTGTCCAGCTGTGGTCTCTGTGTTAATTCCTACCTACTGCAAGAAGCGTCTCTGATTCAGGCTGGTAACTGCTCTGATCTAAGGCTTTGGACATACATCATTAGGCTACATTTTATTGCTGAGGTCATTTAGAAGAATAACAGTAATTGGTTTTCCCCTAGGCCCGTGATCTATTTAGCCAGAGACTCTTGACCACTTTAGCAATCTCATGTATGAGTTCCATCCCATGGAGTGGGCATTAAATCTGATTTTAAAACAAAAACCTGTTTGGTTATTTCCACAGAATTTATGCCACTGTTGCAGCAATGTGTCTGATAGGCAAGTTATTGCTGTAGGTTGAAGGGTTTGTAACTGGGCAAGATTGGTGATCACTTTCTCCTTTGGCAGGGCATACCTTCCAGTACCATGATGCTAGTCAGTCAAGGTGAAGCTTCTAATAGGGCACCAGCGCGATGTCTTTATGTTTGATGACATAGTAAGTTGTATCTTCAGCAATAGGGCCTTACCATCATGTTGTGGAAAGCAACCAATAGCTTTTGCAATAGCCTGTGGGTTTTCTTTTGGGGGATAGTGTTGTCTAAGAAATCCTTTTGTGCAGTGACACACCAAGATGTAACCTATTCCCGACACTGGAGATTTTACTTGATAGCATAAGATGTCCAGATGGGGCATTATCTCACCTGTTATATAGTGACTCCATTTAAGTTCCCTTCATATATGTATCTGTTTTAGGAAACATCTACAGTAGTAGGTTTCCATATGATCTGTAATAGAAGCCTGCTGCATTCTGAATAAATATGGCGACTGCCCCCAAGGGAATGCAGCCATGTTAGAGTTGCCAGCTAAACTAACCACTTCATCCAAATAGGATCTTTACATGAAACAATAATTGGCAAACTATATCTTACCATGGATATTTAGCTGGTTGTTTCTCAAAATTAAATGAGAAAATCAAAGCAAACGATTTAGGAAAAGATGGTTGTTGATGATAAAAGGTTGAACTCCCAATTTTTAAGAACCTGTATATGTCACTGTGAGCCCGATAAGCTTCCTGGAGCTTTTCTGTAAAGTCAGGCAGCAGCATTAAGTCCAGTAACCCTTTGACAGTGTCCACTAAACTGTGTTGTCATCTGAAGGGTTTTTCCAAATAACCAATGCAGGCTACAAAATTACGAATGGGCAGGGATCCAGAATAGACTGATGTAACTGGAAGCGTATTGTACGGCTACACCCAATCACAGCTCACCTCTCCTCTTGTTACCACACATGTGTTTGTTGCATTCTCATATAAAGCATCCACAATATCTGACACAGTCATAGAATGCTCCTCCTTAATTTGGTTATGAATCTGTTAGGCCTGACTAACAAGACACAAGAGCCCAAGCATTGAAGAGATGTGCAATCATAGGAAACTTAAATTGTGAGGCCCGGGTGTGGTCTGCTTCTTCGTATATACTTGTAGATTCTAGAGTGTGGAAATATTCTGGGGCATGTATTCTGTGACCGTGAGCCATCTTGTTGTCTTACCACTATCAGAATCCTAGTGAGGGGAATGGAGCTGTGGATCTCAAACGACAACGATGCCTCAACCTCATATTCTAACATTTCACACAAGCGTCCTCTTCCCTCTCTAAACTTCTGATGAAGCCAAGGCCAATCTTTCTATCCCAATCTTTTCCTAGGTAAGTTTTCACATGGAACATTTGTATTCTATTTCCTTGGGGAGGGGCTCAATGGATCCTATCTTGTTTCCAGGTCAATGAGCTGCAGACTGGACTTGTAGGCCATACAGATGAGAATACAGAATGGGTTCAAATTCTCATGTACCTCCTCTGTGTCGGGACTGAGAAGGAAAAATATTCCAAGGAGCCAACATTACAAGGAGGCATTGGCTAGACCAAATACTTTATTATTTGAGGAAGAAAAGGCCAGAATACAAAACCTTTATATTTAAGACCATGCCAAAGTCTTCCAAGGACTTCCATAACTGTTAGGTTCAACCATGTAAAGCCGCCATCTTGGCTGACAAAACTCAGGCTAAACTTGGCAATTTCATGTGGCTCAACTGCATATAAACTGAGTGATGGCTAAGCTTTTACAAAAGCATGTCCCCAGTCCCACGTCTGTTCATATTATAGACACATCCCAGCGACACACAGGTCCCATTTGAAAGGTATCCTCTGCTTATTTCTGGGCTTGCAGGCTAGGAAGCCCAGGACTGGCACAGCAGGTACCCAGATGGTCTTGTGTCCATTGCGAGGTCTCTCTGTCAGTATCACCTGCTGGCCCCGAGGCTACTCTGCTGGCAAGTGGCAAAGCCTGGAGGAAGGTGTGCGGCGTCACGGTGAGCTCTTCACCAGATAAGAACATCACACAAACCGCTCCACGCCTTTTCCCATCTTGCTTGCCCTGTCTGTGCTTCTGGGTATCCATGGCCAAGGAAACAAGAGGAGCAGACTCTCTGAGGACACAGAGCAGGAAGAAGAACATGCAACCCAGATGGTAAGAAACACGGCAGGACAGCGAGATGGGGAGTGCCACGCTTCATTTACGGTCAAGGCCATGGAAGATCCCCTCCCGATGCCCTCAGCGCTGCCCGGCACAGTTCCCTTTACACGAGCTAAGATAAAAATAAAGCTTTCGTACAAATTACATTTTTTTTCCAGTGAGTTACTTTTGCAGTAAAAATAGCTGCTACATAAATCCCTTCTGATCTCTGAAAAGGAGTCATATATTTCCAAAAATAGCTTCTTATTGTAGCCACACAGAATACCTTGGGGCGAAGGAAGGAAACGGCTGGCTGGGGGAGGGGGAGTTGCCTGGAAAACACAGTTACGCCAAAAAATAAAATACATTTGTGTATAAACCGTCTTAAGGCATGCAGAGAAGTGGAAAACATGTGCCATTTGTCAAGAAAAATACTGCTTTTCAGCTCTTACTTTACAGCCCAGGAGGAAGTGGAGAGGCCTGGGGCACCCTCAAATAATAACATTAGATTTCTTATAAAAAATCCCAATATACAAAGTTCTGGCCAGATAATGAGCAAGTCAGAACCAAAACAACAACAACAACGACAACAAAAAACAACAAAAATAAAAATCAGGGGTCATTACTCGGACCCCATTCCTGTTGGAAAATCCAATGAAAACAGTATATCACGATTCTCTCAGTCGGCCCCTGAGAGACTAAATCTCTGCAAAAGGACATTCCTATCTATGCGCTAGTGAAAAAAATAAAAGAAAGATAACCTAGCAGGTATCACATTCTTTCAAACAGTGATAATTACTTTAAATACAATATACAATTTCTGTTAAATAGAACTGTTGGCGGATTCGACATTATATAAGATACAATAATATGTACAAACTGACTTCTGAACCGGAGCAATCGCTGCACTCCACCACCCGCCTAGCCCACTCTCAAGAGGAGGTGGCTTTTGCATTTGTTACTCCTGGTGGCAAAAGGCCAAAGGAAAAACAATGTTTTTCAATGTCTCTGCGTCCACCACATGCTGGCTCCCTGGAGCACCTCAAACAGCCGCGAGGATTGTGATCGGCACACAGCCTGCTCGGTGCTCTGGTGTCTACCCAGAGCGTCTTCCCTTCCAGGTCTCGCTAAGGACAGAGAGGCCGTGCCCCCTCCACCACTGGGGAGTTGGCCTTGTGGAAGAGGCAAGGGATGAAAGAAGGCCACTGTTGCTTGGCGACTCCCAGAGGGGTCCCATCCTGCCCTCCCGTGGGTCTTTGGAGCAGTGGGTCAGGACGGACTTCCCACTCAGTCCCCGGGCCCCGGGGCCAGCTCAGGGTCGTCTCAGGGACTTCAGTCTTCTGTATCAGGCTGGACACCCAGGATGGCATGCAGTTCCTCAGGGGTGAACCCCAGCAAGTTCTGCAGGTCGCATACGAAGCGGTACACGTAGCGTTTGCCTGACGTCTTGTGGATGATGTTTTTGTCATAGTAGTAGCGCAGGCCCCGGCTCAGCTTCTCGTAGTTCATCTTTGGTTTGTTTTTCCTCTTTCCCCACCGGCGAGCCACCTTTGGGAAGACATAGAAAGGTTAGGGTCACCGGGGTCCGCTCCTGAGCCATGACTGGCTGCCCTGGCCATGGATGCTCACCCTGGAGACCCTAGGTCACAGGGACTTGTCCGGGTCACTTTAAATGTGCACAGACACTTCACTGGACAGGGGTCAGTGATGACCCTGTCTCTGCCCCCAGCCCCAGTTCAGCAAAGCCTCCTGGGCCAGCCATTTGGAACCAGGGGTCCCTCACACAGGGACAAGTGCTGTCAGTCACCCTCCATAATTCTTATTCCAACACCCAGCCCCCTTTAAAACGCCAGAGGCTCGTATATCTCAGACTGGCCACTCATCCTCCAGCCTCCACTTCCACGCTCTGACTACAGACAGGCATGAGCCATCACACCTGGTTTATGTGGGGCTGGGGATGGAAGCCGCGGCTGTGAGCAAGCTAGGCAGCCACTCTGCCAACTGAGACACATTTCAAGTCATGTGACGGCTGATGCGCCTATCCTGGCCCGTGAGACACGCTTATTTCCCTAGACGCGGAGAAGGAGCGACGGATTACATTACTTATATCACTGGCATCATGCCAACCAAAGCTGTCTCCCGCAGAGGGCCCCAGGGCCAGCCCTGAAGGTTGCCTGGCTGCTATGTGCCCTGTCCAACTTGCTGAAGGTAACCAGCCTCCAACAGACAGTGTCCATGGAGGGAGGGCACTGCCCAAAGGACACCAGGCCCGTGCATCAACAAGGCCGTGGCTTCAGTTCTATCCCCAGAGCCAGGGAACTTGTGGTTGGCGGAGGGTTCTCACTGGCTCTGTTGACTTCCCTTGTGCCCAGGGTCGCCTTTAGAGCCCAAGGTGATGGACTGGGGTTGAGTGTGCAAGTGGCCATACCTCATCAGGGTCAGCAAGCTTGAACTCCCATCCGTCTCCTGTCCAACTGATGAATGATTGACAGGACTTGTCAGAGAGCAGCTCCAGAAGAAACTGCCACAGCTGGATTGGTCCACTTCCTGGGGACAAAGAGAGGCAGGTTACTGACCCTCCCAGTGACCAGGCTGTCTTGAGAACATGGACCCCACCGGGCATTGTTGTGATGAGCGGCTGGGGCCTCAGGGAAACACTTTAACGTGCAGAAGCCACAGTGGCCTCCCCTTCCTCCAGCAGGATGGCTGAGGCATGGCTCTTCCTTGGCTGCTGTGTCTGTTCCCCCAGGAGGAGGATTCAGGGCTAACAATCACCATCAGCGCCAATTCTCCTGCTGTTTAATGCTTTCTGGTACAAGAACCTTAGACGTTTATTTCTAGAAACACCCAGCGGGGCTAGGGTGGGCACTCAAGGACCATTTCATTACAGGCATGGCTCTCAGGACCACAGCAAGACGCGGGGCATGCAAACACACCCGTGGGGTGACTGTACTGACAACCATCTATCTCGGCTCCCCGGGAACTCAGAAGCACCCCCTTCAGAGGGACGCTGGCTGCAGCGCCGTCTTTCTTAAGGATGTACTCAGGACAGCAACTTTTCCTGGGTCCCCATCACAGTCTAGGGAAGCTGAGGACACCTTGCCTACAAACAGGAAAAGGCTTTGGGGAAGCTCAGAAAGACCGGACGGAACCAGACTGAGCCAACTCACTTCAACGGCCACTCGGGCCACCTCTGAACTGACTCTCCCGTTGGGTTTCCACACTACCCACGGTAACACCACTGGCCACAGGCTGGGCTAGACGACACACAGTCCTCTACCATAACCATCCAGGCAGACACTCCTAATGCTGTGCAGTTTCCTTAGCTGTCCTCGGGTTCCCAGGTATCCAAAGGCCTTAGGGTCAAACCCCTTTGTGAGTCTTTATACATATACATAGTCATTTGACAATGAAAAAAAAATCCACACATTCTCACTTTCATCTTATATTTTTAAATTTTTTTTTTAAATCCACAGTGGCTTCTTATGGCCAGCATATGAAAAGATATGAAAAGAGGGTCTATTTAAAGGCCTCTGAAGCGATGAAAAATGAACATCCATCTTGGTATTTTTGCCCCAGTTTTGAAATTGTCTGGTTCTAAAAACAGCTTTAAGACTCTTTCTCTGTCTAGAAGAGCTCTCCCCTTCTCTGGGATGGTTTTGGAGGTCAAGGGAGAGGTAAATAGTGCCGGTAAGCCGTGAGCCAGCTCCCGCCCTTCCCCAGGCCAGTTTACATTCCTAGAGATCCAGAGTGTGAGTCAGAGCCAGGACCAGTCTGTCCGTCTGTCCCCTCTCCTACCCCTCCACCTCCAGTTCCAGGGAGAGGGTGTGACCTGGTATCTTCTCCCACCCCGAGACCCGAACATGAAAACTCCTCCAAGCCTGGTCTCGTGGGACTTGGATATAGAGAGCCTCTGAGTGCGGAAGATTGTCACGGCAGCATGGCAGCCACCGCAGTCACACAGGAGCTGGCTAGGACCGTGAGTGCACACTCACCGGTGAAGCCAGCCAGCACTGCCGCAGGAATAACTGGTTTGCCTTGCTCGACAGGGTCACTCCTCTCTTGGATGTAATCTTTGAAGGACATGGTTGGTTTGCTGAGGCACAGTGGCTGGCTACAGTCCTCCTCAAAGCTCTCGAAGGACGGTACCCGCTGCACATCCAGTAGGGACGACTGGCTGTTCCAGGAGCGCAGCAGCGAGTCGGAGCTCTCGAAGCTGTCCGCACCGTTCTCTGTGGAGTCGTGGTCCTTGGCTTTCCCTGGTGACAGCAAACACATGCTGAGATTCCCCCTCTGAGACGTGAGAGGCTTGGGCCCCTGGATCACCAATTCAGGTGCATCTGGGTACCAATCCCTGCAACACTGTCAGTGAGCCCCAGAACGATATACACACCAGGTACCGCATCACCCAGACTCTTTCAAGCACTCTTCAACAAAGGTGCCAACTTCTTAGGACACCTTCCTCCAACAGAAGCATGGATAAAATGTAGAACACTATATAGCCATGAAAAAAGCTAAGTCACAATGGCTGGTAAAAGACAAATCCCAAAGAAATCAGCTAGCAGGGGCCCATCCGCGTGAAGCTTCTATCTCCACGTGGATGGCTGTAACACAGGTGTGTACAGCTGTCTTAATTCAACCATATGGACACCCTGAGATGTGTGGACTGTGTCTGCTATACCCTTAGACAGGAATCTGACACATTCCTGTGTCCCAACAGAGTAACTCCACTGTGAGGAAATTAGCTTAAGGCTGTTAAGCTATTCAGTATTGCTCACTGGACACCTACAGAACCTGGATCAAACAGGTTGTGCTTTATTGGAAAGTCACATGGAAGATGACCTTGTCTTTTAACCTTCTCTGGCGGCAGAAGACAGAATGCCCTTAACCAAGCGTCTCTCATACTGACAGCTTCCAGGACAAACCAACAACAACCTTACGTTAGAACGCTCTCTTACCAGAGCTGTTGGCGAGCAAATTCAAGTTGCCAGCAGGGAAGTCCTGGCCGATGGAGCAGTAATTGACACTGACGGTATCGAGCCGAGACTTAGGCAACATCTGGAACTCCCGGTCAGAGCCGAGAGCGGCAGGTGTCGCCGCTGGCGGGCACATGCTGTCCAGGAGGCCGTCTTTGGGGTAGTTCTGTGCCTGCATTCCATACGGAGGCTGTTCCATGCCAAAGCCTGAACGCAAGGACGGTTGGATGGCAGAATTGTTAAAACCAACATCACGACAGCTAGCCCCACACCTGACCCTGTGAGCCACCCGCAGGAGACCCTGTTTCGAGACAGGTGTCTCCATTCAGAGCACAGCGACTGTCTTGTTCTACTACATTAGCATCTCCTGACTTCTTTTTCCTCTTTATGGTTAAAGTGGCCTTGAGCAGTGTTGACTCCTAGAGATTATATGAGCCTCTTATGCAAGGCTAAGTTTTTCTGTGGCCACATTAAAAACGCAAGAAGCAGGTGAAGTTAATTTTCCACTTGAACTGGTCAGCATATCATTGGTCACCTCAATATATAAACAGTGTCCTAACTCATCAAGGAATAGTTTATACTCTTGGTTTCATTTTAACGACCTCTGAGGTAGTCTAGATGAGTCAGAATCTTAGATTGCCTTTACGCATTTCACGTGGATCTACCATGTTGCAGCTGCTTCGTCGAGCGATATCCATGTGTAGCCACCACAGGAAGAGGGCTGGGCTACCTGAGGGGCTTGAAAGACGAAAACCAGAGCTTTTAGGAAAAGGTCACCTGACTGACCTAATGTATTGCTGCTGATCCAATGAGGGACCGCATTGAGGTGTGAGTTTTCTTCATATTGGTCTTCTGTCTTTTCTTGGTTCTCTGAAAAACAGACGCAGAAGACATAAAACCCAGTTTAAAGTCTCCGCGAGAACAGCAGTACCTCCAAGCTCCTGCTTTGTGGATATTGGAACGACCTTGCCCATTTGATTTCAACCCCCTTATGTGTCTTTTAATTACAATAAATTTTTCTAATAATCTGGGATAAGCTTTCCAAAATCGATGACGCCACTGTCTAGAAAGGTCCAGTTTGTGTATCCATTTCACGCCTATGTTTATAAAAAACCATCTGTTGTTGGGCTGGGAAACAGTGGGTGAAGGAAATGGACTCGGTGCCTGCCCCCGAGAGGCTGAACATCCTCTGTAGGTTAGTCTGGGGTGTCGTGAGGTCCACAGGGCAAGCAGTCCGTGTTCTGTGGAAGGACCCTTACGAGGAACACGCCATCACAAACTCCACGCTACACAAATGCACACGCTGAACAGACCTGTCATATAAACGGCTGCCCAGAAACACACTGGGTGAGACCAGTCCATGTTCCCAAAGAATCAGGGCTTCTTTAAAGTCAGTTTCCTCGGCTCTAGGAAGCAATAACTAAACTGGCCTGGCAACAGGAACCCAAATGAGATTCTGAGTTATATGTTGAAAACAAATGTGTTTACCTACGACGCCAACCATTTCCTGACCTTTTTTGGCTTTTTAAATAAAGAACTGTCCCTCATTTAAAACCAGGTATCTTTTAAACAGGTCTCGATGATCTTTGAGTTCTGAGACAAGAGTGCCTCTAGTCTCGATGAGATTCCTGAGTTCAGGGCTTTCCCTTAACATTTCAGTGTGTATACAAGTTGATCAGTTACGGTCTGAGCTCCAAAATCCTCAGTGGACTGCAGCAAGTTTCCTACAAAATGCACAACGACCTGTGTACACTACCTTACATTCAAGCAACTCTGTCTCTCTTGGCCCTTCCAGTGAGCTCACCCACCTGGCACTCTGGCTGGCCTACATATCCAAGGTGCTCTGAGCTGGCACAACCAGCGCAGCCTGGCAGCAACCAGCAATTTGGTGACTCAGGCTATTGCCTCGTGGCTACACCTGGCATGGACATCGCACACACTTCCCTCCATGGAATGAAGACCCATCACCACCTCCCCGTTTGACTCGCTTGGGGGTGTTCTGAAGCAATGGACTCTGACCACTGGGCAACCTGAGGTGGAAGGGCACGCCTTCCTCTATCTGGGTCCCCGCCTCTCCAAGTTCAGCCTTACCTTTGATCATCTGTTCCAGATGTTCCCAGAGGATGTCACCCACGAAGTCAGGTGCCAGCTCCAGAAAACGCTCCTTGCCGAGGTTACACAGCATCTGGCCATTCATGCCAAACCGTTGTAGGTTCACGTTCACCAGGCTGAACTCATTGGTGGCCCAGAGTAGCCACTGACACACCTGCTGCTCGCTCCAGAGCCAGGGGTCTGCTCAGGGAAGGTGAGAAAGGACAACATGGGTGAACAGCTGGGAGGCAGGGAGGCAGCTCCAAACCCACGAAATGATGAGACGTCACCATGCGGCGACCCAGGCATGTTCTAAGACACCAGTGACACTTGATGTTTGATGAGTGCAGGGTTAGGGGTGCAGCAGGCCACAGGCCAGGGCAGGTACACTCTTCCTACATTTGTGCTACCAAGAGCATCCTAAAGGCAGACCTAGTCAAATCATCCCACCCCTGTCTTCCGGGGACTCCCCAGCCTCCAAGTCCAGCACTTACTTTTGGGAATGCCAAGACGCCGCTGCTCCTTGTGGAAGCCACTGAAGGTGGCTTTTAAGGCTTGGCTCATCACCGCCTTGCTGCAGGGTGTGAGTAAAGGCAGTTCGCAGGTGGCTGAGTCTAGACAGAGAACACAGGGACGTCAAGACCAGGGTGGCAATGTCAACAGAAGCTTAGGATAAGCCCCGGTCTTCTGAGAACTGTGATCACAAATCTAGAACGGATTCCTTAATGGCATACAGCTGTGGGGCTGGGGTGTAACTCAATGCTTGCATTCACCTAGCATGCAGGAGGCCTGAGTTCCATCATACCCAGTATTACAAAAAAAAAAAAAAAAACCTCCAAAAGCAACAAGGAAAGATTTTTTTTAAGTATACTCTGTTACAATAATAACAGAGATATAACTTGACATGGTATTTTTTCTTTTAAAAAAGTAAGCAATGACATTAAGAACCAAAACCAATTATGCTTCTTAGAATTCCACCTACAAAAAGAAAAATCCAGAGTAAAAATGAGTTTGGTGGTACACAGCTGTAATTCCAGCATTTGGGAGACAGAGACAGGAGGATAATGAGAGTATCTGGGATACATAGTGAGTTCCGAGCCAGCCTGGCAAAGTCCCCGGTGTGTGTGTGTGTGTGTGTGTGTGTGTGTGTGTGTGTGTGTGACTTTTAAAATAAAAATCAAGTATTGTCTTTTTTTCAAAGCTTTATAAAGCAAGGACACACTGGTACCACCTCTACCTAAATCATATTTAAACACTTCAAACTGTATGGTTTTTGTTCAGAAGGCTTCAAATGTGTCCGACCTTGCAGCCTGTGTCCTGTACATAGTCAAGGACAGCTGGGAACACGGCATAAAACTGTCAGAAGTATTCAAAACATGAGATTTTACTTTCTTGGTAACTTTTGCGTGGCTCTTGAGTGTGGCCTTTGCAGAATACAATGCCATACGGCAATGTGACAGGTGGGACAGTCCCTGGCTGCCTTCAGTGGCTAGGAGTGTTCGATGTGAGAGCTGTGTCCGTCAAGCTGAGCAGACAGCAAAGGAACCTGGGCGAGCTGGGCTCAGACAGCACTCTGCACTGGGAAACAGGCACGCCCCTAACATCTTTGAAAAAAAGTCTTCTCTGACGCTCTCAGAAATTTCAGGAACGACAAGTGACGGCCAGACGACACCGTGCTTACGAAAGCACGGGCGCTTTGATGGATCTTTGTGGGCCGGGTTTTCCAGCACCCACTTCATATGACACATCAGTCTGGAATGTGTCCAGCCAATATCTCTATGAAGTAATCGTAGAGATGTATTGGACATGCTAGCCCTTTGAGAAGAATAAAGAATGGCAATGAGAACTACTACCAGAATACAAAGGGTTAAGATGAGCAAGAGTAGTTTGTGGTCCCAAAACTCAAAGGGAAAGGGTGTGTGTGTGTGTGTGTGTGTGTGTGTGTGTGTGTGTGTGTGTGTGTGTCTTAACTAGAAATGTGAACTGAGCATTAGAAGCTGGGTCACATTTCAATGTCCACTACCTTCTATATGAAGAAGATACCAGGGAGATGAGGAAGTGTTTGAAAACACCTAAAGAGGGATTCCCAGAGTTCCTTAGTTCACAGGGGCACCGTGTGAGGAATGACTGGTTTACTCACACAAGAGGAAAGCTGCCTTCCCCCAGGCCCTGCCTTCTATCAGACCGTCTACACCCAACATATCAGCATTTCTGGCTGCAAAACGATCTGCCTTTGCTAATTGGTCATGCCTTTATTAACCCAGCTACCGAGGGAAGCCGTGCACCCTCTCCGCCAGGTTAGGAGGAACACATTACCATGGGAGACAGAATCCAAGCCCGTGGGCACTTCTTGGAGAGTCTGCTCTTCACTGAGAGAGGGGAACATGGCAAACAGAGAACCGTCAAAGGTGTCAAAGGCTGGCTGGCGCTGCAAAACACAGGGACGAGAAAGAGATGTAACATGAACTCATTTGATGATGTGCTTTCTTAGTGATCCACAGTAACCTTACGACAGGTCCTGATGACATCAGCTGTTCTAAAGCAACACCGGCTGGTAGCCTCTCAGTGCTGGCAGCACGCTTCCTATGAAGTTCAAAGTAATCCAAACAATCCTATCTCACCCTAGATTCTTTAATTAATAGGACAGGGTCAGATGGCCTGGGAGGTTCTTTCAGCAGCATAGCCAACTTAAATTAATAAAGTAAGCACAGTGAAAAGCAGCAGAACCTTAGGACCACACTGAGAGGGTCTTCAAAGACCAGCCCCCAGCTCGCCAGACTGGGCGTATAGGCAAAGAAAAAGCAAATACACTTCAAACAAAAATGGAAGGCTGGAAGGACCTGGGGAGCTGAAGCAATGGTAAGCTGCTCTTATCTTTGGACAGTTACTTTGAAGTATCTAGCACTTTAAGTGAAATGAGGGAAGCCCTTCAGCACTCCAGTGGCTCAGATAATAGTAATCTGTGAAAAATAATAAAGCCCTTAATGTTTTCCATGATAAAATTAAAAAAAGACTATAGAAAAGAAACTTCAAACCAACTACAGAGAGACTTTCCAAAGCATCTTTCAGGAAGCATCGGATACACACGTAAAGACAAGCCCTGGAAACCATCGATGGTTGCATGATCTCACATATGCAGCATTTATGAAAAACAGCAGCCCTGCATGGGAGGAGCACGAATAAGCACCCAACCAGGGCGACCCACCCCTGCCCGGCTCGTTTAGGAAACGTGAAGAAAAGTTCCATTTCCCAACATAATCTGGAAATCCCACATCGTGTGTAACACGATGACCCATGTGTTGCATCATGGACAAATAAATGTGTAACACATTTACAAATAAAATCAGCTCAGCACTGTGCCTTCATTTCAGAAATGCAGAAGAGCGAAGGGTGTGTTGCACAAGAGGGCAGGCTGCCAGCCCCAGCCCCCAAGCCTCAAGCCCCCAAGATGCCAAAGACCTAGGCGGGCAGGCAACTGGACTCATCAGGGACTTTACGAGGGGTTGACTTTGGTAAAATATTAAATAGATGTCTAACAAAAAACTCCCCCCTCCCAAACATTGCCCGGGCCTCTAGGAAGTATCTTTCTGGAAGTTCTTTTTTTTAAATCAGGAAGTCCCAGAACAATGCAAAGCCTTGCTACGCATTTCAACATAGTCCCTGGCGAATGCCTTCTCCGAATCCGGACATCAGCAAGTTCTTTCCGTTGACAGAGGGCTTTCTCTGAGGGGTGTACGTGGCTTCAGCTCTGCTACATTCCCTTGTGCCTTTTATGCCGTGCTGAGGACACATGACCGAATCAAACAAGAAGATGCACCAGGGTTTGGTGACTTCACTGTAATGGGTGCCAGGCTCTGCCCCTGAAGCTTGCATCAGACACATAACGTAAAAAAGGTTTAGGGAGCTGGGGAAAGGTTCAGCAGAAAAAGCATTTGCTGGGCAAGCTGGGGGACATGAGTCGGGATCCCTAGAACCAACATGAGGCTGGACAAGGGACCCTGTCTCTCAGCCCAGTGTGCTAGGAAGAGGGGCAGCAGACAGGACAGTCCCCAGAAGTTCGGGACCAGAAACTTCTGTGTACAAGGCAGAGGACAAGAGACCCTGCCTCAAATAAGGGGAAGGCAAGCACCAGCACTAGCCACTGTGCTGCAGTTTTGTGATCCTAGCACTAGGAGAGAATAGATGGAGGCTCCTGGAGCCTGACAGCTAGCCAGTCTTGCCTAGCAGGTGAGGAACAGGTTCAGTGAGAGACGCTGTCTCCAAAAATAAAGTGGAGGGCAACAGAGAAAGACACTCATTGCTGGCTTCTTCACTACACGTGCATGCACACACACACAACACTCACGAAATTACCAGCTCATGCTGCGAGTGTGTCCCATCGGCGTGACATGAAAAGTGTTTACACAGGGGAGCCAGCTCTTGCATCTTTAATCTGTTTGCGGTTTGTATAAACAGGCCTGCTGCCGCCGCACCAGAGAGAGCTGGCTCCCTAGAACCTGGCGGGTGCAGCCCGTCCTGATGGAAACATCACAGCTCTTTCATTTCAGTCTGTAAACTGAATTCCTTCTGGGAACGGAGAGCTGGAACAGTGGGTAAAGTGGGCAGAACTTGGTGCTAGTCCTGGCGACCCGAGTTTGATCCCCAGGTCCTACACAAAAGGAAGAAGGGGAGCACTGGCTCCCACAAACTGTCCCCTGACCTCGACATGTATATCACAGTATGTGCACATGGGAGCAAATGAATGTAAACAAGTTAAAAAATTAATTAGCCTTTTTGATCAGTCACGAAAACTCCTGAGCGCATAAAAAAGGTGGTGGACACAGCCTCTCCAGCTGTTTTCCAGAAATGTGGGCCTTGTTTTCCCAATCTGAAGGGAGCCTCATGAATGGCCTGTAGCGGCCACCTTATCCGCAAATGAACCCCTTTCATATCTTGGGGGACAGGTACAAACAGCATCATGATACCCATTTTACAGTGCAGAAAACTGAGGCTCAGAGAGAGTAAACCATGTCCCTAGAGCCACACAGATAAGATATTTCAAACCTGGGGCCAGAACCATTTTTTTTTCTGGGACACAGTTCAACACAGGTTTTTCCCTCTTATTAATGGAACTTCCAAAATTGTCAAAAAAATTTAATTAAGACGCACAC
Source organism: Chionomys nivalis (assembly GCF_950005125.1). Taxonomy (NCBI): domain Eukaryota; kingdom Metazoa; phylum Chordata; class Mammalia; order Rodentia; family Cricetidae; genus Chionomys; species Chionomys nivalis. The sequence continues at coordinate 2,806,431 of NC_080088.1, forward strand.
ACCTTGAGTGTCCCTCGAAAACCATTAGCGACGGGGGCCACTTGGTCCATGTTCTTGATTGCAAAATCATTCATCTTGAATAAAAGCAAAAGAGACAAGAGTCAGAGAGGTTAGCACTGCAGCACACTTGAAAGGTGACGCTGGCGGCAGCATTGATCTTCAGGTGACGGGAGTCCGGAGCTTGGATGGGGAATCATTATTTAAGAGGACTCTAGACGAAGTAGCTCTCAAGGAGGACACGCGAGGGTCTCCACAGAGTTCCACTTAGGTGCGAGACTCCAGGGGCTGCCCCACACCCTGGGTTAGCTGAGCAAGGAGGCTGTGCCCTGAGTTCCAGCTACGCTGCTATGGGCAGCTGAGATGAGAGTTCAGGTCAAGCTAGGCAGGGCCACAAGACGCCGCCCCCTGTCTGCACAGAGCGGTCAGTTCAACCTGGGCACCCAGTGGGAGCCATGCACACGGGGGGAGGGGGGTCACCTGCCTTGGAAGCTCCCGTGGGCGTCAAACCAGACCACCTCCTCCCCACCATTCTTGGAGCTATGCAGAGGCACGTGGTCCTGGATCGCATGGCCCTTGTCACCGCAGATCTTCTGAGTGTGTGATCTCAGAACTATTCTGCTTTGTGTGCACAGTTTTGCATTCCCCTAAGAAGCTAGGCCTTGCTTTAATTAGAGGGGCTTATCCCAGAGCTGGACTGACCACCAGATGGCCATTGTGGCTACTGGACAAGGCACCTGTGGAGGGAGACAGGCTCGCAGCGAGGGTACATGTGAGATCTTAAGAACTAGAGGGAAAAGGAAAGAGTCTCAGTACCTTGAATATTTACTTTGTGCTTATATAATGTTCTGAATACATTAGGTTTACTGAATATAGTAAAATCAATTTGACCTGCTAAGATGGTTTTGAGCACATTGAAGAGAAAACCAAAAATGTGACTTGCAGTGGGCTGACATTTTCTTTTTCTGGGATCCTAATGTGTACTTCAGGGTCTACCGAGAAGGCGAGGAAGGCCTTCTTCACCAGTCCCCTCCGCGTGGTAAATAGAGTCGCTGAACCTCCTTTCCACCCACCAAGGATCAGCACCTGCCGGCAGCCCCTACCCCCAGGCTCCAGGTCACAGAAGAGACGCCTTCAGCAGCTCCTTGTGCCACCCCAGGGCCCACACTTGCTCTCCTGTATGTGTGCCCACCTGTTAAACACTCACTAAAACGAGTGTGTAATTGATAGCGTTCACTAGAGGCAGGAGCTACCACAGTCTTGAAGAATTATTTAGCTTGCATTGTTCTTTCTTGTGTCCTCTTTATTTATAGTCAACATTATGGTCAGTGCAGATGTCTTAACAGGTTCCTGCTAAACACACTCATGTGCATGTGCCGATATTCACGTGTGCACACATGCACACACGCACACCTTGATAAAAGGCAACAAGGGCAGAAAGGGGCCCTGGGGAAGGTTGCTGGGAGCTCAGATATGCAGATTTGGGTTCAAGTATTGTTGGGAGCTCAGATATGCAGATTTGGGTTCAAGTAGCTCAGGAAAGCCCAGGAAGGAGCAGGAAAGGAACAACAGTTCTGGAAGAAGTCAGGGTAGGGCTGCCCAGTCTCCACAGTGGGCACGCTTGCTCAGATTCTCCCTTGGTATATTATCTCAGCTACACTCACGAAAGGATTCGGTATTCCCTACAATGCCAATACGACAGAATGTGAACAAAGCCCCAAGTCCCACCTCCTCAATTCTCCTGTGTCCAGGTTCCGTACTCTGAGGCAACTGAGGCCCATGATACTGAGTCACTGGCCTGGGGCCACCCTCCTCCTGGGGTGTCTATGGAGACTGCATGTCAGGTGAGCAGAGCCTTAAATCCTGACCATGAATGTGGCCCTCCCTGCCACATCCCACCGAAGCAGAGAGCGTATAAATACGATTAAAGCAGGCCTTTTTGTCCCGGCCCTGTGAACTGCTCCACCTGGGAACTTCTTGTAGCCCACTTGGACGGAGCCAGCCCTGGAACCGCTGACTAAACACAAGCCTCAAGCAGAAAACCAAACAGAGCGCCAGAAACGTCCACACGGTCCCTCCAGGGTCTGCAGGACCAACATGACTTTTAGCTTCCGAGATGAATGGCTGTGGAGGGTGAGGAAGCTCTTCCCCGCCTTTTGTGTACAAACAGGAGGAGAAAAGGGAGGTTCCCACTCCCACATAAAGAGCTGTAATTACCAGCTGCAGAACAGGGTTCCTTTGTTGCCCGGCTTTTAATGAGTTTTGTAAAAAACCCTGTAGAATTAAAGCGCTCTACTGAATGGCTTCAGGCAGACACACAGCTAATCAAATTTAAGTTCATTTATCCTACTGAATGTGCGTGCTACCTCCTGGGACAAGTCAAGACTCTAGATAAATCAATTTTCAAGTTTAGACCCTTTGGTACTCAGAAAAGAATAGGAAGATCAGGAGCACACGGCAGAAACGGCAGAAACGTAATGACTGAGAGTGGCTAACTTTTAAAGCAAGGGTCTCACCGGCAGCTGTGCCCTTATAGGAACAGGTAACCACTTATGTAAGAGAGCACAGGTTTGTAGTGAGGTAAAACTGGGAAGAGCAAGCCCTTTTGAAGGTTGGTTTCTTTTCGCTTAGAAAGCGACCAGTTTAGAGAGATGAATGACTAATTCCAGATATGAGAGACTATTTCCCTGTAGGGCGCACGGTGTTCACATTTACTGTACTGTGAGATTACTCAGAATTTTAATAAAAGCTCAACGCTGAGATGTATCTCCCGATCGGCGGCGGTGTGGGCAGGCAGATAAGGCATGGGAGCTTCCACCGCAGGGAGCGAGTCTATCTCTTAACTGGTGAATTAAGTGACTCCTGTCTCCAACCAGGACTGCTCACCGCTTTACTTTCTAAATAAGTAGCGAGTCAACCACTATTTTAAGCTCTGCTGAAATTGAGGGCAGGTTAGCACAAGTCTTACGAGATTAAATAATAAATAAATGAATAAATAAAACAGGTTAAATACACATACAAATGCTTCGGGTTACACCTTCATTCATATGCTTTAAGGAGAAAAAAAAATAAAAGCAACGCAGCCATGCGCACCCCCACTTGGACTCTGGCTTCGCAGGGCCCTGGCGGGGTTGGGGGGAGGCGAGAGAGGAAGGGAAGGGTGGGGGGCGCAGACCTGGCCAAGCAGGTGACACGCTCCCGGGGAGCCATAGCTTCCCAGGTGTTTCAGGCGCCGGGCACCCCTATATCTTCCCAGGCCTAGCGCCTCCCCCACTCAAGTCACTCCGAACCTGGGGCTACCTCGGCCACCCTCTTCGGGTGGCCCAAGCCCCTTTGAGAAACGCAGTCGCGCGCCCTGGGCAGGAACCGCACCAGGCGAGCTCTGGTTTCCCCCAAAACAAAAGCGGGCAGCCCACGCCCTGCCCGGTGCCCTGGTCCCTCGCCGAGGCCACTGGGTGCGTGAGAACCAGCCCAGCGACTCTGGGACGCGCGATCGACCGACCGACCGGCTGGAGCAGGGGCCGTCCGCACCGCACCGCACCCCACCCCGGGCGGAGTCCCTCCCGCGGACCGACCGTCGCACCGCGCACGGGGCCGCTCTTACCGCGTCGCAGCGGGCAGGGCCGGCCGGAGGGCGGCTGTGAGAGGAGATCGCGGTGATCCCGGCGCGCGAGGCCCGGCGAGGCGAGGGCGTAGGGCCGATCCGGGAGCGCGGGGCCGGGGGCGATGGCGAGGATTGGTGGGGCTCGGTGGTGTCTACTCCGTGCTCAGCTCCGCGGTGGAGGAAGTAACCAGCCCGGTCCCCTGGCCGCGCGCTCTTCTGGAGCTGGGGGAGGGCCGGAGGGGACCGGGGGAGGGGACAGCAGGGGTGACGGGGAGAGCGGGGAGGAGCGAGCTACTGGCCGGCGTGGGAGGAGACCCGTGCTCGGGCAGCGGCGGGTCCACGCTCCTCCCGGGGCCTTCGCTGCGCCCTTGGAGCCCGCTGTCGCCTGCCTGCTGGCCTCTGCTCCTAGGGACCCGACTCGGGCCGTGTGCCCTGGAGGTCCAGCGGGCAGGGCAGAGCCGTGTCCCCCTGCGTCCCCAGTACAGGGCTGCTCGCAGGTCCGAGCTAGTAGCTCTGGTGGCACTCAGGTTAAGTGGTTGGGCTTCTGCTGTGAAGCCGGCCCTGTGCTTGGAACTACGTGTGAATTTTGATTTCTGGTCCTTCCGTCATGAAAAGACTCTTACGTGGGGTTAGGGAGGCGCAAAGTGGGCGGGTGGCCGAGTCGCGAGTGGAAGAGTAGAACGTGGCGTAGCCGCTTGGCTCTGTGAGGCCCCTCCTACTGCCTCGGTAGGGATGGCGCCCCCTAGAGCTGAGCCAAGCCTTAGCGCTAACTTGGCTGAGCACTCAGTAACTCATTAAGGCATCGCTGTTCCTCTTCTACTTTACCTGGTCTAGCAGGGCAACCACATGCCAAGTCCAGCGTGGGTCTCCCAAACGCATGATCAAAACCACCAGCCATAGGGCAGTTCCCCCTTTTCTCGGAAAGTGACGAGTCCATGGTTGGAAACCTGTGTAGTTCGCTCTGTGGGCACAGGTGTATGTTCAGTATTGAGTAGAAAAGTTTAGCGTAGATATGAAATTGTAGATGTCCAACTTAGGCAAGGCCATGGAACTGATGACTGGTACATTCCAAGGACAGCCTTACTGGGAGGGAAGTAGAAGGTTCCAGCTTCCCTGGTACTCAGGGTTCCTGGTTTCCATGGCAACCTCCATCTGAAGTTATGGGCCAATTGAGTTACTGTTGCAATTGATATTTCTCTCTGGTGTATTGCCTTTTCAGGAGTCAAAGCCCAATCCGCTAAGCTAAAACAGCTGTGTTCGGAGGGAATTGATATTTCCTCATGGCTTCTCAGTGTGTATTCAGGCCTGGACCAGAGAACTCAGGTCAAGGAAGAACTCCATAAATGGATACAGAGTCCCTAGTCCGTTACCATGGAGACATGGAGGAGCATATGTTAGCTTTTTTCTTAAAACCATAAGAGAAGGTACTGAGTTGTCTGGACTTCAGTTCCGGCTGAAGGAGGGTGTCCTCCTGCCTCCACCCATTCCCATGCATTGACCACGTATCCCAGAAGCTTGGTACACACAGAGAGACCTCTTGAAGCTCAGGTACCCAAGCAGGATGTGCTCCAGAGACTGGGCGCTGGTGGCTAGGTACTCGAGGCCTTCCTTGGTCACCGGGGGCCTTCTTGAGCCAAGACGGTGGACCTTTTGTGGCTGCTCCAGCTGAGGGTTGAAAGGCAGCCTTTGGTAACACTGAGCAGAAAGCTACAAAAGAAGTTGTCACGGGAATGTCACGACACCTGTGTCATTAGACGGTCATTAGTCACCGAGGGGAACCTGGACTAGAATTTGTCAGCAGGGTTGAGAACTTGGTAGAGGTAGGCTCTGAATAACAGAATGACAAACTTTCCTTGGTGAGCATTTTAGGGCGCACAACCTGTCGTATACATGAGGAGGGAAGGCATTCACTAAAGCGACCCCAGTCCTCAGAGTTCTCAGGATGTGAAACCTGATCTAAAGCAGTAGCAGCTAGACACACCAAGGGCTTCTGTGAGGTCTCAGAGACTGCAGGCCCCTGCTCTCCCCTGGGAAGGATACCTGGGTTGGCCAAGCAGCCTGTAGCCCAGCCTTGATCAGTCGTGGGCAGTTGCATGATTAGGGATGTAACGGATACACATTCACCTTTTCTGGTCCCCCCCCTTCTTGGGCGGTTCCCTAGTTACTGGAGCCTGGCTGAGCCCTGTGATTATTCATTGGCTATTATGGCTAGATTCACAGGGAACCTGGGGCCTTCCTGCAAATTGAATCTAATAAAAGCACACCCCTTCTGCTCTGAGATCAAAAGTCAATGGTGTTAGGAGGAAATGGGAGCCGGGTAGGCTTCTAAGCAGAGGGAGCAGGTGGACTGTGGAGGCGGAGTGTGAGGGCAAATGTAACCCTTCGCTGAGCAGAAGGGGAGGCAGAATATGAAATCGCATAAATAAGAAATACCTAGAGAGTGACATGCAGACAGAGTTCTTTAGGATCTTGGGTGTAATTATGAAATAAAAAATGATTAACTCGCTAAGCCATCCTTTGCAGAAACTGTGAAGCTCCGCCTACTGGTTTGTGTTTACCTTGTGATCCTAGTCAATAGCACCATCTCGGGGGCGGGGGATTCCCAGTTCCAAGTTAAACATTTAGTGTGAGGTGTACCATTTATTCACTCAGCAAACACAACGTGAGGTGGACAAAGAAGACTGAGGCTGAGTTCCTGCCCCTCGGAGAAGAAAAGGAACACAGAGACTGAAGATCCCACAGAGGGGGACCCTTTGAACCCAGAGGGTGGGGCAGCAGAGGCAAGTGGCGAGGCCTGGAATGTGTGGAGAGGTAGAATTGCCCCAATTCATGTATGATCTGGAATGTGTCAGGGAGAAGTGCCTGGCCATAAATCCCACTGATGTTGGGTCAAGGATTTCTAACTCCGCGCCTCCCGAACCCGCCCTCTCTTGCCAGTGTGCTGGCCTGAATAGGTGCCAGGAATCTGTACAAGGTGGGATCCCACCTAAAGTGTTCCCAAGAAATGCCTGTTGGGTCCCAGGGCTTCTTCAGTGTCAGTGTGGACAACCCTGGCGGGAGACCTTTTCCTGCTGTCCCTCCAGCATGTTTTCTGCTGGTCTCAGGCCTCTTGTGTCTCTCAGGGCCCTAGGCGTGAACAGACTCCTGGGATAGAGCCTACTGTCCTAGCCTCTGAGGGCAGCTGTTGGGCCACATTGCCTGGGCTCACCCTCAGTAAGCCTCCTTCTGGCTACACAGCTGTGGCCCTGGGGGCAAATTTCTTGACTTCTCTGGTCTGAATTTCTACCACAGTCCCTTGCTTCCTGAGCTCAGAACAAAGGTGGCCACACAGTGGACTGAAAACAGGGAATAACAGCAGCCATTTCCCTGCCTAGGGAGACCCTATGCCTCCCACCCTTACTGCTTTGATGGTTACAGGCTTTACCCTCACAGCAAGGAGGGCCAAGAGCAGTGCCTTCAACAGGAGTCATGGCTTCTTAGATTTTCTTGACTTCGGGTAGTTAGAGAGACTAGGGATTGAAATGCTGAATTTCAAAGCTGGGAAACTATGGAGCCAATAAATAAGGTCAATGCCTACATTTACAGAACAGGAAACGGAGGCCTCGGGAGGGGTGGTTCCCTTCTATGGGACATTTGACGGCTTTCCTTGCGGGACTGGACCACACTCCTGGCCTCGGCACTGCCCCGTGTCCGCCATTCTGTCACCTCTCACAGCTGTTTTCCTTATAAGGCTCTGTTCTGGAAGCTCATCAGGGCTCTGAAAATCCACTCTGATATTAGCCTGCAGGGTGGTACGCCTTAGGCATGTCTGAACAGCTGAACTCATAATAGGGACCCATGGTATTTGTAAAATTGATAATCTCTAAATAAATGTGTGTGTTCTGAGTCAGACCTGTGCAGAGAGATGATTTTTAAGTTTTTTCTCTGAATCAAACATGACTCCTACATTTGCTCTGAGTAACCAGGATCAGTGAACCCAAATAAACTAAGAGTGGATCACGGTCCTGTCCGACCCACCAGCAAATGCTTAAGGAAAGTTCAGTCTGTGACAGCACCCTCAGACATGAGACAAAGCCTGGATTAAGGTGTGATCTAGAGGAAAGACCAAAAGATCAAGGTAACAGGCATGGGAGGAAATCATTAAGAAAGTGGAATAGTTCAGTTTCAACCCTCCAAAAACCATGTGCTGATGTAGACAGAAGCTGAAGGGGTAAGCTCGGGTGTCTGTTGTGGTCACGGAGAACTGCTGGACACACTGGAGAGTCGAGGAGCAGTGGGAACTCATGTCTTCCAGTTCAAAATGAAAGCGATGGCTTCAGAGTCTGGTGATGCCTCCGAGGAATGGCTTCGCGGCGACTGTGAGACTCCCCATTCCCTGGAACACGTGTTCTCAGTATCAGCTATTCCAGAGCCCAGTTTCCACCGCGGTGTAGTTACCTCTGCTCCAGTTGCATGCTGTCTTCAAGTGCAAACCCCACCGTCTGTGCTTCTTATGCTAGTATTTTATTTTTACTGTGTGCATCTGCCCAGAGAGGCCACAAGAGGGTGTTGGAACCCCTGGAGTTGGAGGTACAGGGAGTTGTGAGCTGCCTGATGGTATGCTGGGAACTGAACTTGGGTCCTCTGGAAGGGCAGTGCGCACTCTTAACTAGTGAGCCATCTCTCCATCCCCAGTGTAGCTGAATTAAATATGACTTTTGCTGCAGTCCAAGTAGGAAGAGGGTCAACCTCCTTTCTTAGCTTTTAATAAAGACGATAAGCAGCCCTTGCCTGCTGGAAGATTCTCACAGAATGCTGGAATTACCTCCAGTCTCCTGGCAAAGAAACGCCCCTTTGGACTCCAGCTCTGCTATTGCCTGCTTGAAAGTCACAGATTTTGAACGAGAGATCCTTTTTTATTTTGCACTGGGACTCCCAGCTCAGGCCTAGGAGGGACACCTAAGGTGCAGGAAGCCAGCAGTCACGGCAGTGAGCCTGGTGGTGGCCCTGCTGCAAAGACAGTTTTGCTGTTTCCCTCACTCTCTCTCCTTTTTATTGTGGTCAATTATCCCATGTCTTTCGGAGCTGTATGGGAAGTGGCTGGTCCATGATGACAGCTGAACTGTGTGGGGTGTTTAACACCACGGTCCCCTTTTTGGGCTAGCCTGAGTTGGTGAGGAAGAGGCAACACCGCGGTGACAACCCATCGGGGGCTGCGCTCCAGCCTCTTATATCCCATCCCAGCCCCTAAGCCTCATCCTTCCTGGCAGAGTGGGGAGTAGCAGAGCCTCCTCCAGACACTTGGCCACTCCAAAATAGCTAGGCTGTGTGTCAGGAGAGACAATGGCAGCCCTCTCCCGGCAAGGAGCCCGAGCATATGTGCTTCTCGGTAGCAAGCGCGATGGCTAAACTTAGTGAGTGTGCCTCTCCCGTTCATTTCCATCCCACCCTTGGTGCTTGTGTCGGAAGGAATGAACTATTTCCCTGCCAAGAACCACCTGCTGTACTCTAGTGGGGGGGAAAGCAAGCATTTGACATTTAGAGAATGACTTTCCAAGAGAACTTGTGAATTTGAATTCTTCTAGAGACTTCTAACAGAGGGGCTGTGTCATGTCGGCTCAGCCCTTCCTGAGCTGAGCCTTCTAGTAGCTCTCTCAGAGGAAAAGCCAGAGCCCGTAGGACGTCACGACACCTGGCTGTCCATGGGACTCCTCCATGGCTCCCTTTGGCTCATCTCTTCACAGTGGTTCTTCTCCCGACTCTGGGCTGTTCTACTGGCCTCAGTACAACCCGCAACTGCCAGGCAGGAGGCTTCCAATTGAGCTGTTTCCTTCCAAGACTCCACACCCTGACTTCCCTCTCAACTCAACCTTAGCTAAACTAAGAAGCAACCTGGAGAGCTTCCCTGGCCAGTCAGGGACACTTTTCAACTTACTTGGCTATGACATGTAGATTTATTTATTTTTCTTAAACTCCGATGTTATTTAATGTCATTTTATTCATGTTATTTAATAGTTCAAGCTGTTGGTTTTGCCATCCAGGAGATGGGCCCTTGCCTCTGCTAAGGAAGTGTTCTTTGTTACATTTCTTAGTCCTTCAACTCATCGTTTTACCTTGTTAATTAATTCTTTGTCTACTCCACTAAGGTAAGAATTGTATCTGGTTTGGCATTGCCTTTCTGTGGTGCTTAGAACACTTCCTTGGCATAGCATTTAAGAAATATCTGTGGAATAAATCACCCCAACTATTCTCAGGATGGCTTTTTGTCACCTTTCAAATGGAGATGTAAGATGTCAGTTGGCAAGCACCGACCTAAATTTCCGTCAGTTAAAAAGACACACTGCATCACGCCAGTCAGTCTGTGTTCTTTTGCGACAGCAAGGCATTCGAGACCGCGTCATTCATGAAGAATAAACTTTTATTAAGCCCATAGTCGTAGGGGTTGGAAATCTAAGAACATGGCACTGACATCTGGTAGGTTTGGGGGGCTTTGTTTGTTTTTAATCACTTTACATTTGTTTGTGTCATTACTAAGGTTCATTGTCACGCAAGTGCTTATGGTACCTTGGGCACATTCTGCTATATCCTGTTCTCCTCCTCTTTCTTCTCCCACTCATGGCGTCCAATGTGGGACTCGAACCCACGACCCTGAGATTAAGAGTCCCATGCTCTACTGGGTGGCATCTATGCTCTGTCCGGGCAGGACAGAAATTTCTGCCTACATGCTCTCTCCCATTCGATGCCCCCCTTTTGTCCTCAAACAGTGTCATATCTGCCTGTATGGCCTCTGTACACACATGACTATATTCTTCATACGACAGAGCACAGCTGTGATGCCACAGCTACGACAGGCAGGACACGTCAGTGCAGCTCTCTCCATATAAAGCCTCCGATTCCACATGGGTCTCACTTTCATAACCCCATCTAATCCCGAAAACCTCCCCAAGGCCCTGCTTCTGAGTATCACCAATATGTAAATCTAAGGATTAAAGGTTTATAGTTGAGGTTCTTTGCTAACTGATAAACACTATAATGACAAAATTCTCATTTATATGGTGTTTTGATTAACCAATTAATTTTTACATTTATTATGTGTGTGTGAGCGCGTGCATGCATGTGTGTGTGCGCGCACACACGCTTAGGTGTGCACCATGGTGTGCATGTGGAGGTCAGAGGATAACTTGTGGGAGTCATTTCTCTTTTTCCACCACATGGGTTCCAGGGGTCAAACTCAGGTGGTCAGGCTTGGCAACAAGTGCCTTTACCTGCTGAGCCACGTCGTCAGCCCATTGTTTATATCATACTTCCTTTGTTCATGGCCACAGCCCTCTGTCACATCGCCATATCCAGTGTCAGTCACTTGCCCTGAGTCCCAGAGCCAGCTCCCAGAAGCTCCAACACCATTTCGGGGTTTTTCTCCAGAATATTCTCCCACATGAACAGGCAGAATGGAGTTTTAGATGTATGTGGTCCATGACACCACTCCTTTCCCCATGGTAGTCAGAACGGCACTGTCATCCTAGTCAATGTGATTAGTGACTCAGTGGTCCTTCGGAACCCTGCTCTTTATACAGACAAGCTGGTCGTCCATGCTCAGGGACACATGACCTCCCTTTGCTTTGCCGAGGGCTTCAGATTTAACATTCTAATGCCACCCTAACCCTAACCTAACAATGTTTGCTTTCATTGTTCAGGAGCCTCGAAGCCCCTTGAAGATATGTTCTGGAACTTGGGGTCTAAATTGTCTTGGCCGCGTGGCTAGCATGAACACCTTAACATAACCTACCGCCAGACTCGTATCCAGCTGTGGTGAGGTTGGATGTGCAGTCACGTTTCACGAAGGATGGGAAATGTAGTCCTGCAGGGGTGAGGGATGACCCTGTCCATCTAGCGTCTGATGCCTAGGAGTATGGCCTTATTTGGATAAAAAGACTTTTCTTCCGCAGTAGGGATCTGGTGATGAAGCCACCCTGGGCTACTCTGATGGCCCTTAAGTCTAATGACAATATCCTTAGGAGGAACACGCAGAGCTAAGACACTGAGACAGCTCAAGATGGCGGTAGAGATTATAGTGATGCAGTCATACCCAGGGGATGCCTGGGGCCACCAGAAGTTGGGAGATGGGAGGAAGGATCTTCCCTGGGGGCCGTCAATGCTGTCAGGGCCCTTGTTGACACCTTGGCTCCGGACTTCTGGCCTAGAGAACAGTGAAGCCATAGGGTTCTCTCATTTAAGATGCTTGGTTTGTACAATTAGTTATGACAATCCCAGGAAGTTAGTATAAATCTCCTGTGAGAAGTGATGCAGAGAAAGTGGGAAGAACACAGGAAGTCACGATGAGAAACCGTCTAAGAAAATGAGGGTCTCACCGAGGCAGTTGGGAGTAAAAACAAATCTTTATGGTCTAAAGGGTAAAAGGATTAGCCTAAAACGACTAACCATGCAGTAACTTAGTGCTTTCATTTCTCCATGAAAAGGAGAACACCCCAGCATGATGGGCTGTGGCTTTAATTCCAGCTGTCTGTGAAAGCTGAGGTAGACACTCAGGGCCAGACTGATCTACGAGAGAGTTCCAGGCCAGCTAGAGCTACATAGTGAGACCCTGGAGAGAGAGAGAAAGAGAGAGAGAGACACAGAGAGAGAAAGACAGACAGACAGACACAGAGAGAGACACAGAGAGAGACACAGAGAGACAGAGAGAGACGAGAGAGAGAGACAGAGAGAGACGAGAGAGAGACAGAGAGAGAGATGAGAGAGACAGAGAGAGACACAGACAGAGAGAGACACAGACAGAGAGACAAAGAGAAACGAGAGAGAGAGACAGAGAGAGAAGAGAGAGAAGAGAGAGAGACAGAGAGAGAGAAGGAGGGAAGAGGAAGAGGAGGAGGAGGACGACTCCAGTGCTCCTCAGCTGATCAGCATTCAGTCTATAGGGGCGATTAGATGCTGGAGCGCTAACTGCCAGCCCCAGGGGCTCGCCAGTCTCTACAGTTCTTATGGGAGAAACATTGAAAATCTTAAAAGCTTACAAATTTGAATAGATAGTTTGTTCATAAAAGCAGGAGGCGCAGTGAACTTTCCTCTACCCAAGTAAGATGTTTGGTGACTCCGTTTCCCAGAAATTTCCACAGTAGTGTCGGGGACAAGAAAATCAGGAAGAGCAGAGGGTTCTCAGAGCTGGGTCTCTAGGGCCCCTTAACATGGAGTCCAGTCACTGTAAGGAAAGCTGACTGCTCATGTCTAGTCTGGGGTTCAAAGTCTGAACCGTCCCCTGCTTTGGAGTCCATGTTTTCGGGCGTTAGAATCTCACCCTGGGCTTCTGGAGGAGGCTGCTGTCATTGTCCCATTCCTCCTTTCCCCCGCCTGGCGTCCTTGTTCCCCTCTCTGCATCAGGTTTGCGTTCACCCCACATTGCGAGGCTACTCCCTGTAGTTATCAGGCTGTGTTGGGCCACATGGGGTTCCTTCCATCCTAGCTGTTGGTCTGCAGGACGGCTGACGTGCACCCAGAAGTTCAGCCGTACACAGAGAGGCACTGCAGAAGTCCAGCGAGGTGACGATTGGTGACAACTGCCACAGGATCAAAGTCAGAGACAAGCTCATGGCAGAGGTGGAGATGTGTGACAGAGCTTTTCCTGGGGAGATGCAACATACACACACACACACACACACACACACACACACACACACACATCTCAACACCCCAGATAGGTATCTCACAACAGACCAAAATACAGATATTACCACAGTTCAGTTTGGTGAACCAATGAGGGTATGAGGGTTTTTTTTTTTTTTTTTTTTTTTTTGGAATTACTTATAGGAATACGTGTGAGAGGTCACGTACAGGAGCAGAAATGACTCAAAGACAGCTGCGTCACTGAAGCCCACCCCTGCACGGGTACCAGCTCACAGAGCTGGAACCTGGAGCACACTGCACAGCCTGCAGGAAGCCCACCAGGTTGGAGAGCATTTCTTCCAGGTGTCCCAGCTGGCCTGAACCTCTTCCAGGCAGCTGCTCTGGCCTCAGAGTCTTCTCTTTTGCAGCTGTCCTCCTCTGAGAGCCATCTTTGCAGGCCAGCTTTGTCTGAGAGGGACACTCAGCTTTTATTTTTTATTTTGCCAGGGAGGCTCCTAGTGAATCTGGTTAGTTTCAGGGACTTCCTGAAGCTATTTTGAGGTCTTTGACCTTCCTGTTTAAAGAGCTTCTCTTTAGGATGGAAGTTTTGAATTTTGAAGGAAACTGTTCTACAGTGTTCTATCCCTTCTTCCAGCTCTCACATTTCCCCCTCCTCCTCTTCCTCAGCGAGCCTGGGAGAGGGGGACTACAGATGCCACCCATGGTAAGAAATAACCCACCTACTACAGTAACAGTCGTTTGCTCTCAGTGAGCCTGACAGCTAACTACCTCTCTATGGGCAACAGCATCATGCTCACAGCTTGACAGACACATCACATCCACCTAACAAAACCATAGAAGTCGCTTCCCCATTGGGACCTATGACCTCCCTAGCCACGGGTTTCTGTTACAGTTTACAGTACCCGATGTGAATTCCCTCTTGTGCAGCAGGCCTTAAATTCAAATTAGAGGTTGCTGATCTTACTCACGACAGCCAAACCTCTGTTCCACAAGCAGGAAGATCCTGCTTAGCATTTCAGTATTTCAACACACAAGGACGCTGGTGACAATTCTCCTCCAGTGGGCTACATGGCCCCTCTGACAATTCAGAAGCCATCCAACAGGGTGGGAGTTTCCGGTTCGCTCCCAGCTTACTTTTCCCCTGCCCTACGGTCAGAACATGCACACGTGCAATCTCAGTGGGTTCTCACTATATAGGTCTAGTATAATAGCAATAACCAATAGCAGTACCAAAAGCTTTTATGCTTTGTGGCCTTGGGGCTTCCCTGGCCAACAACTCACAGGAAGGTAGCCGACACCTGGCACTGGGATTTTCATTCAATAACCATACGGTCTCTGGGAGCATCCTTTTTCACCCATGTGGTTTTAAACTCGTTAACTGTTGATTTAACAACCCATTTTTCCTTTCCATTAACCCAGCACTAGTAGGCTTGCAAGGTAGGTGGAAGTGTCATGTAACTGTTGTCTCTCCAGATCGTAAAAACACTCAGGGGCTGCTTTTATGTCATCTATAGATCAAAACCATGTTCAGAGGATGGGCAGAATGAAGCGACATCCCAAACCACTATCCCTTAACAAATAGTGGAGTTACAAAGGTAACCTTGGTGCAATGCCATCAAAGCCTGCTGCCATCCGCTCTCAGCAAACGTCCGGTGATCCCAGAAGCTCACAACTAAGATTGCTAAAGTGGAAATAAGCGAGGTCTAACACAGCACGGAAAGGTTCCATCCATTTGGTTGCATACAAAGCCTGGATAAGAGGCGCTAATTTAATTACCTCCCTGTAACTCTCCATCATTCTTTCTGCGCCTTCTATTTCCACATCCTGGAGCCCTTCCACGGAGCCTCCCTGTGTTTCCGAGTACTTGATGAATTCAGTGGGTCTGACTTTATCTGCTCAGACCTACTCTGGGCCAAAGGGAAACATGGTCCTGCTCTCCCCTACTGTGTCTGCCCAGGTCAGACAGGCACTGTGGATGTTGCTGTAGCTGTTATTCTCCTCCACCATGGCCGTTGGGGGAGTTGCTGACTGGCCACGCCATCTCCACCCCTAGCATAACTTTCTTCTAGAGGGAAACGCCCTCCTCAGTGTGAGGGGATGATTACCATGCCGGGACAGGCTTGATCACACTCATTTGAACTATTCTATCACGCCTGTCTTCTATGAACTGCTCCTTAGGGCTTAAGGCTGTGCAGAACTGCATGCTATGCTTAAGGCTTGTTGTCACATTTTCCTTAGGAACTCCAGTCGACACAAATCTCGCCACGTTTATCTTTGAGGAACCCAGACAGACTTTCTCGGCCTTCCCATTTCCTCATCTGCTCTCGGTTGCTCTCCCAATAGAAAGACATGCTTTACATGCTGGTCTGAGTTACTGAGATCTGCCAAAACCTTTCCTTCTTTATGATGATCTTGTCCCATCACAGGGCTCAGCAAAATCAGTAAAGCTCCATACCACTCTTGAGGTCCTTTCTGGGTCAACTTTTTCTTTAACTCCTCTGTGAACACAGTTCTGTCTGGCTCAGTGGGTTTCCAACACAGCTTCTCTTGTTCCTAGTTCCCCCAATAGTGGCTGCCCCTCCTCCAGCCCCGGATATTCATGGGGACCTCAAACAGAGCTGACCAAGTGTCCCTAATGGCTTTGGTAAGTCAGTCTCTCAGGGACTGAATTCTCCCGCACGGCGGCAGGTCCTGCAGCCTTGGCCTTAAGGAGAATAGAAGTTACATCACTTGTCTTTCCTTCCACAGCAAACTGATCCCGTGCTCTCCCATGACCCCCAGCCTCACACGCCTGAGACAGGCTCTTTCACTGCTTGTTTTACCATCGTCTCCTCTTCCCCACTCTCTGACTCTTCCATGAGTCCCGAGTTCTTGGGTCCCACGAAGAGCTTCTGAGCACTGATATAGTTGTACCCTCGCATTCCTCTGGCCCTGGCAAGCCAACACTTCCACCTCCTCCTCATCTAGTTTACTTGCCAGCTCAGAGGTGAACACGGAGGATGTGGCCACATCTCCGTTTCTTGATTTAACTGTTCCTTTACACAAACACCTTCCTGCTTGGCTGCCATCTTGGCCTCAGCTGTATTTCTAACTATGCACAACCTACATTATGGCTCCACCAGCTCCGCTGCTTGTCAACAATCTCGACCCCTCTGCAAACGTCTCAATGACTGCAGCATTTCCCCTCAACCTTTAACTGCCTTCGGGGACTCTCCACATTGTGTGGGGACTTCACTCTTCAAGCTGGCATGGGACACACAGATGAGGATTGCCGTCCCGGGATGCCTCCCGCAGACACTCCTGAGCCTGACGGTTCTGCTTTAGAGGCATGCCTCACTGCCCAGAGCAAAAGCCAGACAACCACTGTCATAAAAGGCACACTAACACACACCATACAGACGATGCTCCCCTCCAGGATTCTCGGTTTCAGGTGCGTGCCTGGATCCCGTCAGCCAGGACCATGCCCTCACTCCTCCCAAACTCATCTTTGGTTCTGGTGGGTCCCTGTTCAGGTGCAAATTGTATTGTGTGACAAGACTTTTCCTGGGGGAGACTCAACATATGTGACTACTCACTGCAGACAGGGATCCCATGAAAGACCAAAGTGTGGGTACCACTGAGTGACACAACAGGAAAGGGGTGAGTCCGGGCTGAAAGGTTTCTGCACCCCAGTAAGCCCCTCCACTGACACAATAATCCAAATCAGATCAAATCAAATCAAACTAGAAAAAGTCCAGGTTTAATGGATACAAAAGCTTCCAAATGACTTTCCTCCCAGATAGGAGATGGGGAAGGAAGACTCGAAAACAACGTGTTTATTCTCTTGGGGGAGATTTAAATACCCTGTGGGAGTAGTCTTGAGCATCTCTGGGAAGGGGTCATTGTTTTTCATGCTTTCTTGGATGTAGAGTTTGGACTGAGACAACTCCCAGGGGAGGGGGCTTGGGATGGAACTTTCATCTGAGCATTCCAGACTCTTTGGATATATGGATATTAGGATCTCAGGTAAAGCCTTAATTCAAACATTCAAGACTCTTTGGGTCTATGGATGCCACCCAAACACCAGCCTGCAGCATTTTGATGTAAAGTGTTCTCCACAGGTTTGAGCGTTCTTGAAGATCATAGATCTTTGCTTTCTAAGAAATTGGGGGTATTATCAAGGCAAAGGGGGTAGGATCAGGGTGTAAAGAGTGAAACGCTGAATCAGGCAGTGGGTGGCAAGCTTCTAGACTCTACAGCATGCTTCCCGCTTCCTCTCTGCTTCACTAACGTGAGGTGCTCCCGTGTATATCTCCAGCCACCAAGGAGCCCTCCGGTCTCTGAGCCAACACAAGCCCCTCCTCCCTCATGTTGTCTTTTTGGTTATGTAAATGTTACCGAAACCTGCCATCTTCCTGTTATATTCAGGCTCCAGGAGCTACTCCAACTTCTTTCCTCACTGCCCAATTATTAGTCAGTCCTCTTGGATTTATTTCCATCACAGAACTCAGGCTAACCCTCTTCTCAGGCCCTCCTCTGCTGTTCGCTGGTCATCACCATCGCTGGCCTGGACCACTCAGCAGCGAGGTCACCCCTTCAGATTCCCCACCTGTGACTCACTCTTCACCTCGAAACCAACCTGGTCAATGGGCAAATCCCATGAGGTCACCTTTTTCTTCTCAATCCAAAGCAAAGAATAGAATAGAATCTTCTTGGTGTCCCATGACCTATCCCTGCCCCTCCTCATGCTCACACCCAGCACCTCAGCCTCTGCCTGTTCCTAGAACAGCCCATGCTCTTGCCCTAGGACCTTTGCACTTCGGGTTCCTTGGAATTCCCTTCTATCCATTGCCACAGGTGTGGCCATGTTTCATAATTCAAATCCAATGTCATGGAAAACTTTTTCTGACCTTGCCGTGCTAGGACCTCAACTTCCTGTCAGTATCCCAGCTGCTACTGCCCTTCCCAGGGTTTGCCACTTGGAAAATCACCTCGTTAGTGTTCTGCTAATCTTATTGTCGTGCAAACAGAAGCTAAGGGCGGGTAGAGCCACAGCATATGCTCCTCACAGTGTTCCAGCACCTTTTACAGTGCCTGGGATAGGATCTCTAGGTGTTTCTGGTCACTCCTGCATCTGGTCAATGATTGAAGGATGAACGAATGGAACCAGGACTGTTTGCCGCCCCCTCCCACTCACCCCAGAGTTTTACGGCTCTTTCACGTCCAAACTAACCACTCAGGCAGGGCCACCTTTAACCCTGATCAGCATGTCATTCCCCAATGACTAACGTAAAGCCGGAGAGTATGTCACTAGGACTCGCCCTCTGGGTGACAGCCGCTGGGGTCATTAGCTCCTTCTGTGATATTGCCTGTGAAGATAAAGGAGGATGTGCCACAGTCTGGCCACAGAGGCCACAGTCTGGCTTCTCAGCCTTATCAGGGTCACAGCAAAGCCTCCGGGCTACCCTGACACACAGTGTTTCTATTAGTTTCAGCGACCCTAGGAAACTGTGAGTCCTGGCAATGCCTGACTAAGTGTGCCCATGTCTTCCCCATTCATGGTGCAGACTCAAGGGCCTCTGTCCCACGAGACAGCACCAGAGGCTGAGGATGCCTCTCGGGTGCACAAGTCAGCACAGAGCCTCTGGGCGGAAGAGAAGACTCCAAGGGCCTTTAGTTTATAGACTAAGTCTTCCATTCACGGAAAATACAGCAAAAAGGGAAAAAAAGGTGGGGGGTAACTGAGTAGAATGTGAAGAGTGGGGTCTGTAACCCCAGGGCTCTGAAAGCCGTGGCAGGAAGCGATCACATGAGTTTCAGGTCAATGTGAACTCCAGAGTAAGACTGTCTCAAAACAACAACAATAGCAAAAATACAGGAAAAGCAAATGGTCTTCCCCTCACAGAGAACTACTACACTGCATGCAAGTAACACGTCAGTAAAAGTGGGAGAAATTCAATGTTCCCTCCATGACTCTTGGGGACAGCTACCTGAGGGGGCTCCAATGACTTTCCTTTTTCTGCTCAGTCCCCCCGCTTATTGTCACACCCGCACCCACCCCTGAGCAAGGAAGAGATGTAGAGGCATATCCCTCTGAAGGGCGTGTTTCAAATCCTAAGAGGCAATTAGTTTGGATCTTGTCATATGACTTCATTTAGTTGCAAGGAATACTGGGAAATGTAGTCTAGCTGGGTGAGTCTGTTATTTGGAGAGGTGGCAATAAATATTTGAAGATATGGTTCAATGGTTAAGAGCATTGGTTCTCTCGCAGAGGACCTGGGTTCAATTCTCAGCACCCATATGGTGGCTCTCAACCCTTCATGACTACAGTTCTAGGTGACCTAACCCCCTCTTCTGGATTTCATGGGCACTGTATGCACACGGTACACATACATACATGCAGGCAAACTACTCATACACATAAAATACAATAAATAAATAAAATATAAAAATAAATCTAAAAAAAATGAAAAATTTGTGCTCACCGCAGATAGGATACTGATGACAGACTAAAGAACAATCCACTCAAAGCCAGCTCTCAGTCCTTCTACTTACACCTGCCACATACTGGGATTTTTTTGTGTGTGCAGTGAGTGTGTGCGTAGTGTGGTGTGTGTACATCTGCACACACATATAGTGTGTGGTGTGGTGTGTACATAGTGTGTGTATGTGTGTGTGTGGTGTGGTGTGTGCATGTGTGTGTGTGTGTGTGGTTTGGTGGCGGTGGTAGTGTGTATGTGTATAAAGATGAGTAAGAATTAAGTTTGAAACAAAAGCTAAGAATTTAGATGACCCCAGACAGCTAGAGCAGACTTTCTTTAGTTCAAGAGGTGGTGACTGAAGCTACGGCTACCCTGCGATCAGGGCACAGAATGCACAAAGACCAGCATTCAGGACAGCCTGGATCAGTGCTTCAGACTAAAGTCTTTGTCACTGAGGAGAGTGAATCAGAAGGAGGAAGTGAGATGTTTTCCTTAGACTTGCTGTCAGGAGTCGGGGGCAGCCACTTTGCTTCCGTAATCCCCCAAAGCTGGCTTCCTGGGACCATGCACTCAGTTTTGGGGCCTTGGCATTTGGGGTAGTGTTCCTTAGTGTGTGTATGCATGTGGCGGTGGTGGAGGGCATGTGTGTGTAGGTGTGTGTTCATGTATGTGACTGTGTGTATATGTGTGTGTTCATGTATGCGAGTGTGTGTATGTAGGTGTGGATGAGTGGGTCAGTGTGTGTGTGTGTATGTGCATGTGTGTGTAGGTTTGTGTGCATGTATATGACTGTGTGTGTGTATGCCGAGTGTGTGTGTAGGTGTGGGTGAGTGGGTCAGTGTGTGTATGTTCATGTGTAAGTAGGTGTGTGTGCATGTATATGACTGTGTAGGTGTGTGTGTATGCGAGTGTGTGTATGCGAGTGTGTATGTGTAGGTGTGGGTGAGTGGGGTCGGTAGGTGTGTGTGTATGTGTGTAGGTCTGTGTGCATGTATGTGACTGTGTGTGTACAGGTGTGTGTGTGTATCATTAGGTGTGTGTGTATGTATGTGAGTGTATGTAGGTGTGGGTGAGTGGGTCAGTAGGTGTGTGTGAGAGAGAGAATATATGTCTTCTTCATGTATGTGCGTGTGTGTGTAGGTGTGTGTGTATTTGAGTGTGTGGGTGTGCATGGGTGGGTAGATGGGTAGATGTGTGCTTTCCTCTTTAACTCTCCACCCTACTCCTTTGAGTAGTAATTGAAACCCACGGGAGCGCTTGTCTATGTGGTTTTAGCTACCATTTTTTTTTAACCATACCAGAAGGCAACACAGGCAAGTACTTAAACACTGGTTTCAAAGTGACAACAACAGTCCCACCACATGTCCCTGTGAGTGTCACTTTAAAAAGCGGAAAGTAGCCCTTCCCAGCACAGTGGCAGAAGGGTTAGCTAAAGAAAGCTGTTGTTTGACATTTCCATAAGCCTTCCTAACCTGAGATGTGAGGGGGGCTGGGTCTTACTCATTTGTGACGCTGGGCTCTATCCTTGCAGAATTGTGCTTCTGGAACTGCTCACACACGGAGGCCTAAGGATGAGGAAGGCCAAGGAACTGGTCGGAGTAGTTCTGATGTCACAGGTCAATCTTCTTGAGGCTAAGGAACCCTGGTATCTTCAGATGTGGACGGTTCCCGCTTCCTTGTTGATGAGAAGATCTGGGTACCCAGTGGGTTCCCAGGTTCCTGAGCAGATCGGCACAAAGGGACCGAGGATGGCCATTCCCACCACTGCTCAGGCAGGCTGTGTCCCTGTCGTGGTGTTAACTGCTGCTTATTTCAGAACGACTTGAACATCCAGGTACTGAACTTTGTTCAGAGCCAAGTGGCAACTTCTGAATTAAACAATGATCAAGCTCACGGTCACGGAACAGCCAACAGTCTCACATTACTGGTGGTTTCTGCTCTGGCAGCCTCATGGGCAGTGGCCCACACAGGAACCCTTTGTGCTCTCTGAAAGGCTCATGTGTTTGAGGTGGAGCCCTGACCGGTGAGAGGAGGCATTGCAACCAAGATGAACATTCCCTTCTGAGACTGGAGCAAAGGTGAGGGCTGGCGGGAGGAGGGGCACAAGATCCTGGGGCCAACCCAGCCTTCTGAATGGGTGCCTCTGGCCTGCTTTGACCTCCAGGCTGGGTTCACCTATCCCTCCTCATTCCCAGAATTGACTAGATAATCTTAGCCATGTGTCAGCTAACTGAATAGGCCAGCTTGTCATTTCTGGGACTTCAGAGAGGAGCTAGGAATGGCTGCCACTAGTTTTTGGACCACATTCCAAGAAGAGCAGGGGTGTAGTGACTATGGTCTGAACAAACAGTACCTCCACCGGGCTCCCAGGTGTCATGGGTATGAGTCATCCAGATGTTATCTGCAGGGAGAAAGTCCAGACAGGGTCACCAGTGAGTCACCAGGGCCCCATCAAAGACCTTTGGAATATACAGAAACCAAGTAAGAAAAAACAAAACACATAAAACACTTACTGGAAGACCATTAAGCAAGTCTTGATTCTGCACTAGGAGAATGAGTAGCCTTGGAGTGGTGATCCCCAAGTCTTTGGTGCCCCAATACCTGCTGAGTACCTTTGGGTGATGTGTTTGGGATCCCTATGAATCCCAGGTTGGACTTGAACTCACTGGGTATACTACCCGGGTTGGCTTTGAACTCAAAAGCAATCTTCCTTATCGGTTTCCTTCTGGGATGCCAGGTGCGACCATACAGAGTTTGGTAGCTCTCCTCATTTAGGATGAAAGCCAGAGACATTATGGCTTCTGGGGTGGAGGTCTTGGAGCCTGACAGGGCTAGGGAAGGCCATGGAACCAGAAAGGCCAGGCTCCGAAGTTTTTATAAGGGTCCTCTCCACACTCAGCGTCAGCACAGGTCTCATGTGCTGAGAGTTAAGTTCCTTCCCTGTTTAAAACATGTTTGACATCATATACTAATCTGCCTGATAAAGCTTTTATGGTTGTTATAAATGAGAATTGTTAAATGTTTGTCCAGTTGATTGAAACACTGGGGTGAGTTTAAAGCGATGTTAAATGTGTAACTCTCCATAAAGTCCACTTCCATGGCTCCCCTGTAAATGGTTCAGAAGTTTGGATGGCTATACACGTGAAACAGCGCCGTCAGCACAGACAGAAGCTGGCAGATCAGTCCTGCCTCTCCTGGGGAAGAATTCTAACGCCAATTTCAAAAGACAAAACCTTGCTTTAAGATCAAGGAGAGTGTGTGGAGAATTACAACATGGAAATTATTTTATGTCACTCTTAATACTGGTATTAAATAAAAATTTTAATGGACCATGGACTGTTTCTAGTGAGACAATGCATTGGCACCTATCTCTGTCACAGCTTGACATTCTCTTTGGAGATATTCGATGGTGGATCTCAGTGCAGGATGCCAGGCCCGCTGTTATGGTGGTACTCAGGGTTACAGAGAGATGAGGAACCCACAGTGTCACCCTGGTCATTTGGATCTGCTGCTCAAATCATAATTTCCCTAAGGACATTGCAGGTCTGCCCTGGTTGGGTTCTTGTTCCCCAGTTGTGGGGAGAGGAGAATAAGAAAGTCCTGGCTTACATTGCGTGTTTGCTCTGCAATGTTTGGGAAATTAGTGCCAGAGGTCAGGGTCAGCTGGTGGGAGGAAAGTGCCACTCCCCAGGACCTCCTCAGAGTCTCCAGTTCCACAGGGAACAGGAAGGGAACCCACAGCACCCCCTTTGCTGAGTGCCAGCCTCATCATGTGTCAACAGAGAGTCAGGAGGCAGAGGTCCAAACATGCCACCTAGCAAGCTCCCAGCCATCTCCCCTCTGCTCCTCACAGACTCCAGGCTCACCTTTCCTCCAGAGCTCCCCTCCCACTAGCCCCCTGCCTCAGTCCTCCTCCATAGCCCCCTTCTTCTCTCCTTCCCTTTCTCCCTCCCTCCCATCTCTTTTTTTCTCTTTTTCCTTCCCCCCCTCCCTCTCACACTCCCCTAATGTCCCTCCCACAACCTCGCTCCCCTCAAACCCCTTCAGCCTGCCAAAGTGATCAATGCATTCTCAGCTTTTAGTGTCTTTGGGTCAGAAACTGCCAAAACTGTGAAGAGAAACCAAGAAAAGCTTAGGAAAATCTTAAAAGAAATATCCCACCCCCAAAACATTAGGACTAAGATAGAGAGAACAGGCATCCTCTTCTATTCTTCATCACCATCACCACCACCATCACCACCACCGCCATTACCATCATCATCACCATCACCAGTATCACCACCATCACCATCATCACCATCATCATCATCGCCGTCACCATCAGCATTACCACCATCACCCCCATCATCACCATCATCACCACCATCATCACCATCACCATCATCATTATCATCACCATCATCACCATCACAACAATCACCATCACCATCACCACCCCCATCATCATCACTGGGCATTTCACACCAGGCAGATTGCACAGCAGCTTCAGCCACATGGAAACTCTCACTCTGGATGTGAGTTCTGTTTGGGGGTGTTCTGAAAGGTAGCCAGAAAACCTGGAACAGAGCAGGCATGGATCTTATAGGAGTTTTACTCTTTTATAGCAGAGGCCCAAAGAGGGTGGGGAGCTCTACCTGGCCCCACAGAGTCGCAGGGGTGCATCGCCCTGCCCAGCTTCTGCAGTGTGGAATGCAGGCCCTGTGCTTGCTGCAGGGTGAGCGGCTTCTCTGGCCCCATTGTCCTGTTTGGCTTTGTCCCACTGCTCTGCTGAGGACTGGAAATGGCCTCTCCAAGGTGCATGTAGCTAGAGAGTGGGATGGGTGGACTTTCAACACTTGACCTATAGCATTGGATATAAAATTGGCACTGTAGCCGGTGTCGGCTGGTTCAGGGAGGTGACTGCAGGACACAGAGGAGCTGTATTTAGGATCTCCCTGCGGGGTTCAGGGTGTTTGCTCAGTACCTGGCAGGAGAACTGGTCTCTTTCTTCTCCTAAGACCTTCTGCAAATAGAAACTATTTGGGTTGAACTAGAAGCTGAGGCCCAAAGAACAGAACTTGGATTGTTGTGGTGAGCCAAAGTAAACCTGGGTGAAACGGTTCCCTCCCTTCAGGCCTTCCCTGGGACAAGGGCTCCTGGATCCGCCCCCAGCATACCTCTGAGCCTCTGCCTGCTGCTCCAGCTAGTGGTCCTCTTCTAGCCACAGCCGACTTGAAGGGATGTGCTTCTGCGTGTGCTTCTGCATGTGCCTCTGCTGTGGGCTCTGTAGCGTTCTACAAGGACTTCTTTTGGTCATGAGAGCCACCGTGTTTTTTTATTTCTTAACCCGGCTGCCTCCAGTACAACTTTCTGTCCATATCACCGTTTTTAGGGCTGGAGTAGATGCTTGGTGGCTGCAGCTCTGTGGTCCAAGCGTGAGGACCAGAGTTTGGGCCCTCAGATGTCATGTAAAGATCAGGTGGGTGTGGCCGCCAACCTGTGATCCCAGCCTGGGAATATGGAGAAGGTGACCTCCAGGGCAAGCTGGCTACTGGCTATGAGACTGGCTATACATGGATGAGCTCTGGGTTTGATTGAGAGACCCTGCCACAGCAACCCCAGTGTTCAAGCACCAATGTGAGCAGGAACAGAACACAACAGATTCTAGCTGAGAAGAACCTCAGAAACACTCCAGGTGATAGAGGCTAAACATAAAAGGTCACAGATTGATCCCATTTCCACGAAATGTGTAGAATAGGCAAATTCACCAAGCAGATTGGTTCATAGCAGGGCTAAAGGAAAGGAAGGTAGAAGATCTGAAACCCCATATAGGGGACTGGTGCGAAAGAGTAAGTAAACCAAATGTCTCTAAACTGTAGACTATAAAATGGCCGGTTGTATGTTGCATGAAAAAGAATCAAGGACCAATGACAATGGTGTAAGGAACATTAACCACCATCACCACACACTCAGCCCCACAACTTACCCTGTGACCAGCCAGTTTCCACAAAGCCTTCAGCTTTCTTTTGGAGACCAAACAACATTATACCACCTGGATTAAAACCTGCCAACTTGCCGGGTGGTGGTGGTGCACGCCTTTAATCCCAGTACTTGGGAGGCAGAGACAGGCGGATCTCTGAGTTCAAGACCAGCCTGGTCTATAAGAACTAGTTCCAGGACAGGAACCAAAACCACAGAGAAACCCTGTCTCGAAAAACCAAAAAAAAAAAAAAAACCAAAAAACAACAAAAAAAAACCCTGCCAACTTCCCATCTTTAGGGTTTTTGAATGTTAAGAAAAACCAGGAAAGATTTTTAAGAACCTGGACTACAATCAGATGGATAAAAGCGGTTTGTTCCTCTACTGTGTACCCTCAAGAGCTCTAAATTTTGGTAGGAAGGAAAATTCAGATCACAACCTGCTTGCGACTGTAGAAATTGTGGAGGTGCAAAAGCCGACAGTTGATAAATTGAGAAACGCTGCAGGTTACAGACATCCTGCGTAAATGCTAACTTCACACTTTTCCTCTCTTTTCTGGGCTTTCAAATATTTTCTTTTATTTATTTCTTCTTCTGTTTTCTCTTCCTTTCTTTTTCCTTTTCATTCTTTCTTTCTTTTTCCTTTCTTTCTTTCTTTCTTTCTTTCTTTCTTTCTTTCTTTCTTTCTTTCTTTCTTTCTTTCTTTCCTTCCAACAAGGTTTCTCTGTGCAGCCCTGGCTGTCCTAGAACTCTCTCTGGACACCAGGCTGGCCTTGAACTCAGAGAGATCCTCTTGCTTCTGCCTTCCAAGTGCTGTGGTTAAAGGCGTGCACCACCACTGCCATTCTCAAGTATTTTCATGAGTTGCTGAAAAATTCCAGGGTCCCGGCACCAGACCCCAGTGCCTGATGGGTATGATGAACAGTCTTTGGTCAAGTGTCCCTCTGCCATTAATTCTATCACTGAAGATTGTTTTTGTCCTTTGTCCTTACGTGTGTGTTCATATGCTTATATGTGTGAATATAAACATGTGTGCCACGGTGGATGGGTAGATCTCAGAGAACAGTCATGACAGGCCTTGCCTTCTCTTGTTGGCTGATGGGTAAGCCTGGCTAGATCTGATATTGGATTTCCAAAATAGACAGTTTTTGTCAGACAAATGTCTCCACCATTTGTGCTACTCAGCTGGGCCGAGGGATAATCATGTTAGTTCTTCGGAAAGGCAGGCAGGTCTGTGCCTTTAAGTTGCTCTTGAGCAAGAGGGAGCTCTGTGACACTCAAGACTTGACGCAGAGAATTCAAGAAAGAAGCCCTCGGGGAAGTGGGGTGGCTGTTGTCATTGATACAAAGGGACAAATATTAGACTTCACTAAGGCAGAGAAACGAGCCCAGATCCGGAGTCCAAGTGAAAGAAGGAGCAAGCGGAGGCACATGGCTTGCTATTGCTGCTAGAAGAAACTGCCTGGTGGTTGCTCGGGTTAAACTTCTGTGGGGCCGAGGGAGATGGTGCAATTGGTAAAAACATTCGCTGCACAAGTGTGAGGACTTGAGTTTGACCCCAAAACCTGAATAAAAATACCAGAGCATGGGCATACGTACCTGTAACCCAAGCACTGAAGAAGAGGACGTGAATCTCTATGGCTGCTTAGATAGTCAACCTAGTAGGATTGATAGGACCCAGGCCAATCAGAGATCCTGTCTCAAAATACATGGTGGAAGGCAACTAAAGAAGGCATCTGATAGCTGGGCAGTGGTGGCGCACGCCTTTAATCCCAGCACTCGGGAGGCAGAGGCAGACGGATCTCTGTGAGTTCGAGACCAGCCTGGTCTACAAGAGCTAGTTCCAGGACAGGCTCCAAAACCACAGAGAAACCCTGTCTCGAAAAACCAAAAAAAAAAACAAAACAAAACAAAAAAAAAAAACCAAAGAAGGCATCTGATGTCAGTCTTGGGCTTCCACATACATATGTATACAGGCACACACACACACACACACACACACACACACACACACAAGCATCTTGCAAGTCTGGAGGCCAGAAATCCGATACTAGTTCTATTAGGCTAAAATCAAGGACTTAGCAAGGCTGCCTCCTCTCTGAGGGCCCCGGGGTAAACACTTTCTTGTTTCTTCTAACTTTCCAAGTGCCATCCCTCTGCCCCAACTCGTTTCCTCCTCCCATGTGCACTGTCAGCAGGCCCCGGCTCGGCCCTTTTCCAACTCATCATGTGCACCTTGACACCACTTCCCACTTGCACATCTGTGGCACTGGTGTTTGTCTGTGTAACACAGGCAGTCTGAAATCCACCTGCAACCTCTATTTATTGCCGTGTGTAATAGCATATACCGTGTCCGGGGATGAGGTTATGGATACTCCTGAGCACTGACTATCCCTGCCTCATAAGACAGAGAAGCAAGAAGTACCAAGTGTGGTCCTGTGCTTGGTGTTGACATCTCTAGACACTCCCTGACAGCCTGTGGGACAGACAAAGGTTTGGTTTATCAGGGAGGACTTACAAATAGCCTTGCCCACATGTCAGGTGGAGCAGGGCATGTAGAAGGGAGGGATAGGGTAAGAGTCATCATATGCTTACCTGGGTGGTCCTGGAGAATATGGGAAACCAGAGTGAGAAAGACGGGAAGCAGCATTCCTCAGTGGCTCCTGCTTTTGTCCCTACTTTCAGGTTCCTGTCTTGAGTTCCTGTCCTGACTTCTCTCCATGATACACTGTAAACTAAAAGCAGAAACAAACCCTTTCCTTCCCAAGTTGCTTTCGGTCATGGTGTTTCATGACAGCAATAGAAAGTCCTCTTTGTCTTCGTCTCTTCCTCCTCTTCTTCTTCCCTTCCCTCTTCCGTGTGTGTGTATGTGTGTGTGTGTACGTGTGTGCATGTGTGTGTGTGTGCACATATGGACGTGCATGTGTCATGGCATGTGTAAGTGAAGGTTTGAAGACAGCTTCCAAGTCAGGGTCTGTCTTGTTTCCATCACTGTGCTGTGTACTCCTGGCTAGCTGGCCTTCGAGATCTTGGGCTCTTTCCATGGGTTCCTGGGTCAAACTCAGGCTGGGCAGTAAGTAGTTTTTGAGTCTATTGACCCTGTCTTAAAAAGGTAGTCATAATTGCATGATCCCCATCTCAAGATCCTTCACCTAGTCACACCTGCGAAGTCCCTTTGGACATGAAGGGACTGTCCAGGCCTCAGAGGTCAGGGCTTGTGCACCTGTGGATGGCCCTTGTTCCACCTATCACATAGTCAGAGCTGGGTTCTTATTCACCTTCTCCTCCATGTCCCAACTAGAAGTTTTTGCTCTGCTGAGAAGCTCTCTCACCATCCTGACCCACACCCCTTTGACCTCCAGAATTCTCTCACAAAGCCTTTATTCCTCTCTTGAATGTTCCAAATTCTCACCAACGCCGAGAATTCCTTGAAGCCCACCTCTCCTGGGAAGTTCCCACCTGTGATGGTTTGAAAGAAAATGGCCCCAAAGGGAGTGGCACTACTAGGAGGTGTGGATGTCTTGTTGGAGAAAGTGTGTCACTGTGGAGGCAGGCTCTGGGGTCTCTCATATATGCTCAAGATACTGCCCAGTGCCTCAACTCACTTCCTGTTGCCTGCGAACCAAGATACAGACCTCTCAGCTTCTTCTCCTGGTATGGGAGGTCCTTCTGTATATGTGCTGCTTTTATTGGTTGGTTAATGAATAAAGAAGCTGTTTTGGGCCTGTGATAGGCTAGAGCAGAGCTAGGCCAGGAAAAACTAAACTGAATGCTGGGAGAAAGAAGGCGGAGTCAGAGAAGCCATGTAGCCCTGCCAGAGGCTGACTCTGGATGGAACCTTGCCAGTAAACCACAGTCACATGGTGATGCACAGATTAAAAGAAATGGGTTAAATTAAGATGTAAGAGCTAGCCAATAAGAAGCTGGAGCTAATAAGCCAAGCAGTGATTTAATTAATATATTTTCTGTGTGATTATTTTGGGGCTGAGCAGCCAGGAACAAACAAGCAGCCTCTTATTACAAATTGGTGCTTCAATGGATGCCAGTTAAATCCATAAAAAAAAAAAAAAAACCTGAGAGGGCTTAGAAAGGAATTATAGACACTAAAAAAACAAAGTTAAGCCACTTTTTTTTTCTGCATGGGCTCTGCTTGCTGGCAGCATGCCACAGCTCCTTTAAGAGAGGTCTTCCTGATTCAGCAGTAGCAGAAAAAAATGTGTGGTTTTAAAACAGGAGCATCCTGGTTTGCTAGCACAAATGGCTCTGAATCTTTTAGGAGGTCTGGCTACAGAGCATTTCAATGGGGTTTGTGAGCAGAGTGCTACAACTTGCTTGATGACAACATAGACCTGCTGTGTGCCTAAAGACAGACACTAGATGGAACCTTGCCAGTAAGCCACAGCCATGTGGCAATACACAGATTAATAGAGATGGGTTAAATTAAGATGTAAGAGGCAGCCAATGAGAAGCTAGACTAATAGGCCAAGCAGTGATTTAATTAATACATTTTCTGTGTGATTATTTTGGGGCTAAGCAGCTGGGAAAAGCAAGTGGCTTCCTACAACATTCTCCAGCACCATGTCTGCCTGGGCACTGCCCATGATGTTAATGGACTGAACCTCTGTTGTGTGGAGCTGCGGGCTGCGTTCCTGCCACCCAGTTCCCAGCTGCCTGGCTAGCTCATGCCCCAAAATAACAACACACAAACTATATTCTTTTAAACACTGCCTGGCCCATTATATCTAGCCTCTTCTAGGCTAATTCTCATGTATTAATTTAGCCCATTTCTAATAATCTGTGTAGTACCACTAGGTGTGCTTACCGGGAAAGATTCAGCATGTCTGACCTGGCGGCTGACTGCATCGCGTCTGGCTCTGAGAGGAGCTGCCCTGCATCTAAGCTCACTTCCTCTTCCTCCCAGCATTCTGTTCTGTTTACTCCACCCACCTATGTTCTAACCTATGAGGGCCAAGCAGTTTCTTTATTAATTAACCAATGACCTTCCTCCATCAAACCTCTGAAACTGTAAGCTGCTGCCTCAGTTAAATGTTTTCCTTTATAAGAGTTGCCTTTGTCATGGTGTCTCTTTACGGCAATAGAAACCCTAAGACACACCCCCACATCAGAGTTCACACCTCCCTCCTGGCCCTGCCTCCACATCAGAGCTCACACCTCCTTCCTGGTCCCACCCCCACATCAGAGCTCACACCTCCTTCCTGGCCCCACTCCCACATCAGAGCTCACATCTCCCTCCTGGCCCCACTCCCACATCAGAGTTCACACCTCCCTCCTGGCCCTGCCTCCACATCAGAGCTCACACCTCCTTCCGGGTCCCACCCCCACATCAGAGCTCACACCTCCTTCCTGGCCCCACTCCCACATCAGAGCTCACATCTCCCTCCTGGCCCCACTCCCACATCAGAGCTCACACCTCCCTCCAGACCCCGCCCCCACATCAGAGCTCACACCTCCTTCCTGGCCCAGCCCCCACATCGGAGCTCACACCTCCCTCCTCTCCAGATCTTGCTCATTCATTGAACACACAACAATACCCTGCTGGTGTTTTTCTCTTCTTTGGTCAGTGCAGAGACAGCCTTGGTGTCCACCCCCATTCCTAAGAGTTAGGAATCACGACACAGAACAAACCAATCAGAAAGTCATGTGTGGTCTTACCCCGAGAGTAGAATGAAGAGGAGATGACTGGGGATTGATGTGACCACAGCGACCAAAGTAACCCGAATGCTCAGTGTAGACTCTGCAAAAACGATGAACGAAATAGGAGCTGCAGTAAGCCATCGGGAAGGACCCCTACCCTACCCAGCCACAAAGTTGCTCGGCTGGCCTGCACAGTTTCATTCTCTGACACATTTAGGAATAAGGGAGACCCTCTAGAGCGTTCTAATTATAACTGTGCTGAGAATCGGAAAACAACTTGGACAACCTTTCTGGTTCTTTCCACTCCAGCGATCCCATGGAGATGGAGGCCCCAGGAGAATCTCATGGAGCCCCTTTCGTTCTTACTTCTCTTTGCCTTCCCAGCCTGAGATCCTTTGGTGCTGGTTTTGAACTGCATGGTTGGTCAGGAAAATGCCAGAAAAACAATGAATTGAATTTTCAGCGGCCACTTGTAACTCCCCAAACTAGATTGTGAATTAAGATAATAAACACTTCCTGTTGTAAGAAACCATCTCAGTATCATGGTGTCTTAACAAAGACACTGGTCCACTTGTGCACACCTGGAACACCTGACCGCTCTCCTGGGCTTACTCTGTGTGGTAACCCAGGGTTCTGTCATCTCAACTTCAATGCGTGACCTCAGGGATTGTGGAAAGAGGAAAAGAACTGTGTCAAAGGTCAATGAGAGAGCTTTATGGCCAGAGCCCAAGGGGGTGAACAAGGTAGCTGCTCCAAGGAGGCTAGAAAATGTAGGCTTCTTGTGTGTCCAGAAAGACGATGTAGAATTGCCCGTATCTCTGCACCAGGTCCACGAACGCTGAGCGCCATCTGTGGCCTCCTCTGAACATTTGGCTGACATGACATTTGCCCTAACAGTCACAGATGTCTGGAAGCATGGAGACCAAACCTTGAGGTCACCAACTGTTCTGGTGTCCTGACACAACAGTGACGTGCTTCTGCGTTAACTAACACGTACAGAGGACGTGTATGGCGTCCTCGGTGACCACACTTAGGGCTCTGTTTGATTTCCTTACCAGATAGTTCCAGAGAACCAAGTTCCAGAGCTTTTGGCTTCTTGACCCATAGCTGAGTTTTCTGTCTTCGGATTCTGCTGGCTGCTGTGACCATGGCTTGGTTACTGTCAGCAAAGTGCCTGTGCCCCTGGTCTGAGTGCTCTACTTCTCCCTGCCTGTTCCCGCCATGGATCAGAATGGCAGGGCTGTGGTCTGGAAGTACATTGTGCTTCCCAGCATGGATACCTGCTTCAGGATGAGGAGGGGAGGCCTGCTTTGGCTAAAGTGTGAACAACTTTTGTCTGTATAAAAAGGGCCATGTGTAGAGCCTCTGAAGGTTGAGATTCTTCCCTGAGTTGAGTGTAAGCAAAATGGCATCTACAACAGCTTATAAAACACATCATCGACGCCAGCTTAACCGGCCTCTCGATCCCTGTGACTTATTTCCTAACGCCTCTTACTGAGTATTCCTTGAAATAATATTCCAAGGAGGTCCGAGCAGAGGAGTGTTCAAATAAATCAATGACTTCCCTGGGAATGTATGAGTAACAGAACATAGCACAGCCCAGGCCTCTGAAGCCACGCCGGGTAGGCGAGCGCACGCCTCCTGGCCGGTGCAAGGCTGCCACACCTGTGCCCGTGGCTCTGCTGGCATTTTAATTGCAAAACAGAAGGTTTTCTCTTCCAGCCTTCTCTGTCATTTCTTGTGAGGAGTCACCCTAGGGAGAAATAAATAAAGCCAAGATGTCTTTGAACTTGGTTGCTTTATGTGCTTTTTCCCCCTTCCTTTCTTTTTTCTCTCTCTCTCTCTTTTTAAACATTTTGATCTAAAACATCTGTTTTTGCTTAAAAGCACATCTATATCAATAACCATTTACACTGAGTCCTTGGAGATCAACCCATGCAGATGCTGAATGCTGTGGGATTTGTATGAATCACTTAGAAAATGTGGAATCCATTTCTTCCCTGCTCCCTTCCCAATGAGGTTAAATCCCAGAAATCTGCAAACCTTACATTGTTGTGTACGCAAAGCACGCTCCCCCCGCCCCTGCCTTTCCTAATGTGTGAGTCATGCCATTGTTGTGATGGATGGGCTAATGACTCATATTTACTACGAGGCCTACAAGACGGTTGTAGGAAGGGAGCCCACTGGCTTCTGAGGTTGGTAATGGGATTACTCACTTCAGTGGAGTGAGGCTGGTGTGAAGGCTGGGACTTGCACACTCAGGCATGTGTAATTTAGACAACCATTGTCTTGGCTCAGAGCAAGGGGGCAGGGCAAACTGGAAGTGATTAGGGAAAGCTGGGGCGTAGTGGCACTATGCAGCCAAGCCATGACCAGGCGTTGAATACGGAAGGTGGGTGGCAGGAGGACACTGAAAGCGAAGCCACGCTCCATGTGTGCCTTGCTTTCATTTCTGTTGTGTGGCAAAACACTCTGAAAAGCCCCTTGGGTGAGAAGGGTTTGTTTAGTTTACAGTTTCAGATTATAGTCCATCGTTGTGGAGACGTCAAGTCAGCCGCTCAAACAGCATCATCCATAACCACATCCACAGTCAAGATGCCCCTGCCTTTGCCTGCTTGCTTGTGCTTAATACCCAGTACTGAGTGGTCAGTGGTTTCCTCCACTGTCCAGGGTCGACCCAAGAGATGGTGTCTCCTACATTCAGGGTGGGCCGACCTACCTCAGTTAACAATCAAGAGGACTAGCATAGACATATCCACAGGCCAGCCTGATCTAGACAAGTCTTGGTGTGACCCCCTTCCAAGGTGATTCTGGCTTGCAACAAATTCACAGTTCAAATTTCCCACAACGACATGTGTCTGAAAGATGCTCAGCTATGAGTTTGGCCATGGAGACGCTGGGAATGGGAGCAGGAGGGCCCTAGTTGCTGTACTGTGGGGCCCCACTGCCTGCAGGTGCCCTGCCATCTCATTGCTGGAGTCTCAGGGAGCTCTGCACCTACTCTTAGGGAGATGGAGCACTGGGGTCCCGTTGGGGTCCCCCTGTGACTCTTGCCTTCACTCATTTTCTCTTCCTTCCCTATGCAGGCTTTGATGGCAGGCAGGTAATCCCGTTCTGTTCAATTTCAATTAATCCTGTGTCCATGCCTAAAGATACGTCATCTGCTTGGGATGAACTGTGAAGTCATCTTTTCTCGGTGAAACAACACGTGTTTTTTGTTCCCATATCAGTGACCTTTCCCATTGCTGGTACATAATATCCAACAAAATCATCTTGAAGGAGGAAGGAAGGGAGGGAGGGAGGAAAAGAAGGAGGGATGAAGGGAGGGAGGGCTTGTTTGGGCCCATAGTTGAAGGGTTCCGTCCATCACAGTGAGGGGGCATGGCAGTAGAAATGTGGAGCAGCAGGTCACTGTGCAATTGCAGAAGGAAGCAGAGAGAGCTGCAGGCTGGTGCCCAGTTCACTGTCTCCTTTCCTCTCAGTCTAGGACCCAGCACCCCATGGAATGATGCTGCTCACATTGACAGTGTGTCTCCCCAATTACAGACATGCACACAGGCTCATTTCCATAGTGATCTCAAACCCTGTCAAGTTGACAATCCAGACAGAGGGTCATAGCATCCATGGACCGCTTTTCCTGGAGTCATTTATATCAAAATATCATAAGCTTTTCCACCTGTGTCT
This sequence comes from Chionomys nivalis, assembly GCF_950005125.1. NCBI lineage: Eukaryota > Metazoa > Chordata > Mammalia > Rodentia > Cricetidae > Chionomys > Chionomys nivalis. Next base: position 2,841,404 of record NC_080088.1, read on the forward strand.
TAGAGTTTCCACTGCTGTCAAGGGACAACATGACCCTGTGTCAACTCTTATAAAGGAAAAACATTTAATTGGGGGTGGCTTACATTTTCAGAGGTTCAGTCATTATCATCATAGTGCAACATGGTGGCGTGCAGGCAGACATGGTGCTGGAGAAGTAGTCAAGTGTCCTACATCTTGACTTGCAGGCAAAAGGAAGTGGTCTGTCTCACCGGGTGTGGCTTGAGCATATATGAGACCTCAAACCCCGCCTCCACAGTGACACACTTCCTCCAACAAGACCACACCTACTCCAACAAGATCACAACTCCTAACAGCGCCACTCCCTTTGGGATCAATTTTCTTTCAAATTAGCACATCCTGTGACCCCTTTCACTCAAAAAATTTTTGTTTGTTTTTTGGGACAGGGTTTCTCTGTGTAGTCCTGTCTGTCCTGGAACTTGCTCTGTAGACCAGGTGGACCTCAGACTCAGAGATCTGCCTGCCTCTGTCTCTGGAGTGCTGGGATTAAAGGTGTGAGCCATCATGTCTGGCTTCACTCATAAATTATTATCTAACCTCAAATATATAAAATAGTTACACAACCAAACATATATTGGTAACATATCAAAACTGATTTTAAAACCACTCTTCAGTATACATATAATTTTATCATTTAGTAAAGACAAAAGCAAAATTTTGTACTTGTTGGATGACCATGCTTGGTTAATTTTACATCAGGAAGTAAATCCTGGAGAAATGGTTTGTTATGGGGTGTAGAATATATTCAGGTTTCCTAAACAAGGTTGGAATGTTTATTTTAATTATTGATGCTATGAATTCTGCTTTGTAGATTTACATAGAACAACATGGGAGATGTATGTTTAGGGACATTTCAGAAATGGTCTGAAACCTGTCCTAATCCCAAGGCAAAAGTAAATTAATTAATTAATTGAATGCTTTTTTTCTTTAATGAGACTCAAACAGCTTTGTTAGGAATTGAGGCTCAGACACAGCACACAGTGGTCTGGAGCTGAGCTGAGGTGTTTCAGGACTGCTCATTGGGCTGAGGGTGTGCACAGTGTGCTCAGTGCACCTACTGTGTGCTTATAACTCTGGCTGCAGGGAAGCCACCTGGTGAGTGACCCAGAAATACATTGGACTCATTACGTGTTATTTGACTTTTGCATTAATTTTTGGTTTGTGTGTTCAAAACCTTTTTACCACTGCCAAATTTTCTGTGGAGCCCACATTCAGTTATGCAATTCTGCATGGGCTGCAACCCACATTTTAAGAGGACAGGCTGTGTTATGAGTTAAGTCCACCTGAGGTGAGATTACTTTGAACGGATGGTAGACACAAATCAAAAGTCCATGTATGATTGAGGAGAAAGGAACTGGAGACAAATTACCCCTTAGAAAAGCTTCATTAGGAGATCGACAGCAGCATGGCCCCAGACAGCCGTGATGGGGGTCAGAGGAGGAAGAACAAGTCTTCCTGTGAGGAAGAGCTACACCAGGGGAAGTAATCGTCTCGGATAGCATGATAGAGGGAGGTGCTGGAGGGAGAGTCAGGCCCTTTAGTTCTGAAGAGATGAAGATAACCCTTGGTAGGTTTCTAGAAGGGTGGGAGCTCCATGCTACATAGCTACAGGAGTCTCGAGCCATAGCGACCCAGATGAAAGTAACTCAGAGTTGTCTTGGGTACCAGGCTGGAGAAAGTAGCTGCAGAAGGGAGAGAAACTGAAAGTCTTGTGGGGTTATCCACCAGAGAAGACTAATCAGACATGGGCGTAAGCCAATAAAAAGTCTTTATTAGCCAATTGGCAACCATGCTTGGGTGTTCAGGATCCCACTGCAGCCCCGAGCCTTTCCCAGCATGACCTATTAAACACAAAACCCCATCATGGGTTGGCCCACCTCAGTCAGCAAGAACAAGCAGCAAGAAGTTAGCCAGAGCAGAACTACAGAGGACAAAAAGCCCAGGACATTTATACTTTCCCAGAACTACTGACTTTGATGGGCTGAGTCTTCGTTTTTATTCTGGCAAGTGGTACTTTCTGTGTACCTGAGTTTTATGACTTGGATGGTACTTCCATCATGGTGTAGCTGCATTAAGGTCTGGAGGCCACGCAAGTTGCTTTTCAGCTTAGTTTCTGGGAAAACGGCAACTGGGGGGGGGTGTCTTCAACATAATAATGGGGAATTCGGCTTCCGAGAACCAGCACCAGTGGAGAAAGAGTTTCATCTGAAAATGATGACTTCAGATTCTCCTAGAAGGTTGTGGCGTCCTGCTGTGATGTCAGCCCCTCTTCTCACTGAACTGTTCCACAGGTTGCTCCATCATTTTCTTCCTCTTTGAGTCATGGACAAGATTGGGGGGTTAATGTCACCGGATGCTTCCCACATTTGTCTGTTAATAAGCTCTGAGAGACTTGGCCCTGCGGACCACCGTAAGAGCTGGTGCTAGGTGTGGAGGACCCTGAGCGTCTGCTGGCTAGCTCTGCTGTAGACAGAAGTTTCTGTACCACCCGGTCCTGCAGCCATTCAGCCCCAGAGAAATACATAAAGGCTTGTATTAAGTATAAACTCTTTGGCCAACGGCTAGCTCTTACATCTTAAATTAACCCATTTCTATTATCTGTGTATTGTTATGAGGCTGTGGCTTACCAGTAAGGTTCTGATGTCTTTCTCCTTTGGCAGCTACATGGTGTCTCTTTGACCCCACCTTCTTCCTCTATCTCTGCTTGGATTTCCTATCTTGCTATATTCTGCCCTGCCATAGGCCAAAGAGCTTTTTTAACTGATGGTAATAAAACACATTCACAGCAAACAGAGAGGAATCCCACACTCTGTATATTTGGTAGCATGGAAGAATACGGTAATTATGGCTTTGCAGTGTAATAATGTGAAATTCTAACCTGGAAATCATACTCAGATCCTTGAAAAAGGACCCTTTCTTGAATATGCGTTTAGTATTCATTATGGGAGAATCCTTTTACCAGTCTTCATTTAAAACCACGAACATGTAATCTCTCCTTATACTTCATCCCTGTCAAGTGTGCTGGGTGACCAAATACCTCACGGCCATGTCTGCTCACGTAAGAGAACTTCCTGACCTCCTGACCTCTGACCTTGTCTGCAGACAGCCTTTTCAGGTTATCTGGAAGGTAGGGCCTGGTTAGACCACACCGGACGGGATAGTTTCAGCTCTATCACTGCCGGTTCTTCTGTGTCACAGAGCATCCTGACGACACAAAGAAGAATGGGGTCAGGACACACAAAATGCTCCCACCGAGAGCACTTTCTGCACAGGTAATTTAGATTCTCACCACTGGATGAGGCCCTGATGGGATTGCTAGGTGTGCCTCACATTCCAATAGTGTTCAGATTAATTCTCTCATGATTGTGACTCTCCCCCTAATGTGTGTGTGTGTCTGATGTAATGTGTAATGTAGATGTGCATGTTTGCGAGACTAGAGGCCAACAGTAAGCGTCTTTCTCCACATTTGCTCTCTACCCTCATTTTTCGAGACAGTCTCTCACTGTCCCGGAGCTCACAGTTAGGTGGCCAGAGAGCCTCGGAGTGTGCTTGCCTCGGCCTCCCCAGTGTTGGGATGACAGATGCATGCTACTTGTGGCTTTTCACATAGGGATCAGGCTTAGTCCCTTGTGCTCAAGACATGCACTTTCCTATGGCACCATCTCCGCTCCTGCTCTCCAAGGATACTTTGTTACATTCCCCGCCCCCCACATCAACCACCGAGGGCAGTCAGTGCCAGGGCAGGAAAACAATCTCTGAAAAACCTTGGGAGTAACTTCAAACCATCTATGGGCGTGGAGGGTACAACAGGGAGTACCAGGGGGCCGATGGAGGGGGCCAGCTGAGCCATGGGTGTATTTGTTGTGGTGACCCCTCATTGGCTGAGTGGTTTGCCCCACCCACCTGGACTGGTGGAGGTGGGGGCGGGGGCGATGCTTTACACAGGAAAGGCAGATGTGCACACGCTAGGTTCCTACAGGTGAAATCACCAGTGACTGATGCTGAAGTCAGCTCTTCCTGGAGATTCTCCTGCCCGCCAGCCTTGCAGAGGGCTGACTTCTCACACGTAGGAAGGTACTGGAGAATCGGGCGAGATCTAGCTGGCTAAGGAGACAGAGTGTGTGGTCAGCGATAAGATGCTGATTTCTAGCAGGAGACTGAGGGGAGCAATCATTCTTGCAGAAGGTGGCTGGCTCCTGTGTTTGTTTTTACACAGGATTAGAGCCTCTTTCATGATAAAATCAGCTTGCTGTGGTAGAAGGCAGCAGCTGGGACTCCAGATCGAGAAGAGCAGAACATTTAATCTTCGGGTGTTAAGGAAACAAGCCTCCCGTGAACTTGATGGTGACTCTGAGGACTCAGGTCTCAGGATGTGTCCTGACCGACTGTTTTATTAAACAACAATCTCACATTAGAGTTATCAGAGGATCCATTTATGTGATGTGTCCAGGCTTGATAGACACCAGCCTCCCATGCCAAACCTCCTATTTAGTAAACTAGATTCCAAGCCCTGTTAATCATTCAGGTAGGGCGTATATTTGGATGTGACGTGTCTACAATTAGGCCTAATTAAATCCACCCACTTGGAGCATGCTGAAAGACCAGCATTTAAAAATAGGAGCTGAATAATTAGGGTCATTAATGGGAGCTGATTATTTCATTTATGATAACTTATAAATTAAATAGGGCTCAGCAGTGTTCTCGCGTCTGCTGAAAATGTGCAGGGCAGAGCTAAGAGTTCTCGGGGAAACCCTCATTAGTCCGAGGACTTTATCTCCTCGTATTTGATTGTGGCCTGCTTAGCAAGGCCTTGGCATTAAGTTGATGTCGTCACGCGTGAGAAGACAGATGCACCCTGGCAGAGCAAGACAAGCAGCAAGGAGCACTTGGATTGACCCCTTCCCCCCCTCAAAAAAAAAACAAATCTCAGAGGGACATTTGTGCCCTTCCTGGCCTTTCTCTGGCCCAGGCTTCAGCAGCCAGAACTTGGCCATCTCTCATCTTGTGGTTACTGCAAGGATTTTTCGGAGGCCGAGGCGAATCTGTTGCTGCAATCCCTAACTCACCCACAGTCTATTCCACCTGCCCTTACATAAACAGTTTGTGTACACGATGTTGCTCTCTTTGGGATGTTTTGAATTCTTCTGCCTCCCTGGTGGGCTTTGAAAGCATCTGGGCGTATGAAGACAATGGTAACTTTCAGGGTAGATGTGAGGTAACAGGATACCCAGCGTTTGTGAAGCTGAGTGGTCGGGAGGGAGAACTCTTTCCCTGCCTGTTTGAGCTGGAGGTGAGCTGGGAACGGAGTGGGAGAAGACAAACATGTAGGAAAGCTAATGTGAGTTGGGGGGTGCTCAGTGTAAGAGAGAAATGTTTTTTTCCCCTTAGATTTGTGCTGGATTCTATTCCTAAGGTGTTAGAGCGTATGTATCTTACTGAGCAACCAACCACAGTAGAATTTAGGCTCTTGTCTTTCCTTTATCATGTGCTCTTGCCTAGGCTTAGAACTTCATCTCTGAGATGTCAGCATGCTTTCCATGAAGCCAGGATGGTGCCTGGCCTAGCAGGGTGAGCCCTGCCCTCCCCTCCAGGGGCTGAAGTCATCTCTTGCCAGTTGAGAAGATCTGCTGTGTGTTATGGGTGTTGCTATTGAGCCTTGCCTCAGTTCTACACGGACAGATTGATCTTGTTCAAGATTTTCACATCTGCTTTTGTGGCGGAAGTGGTTAATTAAATAGGGCACGACACGCACACAACGGTCCCTGGGGAAGACATCTCCAGCACTGTGTTTCTCAGCCTCAATGCACGGGACCTTCGGAGCTCCCTGATTCTTTCCTGAAGGGCTGTCCTGGGCCCTGCAGGATGTTTGGCAGGCACTCTGGCCTACCTGTCACTATCAGCAGCCTCTCCCTCACACATGCCTCTCAGTTGTGACCGTTAAAGATGTTCTTGGTGTTGTCCAATGTCCCCTGGGGGAGGAGGCCAAGATGAACCCAGGCTGAACACCTCTGACATGAGAGGAAGCCAGTTCTTCTCTTTAAAATGTCTAAATCTCCTAAAACGTTTTTCTCTGAGCGTTAAGGGGGGTCACTGAATCTCAAGATCATTTATGCTCGGCAAAGAGAGAACATTTCTGGCGTTTGGTCCTCACCTCCTTTCTGCTGCCTTACTGGTTTCTGTTAAGATTTTCCTTCCCAAATTTCAAGGTTTAGCAGTTGAGCTACAGATCAGCCGTGCTTGAAGTATCCGAATTAGGCCTTCCTCTTGCAAGGCTTAAGATACAAACACAGAACTCTCCAGGCCCCTCCACGCCAACAGTTCTCAGTGTGTGTGACTGTGGGCTCGGAGCTGGCCTCCTGCCCAGTCACCTTCTCCCAGCTGTGAAAGTGACACTTGCCAGGCATACACTGACAGAGCTCAGCCTTGAAATGGTCTTGTGTCTTAGTGACTCTTGCTGTGCAGCTTCTGTGGCGTGTTTCGAACCACACATGGAAACAGGAGGGTGTCCCTTCCCCAGGCTGGTTGGGAAGTTATCATCACCTCAGCCCCCAGAGCAACCGACTCCAAATCACTCCTGAGATCGACTGGAGCGGCTGGTGTGCGAGACACCCGTCACATGCTAGTGGTAGAAACTGAGTCACCTGACGTGGTGATGTCGAAGTGGAGTGAAATGACGGGCTGTGGAGATGGCTCAGTCAGTAAGGCGCTTGTCTGCCAAGCAAACACCCAGGGACCGCACTGGACTTCTGTATCCCCGGTGCTCGGGAGCTGTAGACAAAGGGGTCCCTGGCCTCAGGGACAAGCCAGCCTAGCCTAGTTGCTAGGCTCCATGTCACTGAGGAAGAAAAAAAAATGGAAGAGAGAGACAGGGAGAGACAGAGAGACAGATAGGGAGAGAGCAAAGTGTAGACAGTGTCTGAGGAATGAAACCCAAGGTTAACCTCTGGGCTTTACACACATGCATCTGCACACGCACATACACACATACACACACATACATCTTCACACGCAAGCATGCACACATACATGCATCTGTACACAAACACATGCACACACATGCATCTGCACACGCACACACATGCACCTGCACACACATCTGCACACACACACGCGCACACACCCACATGCATCTGCACATGCGCGCGCGCACACACACATGCACCTGCACACGCACACACATACACCTGCACACACACATGCATCTGCACACACATGGATACACACATGCATCTGCACTTACACACATGCATCTGCATAGGCACACACATATGCACACACATGCGTGTGTACACACACTTACACACACACTCACACACGCACACACACAGTGGCAGTGGGAATCACTTTCAGGACACTTACCAGGAAATCACTAGTTCTGGGGGTTGGTGCCTGGAGGTAGACGTGCAGACGGACAGACAGCTTTCTCGTGTTACTAAGTATGCCCAGCACAGCTGTCTTTACAACTTTTGGGAGTGAGCAAGACTTGCACTTTCTTTCTTGTTCGTCGTAGGGACAGCTGACAGTTTCAGTTTGAACAGGAGCCTCATCTGCCTCTCGTTCCTGTCTTGTCACGCAGACAGTTAAGAGTCGCCCTTGTCTGTCAGCCCACTCAGGGTGTGTTACTGCAACTCCAGAGAGCTTGACTTCTTCCTTTCCCACATCCACATCGATTCCTCATGGCAGCAGGGCTAGAGATCTGGAAGGAAACGTAAAGCCCCCTCTACACACACACACACACACACACACACACACACACCCTATCACCTGCATTACAGGTCTGCAGCTGGAATTGCTAGACAATAAGGCTTTAGCAAGTTGAAATGCAAGTGCCCACACGGTGTGAACTACAAACACAGTACAAATAAGGATTAAGAATAAATGGCCCTGGGCAAGGCACGGCTGAACCTAAAGTTCTGACTTAAAACAATGGAGTACTGTGTTCACTTTCCCAGGGCTGCTGTGACATCAGTGACAGAAACGGATCGCCCACAGTCTCAGAAGTCCAGATCAGGTCCAGGAGCAGGTGGGGCTGTGCATCTCTAAAGGCTCCCAGGGAGGGGTCCTTCACAAGCTCTCTGAACATCTGCTGTTGCCAGGATTCCAGGCATCTCTTGGCTTGTGTATGCATCTCTGTGCTCTCCCCTCTGCTCACCTCACAGTTCCCCTCTCCCCTGTGCCGATCTCTTTCCCCTCCCTTCTTACAAGACACCAGTGATCAGGGACTAGAGTCCACTCTGCACCATCATGACCTAACCTCAGCCCATTCACGCCAAATGACCCTCGTTTTCTGAGTAGGGTCATTGCTGCATCTCCCTGAGATGACCCAGCTATAAAGGATGGGAAGGGATACGGGTCCTTTTTTTTTTCAGGGTTTCTCTGTGGCTTTGGAGCCTGTCCTGGAACTAGCTCTGTAGACCAGGCTGGTCTCGAACTCACAGAGATCCGCCTGCCTCTGCCTCCCGAGTGCTGGGATTAAAGGCGTGCGCCACCATCGCCCGGCTGATACAGGTCCTTTTTAAGGTACCCTCTCAACCTTCAGAATTGACAGTTCATAGACCCCTTTGTATGGCTTTCATACGCCTGGGTCATTTGTTCCCACAGAGACAGATCCTAACCTGCCACTTACTCACCTGGGGTCTAGTCCTTGGCTGCTTGGAGTTCCCGGAGAGAAACACTGTGATGTTGGTCTCTTCAGGTGAACCTCCATGGATTTCTGAATCTGACAGTTAAAGCCGTGGATCCAGCAACTTTCTGTTCTTAGCAGCTATTCTGGGCAGCTCTTTGGCCATGAGTGGTTCTAGAAGAGACATGGCAGCTGCCAGAGGCTGAATTTTTGACTGATAGGTACCCAGCACCGTGCAGAGCAATGCTCTTCATGGTGCCGATCACTGCAGCTCTAAACAGAAGACAGAGCCCACGAATGGGACTTGAAAAACAGGATGCTTGTGGGGAACAGATACACACAGAAAGACAGAGACCCGAAACTTGCCTGCCAGGAAGCAGACTAGAAGCCTCTCTTTGGACTTCCCTCCAAACAACAAACAAACAAGTGAACCAAACCCCCAAACCCCAAATAAGTTATGCCGGGGGCTGTCTAACACCGTCTCCAGCCAAACCATGTTTTACCAGGTTCTATGGAGGGGCTCCAATAGCTCCTGGGTAAATGTGTAGGAGCTCCAGTATATTCTTGAGTTTCCCCAGACTACAAAAGAACAGACAGACCAAACAGCTGAGGATTGACAGTTTGCCAAGCACGGGGGTGTGGAGTGGGGTGGTGATGGTAGTAGTGATGAGCATTTGAAAACAGAGATAGCCAAGAAGCTCTTGGGGGAAACCCCTCACTATTATAATTATCTAGCAGGAAAGCCCAATCCAAAACTCCATTGCATTTACGGGCTCACACTCACCATGGATCCTCATTAGCTGAGCGGATAAACAAAATCTGTGTACGGTGCCATGCACAAATAGTCTACCTTAAAAAAGAAGGAAATTTAGTTGTTGCCCTTTATTATAACAATTACATAGAGAAACCCTAAAAACATTGGAATATTTTTTTCTCCTTTTTGGAGAAAAAACCCACTGATTTCGCTTGTTCTAAAACTAACCATTTAGGACAGATACTGCAGCCCAGAGCCAGCAAGCTAAAGAGAAACTTTGGGGAACGTGGGGCAGAGGAGACAGCAGACCCAAGGACAGGAAGGTGTGTCTGGAGAACGCGATCAGAAGCCGGTGTTAAAGGACACAGAGAGGACAAAAGGCAGAGAGTAGAAGACATGAGGTACCAGGTCCAGAAGGCACAGCACAGTCTTTAGATAAAGACTTGCAGGAGAAGAGGGCAGGGAAGGCAAAAAATCCCAAACAAACAAACAAAACAGCAACAACACCATTGGCACAACCCAGGAGACTTACAGGGACACCAAGGATGCAGATGGGCAGGTGCACGGGATGGGACTGGATCCCAAGTGCTATGAAATTCTAGAACAAAGGCCAGAGGAAGGCTCTAAAGTTTCTAGGGAGAAGGACATGAGAGATGAAGGCCCTGTTTCCCAGCAGTGTGGACCCACAAGATGGCCAACCTGTCTGCAGATAAACCTTTCTGTACGTACAGAAATGACCAGCCCACCATTGAGGCTGGATAGGAAAAACTGGAGCAGAGATGATCGGTGACAAGGTGAATGGATATTCCACAAGGATTATTCTGGAAAATCGCCCTAAGGAAAAGAGGCTAAGTCACAGAAATTGTGTAAACAATCACCCATTTTGGCCAACAGGCCCTCCGTGGAGAAGGGAGGAGAAGAGGGGGGAGAGTGAGGGGGGGAGCACCGAGAAAGGACTGAGAAAGGAGAGAGGGGCAGGAGGCTTTGGTGGCCTGGCTGATGCTGCCTCAGGAGGTCACCTCTGCAGTCTGAAGAGGTTTTACTGAAGTAGCAAGAACCATCTCTTTCTTTTTTTCTTTCTTTCTTTCTTTCTTTCTTTCTTTCTTTCTTTCTTTCTTTCTTTCTTTCTTTCTTGATTTATTTATTTTATTCTTTTTTAATTAAAATTTCCGCCTCCTCCCCGTTTCCCATTTCCCTCCCCTCCTCCCACACATAGCCCCCTCCCCCTACTCCCCTCCCCCTCTCCCCACTCCTCTCCCCCTCTCCCCACTCCATTCCCCCTCCCTCTCGATACTGAAGAGCAGTCCAAATTCCCTGCCCTGCGGGAAATCCAAGGTCCTCCCACTTCTATCTAGGTCCACGAAGGTGAGCATCCAAACAGGCTAGGCTCCCACAAAGCCAGTTCATGTATTAGGATCGAAACCTAGTGCCATTGTCCTTGGCTTCTCATCAGCCTTCATTGTCTGCCATGTTCAGAGAGTCCAGTTTCAACCCATGCTTATTCAGTCCCAGTCCAGCTGGCCTTGGTGAGCTCCCAATAGATCAGTTCCACTGTCACAGTGGGTGGGTGCACACCTCGTGGTCCTGACTTCCTTGCTCATGTTCTCCCTCCTTCTGCTCCTCATTTGGACCTTAAGAGCTCAGTCCGTTGTTCCATATTGGGTCTCTGTCTCTATCTCGATCCATCACCAGATGAAGTTTCTAAGGTGATATGTAAGATATTCATCAGTATAGGATAGGGTCATTTCAGGTTCTCTCTCCTCAGTCGCCCAAGGTACTAGCTGGGGACATCTCCCTGGACACCTGCGAGCCTCTCTAGAGTCAAGTCTCTTGCCAACCCTAAGATGGCTCCCTTAATTAGGATATATTTCTCTGCTCCCGTATCCACCCTTCTTATACCCCAACCACCCAATTCCCCCAAGCTCCCCCCATCCTCCCCTTCTCACGTTTCTCACCCCATTTCCCCTTAGCCCCATGCCACCTCACCCGCAAGTTCCCAGTTTTTGCCCAGCAATCTTGTCTACTTCCCCTATCCAGGCAGATGACTATACGTTTTTCTTTGGGTTCACTTTCTTATTTAGCTTCTCTAGGATCACAAATTATATGCTCAATGTCTTTTATTTATGGCTAAAAACCAATTATGAGTGAGTAATCCCATGTTTCTCTTTTTGGGTCTGGGATACCTCACTCAGGATAGTGTTTTCTATTTCAATCCATTTGCATGCAAAATTCACGATGTCATTGTTTTTTACCGCTGAGTAATACTCTAATATGTATATATTCCACACTTTCTTCATCCATTCTTCCATTGAAGGGCATCTAGGTTGTTTCCAGGTTCTGGCTATTACAAACAATGCTGCTATGAACATAGTTGAGTAGAAGACCCTGATTTTAACCCACAAACCTATGAACACCTGATTTTTGATAAAGGAGCTAAAAGTATTCAATGGAAGAAAGAAAGCATCTTCAACAAATGGTGCTGGCAGAACTGGTTGTCAACCTGTAGAAGAATGAAAATAGATCCATATTTATCACCATGCACAAAACTCAAGTCCAAATGGATTAAAGACCTCAATATCAGTCTGAACACACTGAACCTAATAGAAGAAAAAGTGGGAAGTACTCTACAACACATGGGCACAGGAGACCACTTCCTACGTATATCCCCAGCAGCACAGACATTGAGGACAACATTGAATAAATGGGACCTCCTGAAACGGAGTAGCTTCTGTAAAGCAAAGGACACTGTCACTAAGACAAAAAGGCAACCCACTGACTGGGAGAAGATCTTCACCAACCCTGCAACAGACAAAGGTCTGATCTCCAAAATATATAAAGAACTCAAGAAACTAAACTTTAAAATGCTAATTAACCCAGTTAAAAAATGGGGCACTGCACTGAACAGAGAATTCTCAACAGAAAAAATTCAAATGGCCAAAAGACACTTAAGGTCATGCTCAATCTCCTTAGCGATAAGGGAAATGCAAATTAAAACAACTTTGAGATACCATCTTACACCTGTCAGAATGGCTAAAATCAAAAACACCAATGATAGCCTTTGCTGGAGAGGTTGTGGAGTAAGGGGTACACTCATCCATTGCTGGTGGGAATGCAAACTTGTACAACCACTTTGGAAATCAGTGTGGCGATTTCTCAGGAAATTTGGGATCAACCTACCCCAAGATCCAGTAATACCACTCTTGGGAATATACCCAAGAGATGCCCCATCATATGACAAGAACCATCTCTTAGAGCCCTCTTATTGGTCCCCGAGTCTGCTGGGGGCACCAACATGACCAAGTTTCAGTGGTGTTCCTGCTGGGACATACTACATTTGCTGTCTTACAGCCTTGGCGTCTAGACCTTCAAGAAAAAAAAATGACAAGGCATTTATAAAACAAAGAAAAAAAGAAAAGAAAAATAAATCCTCCAGAAATACCACTGAGTTAATTTTGTGTTAGCCATCTACTGCTGGGCACGGATCCTGGCCTTAAGTGTGTTTACATCATCACCAGTGTGACTCTGTTGGGAAAGCTAGTTACTCATTTGCAAGTGGTTATCAGCTGGAGAGAGCTTCTGGCTTAGGGAAGAGGTTTCTTCTCTCAGTGGGGGAACTGCAGGAGGGAGGGAGTTGATGGAGACATCCTTTCATTTAGGATGGAGTATCCCAATGTCTCTTACTATTTTCCCTTGCCCAGCTGTGGGTTTCTGTATTCATTCCTATCTACTGCAGGAGGGAGTTTCTCTGGTGATGGCTGAGTGAGACACTGATCTCTAATAGCAGAATAATAGCCAGAAATTAGAATAGCCTTGATGTCTGTTAACAGATTAATGGATAAAGAAAATGTGGTGTATTTCACAATGGAATATTACTTAGATGTTAAAAAAAATGACATCATGAAATTCTTGGGTACATGGATGGAGCTAGAAAGGAAACCATCTTGAGTGAGGTAACTCAGACCCCAAAAGACAAATAAGGTATGTATTTGCTACTATGTGGTTGCTAGCTATTAAATCTTCAATAAGCAAGCTACAACCCATAGAACTTCAAAGGTAAGGTATAGAGTAAGGGGCTGGAGGAAGATTGGATCACTCTAGGAGAAGGAAATAGAATAGATAGTTTTGCTTTTTTTTTTTTTTTTTTTTTTTTTTGGTTTTTCGAGACAGGGTTTCTCTGTGGTTTTGGAGCCTGTCCTGGAACTAGCTCTTGTAGACCAGGCTGGTCTCGAACTCACAGAGATCCGCCTGCCTCTGCCTCCCAAGTGCTGGGATTAAAGGCGTGCGCCACCACCGCCCGGTGAATAGATAGTTTTGGATGGATTGGAGTTGAGAATCAAATGGGAAGGGAAGGGAAGAGGGGGTAAGGGAGGGAATGCATAGAGAGGGACGGATAAAACTGAGGGCCATTTGAGAGCTGTAGGGAAACCTACCACAGTAGAAGCTTCCTGAATTTTATAGATATACATGGAGGTGATCTAAATGGAATTGCCAAGTAATGGGAAAGATGGAGTCCCAGGAGGACATCTCTCTTCATCAAAAGAAGAATCCAGTTCCAGAAATGGGTTGCATCTAATTGAATTCTTTGCCAAAGGGGTCCAATAGGAACCCCCAAATAACTCAGGCTATTGCCAAGGCTGTCTGCTGTGCCTCACAAACTGATGGTAAGACCCTACTGCTGAAGGTGATACCCACACAACTCATTGGACATGGAGAAACAGCGGTACCTACCTAGAGCTTTCACCCTGCTGGTTGTATTCAGGGTACTGGACGGTACTCTGCATACTACTGAAGGATACAAGTAAGTGTCAACCCAGCTACAAAACCTTGTAGCTATAAATGGTGCATGCAAGGTACGCTAATGCAATAATAGCACAAGCTGGTGGGATTAACCAACCAATATCTGTCTTGATTGAATGTTCACTTCATGAGATGGGACCCATCCCCAACACTGCTCAGGTGGCCAAGAACCTGAAACCAGATGGGCCAGAGACCTGGAGAAAGCCAGGTACTGCTGTTCTGCTAAAGGGACTCAGTAACAGAGTAACTCCTAACAATATTTTGTTGGCTACTTCTTTCAAAGTCCGGTCTCCTCATATAGCACACTGTGAAGCTCTAGAATTAGGGCACAGCTGGAGGTCACCATTCAGCCCATGATGGATAGACAGATCTCCTCCCCTCTCGTGTACACAGGGTGATAACACAGGACTCCCAGAGATGTGAGAGTCCGTCTGTAGTCAGTAAGCAGGACAAGATGGGTGAGCTCAGACAGCGACAGAGAGCCAAGGTGCCGTGGTTACTATCCATGCATGCTGAGCCCCAGACGTCTGCTCTGGGCACCACTGCTGGTTTGTTTGCTGCTCTAAGAGAGCCTTGATTCACTTTCCCGAAGAAGGCAGGCTCCCCAGGCTTATCTCTAGGCATCCTTCCGTACTACTGCATAGAGTGTGCCCTTTCCATCTGGGGGAGCATCTAGGTGGGTAGGGCTTCCTGTCTGGGCCCTGTGAAGAGTTCACCCACGGACTACTCACCTGGATACAAGCCCTGAAAGGAGATGTTCACTTACGTGTGATCTCTTCTCTCCTGCCCTGCCTAAGATGCCATCATCCCAAGCAAAATGGGCTTTCTACTATCAAGCAAAGACAAACGTAAGCGGTCAGCTTTCACTGGGTTTGAAATAAAGCCTCGTATTTATATTATTGCTAAGCCTGGTGTTTTGCTGGGAACTGCACAGAAAGTCCCATTTTCTAGATGGAAGGGGCCTTCCCTGTCTTGGCTCTAGGTCTGCATATCTTGTGGAGTCATAGTGTTTGTGGGGCTGTGTGGGAGGTCCAGGTCATTCTCTGATGAGGAACCGTGTCAACCTGCCCTGGTATCTTGGATGAAGCGGTGTTTACACACCAACCTGAAACATGAGCAGCTCACTGGCTTAGAATTCTCCAGGCCCTTGGCCTCAATGGTGGCACAGCACCCAGCAGATCCTGGATAAGCGAGACTGGCATCCAGAAAGCTCCGGAAACTGTTGACTGAGTATAAGAGATGGCGTCGGGTCAAGTGGGGCCCTTGGAAAATTCAGGAAGTATAAATTGACCTTATTAAATGAATGGAGATATCCAAAAACTATTTTTGATTTCATAAAATTGGTCAGAGTGGGTGTTAGGTTTGTCCTTTTGGGTGGATGCGAGTGAGACAGATGTTGCCATCTGGCCAGAGATTTGTAGGTGGAAGTGTGTGTGTGTGTGTGTGTGTGTGAAGAAAAGGCATCAGAGGTGGCCTTTGCACCACCAGGCAAGGGACAATGCGTATACGATTCTGTCCAGCTTCATTCCCTTCAATCGCCTACTCTCTTTCCTGGGGAGTCTCAGTCTGTGTGCCAATGCGTTTTCCTTAAAGCACACAGGGCAGCTTGTCATCTTGTCTGTTCATTTGTTCAGCAGGGTGGTGATTTGTCCCCACTCCACAGTGAATTACACCAGGGCACTGCTTTTCCTGCTTTCAGCATCAAGTGTCCACGCTGTGGGGATGAGATCTGGCTCCGGCCAACGATAGTAGTTCAAATCTTTACTGAATGAGTGATACAGGCTCAGAGTGGGCAGCTCAGAAAGCTGGAAACAAAAGAGGAAGCACAGCTGCTCACAGGAAATTCTCTCAAAAGTCTCAGGGACAGTTAAATCTCAACAAAAACTAAGTTTGTCTGCAAATAATTTTCAATATGGAAGAATCCCTAACAGTGAGAATTTCAAGAAATTAATACTGAATGCTAGGGTGTAAAGGCCTTAGTTGAGGTAAGAAAGGGGTCTCTCCAGTTCTCTCCACTCACTCTAGTCCCCAGATTTACTTAAAAAGAACAGAATTAAATATGGGTGATGGCATGTCATCATCATTATCACCACGACCACTACCTCCTCTTCCTCCTCCACCAGCACCTCCACCACCACCATTGTTTTCTGGACAGGGTCTCTTGTGTCTGGGGATTACAGCTGTGAAGTACTACACTTGACTATATAGTATTGTTAATTAACATTTAATGGTTATAGCATTATTAATTAACATTTAATGGTTTAATAAGAACGTAATGCCACCACGTAACACAGTACCTGGAATATGGTAACACTGTAATAGATACTAGTCCTCCACTGAGCCCACGTACGGGACCTTACTACCCACTGCTCATAAACATAAACTGTTACTCTATTTGTTTCTATAAAGAAAGTAAAAATTATGCATTTTTAAAACTTTAATTAAATTTAATTTAAATGTTTAAAATTAAAAAACCAAATGTATATTTGTTTCTGTAAAAAAAAAACCAATGCTAATAGCAAAGGTTTTTAATTATAGATCTAGTTAGAACTAGGACCAAGAAAAGTTGTAAGAAATAACACCTTCATATCTAAACAAGTAAAAGTCAGTAAAACAAGAAGTGCAGCTTATGAGAGACGTAGCATCTGTCCATGGAGAAAGTGAAGGAAAAGCCAATTTTGCCTTTAAAATCCTAACCACAAAACACTTAGAGCCTTTTCGGTCACCGTGACAAAGTACCTGAGAAGAACAACTCAAGACAAAGGCTTATTTTAGCTCGTGGTTTCGGAGGCTTCAGATCATGGTCTCTTAGCTTCATTGCTTTGGGTTAGAGGCAAGACAGCACATTACGGGGACAGGAGCAGATGCTCACACCATGGCAGCAGAGGAGAAATCGAGAGAAGAGAAGAGGGCAGAGAGGGAGAGAGTTAAGGAAACAGAAAGAAGCATGAAGGACAGAAGACACCATACGGTAACTGCCAGGATTTATAGATGAGCTGGCATTGTCTGTATGATAAGATGTTATGGATAACTTTGCTGCAAAATGATTAAATTAAAATGACAAAATACAAATTCCGGAGAAAATACAATGAAATATCAAAACCAAGGCAGCTCTACATCATTAAAATGATGAAATCCAGAATTTTACACCACCCAACATGGAACATTTCACCTGCATCCCTAAAGAATATTACCAAGACCAAACCCAACATGGAACATTTCATCTGCATCCCTAAAGAATATTACTAAGACCAAACAATTATTTTGCAGAGCAGGAAAAGAGAGCCATTTTGCAGCTGTCTATGAGAACACATCTCTCACACAGAATCCCTTACAAGGAGATCAGAAGAAAGAAAATTATGGTCTATTTCTTGATGCACATGGATGGAAAAACCCAAAGCCTAACCTTACCAAATCATTCCCCGCACACGCAGGGTAGCATGTCATGACTAAGTGGGGTTAAATCCAGGAATGCAAGGCTGGTGTGTCGATCAGTGTTGCGTCACACGGACAAAGAGGCCGAGAGACTCTGTTTTAAAGGGTTTGCCACAGCTCATGGCTTCAGAGGTTGTTGTCCAGTTACCTCACCCTGCTGCTTCAGGCCAGAGAGATGGACAGATATCATGCAGAAACATATGTGGGAGGTGGCTTATTCACACGGCACTGAACATAAAAGAGAAAGTGATAAGAAGAGACTAAGGTATTAAGAGATCCTTCAAGACCCTTCCCCAATGATCTTCCTCCCACTACATAAAGGTTCTACCATCTTGTAGCAGCATTGTAGCTAGTTCCAGCCTTCAACAGTGAACCTCCAGGGGACACTCGGGATCCAAACCATAGCAGTTTGGTAAATGTTTGGGAAGTCAACCACTGTAAATTTACCACATAGACAGAAGTAAAAAAAAAAATGGTATTTTTAGTAGACACAGGAAAAGCATTTTATAAAACTTTGCATCCATTCGTGAGAAAGGCTCAGTGTACCAGGGGTGAGCAGGGCCTGCCTTGACTTGCCAGCGGATGCCCACAGGAGCTGATGGTAAATCTCATCCCTGACAATGAAAGGCAGGAAATCACTGTCAGGGCTGTCAACAAGCCGGGGGCAGCTGTGCTCACCACGCCTATTCTTGACTGCATTGGAGTTTCTAATCAGTACGACAGAGCTGGATCAGAGACACAAGGGATATCTGAAGAGGAAGAGAGAGTCTCTTGGTATTCACAGAGGGTATGCATTTATGCACACATCATCCAGAAAAGAATTAAAATCTGTCAAAATTAGATATTAATAATTGTATATGGAGATCTGGGACTTACCCGTGGTGCCTTGATGTATATCTGCATCAAATTTTTAAAAGATTTATTATTTTCAAGTGTGTGTGTGTGTGTGTGTGTTCACATGTATGTCATAGGCACAAATATGAAGGTCAGAGGACATCTTATGTGAGTCTGCTATCTCTTACCATGTGTATCCTGAATGTTGAACCCTGATCCTTAGGCTTGGCACTAAGTGCCTTTACAGCCTGAGCCCTCACTGGCCACCTGATGTATATGATCTATATGTATATGATGTATGTGATATGTATGTATATCTACGTCCATCAAATTACCTGACAGAAAAAGGAATGAGCCTTGAAGTTACTGACAAAGGACATTCAAACGGTCCATGACTATAAAAATATTTCACCCATTTGTAATTTTAAAAATACAGATAAACACTGAGATTTGATAACACCATGGTAGCTAAATGAGAATGTCCTGTCATGAGATGTTGAGAATAGAGACTTCCCTCCTTACACTTGGTTCTGACACCGGAAGAAGGGTGTACACTCCTGCACCAATCTTAGCCATTCCATTCCTAGGTAGATCCCAGCAGGAGAGTGTCTCTGCGTTACCCAGGGACTGGTAGAATCTTCACAGCAGCACAAGTCATTATAACCGTGGAATGGGTTTGTGAAAATCTGATTTTTGTCTGATAAGGTACCGTGTTTACAGTGACCATGAGCAACTCTCAGACAGAATGGTGCACAGAGTAAAGCAGACACCAAGAGAATACGTGCCAGGAGTTCACTTCATAGATTTTAGAAGATAAAACAGTAGGCTGTAGTGTTCATAAAGAGATGCGTAGGCTGTCACACTCAAGACCAGAGAGGTGGCAGGCATGACATGCATGAAGCAGCATATTTCTTATTTGTACAATTGTCTGGAGGTGCGGTGTATTTTGCAGCAAAAGTAGTTACAAAGAACACATCAGTCCTAGTTATGGTTACCACTGCTGTGATAAACACCACCACCAAAGCAAAGTGGGGAGGAAAGGGTTTATTTGGCTTTCACTTCCACAGTGTAGTACATTATGGAAGGAAGTCAGGGCGGGAACTCAAACAGGGCAGGAACCTGGAGGCAGGAGCTGGTGCAGAGGCCATGGAGGGGAGCTGCTTACTGGCTTGTTCCTCATGGCTTGTTCAGCCTGCTTTCTTATAGACCCCAGGACTCCAGCCCAGGGATGCCACCACCTAGCATTTAGAAAATACTCTGCAGGCTTGCCTCAGTCTAATATTGTGGAGATATTTTCTCAGTTGGAGTTTCCTCCTCTAGCTGGTGCCAAGTTGACATAAAATTATCCTGTACAGCAACACCCTAATTGCTTCAGATACAAAGTTTCTCATCCTGGTAACATTTGATGGTAAGGAGGCTTTGATAATCTTAGCAGGTGTCTGAGGTGGCCCCTCCTGTGGATGCTGTTTATTGTGTAACCATGGTGATAAGGGGCTGATCTCACTGGTTAGAATCTAGAGAGAGTAACCAATCATCACCCTCATCTTTTCACAACCAGCCTTTACTTCCCTACTGTAAACGGAGACTGTCCAGACTTACAACACTGACCAATGTCCTTGGCTTCTTACTGACTAACTCTAACTATTAAATTAATCCATTTCTATAAATCTGTGTATTGCCATGAGGCTGTGGCTTACAGGTGTAGCATGTTATTCCTTTGGTGATTACGTGGTGTCCCTTCTTTCTTCTTCTTCTTCTTCTTCTTCTTCTTCTTCTTCTTCTTCTTCTTCTTCTTCTTCTTCTTCTTCTTCTTCTTCTTCTTCTTCCTCTTCCTCCTCCTCCTCCTCCTTCTTCCTCTCTCTCTCTCTCTCTCTCTCTCTCTCTCTCTCTCTCTCTCTCTCTCTCTCTCTCCCTCTCTTTCTTCAGATCTCCTGCCTGACTTTACTCTGCTGAGCCATTGGCCAAAACATCAACCAATAAAAGCAACACATATACAGAAGGACATCCACATCTTATCTTCCTCTCTCCCTCCTCCCTCCTTACCTTCCTACTTTTCTCCTTCCCTCCTTCCCTCCCCTCCCCTTCCTTTTATTTCTTGTTTCACTACTGGGAACTGAACCTTGGGCCTCACATGAAAGGCAGTGCTGAGCTACATCCCTAGACTACACACTACATACTCTCTTTACTGTTGCTCTGGTTGGCCTTGACCCTGCACTCACTCTGTAGGTAGACTTTGTGGTTCTCCCACTTCAGTCTCTGGAGTAAGTAGGACTCCTCCTCCTCCTCCTCCTCCTCCTCCTCCTCCTCCTCCTCCTCCTTCTTCTCCTCTCTCTCTCTCTCTCTCTCTCTCTCTCTCTCTCTCTCTCTCTCTCTCTCTCCCTCCCTCCCTTCCTCCCAAGCCAAGCCAGTGGATTAACATGGCATATATATGTTTTTTCTCCCTTTTCTCCCTTATTCCCCCTCCTCTCCTTTCTCTGTTCACCGCTCTCCTTCCTCTCTTCCTTCTCCTCTTTCTTCTTTCTCAGGGTCTCACGTGTCCTAGGCTTTCTTCACACTGATTGTAGCCCTTTGCAAGCTGGGGTTTTCTATACAAACCAAGCAGGCCTCAAACTCCAGGCCATCCTCCTGCTTCTGCCTATGGTGCTAGGATTACAGGCGTGTGCCATCATGCTACCTCTTTATTTATTTTTATTTATTTATTTATTTTTTACAATGAGAAAAGCAAGGGCCGCAATCCTTGGGTCAAAAGGCAGAGTATGCACAGCTGTGGGGCTCTGGGACTTGTGGGTATTTGCACCAGGGTCACACTTTTGGGGGTTTTCCTGCACATGGGAAGAGATGCCGATGGCAGCTCTGCTGTGATGAAGGTGAGGATGGCACGTTGAACTCATGGTGTCGGAAGTTTCAGGCTGCACCATCCTCCCCCCCGAAATTGTTTGTCATTGCCATAGTAAGGATGCTTGTGTGTGGTCCTGCATAGCTATAGAGCCATCCACACTCATTGGTATCAGGTGTCTCTTCTTAGACTTGTGGGTGTGTAGATGAGTTACCACACTCCCATCAGCCTCCAAGAAGAGGAAATTAGGGTTGCTTGGGGCACCTTAGGGGCAAGCCTCCCTTCTGTCAGTGGCTCTCAGTGCCTGTCTGAATAATCCCAGCGCTTTGGGAACCTCTGACGTGATTAAATATCACCTTACATGTGTGTTATTTTTATTTGTGTATTTATTGCATTGAAAAAGACATGGCCTGTTTTATTGATACTCGTAGAAGATGTGCCCTTTCCTGGATGGAGAAGGAAGAGGAGGGGATTGGGGAGGTGGGAGGAGGATGGGGGAGAGGGACTGGGAGGGGAGGATGGGGGGAGACCCTGTCTGAGATGTGAAATAAGTAGATGGGAAAAAAGACATGGCCTTTCCACGGTGTGCCTGAAGCTGCTGTGCATTCTGCGCTGTGTTTGCTGTCGTGTAGAGCCACGGATGCTTCCTGAGCATGTCGGTGTCTTTCCAGGTGAGAGACAGCCACGGATGAGAGAAGACCGTCCCTGTCCCTGTGGACCTACTTTCTTGTCAAATGGAAAAGACAATAATCCCGCCCTTGCAGTGTCAAGTATGGTGGTGTGTACAGACCCGGTAAGGGTGGGACCTGCGGTGGAGGGAAGGTCTAGAAGTCCAAATCCTAGCGTCCCCAGAGCATCCTCCAGGGCTGTAAGGACATTTATAAACATTATCATCCACACAGCGGAAGCTGGGCTTTTCTACCCCCTCAGCGACAGGAGGGAGGCAGCTTTGGGGAAGGTCCTATAAATGCATAGAAATGAACAAAAGCTAGGGGTGAAGGTGCTTGCTGTGGAAGCCTGGTCACCCAAGCACAGTTCCTGGAACCACGTAAGGCGGAAGGACAGGACCGACTGTACAGAGCTCCACAGGCATGCTGTGATATGCATGCCCCTAAAACGCCTCATGCACACACACACACACACGCATATAATACACACATGCTTCCAGAAGACTGTCCTTAAACATACTAGAGCCACAGTCGGTGCCTGTAAAGATTGGGACATCCAAACGAAACAGAGATGCTTAGGGAACATTATCAAAATGCTTTCACATGGTGAGCACGGTAAGTGCACCTCCAGAGAATGAGCCGACACTGGTAAAACAGTACTGATTTTATAGACAAAAATAGCATAATTTTAATTTTCAGGCTTTTAAAAAATGTGACCAAAACAGTGAATGGGATGTTTGATTTTCTTGCCCTGGGGTCCCATACTGTTAGGTTACGGTGACCTCACAGGTGACACCACCTTGGCAGGTCACAAATGGCAGCTGAGGAGAGGGCCTGCCCGCCCCTACACTATCCCGGAAACAGAGGCATTCCAATTTTGCCTCTCAGCAATTATGAACTGATCGTTTTTGCTTTCAGCTAAAGCTCTTCCTGGCAGAACCTTCTCCAATTGCATAATCATTACTGGGTGCCTCAAACCCAACATGATTTCCACATTCATTTTACAAGCTATAGCTTGTCTCTTAACGTAAAGCATTAGATTGTAAACCCCAGCGCTGGAACGGAATGTTCTCTGCTCTTGGAAACTCAACACATTTCGGCTTCTCTCATTTGATACTATAGAACTTGTCTACACAAATTCAGCCCGGTCTCTTGACTAATCCCTGTTAAGACAAGCAACGATAAGCTAAGTATCATGTTAAAAGGACTTAGAATCAAAGGCAAAGATGGAGTGTGTGTGTGTGTGTGTGTGTGTGTGAGAGAGAGAGAGAGAGAGAGAGAGAGAGAGAGAGAGAGAGAGAGAGAGAGAGAGGAAAACAAGAACGTCCAGACCAGAAAGAAATGGGGAAACTATGTTGGGAGGCATTTTTCATATTTCAATAAAACCAACCAGACCCTTTGCCTTGATGTCATAGTTAGAGTAATATGGGCAAACTGGTTACATCATCTTCCAAGAGAGGTAGTGGACCTGCTTGCTGGTCTTGGGCCTGCTGTCCTGTCCCTCAACTTAACTGTCCGCTCCTTAAAACTCCTTACTTGGAAGAAACATGTTTACAGCCCTGCCATATGTAGCTGCTCATTTACTTTTCCACAAGCAAAGTAAATTTACTTTCCGGGAGTTATAAACAGCAGAATTGTGGCCGGGCCTGTGTGTGAGCCCTGGGTGTGGTTGTCTGTCTAATCAAGAGGCCTCTGGGAAATGGTGCCCCCTGCTGGGGAGGCAAGGAATTCCCCAAGGCTTACTCTGGTTTGGGTGTTTTTGAGGAGTCTAGGACTCACGATAAGGTCTATACAGCTTCACTGGGGTGACAAGCAGGAGGCAGAGGATTCAGTCCTGGGAGAAAGCAGGTCAGGACAGGTGCTCTAGTGTGTAGAGGGCTTCTCTGCTTGTCTCCTGAGCTCTTCCCAAGGACAGCGAGGAAACCGTGGGCACAGCAGAAAGTGGCTTCCCGAGTTGGGGAGGAGGAAGAGCTGCAGAGACCTTTGCAGACATAACTTGTATTTATGTTGTTCCTTGATGTGGGATTTATGCTGTGAATACCATTAGTTAATAAAGAATCTGCTTTGAGCCTATTGCAGCACAGAATAGGGCAAGGCAGGAATTCCAAGCAGATAGAGGAGGAGAGAGTAGGCGGAGTCAAAGAGAAAAGCCGTGTAGCTGCTGCAGGAGACAGATGCCAGACGGAACCTTACCGGTAGGCTATAACCATGTGGCGATGCACAGATTAACAGAAATGGGTTGATTTAAGGTATAAGAGCTAGATGGAAATATGCATAAGCTAATAGGACAAGCAGTGATTTAATTAATACAGTTTCTGGGTGCTTATTTCAGGTCTGGGTGGCTGGAACGAACAAGCAGCCTCCAACAACAGTTCCTGCTGTTGGGTAGGGGCCTCTTTCCTCCCCATGTCCTGCGGACACAGGAAAGGAATTGTTCCAGTGTTAGCCATAGAAGGTGCTAGGTGAGGTAAGCTCCATGCCTCTGCCTTTCTCTACGTACGTGTCCCTTTTATTCAGTGGGGCTTGAAGCGGCCTCCATGAGGGTGTCCTCCCACTCCAGAAGAGAGGAGAGTCACAAATGCAAACTGTGGCCATTCATTCTCTTTAGATTTCTAGGGTCTGATATCCACCATCATGCTCAGGAATCATTTACTCAGTGGGATGTTCTTTAGAAGTTTGTTCTTTGTGTTCTGGTGCATAGAGAAACCTGGTGGCCAAGGGCAGTATCAGCTTCCTTAACCCACAATGTTCCTCTATTGCAGCTGTCCTGCCACCTCTTTCTTCCTAATCTTCTTCCTTGACTGGACTCATTCACATGAAGAAAACCTCAACACCACCGTCTTCTCGATTCTCCTCTACAGCACTTTCATCTTGGTGTTAAGGTTGTACAATGAATTTCCTGGTTAAGTGTACATGAATGAGCCTCAACACCATTTTGCACTTTCTTCTGATAAGGCTAGAAATGTCTCCTACCTCCCGATAAACCTTGAAGTACGTGGTGTGCACTAGAATAGTGAGGCTCACAGGTATTGGGGCTCTGTAGAAGACAGAGCATAAATTCAACTCCGCTATTTAATGATTCCCTCTAGCATTCACACAAAATGGCGTGCATACTCCATGGCCAGTACCTCTAAGTTCTAAGGTGGTGTTTGGTCTTTGGACAGCTCTTTTAAATGTTCCTGTTTATGCAAAGCTGCATACATTGTGGAGACAGATGTTCCCTGATGTAGAGAGCCCTTCTTTGGTCTTCTTTTCTTTGTAACATGTCCCTGTCTCTTCGACTGCTTCTCACTGGTAATGGTTTGGGAGGGGTCCCACAAGCCTGGTACTTTCCTGATTGTTCCACCACAGTTTTATTGGTAATATTACCTTGAAGCAAGGAAGACTCTGACTCAAGGAGACTCTTTCAATTACAGGAAAATGAATGGCTTTCATTTTTCTATGTTTTCTTGAAAAATGCTTGACAGCATACTTTTATTTCTCTCTATAAGAAGATAACATGCTAATGACAAATAATTTGCTTGCTTAGTGATTTGTAGCCTTTTCTCTTTATTTTATTTTACATACCAACCACAGTTTTTCCTCCCTCCTCTCCTCCTGTTTCCTTCCCTTACCTCATTTCTGTTTTCCCACGTGTATTCCTCCTCTGTCCCCACTGAATGACTTTCTTTCACGTTTTCTTCTGACCCTGAAATTGGATGCAGCAGCTCCTGGCCTTCAATTCGGACCCTAGTCTTGTTTGACTCCAACTCTAGCTTCAAATGCCTTTAAAAGATTCTTGTTATCTTCCTTTTGTTAAAACAGTTTATTTTGCAGCAGAGGACACCTCAAACTTGGAGTCAACCGTTCCCTCCCTGAACCACTGCACTGTTCAGAGTAGGGAACTGCAAGTTCTTGGAAGGTCCCTAAGCAGGACAATTTTTGTCTGCTTTGTTGTTCACAGATGCTTAAAAGTAACTTAGGATAAGATGTGAGTTAATTATTTCATCTAGTTGAATCAGCAAGAAAACAATGTATCCTTTGACTTTCCAGTACCTGGCATCTAACCTCTTTCAGGTGGTTATCCATTGTTTCTCAATGAGCAGCACTGGATAGTTCCCTAAGTCGAAGGGTCCTGGAGGACAAGCACTGCACCACTGAGCTACTCCCTCACCCTTTGCTTCGGCGGTTAAGAACTATTTTCCATTGCTGTTAGTGATCAAGCTTCTTTCCTACATTTTGGTCCAAGGTTTGGAGTTGTCTGTTCCTGGCGAAAGTAGGAAAATGGTAAAGATCTAAAACTCTGATTCAAGAAGTACAAGGAGGTCACAGCCAATACTCTGATAACTTAGGAGCCAAGGACCCAGTTTGTGAAGCTACCCTCCTTTTCCTTTCCTTAACTCACCAATTAATTCCTAAGCACTTCTACACTCCAAGATGAAGAGCCATACAAGGTGGGATGTCCAAGCGGAAGATATACTGAAAATATGTGTATACTTGGTGTGTGATCTTGTGTACGTTGTTTATCACTTATGTCCCCTTCTCACAAGCTGTAGAGGATGATCCTTCACTATTACATATAATAATTTGGTTGTTGGTCATTGAGTTTTGGTACAACCATCTTTTTTTTTTAATTTTATTTTTTTCCCTTTAAATGCTAACTTGATTTAAACCTCCAGTAAAATGCCAGATTTTTAATCTTCATGGCTACTCCTCTCTGTTCTCGCCATCTTCAGTGCCCCAGCCAGTCAAAGGCATACACTGCTTGCTGCAGCCATATCTGTTGGCCTCCGTGGATGTGAGGCTCCTCAGTGATCTCTCCCATTGAAGGGTTCTTTGGGGGACAGTTCAGTTTCCCCACTACCGTGTGTTTCAGAAAATACATCAAAATTCCATAAACTATTTTTGAAGATTTGGTACATTCTGGTAGGGTTTTCTTGGTATATCACCTGTATTTTTTGATAATTTAAATTTTGGGGGGTAATTTTTCATTTTTAAGGAATATGTCTTTGTTGTGCTTTTTGGTTGACACCTTTGTTTTGTGGGCTAGCCTATCCTTTACTCCATTTCTATGTGTTTGCCCATCAGGATTCTGGAAACCTGTGTATCCTAACCCCACACTTCATGCCCAATGGGACTGTGGATACCTAGGTGCCTTTTAATTATCTTTTTCTATTTATTTTTATTAACTTGCCCATCTGGGTTTTGGATATCTACTTCAATTTTTTTCTCCATTAGCCTATCAGGGCCACAGGTGGGAACCTGCTTTTTATAAAACATATTTGTTGGTTCTTTGGGACTTTG
Source organism: Chionomys nivalis (assembly GCF_950005125.1). Lineage (NCBI taxonomy): Eukaryota > Metazoa > Chordata > Mammalia > Rodentia > Cricetidae > Chionomys > Chionomys nivalis. The sequence goes on from NC_080088.1 coordinate 2,868,652, forward strand.
GTACCTTCATTTAGTTTTTTTCCTTTGTCCATTGAGGCTTTTGGTGGATGGAAATATGTTGGTTTTGTGAGTGTTACATTACCTGGAATATTATCTATCTATCTATCTATCTATCTATCTATCTATCTATCTATCTATCTATTATCTACCTATCTATCTAGTTCTAGCTTTATATCTCTATATATTTTGTCTTGACACTGATGTTTGGTGGTATGTGAGTTTGCACTTAAACAGAGTGGGTGTCCAGGCCGTGGAGAACCTGTGTCCACAATCTGACATTTGCTGTATTACCTGGCTGTTTTGAGCCAATTATGCTAAGCAAGTTCTAGGGAGCAGAGGTGGACAGTGGGCTGAGCAGAGGCAATTGTGTGCAGCACCAGCTACAGGCCTTACATGTGCTGATTTGGACTTGATTATATATGTAGCCTATGCTGACTTTAAAAGTGTAATCTTCCTTTCTCAGCTTCTGGCAGGTGTAGTTTCCAGGCCTGTGTCCACAGCCCGGCCTTGACAGTGATGCTAACTGAAGGCTTAGTTTTCTTTACAGACTGCTTGTGTGAATCCTTGCCTCTCTAAGCGAGGTTGAATTGTGTGTCTCCTGTCCTGCATGAGACGTGCTGAGGCCCTTAATCCCAGCTATTCAGGATGTGAAGGCATCATGGTGGACTCTAATGCAAGAAGCCTGTGCCCTGAGGTAGAGATGTCAGGACACAGACACACACAGAGGGATGCCTGCATGTGTGAGGAGTGAGGAAAGGAGCCTCAGAATGGCCATCACTGGCTGCTGTGCTAGTTTAGAGAGAAATGGCATCCCTGGGAGTAACTCTGAGTAAAATCAAACTCCAGGCAGAGGGATTTCCTAGAGAACTATACGGCATGGTGGGAGAATGAAAGGCTTCAACCTGCCCAGGGAGAGCCATTCTCTCTGTTAGGGCGTAAGGAGAGGGAAGGTGTGTGTCCTAAGAAATGGGCTAAAGACATTCTAGCATCACCCAGTTAGATTCAGAGACATTTGGGCATTTTTATTTACTTACTTTTGAATTTTTTGGTTTTTATTTATCTTTATTTGTTTGTTTTTGTTGTTAAATTTGTAGTCAAGAAAGATGTTTAAAAGGTCCCAAGGATGTTTCTGTGTAAGCAGGAGAGGTGGTTCTGGAATTTGAGAATTAAGATCTAGTGTTTATTCATCTAACTGAAGCATACAATCACCAAGGCCAGCCGGACATGGTGGTGCAGTCTCATCACACTAGGACTTGGGACGTGAAGGGAGGGGATCAGGAACTCAAGGCTATCCTAAGATACACAGTGAATTTGAAGCCAACTTGGAAGTCAACTTGGAATGTTCAAGATCCCATCTCAGTGGACAGACAGACAGACAGACACATTGATATTAAAGTGCTGTTTGTTTGCATTTCCTTACCAAGAACTGTCAGTCTGCTTAGTGCCCCCTCCCCTGGGCTTCTGAATGATACCCCTTCTGAGGTTTGGCTCACTCTCCAACATTTTCTCACTTTTATACTTACTCAAAAGGTTTATTTTTATTTTATGTGTAGGAGAGTTTGCCTGCGTGTATGTGCACTGGGTCCACGCAGTACCCACAGAAGCCAGAAGAGAGCGTCAGAGTCCTTGGAACTGAAGATACAGACAGTTGTGAGCCACCACGTGGGAGCTGGGAACCAAACTCAGACCCTCTGCATGTGCAACAAGTGCTCTTAATTGCTGAGCTATCTCTCTGGGACCCCCTCTGTGCTTTTAATGTTATAAAATATCTCGAGCAGTCATCTCATGTGAAGCTCTTGGCTGGTGTCACTTTCAGGGGACATCAGTAGTCTCTCCATCACAAACACATTCATTTTTGTTAAGAAGTCACATCTACTCAGTCCCTTTGGGTCTCAGATGGTTGGTACCAACTGTCAGCATTATAGGACCTAGAGTTGTCTTGAAGACACGGCTCTGGGCATGTCTGTGACAGAGCTTCTAGGTTAGGTTCATCGAGGTGGAGAAAGACGCCCTAGCTACAGTTGGTACCATCCCAGAGGCTACCGTTATTGTTAGTTGTAGCTGTGAGCTTGATATACCTGGGAATTGTTGACGAATTGTTTCTATTAGATTGACCTGTAGGTGTTTTCTTGATTTGTGATTGACAAAGGAGGCCCAGCCTACTGTGAGCAGTGCCACTCCTGGACAGGTGGCCCTGGGCTGTCTAAGAGAGCAGGTTGAGCAGTCTGTGGGGAGTAAATCCGTAGACCTCATCCTCCCGTCTCCAATTTCCTGCCTTGAGTCCCATCTTGGCTTCCCTCAGAGAGGGGCTGTGACCTGTAAGCTAAGCAAACCCCTTCCTTTCCAAGTTGGGTTTGGTCACTGTTTTATCACAGTAACAAAAAGCAAACCGGGACAGCACGGTCCTGGACTGAATACAAAGAGGAAATGAACTGATGATAGACAGTCGCCGCCCTCTGCTTCCTGCCTGTGGGTACCACATGCCCCTCAGGCTCCTGGGGCCTTGACTTCTCGCCATGATGGGGCACCCTCAAACTCTGAGCCAGAACAAACATTTCCTCCCTTTAACGTACTTCCTGTCAGGGATTTAGCCGCACAGTGAAAAAAGATGCTAACGCTGCACATCTAGGTGTCCCAGGACAGTGGTGGTGGAGGGGGTGGGGGGTGGGGGGTGGGGGGTGTTTGTCCTGTGACTTCATTTGTGTCTGGTTTGAGCTCACGTCCATCCACTATTATTGCTTTTACTTTCTGCATTTGTGTTTCAGCCATTTTCCTCTTTCAAATATCCATTTTTGTTTTCGTAAAATATCATGTGTGCTCATCAGTGGGAGACAAGGGAGCAGTACACCCATGCTCGTTGCCGTCTGTGTATAAAATGAATGAGGCTTGTGTGGGTCCAGTCACCACCAGAGGGAAAGCAGTGATGTGACTGTCACTGAGAACAGTGTCCAGCTCTTCCAAAGTCTGATTTGTGGGTAAAGGAGCCAGCTCCCTTAACTGAGGCTTCACTATGACATCGGAACCATGCTATTGGAGAACTGATGTTATTAAAACCACAGCAGAATGAAGTTTGTGTAAATAGGAGAAAAGCAAAGGAATGGATGCATTTGTGTTCCGGCAGTAGTAGTGAGCAATTCTGATGGCTCTGTGCAGTGTGCAGTGTGTGGTGTGCAGTATACAGTGGGCAGTGTGTGGTGTGCAGTGGGCAGTGTACAGCATGCAGTATTCAGTGGGCAGTACGCAGTGGGCAGCATACAGTGTGCAGTATACTGGTTCACTGGACACCTCCATACTGTCTCCTTGCCCAGGAGGCTCTTGTTTCATCCACCGAGAAAAATAAAAAGATCTAATTTACTAGAATGTGGCTCCAGGGTGAGGGGCTTGGGTCCAGGGTGAGCTGTTTATTGGCTGTGTGAATTTGGCATCTTATTCAAACTCCTCATGCCTCAGTTTCCCCTCTTCTGACATGGTGATGAAATTAGTGGTATTTACTCATATGATGGATGTGGGAGTGAAGAGGGAACATAACCAAACACTGAGCTGGTCCATGAGGAGAGGTATGAATGTCTGAATCACCGTTTATATTCTTAATCATAGTGGACATGGGGCCCGAGAGAGCTCATGGGTTAAGAGCATTTACTGCTCTTGGAGAAGGTCCAAGTTTAGCTTCCAGCTCCCATGTTGGATGCCTCCCAGCCATTTGTACCTCCACTGCGGGGGTCTTACAGCCTCATTCGACTTCTAGGGCTGCTATAGTCACATGAACGTACCCATACTCCATATGTAGGTGCACATCATCAACAATAAAAATAAAATGTTTAATAAAGCGAAATATATGACAGGAGTGGTAATGCACTTGCCACCAGGCCTGATGACCCAAATTCTGTCCCTGAAATACACATAGTAGAAAGAGAAAAAGGAATTGTTTCAATTTTCCTATGACCTCCACATTTCTTGGTACACATACATACATACATACATGCATGCATGCATACATACATACAAACACACACACACAGTAACTAACATTGGGTAATTTCAGAGTGACAGAGAAATGCCGGGCACACCACAGGCATTGCCTCTGAACACACACACACACACGCACACACGCATGCTCCCACGGGGGCTCCTGTGATCCCTGTGCTACAGATGAAGAGGCTGAACTTGCTGAGATATCAGTGAGCAGGACTGCGGCCACACCACCCCCAGGTGAAGTTTCCCACCCTTTATGGGATCCTTCCGACCATCAGACGCTAAGACATCTGGCTGGTGGCCACAGTGACATACACAAAAGCTAGGGAGACAGCTCATGGACAGAGTGCTGGTCTGGCTTGCAGAGCCTGGGTTCCATCCCCAGCACATAACCCGGGTAGAGAGAGGACACTTGTAATCTCAACCCTAGAGAGGTGGAGACGCGAGAATCAGGAACTCCAGGTCATCATCACCTACGCAGAGTTAGAAGCCAGCTTGGATTGTTTTAGACCCTCTCTCAAAACAAACAAAAAAACAAACAAACAAAAACAAACATCTCATTATACCAAATGGTTTATCATATAACGCATCACATCAATCTACAACTAGCTTCATTTCTTACCATATAACAACAGCGCTAGAGTTCCCTGCCTGTATCCTGAAATGTGTGTTTTTATTCTCTTGTATGTAAATTTCCATGTGCATTGCAAGGGTCTCACCACAAAAAATCTCCTGAGTTTATCTCCGAGAAAGGATGGAAATAACCTGCCTCCCTAATAATTTCCGGGTAGTTTCAGATTAAATTTCTTTCCACACTACTTTGAGCTGTAAATATCTCTCCTGGGGAATCACTGCGTTCGGCTTTCTAATTTGATCTGGAGGAAGGAAGTGGCTCTGCTTCCTACAGAGCAGGCGCCCGGTGCACAGGGAGGAGCCTGGCTATCTGAGGAGGTGTTTTAATAAGCTACTCCGTAATTGTGTTTCCTCGCCACTAAATAAGAAAAGTCCCACCTCACTGGGCTCCATCTCTCTAAATTATTTTCTGGCTTTAATTGTGCCATTTCCCACAAGCACCTAATTTAATTATAAGATTGCGCCACTTTTGTGCAAAAGCCTGCGCATTAAGAATGCTGGGATTCAAGAGCATGGGGCGGGGAGAAAAGAGCCTGCTATTCCTTTACTCTAGAACTGACTATGTCTGTCTTGCTTGCCTGATTTGCTCAGGTCTTGGGAAAGTATGGGACCTGAGTGAGCCAGACCCAGTCAGCATCTAAGGAAGACCCTGCTCTGAGTTGAGATGCATCAAGCATCGCCTATAGAGGCACCCAAAGGCTGGGTACCAAACTCTGTGCTGGGAGTGGCATCAGTTCAAAGCCCTTTACCTTGGCTGAAAGACTAGTGGCTTAGCTACTTTTTCTGTTGCTGTCATAAAACACTCTGACAGAAGCAGATTTAGAGAGAAAAGTCTAATTTTGGCCCTCAATCCCGAGTGCAGCCATCATGGTGGGGAGGCCCTGGCTGCAGGAGTGTGAGGAAGCCGCTCACCTTGTGTTGAATCTTCTGCCGGGGAGCAGACAGGGGCACTGCTGCTCAGCTAGCTTCCTCCTCTCCATGTAGCTCAGGACCTCAGGTCAGGAGAGAACGTTGTTGCTCATTTACCTTAGTGTGGGTTTTCATATATCAACTAACCTAACCAAGAGAGTCCCTCACAGCTGTCGCCATAATCCTGTCTCCTAGGTGATCTTGGATCCTGTCAAGTAGATAGTCAGTATCAACCATCCCAAGTAGTAAATATGCTGACCTATAACTCTGTAGTGGACTCAGGGGTCCTGCATTCCTGGGAACAATTAATGTCGTAGGGTGAAAAATCAATTGTTTTTGTAGTCTGTTTGAAGGACATATGCTATGTACAAGGTAAGGCAGCAAGCAAGCCACACTAGCATTTGCAGGGGAGGGACAAAGACCTTTGACACTGGAAAGGTTTAGCATCAGGAAATTCACTGATGGGGACTTGCATTCAGGCTCTGACGTGCCCCTGTGTGCAGGAAGCCCCAGCCAGCCAGCCTGGGGACCTGTGTGTACCTCCAGTCAAACCCAGATGCCCCCACATAAAGGACCAGTTGGGTTACCCTGAGAAAGGGATGGTGGGCATGCTCAGTGAAGCTCCTGTTGACAGAAAGGTGTAAGTGGGTTCCTTCCACAGTTTGGCCAGTGTTGAAATCCAAATACTTGACCAAGAGCAAGGGGGAACCAGGGGAAGAAGTCAATATTCGACTGTTGTATTATTGCTTGGTCTTTATATATTTTCTAAGTCTAAAATAATTTTAACAGCAACAGCTATTTCTTAGTGTGTGAATGGATATGGGTGTGGCTGTAAAAAGAGAGGGTGGGGTGAACACATGCACGCACACACACACACACACACACCACACACACAGAGGCAAAGAGGCAAAAAGATATGCAATAATAGAATGGCTATTTGACTAGTATTGATAATATTTTTATTTTAAGCAAAATTTAGAAGGGAAAAGGAGGGGAGAGAGGGAAGGAGGAGGAAGGGAGAAGGAAGGGAAGGATCTTGGAGTGTCATTGCACTCTGTTATATGTACTGATTCTGGTGTACATGTGCACACGTGTGTGCATGTGTGTGTGGAGGCCAGAGGATAAGTTTAGGAGCTTCTATTCAGGCACCACCCACCTTTGTTCTATTTTATCTTGAGATAGAGTTTCTCACTGGCCTAGAACTCACCAAGTAGGCAAGATTCACTGGCCAGTGAGTCCAGGGTCCTCTGCCTCCATCTCCCAAGGGCACCTCCTTGCTTGTCATGTTTTTTAAATTGACCTCCAGGGATGGAGTCTCACTGGGCAGCCTTGCCTAGAACTCTGGCCCAGAGGAATCTTGATCTCAAACACGGCTAGGGCAGTTAGGAATTCTGCTACCTGAGCAGTGTTCAGGGTCACACTTGCTGCCTGACTGGAAGGTTCTGTTGTTCCATCCGAGAAGAGAGGATTGGGTGCATCAGAAATGAAGGAATAAACTAGGAGGTGCTGTGTCGGGGAGCCGACGTCCGACCTCACCTCTGAGACGGCCTTGAACTTGAGCCCTTGCAGGAGAGCTGTGCCTGATGGATTTGCAGGTTTCTTCTGGGTTCATTCCATGAACAAGTGTGACTCCTAAGGAAGCTTGCTGGGTTGCTCCTGTCCCTGAAAGACAGGAAAGTATAAAGGGGTGGATTGTAAAGAGGAAGGAGATGAACAACAGAATGAGAGAGAGAAAAGAAGGTTGTGCTGGAAGGAGGGAAGAGAGGGCCGCTTGTTTGTCCCGGCTGCTGGGTTAGCTTAGACCAGAAATAATCACACAGAAACTATATTATTTAAAACACTACTTGACCCATTAGCTCTAGCTTCTTATTGGCTAATGCTTACATATTAACTTAACTCATTAATAGAATTAATTAATTAATTAATCTCTGTACCACCACATGGTAGTGGCCTACCAGCAAAGTTTCAGCATGACTGACTCTGGCAATGGCTCCATGGCATTTCTCTAACTCCACTTCATCCTCTCATGCCTCAGGCCAAGCCAGTTTCTTTATTCATCAACTGATGAAAGCAACACACAGACAGGAGAACCTCCCACACCAGTAGTGGGAGGTCAATGTGATCAAACTGTATTTTGTATATGCGTAAAAATGCCAGGATGAAGCCCATTTATATCTACTTAATATGTAGTAATAAAAAAACTGAACAAAACAAAACAGGAGAAGTGTTGATATTTTAAGTCAGGGACTCAACTTTCTCTTGCCTTTCACCATTCTTTTATAATTAAAAAATATTGTATACGCATGTGGCTGGAGAAATGCCTCTGTAATTAAGAGCACTGGCTGCTCTTCCAGAGGACCCAGGTTCAAACCTCTCTGGCTCCACAGGCACCAGAAACGCATGAAGTGCACAGACATACATGCAGGCAAACCACACCATACACACAAAATTGAAAATAAATCAGTGTGCATGCATGTGTGTGTGCATGTGTGTCTACATATATATGCAAGTGTGTGTTTGTGTACATGTGTGTATGTATGTATATCTGAGTGTATGTCTGTATGTATACATATTATCTATCTGTGTATGCATGTGTGTATCACACTGTGTGTGTCTCTGTGTGCATGCATGTGGGGAGTCATACGTCTGTGTGTCTGTGCATGTGTGTCTATGTTTGTACCTGTGCATGTTAGATGAGGCATGCACAAGTCAGAGGTGGACATCAGTGGGGTGTGATATTATTTCCTGCCTTATTGCCTTGTGACGTTCTTAGTGAACCTGGGGCTTGCTGGTTTTCAACAAGGGTAAGCCCAATGGATTCTCTACTCCCGCCTCCCAATTTAGCAATCTGGTCACAGGCACAAAGCCATGCCTGGTTTCTGCGTGGGTGCTGGACTCCAAATTCTGGTCCTCACGCTGGTGCAGCAAACGCTCTTATCTACTGAGCTTCAGTCCCATGGTTCTTGTGGCTTCGTTATAACCTTTAACCTTTCTCACAGTTTCAAAGGACAAGATATGTAAATTACAGCTTAGATTAGGGAAGTCCATTATAAATCAACCATGAATCTAAAAAATGCCAGTTTGTGGTTTATTCTTTTAGAGAGTGGAGGTGCAGAATGCATTTGCTGTTTTTGAAACAAAAACAAAACAACTAGGGTTTTCTGTTTGTATTTTCAGGTTGCAGAAACATTCCAATTCAGAAACAAACAAACAAAAAATTATAAATCAGACTTAAGCAAAATGCACTCAGCCTGGGCGGCAGGCCCTCTCCTGTAAATGAATTTTTGCTGCCTTTGTTTTCTTCTATTTCCCTACCTTTGTAGGAAGGATCACTCCCTGTATTTAAGCAGTGAGCCAAAGGGCAGAAGGTCTGTCACAGCCAGGCATAGTTTTGTAAACAAAGAGGACACAGAACAAACCCAATCCCTCCATCACTGGCGGACTTTAAAAGGACAGACGTGCATAGCTTTTAGAGGGAAGGCAGAAACCTGGAGGTGCCTGAAGTGTTGAATTGGAGTTCACTGAGGGGGTTGCTGCCTGACTATGAACTTAGCCCGTGGACTGTTTTACAAGATAGCGTCTCCCTGGGGGCCTGGCATTCTTGCCATACACCTTTGCAGCCATGTTTGTCTTCCCATAGGCGCCCAGTTCTGCACTGACGTCCTGGGGTTTGCTTTGCTCTGGTGTCGTGTGTCACTTCTTTGGGGGGCCTTTAATCCTCCTGTGTGGCATTTTGCTGGCTCAGATTCCTTCAGCAGGGCTTAGAGACACGTCCCGGTTCACCTCAAAGTACAGATAGTGGCCTGACATTTCCTACCCTGACAAGTCCATGCTTTCTGATGCTCACACTGGCTTTACCACCTAAGCATCCCAAGACGGGTTCGCGGCACTATTTGCCTGCAGCGCCACCACCTGGTCCAAACAGGAACAACCTGTTCCCCGACCCAGGAGCAACCAAAGCCCAGAGCGCTTTGCAATACCTGCTCCTTTTCCATTTTCTGAAAGACGATGGTGAGCAAATGCAGTATTTACATTTCTAGTCAAAACTTTGGGTTTAAAGAAACTGGAATGGGATCTAAACTGTGTCCTCAAATACAGTCATAAATTGTAATTAAAGGGGTTGGAGGAGAATGAGTGCTTTGGTGATATAAAATACAGCAGGAGAATGGGCCAGAAAGGCTTTTTCTTTTCTCACCCATTTCTCTCCTAAAGCATTCTACCTCTGGGGGTACTGGGTCTAGAGGGGACATGGTTTCATAGCTGTTTGGTGAGTGTCACCTGTCCCTCCACTATGCCCCAGACTACCAGACATCCCACCTTCTGACGGTCAAGTTCGAGTCCCGATGCTTCAGACAAAGTGGACTACCCCGAAGTCCAAAACACACACAGTTCAGAGTGTGTGTGTGTCCACCCCAGTGTGTTCTTGCACATCTCAGTGTGTGTATGTGTGTAGGTCTCAGTGTGAGCGTGTGCACACCCCTGAACATGTCATGTTCACCTCAGAGAGTGCATGTCTGTGGGTACACATCTCAGAGTGGGTATATGTGTACACATGTGTGCTCGTATGCTCCTATGAGCAGACTTCTTGCAATAAAGAACATTAGGGGTTGTCTTGGTGTTTCCATGGCTGTGCAGAGACACCGTGACCACGGCAACTCTTATAACGAAAACATCTCACTGTGGTGGTGCCTTACAGTTCAGGGGTTCAGTCCACGCTGGCGGGGAGCATGACAGCATGCAGGCAGGTACAGTGCTGGAGAAACAGCTGAGTGTCCTACATCTTGCAGGCAACAGGAATTTGACCGCCTGTCACAACAAGCGAAGCTTGAGAAGAAGACCTCAAAGCCTTCCCCAGATGGTGACATCCTTCCAGCAGAAGGTGTGGCCCTCCAGCCTCGAGGTCTGGACTAAAGGTGTGTGTCACCCCCGCCTCCTCCAAGTCCATATCTCCTAATAGTGCCACTCCCTGTGAGCTTATGGGACCAAACACATCCAAACTACCACAGGGATTTTGTGTTTACTTATTTTATCTACAAATGCAATGCTTTTATTTTTATTATGCACGTAAAATTATTAGGAGGGCTATTTTGCCCTTACGAGTCAGTATGGTAGTAAGGATTAAGTATGCAGGTTGTGCAGCTCAGGATTGCCCAGGACATTGTGGAAGATGATGGTAATTTCCTTGAGCTGGGGAAAGGTGAGCATGGGGCCTGGCTCTTCATCTTCCCCCTTGAGGGTCTCCTGCCCGGAAAACTGGCATCCTTCTTTCCACTCTGGGCTACGGATTGCATGCATACAGCCAGCGAGGGTGCAGATTGTTCATCCTCACGTCACTTTAGGTCCCTTCCCAGCTGATGACTGGGATGCAGGAAGGGTTTAAATGGGCAGCAGGCTGCCCCCCTGGGGAGGGATCACAGCAGCAGGAGAGAGAGAATAGTCTGTGTTCTCTCCGGGGAGGACAGGTTGTGGAGGAGACATCTCTGAGTTATATGTTCCTCAAAGTTTCTGCTGAGTGTTTGAACAATGAAAAGCCCTCCAAGCTTACTAGCATCAAGCTGTGGAGTCATGGCACAGCACCTGCTGCTACTGTGGGACCTGAAACCCATGGAGCCGGAGTAAGGCTATTGATAACCTAGGCAGAACCTCTCTTGTGGGAAGGGAGGCAGCAACACAGACAAGGACTCCAGACTTCCACAGCCAGCTTTACTGTGAGACCCGAATGCATCTCTGAAACCATGAGGCCATCTCCTGGCTATGCACGTGTGTTTGGAGGACCAGCGGAGGGTGGCATAGCAGGCACTGGCACCGAGGCTAGCAGTGGGGTGTGTGCAAGCTCATCTTAACGTATGTACGATGAAACATCCACTTTAGCCGAAACATTGTGTAAAAGTGTGAAACAGAAGTAGGAACCAAGTCAAAAGAGAAAGGCCTGACACACCTGCAGAGAAGCATATTGTAGGCGCCTCTGGGCTCTGGACGTCCCCATGTTTGCTAAAAGGAACCCCCGGATTTCTATGTCAATAATCAAACCAAAGCACTGGAAATATGCAAAGTCCATCCTCCTGACACTCGACCTACTTCTGAACTTATCCTTTGAGCAAAGTGTGTGGAGAGGAGGAAGCTAATGTTTTCTGTCTACAATGGACTCAGTATTGTGTTTCTCTAAAATCCACATGCCAAAGCCTTGTTATCAAGAGAATGGTGCTGTGATTTGCATGTGAGTGTCCTCCCAGAGTCCCTGTATTGAGCCATGGTCACCAGCCTGCAGCATCTGTCAGAGGTGATGAAACCCTTAGGGCGTGGAGCTAGTGGGAGGGAACCGGGTCACTGGGGCCACGCCCTCGAATAGACCATGCAGCAGGCTTCTCCCACTGCTCACTCCTGTCACCATGATGTGCTGAGTCACCACGTGCCCAAAGCAACAGGACCAGGTGACTATGGACTGAAACTTTAGAAATCAGGAGTCCAAGTGAACCTTTCCTTTTTTTATAAGTTTGTCATTTTAAGCATTTTCTCCCAGCAAGGTGACACAGATGGTACTTAGAAAGTGACTGGGTTAAGAGGGTAGAATTTTTACAAATGGACTTAATGCTCTTAAAGAGGCCATAAAGAGGCTGGAGGGTAACTCCGTGGTTAAGAGCACTTGTTTCTCCAGCAGAGGATCTGAGGTTCTGTTCTCAGCACCCACATGTAGCTCACAACCATCCCTAAGCCAAGTTCCAGGGAATCTGATGTCCTCTGATGTGGGATGTCCTTTTATTGGGTAATGAACAAAGCTGTTTCAACCAATGGCTTAGCAGAGCAAAGCCAGGTGGGAAATCTGAACAGAGATATACAGAGAGAGTAGGTGGAGTCAAAGAGATGCCTTGTAGCTACCGAAAAAGAAAGATGCCACTGCTGGAATCTTTCTGGTAGGCCACAGCCTCGTGGTGATACACAGATTAATAAAAATGGTTAATTTAAGATGTAAGAGTTAGAGAGGAATATACCTAAGCTATTGGCCAAGCAGTGCTGTAATTAATGTAGTTTCTGTGTGATTTTTTGGGTCTGAGTGACCAGGAATGAAGGAACAGTCTCCACTTACAGTCCTCTTCCAACCACTGTGGACACCATGCAAGTGGTGCACACATACATGTATACAGGCACAATATTCATAACAAAATAAAAAGGAGGTCAGAAAGCTCCCTAACTCTTCCCACTGTGTGAGAATGCAATGAAGAATCAGGAGTCCATGACCCAGAAACAGGCTCTGACCAGAACTCAACCATTCTGGGGTCTTTAGACTTCCACCCCTCAGAACATAGGAAACAACTTACGTCACAACAATAGAGTAACAAGAATCAACAAACACTACTCATTGATATATCAAGCTGAGGGCTGAAATAAATAAAGTAAAAACAGACAATACAAAGAACCAACGAAACAAAGAGGTGGTTCTTTGAAAAAAATCAATAAGATTGACAAACCCTTATCCATATTAACAAAAAGTCAGAAAGACAATATTCAAATCAACAAAATTAGAAACAAAGGGGGGATATAACAATACACACCAAGGAACATACATACACGCATACATACATACATACATGCATGCATACATACAAGAGAATCTTAAGGCCAGGCTTTAAAAACCTGTACTACATCAAATTGGAAAATCCAAAAGAAATGGACACTTTCCTCCATACATTCCACCTATCAAAGTTAAGTCAATATTAGGTAAATAATTTAAAATAGACCAAAAAACACTAGTAAAATAGAAGCAATAATTAATAGTAGCCCCCAGTGCTGAAAAAAAAGTCCAGGGCCAGATGATTTTAGCAGAGAATTCTGCCAGACTTTCAAACTTTCAAAGAAGAGTTAATGCCAATACTCCTCAAATTATTCCACAAAACAAAAATGAAAGGAACATTACCCAATTTATTTTATAAGGCCTCAGTTACCCTAATATTCAAACCACATGAAGACCAACAAAGAAAGAGAATTACAAACCAATTTCACTCATGAACATAGATACAAAAATTCAATAAAAACTGGCAAACCGAATTTAAGAATACATCAAAAAGGTCATCTAGCATGATCAAGTAGGAAGTAGGCTTCATCCCTGAGATGTACAGATGGTTCAACATGAAAATCAGTCAGTGTCATCCACTATATAACAAAATGAAAGAAAAAAAACATACAATCATCTCATTAGATGCAGAAAATCCTTTAACAAAACCTAACACCCCTTCATGATAAAATTCCTGGAGAGATTAGGAATGTAAGGGCCATACCTCAGCATAATAAAAGCAGTTTACAGAAAATCCATAGCCAACATCAATTACATGTAGAGAAACTCAAAGCAATTTCTCTAAAATCAGGAACAAGACAAGGTTATCTACTCTCTCCATATCTATTCAATATGGTAGCTGAAGTCTTAGCTAGAACGGTAAGACAACTGAAGGAGACCAAGGGGATCAAATCGGAAAGGGAGAAGTCAATGTATCTTTATTTGCAGATCATATGATAGTGTACATAATTGAGCTTAAAATTCCACCAGGGAACTTCTACAGCTGATGAGCACTTGCAGTAAAGTAGCTGGATAGAAAATTAGCTCACAAAATCAGTAGCTATTCTATATACAAATAAAAAAAGAACCGAGAAAGAAAACAAGGAAACAACACCTTTTATAATAGTTTCAAGTCCTATAAGTATCTTGGGGGTAACTCTAAACAAGTGAAACACTTGTAGGGTAAAACTCTAAGACCCTGAAGACAGAAACTGAAGTAGCTATCGGAAGGTGGAAAGATCTCCCATGTTCATGGATCAGTAGAATTAAGATAGTAAAAATGGCCATCCCATCAAAGACAGTCTACAGAGTCAGTGCAATCCCCATCAAAACTCCAACACAATTCTTCACAGGTCTTGGAAGGACCATTTCCAGTTTTGAATGGAAAAACAGAAAACTCAGGATAGCTAAAACAATCCCAAATAGTAGAAGAAATGCTGGAGGCACCACCATCCCTGATTTCCAGCTGTGCTACACAGCTGTAGTAATAAAAACAGGATGGTATTGGCACAAAAACAGACAGGGGGATCAATAGATCCAAACTGAAGACCCAGAAATAAATCTATATACTCATGGATTCCTGAGTTTTGACTAAGAAGTCAGAAACACGCAGGAAAAAATAGAAAGCATCTTCAACAAATGATGCTGGTTAAACTGGATGCCAGCATGTAGAAGACTCTATATAGATCTATAATTATTACCCTGTAGATAACTCAATTCCAAATGGATCAAAGACCTCAACAAAAATTCAGATACACTGAACCTGATAGAAGAGAAAGTGGGGAACAGCCTTGAACTCATTGGTGCAGGAGCAGACTTTCTGGACAGAACGCACTAAGACCAACCATTCGTAAACTGGACCTCATGAAACTGAAAAGGACACTGTGAGCTGGACAAAGAGGCAGCCTACAGAATGGGAAAAGGATTTATTTATTTATTTATTTATTTATTTATTTTTACCAACTCTACATCTGACAAAGGCCTAATATCCAAAATACATAAAGACCTCAAAAATCAGATTACCAAGAAAACAACCCAATTAAAAAAAAATGGGGCACATCTCTAAACAGAAAATTCTCAAAAGAGATGTGAATGGCTGAGAAACAGTTAAAGAAATGTTCAACATCCTTAGTCATCAGAGAAATGCAAATCAAAACTAGCTTTTGCTTAAATATAAACTTAATTCTATATATTTCTTCTTTCTTTTTTCCCTACAGACCCTTCATGTACATATTGTGGTTTCTAATTTGATGTTTGCATGGGATTCCTGAGCGTGCGAACAAGCGGGTCTCTGTGCCTTGTGCCTTCTCGTGGGCTCTGCTGTGTTCTATCCAGTTCCAGTGTGTTAGTGTTTGCTGTCTCATCACATTTTACTCAGTGTTACCC
The DNA here is from genome assembly GCF_950005125.1 of Chionomys nivalis. NCBI lineage: Eukaryota > Metazoa > Chordata > Mammalia > Rodentia > Cricetidae > Chionomys > Chionomys nivalis. Next base: position 2,884,100 of record NC_080088.1, read on the forward strand.
CTTAAAAACCTGCTTGTTTTCTAATGAGACAGAAAGCGGGGGAGGAACTGGCAGAAGTGGGAGAGGAGATGTATTCAGGACATATCCGTGACCAAAAAAAAAATCTGTTTTCAATATGAGGAAAAAAAAAAAGAAATTACGTGTGTTGTTGATTAAGCCAGTCAGCCTAGGTACCCAAAGACATCATCTTTCTCTGAGTATATGTTTTATCAAAGTGAATGGAAAAGGCAAAATTAATGATTCAAGAGCTCGATTGTAATTTTAAAAGCTCATTTTGATATATTTTTGGAAAAGGAAACTAGGACCTCCTGGTTCTAAAAGATGTGGGAGTATTTTTAGTTGTGATTCTGACTTCAGAATGGTGACATAAATTACTCTCTGAGTGACAGACAGCTCTGAGCAGACTCCTAAACCAGCAGTGTCCCTGGTGTGCGTGAAGCCACAGGATGTCAGCTCCCTCCTGTTTTAAAATGAAGGGCAGAGACAGAGACCTGTGTTTGGGGGTTCACCTGTGACTTCTTGGTAACTGCCAGGTGGTTTTTTTTATTTCCATTTCAGAGCCAAACACAGAGCTTGGACCAGTCTGGGCCCAGCACATTTTATTGATGTTGGATCTGGTCCTACGGATCCTCATTACTTGGTCATGTGGTGGGTGTGTGGGCTAGAGAAATCATGGCTTCACTATAATTTAGAAATTTTCTCCAGGTCTCAGGAGGGGAAGCTTCTGGAACCACTGAAGACACAGTGGCTGTTTGCTTTGCTTGAGAGTATGTGGGTGGCCAGGAGCTGGAGGTGTAGTCGCGGGGTAGAAAAGTGACATTCTGGGCTGACCTAGGAGAGCCAGGTGAGTGGCTTCTAATCTTGGCCTGTGTTGTTCTGCCTGCTTTGACATCAGCCTTGGCCGAGCTGCTCAGCTCAGCTGAGCCTTTTCCCCTTGTCTGTAAAGCCAGGGTTGGAGCGCATGGGAGGCAGTATGTCTGAGTCAGAAAACCTCTGTCAGTGGAAGCCTGTAGCCCCCTGGCCCCCCAGCCACCGTTGGCCCAGGGGAACACTGGTCAGACCGTTTAGAAGCACCAGGTGGAGCCTGAGTCAGCGCTAATCAGCTGTCCTCGTGCCCTCTGACCTGGACGTTCCGCCCGTCAAGAACTGGTCATAAGGAAGTAACCCAGCCTCAGAGACGGAGATTGCCAAAGAAAATTTGAGTCAGGCTTCTGTGTTTTAAGGGTAAGGGCGTGTTTGTGAACAGACAGCACACAGAGACGGAGCACCAATGCTGGTAAATGTGAAACCCTCAGCCCATCAGAGAAGTGCAAGCCAAAGCTACAGACTCCACCTCACCCTGCCAAATAAGCAAAAACAAGTACCAGGGAGCATGTGGACCCAAGGGAACTCTTGTATACTGCTGGTGAAAATGTAAATTAGTTCGTTATTATAGAAACCGGCATGGAGGTTTCTCAGGAAACTGAAATCTTTCATACGACCCAGCTATACCACTCTAGATTATTTATCCGAAGGAGTCTGAGCCAACACATCACAGAGACGCTCGTCAGCCGTGTTTAGTGCAACACTGTTTACAGTTCAAATTTTGGGAGCAGCCTACATTTCCAGCAAGAGGGAAGTGGATCGAGAAAATGCGATTGATATTCACTGTCCTGGTTTCCTTTCTGTTGCTGTGATAAACACCGTGACCCAAGGCAGCCTGGTGAGGACAGGGTTTGTCCAGCTTGCAGGCGTTATTGGGGAGAGTCAAACCGGGAACTCAAGGCTTGGAGCAGAGAGCGTGGGCGAAGGCTCTCACTCGCTCAGCCAGTTTTCTTCCACAGTCCAAGCCCACCTGCCTGGGGACAGCACTGCCTAGGCCTTCCTCCACCAATTAGCGATTAAGAAAACCGCCTCACGCACATGGCCGCGGGGCAATCTGATAGAGGCCATTCTTCCTTATTCCTATTGGGAAGTTCCCTCTTCCCAGGCCACTCTGGGGCTGTGTCAACCGGACAGCTGAGGCTAATGATAACGTACACAATGGGATATTTTTTAAGCCACAAAGAAGGTTATAGCATTTGTAAGAATGTGGATGCAATCACAGATAATCATATGAAAGAATTTGAGTCATTCTCAGGAGGATATATTGTACATTTTCTCTTCTTTGATGCCCCTGGCTCCCTCCCATTCCTCCCTTTGATGACTTCCTTAGCATCTTTCTCCAAGTCTCTCTTCTTGAGGGCCTTCCTAGCGTGGCCAGGACAGAGATGCATTCTTGTTTGGAGTTTGGGGGCAGGTGGCACTAGGATGTGGCGGAGCCCCATTCTTTGACTCTTTTTTGAGGTGGTCTACGCCCAGCACTCCCTCCTTTGCTTGGGCCACTAGGTCTCAGCTTCTGCTGTCACCGGGCTTCTCCAGGTGTCCTTGTCCACGTCTGAATGTCCTTCTTTATTAGTCCAGGATTTACAACCTTCCTCCTCCAGGACCACCTCAGTTTCACGGCAAGACCTAGTCTCTGAAGATGTTCATCCCCATGGGTGGGTCCTGGATGAGTTGCTTTCTGCCGCTGTAATAAGGCACCATGACCAGAAGTGGCTTGTGGAAGAGAGAGTTCACTTTTGGCTTCTGGCTCCAGCAGGATCAAAGCCCATCATGGTGGGGAAGGCGGGGCAGCAGACATCTGGAGCAAGAAGCTGAGGGGCCACATCTTCAACCACGTGCAAAAAGCAGAGAGCCAACTGGAAGTGTAAGGCTATCACAACCCAAAGCCCACCCCCAGTGACAAACTTCCTCCAGCAAGCCTCCTCACCCCAAAGGTTCCACCTCTCCAATGGCCCCAATTGGGACTGAGTATTCAAATGCCTGAGCGTATGGAGAATGTTTCTCATTCAAACCACCTTAGAGCCACACATAAAGTTGCAACACATTGCTTCAGCAACAGGAGTCAAGCCAGAACACTCCCTTGTGCTATACCACATCCACACTCAAACAGGTCGTCACTGACACCGGTGACTATGTGTTGAGTGACTGTGCAGCCATGAAGGATAACAGAACATCCTTTCCCAAGATGCTCTTCACCAACGAGTGTGCTCACCAGAGTTGTGTAGCTCCAATGCAAGAGCCTCGCTGTGACCACCAGGACTTAGAACCATGACCTCGAGAAGCAATGGATCGGAACATAGGAACAGACCCTTCTCAGTCCGGAGCATTCCCAGATCACAGCCAGGATGCGGCTGATGGTCTGTCTTCTAATCAGCTAGCATTTATAATAAGGTCTCGTGTATTCCAGGCTAGCCCAGGATGATCTTAAAATTCTGATCCTCTTGATTCCACCTCCCGAGTGCTATGTTTGCATACAGGTATGCACCACTGTAAGCTTAACGGTGGTGTGAAGAGAGGCGGAGACACACAGATCTCTGGAAGCCCAAGGTCTAGCCTGGTCTACACAGCAAATTTCTAGGCCAGTGAGAGACCCTGTCTTAAAGAAGATGTGGAAGACACATGAGATACAATACCCCAGGTTTTCCTCTGATCTCCACACCTGTACTATGCACCTACATGACACACACACATGCACACACATATACACACACATACACACATACATACACACGTACACACACATACACACGCCCAATTTAAAAAATTTGATTGAGATTTTAGGCTTCTAGACACTTGATCTATTATGATTTTACTTTAAATATCACAATTAATTTCAAAGTCATCTCTTCTTTTTTCTCAGCATGCAGGTGAGGGATCAAAAGTTCTTTCAGGGGTCTTCTTGCGTCAGCTCTCCAGAGACCTTTTATTGATTACTTAGGTTGTATATCCTCAGACAGAGATGGAATGTTCTGGATCTGAGCTATCTGAGCCCTGATGTGGAAGTGGAGCATTCCCCACACGTGAAAGCACGGGCAAGCTGAAAATAGTGCATGGGGGTAACTTTGGGCTGTGTGTGTGTGAGCGGGAGAGGCAGCCACGAAATACAGATGAACTCCACATTTTGACGTGAGTCCCATCCTGAGATCTCATTATGCACATGTAAATATTGCCAAACCCGAACTAATCCCAAATCTAAATCCCTGCTGCCCTTCCTTGAAGTGTTTTAGATAAAGACTACTCAGCCTGTATAATAATTTGATTTGCCTGAATAACTCATTAGATTAACTCTGGTGAACAGTTTCTTCTTTTTCTTAAAAAATATTACTTGCTTACGTGTGTGTGTGTGTTAAAGACCTTATTAAGTCAACTTGCACACAAATGTGTACTGGTGACTTTGGAGGCTAGAACAGGGTGTCAAATCTCCTGGAGCTGGAGTTATAGATAGGCGTGAGGTGGCCAGCGTGGGTGCTGGGAACTGAATTCTGGTGCCTTAACTGTGGAGCTCTCTCTGAAATCCCTGACAGAAACTGTGACACTGTCTCTGAAGCACCAACAGAAGGGGTCTTGTCACCTTTTGAGGGGACCAGCAGGCACCACTTGCAATCCCAGCAAAGGGGAAGGGGCGTCTGAGATGGGCTTTGACTCCTCCTTGTAAAATTTCCAGGTAGCTAGATAAAAATGGAAGTTCCTATTTACATATTTAGGCTCTTATATATTTATTTCTTTTTAAAGTAACCTGACTTTATAATTCCACTTGTTTACGGCAAAACTGCAAAGCTGATGCAGGCTCAAAGTGCAGCTTCAGAGCAGTCACGTGTCTCTGGTGCCACAGGACTCCAAAGGCCCCAGCTGCCTCCACATTCCCTGTTAATTTGTCTCAGGGATGATCTCAGGTGAGGCCCCTGCTTGCAGCTGCCTCTGGGAGCTGTTGAGATGCAGACAAGCTTTATGAAAGATTTCCTAGCTCTCTGAAGAGCCTGGAGACCACGGATGGACGAGCTGAAGCTCAGGGTGTGTGATGAGGCAATCTTGAAGATGGGGGGGGGCTAACACTTTCCTCCCCCTTCCCTCCTTCCCTCCTTCTTCTCTCTTCTTCTTCCTCCTTGCCTACCTCCCTTTTAAGATTTTCAAGGTCCCCTTCTCTTCCCTCCACCCTATCTGCCCACAAGGGTATTAGCAGAGTTCAGAAAGCAGGTCTCTGGGGCACTTACAGGTCTCTGTTCCATTGTGGAGCAGGAAAGCATGCTGCAATCCCCTTTCCCCTTCTCTGTGTCTCGGTGTCTTCGTGGCAGAATGTTCTGTTGTGGCCTGGTTAATTTATGTTCCTTTCAACACTAGGCAGAAAGTGTGAGGACTGGATGGGAACCAAGTTATCCACCAGCTCCCTCTTTCCCTCTGAGTGCTATTGCTAACGTGTTCACAGAGGGGAAAACCAGCTCTTTCTCCGTGTGGCAGTCACCTGTCTGCAGCACGTGGGCTGTGGGGGGCTGAGAGGACGGACAGGTGTTCTGCGCTGACCTCACAGGGGAGGACACACATCTGTTGGCCTGGTGGAGCAGCCAAGAAGTGAAAGCAACCTGGTGCCATCATCCCAAGCACTGGGAGCTATTCACCATGCCCATCCCTGCTGGTGAACACGAGCAAGATTTCCTACGACCACGACAGTTAACCCCTCCATCCCTGTCTCAGTCCTTTACCTCCCAGAAGCTATTGCAGGAGATGTTGGCATGGTTGGACTTGATGGGTGTGTGGTGTAGGCTTCTTATGGCAAAAAGCCGGATCTTCTTTCCTATGGGCTTGTGGCCAGTGTTCCCTCGCTGGCCTGAACAGCCCTGTGGCATGGTAGCTGACGGTACATTAACTGACTAGTTTCCAATTGTTGATGTGATAATTGATCCAGACCTTAGTGTATCAAAGCAGCACACACTTATTTTTTTATAGTCCTGGAGGTTGTAAATGAAAAGCTAAGCAGTGGGAGGTGGCAGCAAGGTGCACTTCTTTCTGATTCTAGAGGAGAGTTAGCTTCCTGTCTCTTCTGTGTTTTGGAGGCTGCCTGCAGTCCTATTCGGTGGCTCCTGCTCCCTCTTCAGAAGCCAGCTACGTGAGGGCTTTGGCTCTCCCTGGCCCTGGTGACCCTTTACACCTTTAAGGACTCAGTTATGCTGAACCCACTCGGATGAACTAAGGTCCTTGCCTCATCTCAGGCTGGTGGACTATGAACATAGGTGACCTTGGTCTTGGAATCTGGCACATTGACTCGCAGATTCTGAATAGGGGGAGTTTAGGTGGCCTTAGGGGATCATAATGCTGCAGTATGGCTGGGCTGTACAGTCTGTCACTGACTCACAGATTCTGAGTAGGGGGAGTTTAGGTGGCCTTCGGGGATCATAATGCTGAGTATGGCTGGGCTGTACCGTCTGTCTCACACCTTAACTTCATTGCTCACTAAAACCCAGGCTTGTGGCTGCCTCTCTCACTCCCGCACTTCCTTGTTGGTCTTCCCTGGGGTTATCTCCCAAATCACCTGTTTGTGCAGACACTCGAACCCCGCCCAAAAGGGAATCCTGTGGTGAGGCACCAACCCCAGATGCCAGGTATCAGCAGAAGAATTTGCCCCTCCTGTTTCTGTGGCTCCTCCTACTTTTGCCACTAGTGGCGAAATGAAGGGAACTCCAGGTGACCTGCTCACCATCCAGATGATGTCACTGGGAAAGAACAGCCCCTGCCAGGTCCCGAGATGCATTGTAATTGGATAGCTGGAGGTCATATGTTCCAAGATTGAGGCAGTCTGAAATGCCCCTTGCTTCATTGTTCTGTTTGATCCAGAAGAGGTTCGCACATCTTCTGCTGGAACCGTACCTGATCCCCTCTCTCTTGCCCTCACTCCGTGTATGTCTGTGTGTGCAGGTGTGTCTGGGTGTGAGTATGCACATGTGTGTAGCTGTGCACACCTACCACAGGATGTCTGAGTGATCTTCGGGGTCATCTGATATCTGCACTGCCATCCTCTCCCAGGCTGCAAAACCAAGCACAGAGTCACATGTAGGATGGCTGCTGAGCGCACTTTAGCGCCATCTGATCTGCCTAGCAGCTCCTGCTCCTGACCTGCCCACCCCTCTCTGATGCATCTCAGACTGGACAGCTTTGCAGTTCACTTCCCCTTTGCCCTAATTAATCCATATAACCCAATTGTGGGAACAGCCTTTTTTTTTTCTGTCCTGTCTTTGCAGGATACCTGAGAAGACATGACATAGAAACAGACTGACCCACACACTTGGGATAGCCTGCCTCATGATGAGCCTGAGGCGGCCTGTTCGTATGGGATCAAGTGCATTTCCTGCAGAAGATAGGCAAAACTCTTCTGTATCAAATAGGGCAGTGAAACAGGAGATGTTTTAGATTTCCTTGGTCTTGGGAGGTTTTCGTCTTTACATAGGGAGGAAGGGAGTCCCTTTGACCCCTGGCTGTGACATTTGCGATGCAGCTGTCTTAAGCCCAGTTTCCTTACCTAGAGTCTGTGCTTGAGAGCAGCAGACTAGGCTGAGGAAATCAAGAACCCAGCAGTGGGCTAGCCTGGTATTTCCGGCTTCTGTTTCTTCTAAGGGCTCTGTTTTCTGAGCTGCTGTCTCCTAGAATTTGGCTGAAGTCAGATGCCTTTTTCGCGTGGCCCACAGGTCTGTGCTGGCTGTTGCCAGGAAGCTCCCAGGCCTGTCTTTGCGTGTCCTCATGGAGCTGTAACTGCCGGCGTGTCCTCTCAATGTGTTACGGGGATGCCCTTGGCTAGGCAGAGAAGTCGGAGGAAGAGACACCGAATCTGCTGTGTCTTCTGTGGGCTGGACTCGGAAGATGCAGAGCTGTTTCTACCAATCTGATTAGTTCTTATCTTAGTCTGTTTTCTGTTGCTATGGCAAAGACAGCTAAGAATGGGTAATTCATCAAGGAATGGGGTTTACTTTCTCATGGTTTTGGAATTCCTAGCCTTGTGCAGGCCATGTGACAGAGCTGACCTGACTCCAACCAGCTCTCCAGAAAAACGGAAGCTGAAGCTCTGACAACACAGCCGACCTCTCTTTAGAGAGCCTGGGCTGGAACCACGCAGCTCAGCCACCATCGACTCCTAGAGTAATAGAGACTTTCCAGAGAAGAAATATTATTGTAAGCCTTGGCATTTGCAATCACGTTTTATGTTCAGCCTTCGACAGAGAGGCCTTCTTGCTGTATTATAACAGGGCAGTGAGCACCCGTGGTTAGAAACAGCAAGGGAGTCAAAAGCTGACATTTACAAAGCTACTCTGTGATAGCCCAGTCACTATGTGGTTAACCCTAGGGACTTGGGCATCTCTTAAAGGTTTCAGTAAAGATCTCCACCAATACAGTGCTGTATTATTTGTGTTTTAATAAATAAAGCTTGCCCGAAGATCAGAGGGCAAAGCAACCACACTAGTCAGTCATACAGTGGTGGCACACACCTTTAATCCCAGGTCTCCGGAGACAGGGACAGAGGGATCTCTGTGAGTTCAAGGCCACCCTGGGCTACACAAGATTGAATCTGTCTAAAAGGGAAACAGAACTCATAGAAAAGTGATCCCAGCACTTGGGATCCCATGTTTTTAATCCCAGCACTAGGGAGGTGGAGATAGGAGAGATATGACTAGGTGGAGAGAAGAATCTACAGGGGAAGAGACAGGAATTTAGAGGAGCGAGGAGTCTGAGGTTGGTGGAGAGCATTGCAGAATTGCCCCTTTGTCTGGGCCTTGGTAGAGGTAGAATCTCTCTAGCGACTCAGCTGCTTTGCTTTTCTGATCTTCAGTTTGAATCCCAGTCTCTGTCTCTGGGTTTTAATTATTTATTCTACAGAGCAACTTTAAGCAACAGTTTTGGTGAGGAAGGTGATCCTATAGCAGCTGTACTGGTCCACCCTGTTAGTCTTGGGTGTTAGTATCAGGAGGCAAGGACTCCAACGTAGCTCTCAGAAGCCATATTTTGATTGACGTGTGGCTCACAAAGTACTGACATGATTACTGCAGACCCGGCTACTGTTTTGATTATGGAGATGGACAGCTCAGTCACAGCACCCCCAAGCTCCTCTTAAATGAGTTTGCTCACTGCCCACTGGGGCAAGTACCAACCTACATGAGGAATAAGGGACATGGGAGCCTAGGGAGTGACTGCTCTTGAATTCACTAATCTACAGTGGCCAGTTGCACAGACACTGTGCAAAATAGATTTCTGAACACATCCTTCTGGCGACAGATGCCAAAGAGCAGGCATGTGTGTTCGTGCTGAACAAACAAGGTTGGCTCCTGTTTAAAGAACGAGGAGTCGAGTCATGTGTTCTTGGAGCCACTAGAGTGTTCACGATGCCAAATCCTGGCCCAGCTGGTGCCCAGCAAGACCTCATGAGCTTGAAAGCGCAACAGTCACTATAGAAGAATTGCCTTTTGGAACTATGGAGACGACTCAGCCGAATGCTTGGGACGCAAGCATGAGGGCCCGAGTACCTAAATAAAAAGTCAGGCAAAGCAGTTTGTGCCTGTGATCCTAGTGTTGGGGGTGGAGACAGGAGACTCCCAGGGTCTTGATGGCCAGCCAGCCTAGCCAAACTGATGAGTTCTGAAGTAGGTGAGAAACCCTGTGTTAAAAGACAGGGTGGAGAACAATTGACACCTGATGTCAACCTTTGGCATCTGTGTGACGGTGCACATACCGCGCACACACACAAAGATGTGCACATGCATACATCATCCACACACATCAAAACAACAAAAGCATTGCTTTTATTGTGACAACAATGACGACAGTGGTAATCAATAAGAGATGGCCATTATACGACAAACATCCAACCACTTTGAAACTATGATCCATCAGGTTCAGTGTGGGTGGAGATAAGACTCTTCTTTGCAACTCCTACAGGACCTTCCTTTCCAAGAATTAACACTGGGGAATATTTATTGGCTCCTTCCTAAGTCCTTCATTATATGCACAGCAAGCTCCTGAGACACAGTCATGGGCACGGGTGGAGTTGTTCCTCTGTGGCAGAGTCATAAATCAACTCAGCACCATAGGTTTGATTTCTGCCCAGTCTTTTGCACCTTTTGGGTGTGTGGCTAGACTGTCTTATCTTGTGTTTCCTAGTATCTCTATTGCTTGGTCATCTGTGGTGTTTTTCCATCTTAATTTGCTTCATTGATCAGTCATATTTAAAATTAAAACAAAAATAGAAATAAAAAAAATGGGAGTAGATTTCCAAACACATCATTCTGTCCACAGAAGCCAAGGAGCCAGGTACCTTCTTCTGGGGTCTCTAGGTATCTTGGGAGAGCTGGGAGGGTGTGAGCTTGGGGGAACACATGCCTGTGGTTGACTGTGCAATCAATTAGGGGTCATTTGCAAGTGTTGATGGAAGTAAGGGCTCTGTAAAGTCCCCCTATACCTGGGTCACTTCCCAGGGAGGAAGAGTTTGGCCTTCACTGATAGACTTTGGATCCTGGGTTGAGTCTATTTATCTGGGGTGGGGGGGATCCCTAGAGAGGGGAATAGTATTTTACTTTCAACTTTCTTTCAGTCTTTGTGTTGGTTGAGGGTAAATGATTTACACACAGAGAGACGCACACACTCACACACACCATGTGGATTCGTTTTTATGTCTTATTTGCATTTATTCATTTTCAGGAGGCATCTAGTTCAACATAGGAAGGGAGGGAACCCAACCGGGTAGAACTGTTTAGTGTGGCTTGGTTAAAATTGGGAGGAGAAGCCTGAAGAATGTGTCTTCTTGGGTCCTGGCAGTTTTACTCTTCCAAATTAAGAATGGGTCAGGTTTGGAGGACCCGTTTTAGCTTTCCCACTCGGGATTCTCTGATGGAGTTCTCTGCCTGATGAACATGATCCCTTCTGTATCAGGATGACTAAGCCATTGAGACACTGGCCTAGAAACTGTCCTGAGTAGCTCCTAGGACAAAGTATGGCCTTGGCAAGGCCAGGGGAATGAATGTCGTTCTCGGGCTTGGCTGTGACTTCTCTGTCACCATCCGCAAATCCCTGGCACCGTAGGGTGCCGAGTTGCCTTCCACATCTATAAATTCATCCGTACCCAAGAGGAAGCAGGGGAGGAAAACTTTGGAAGGTGTATCCCTTGTGAAGCAAGCTGTTCTGGGGTTATGTAAAGATTATCTGCATTTCATGAAGTTTTTATGGTATCACAGTGTCCAGAGAAGGAAGGGCGGTGGGAACCAGGGACTACCTCTCCGGTAATCAGTTCCGTAGCACAGAGAACAGGTTGTTCAGAGCGGACAGTGAATTTGCCGCTCACATCACTGCTATGACAAGACCAAGGCTGTCCACTACGCATGATTTTTGAGACTCCCTCACAATAGTTTTTTGTTTGCGTGCTTGTTTTTTGAGACATGCTTTCTCTGTGTAACAGCCCAAGGTGTCCTGGAACTCACTCTGTAGACCAGGCTGGTCTTGAACTCACTGAAATCTTTCTGCCTCTGCCTCCCCAGTGCTGGGATTAAAGGCGTGCACCACTACCACCCAGCTTCAAGGTAGTTTTTAATTATTACAAAGTGTGTATGTGTGGATCTGTGTGCCTGTGTGCACCAAGTGCATACGTTCTCTGCAGGAGCAGCAAATGCTCTTAACTGCTGAGCCAGTACTCTAGTTCCTGAATAAATGTTTTTTATTTTCAGTGTGTATGAATGCAGATGTGTGTACACATGTGTGCAGGTGTATGTAGAGGCCCGAAGTTGATATCAGATGTTTTCATCTGATCTTTTGAGGTAGGGTCTCTCAAAAACCAGTAAACCCCAGGGATCCTCCTGTTTCTGCTTCCACAGCTGGCTCATAAGTGCATAACCAAACCTGTATTTCTTTTTAAATGGGTGTTGGGTATTGACCTCAGGCCTTCACCTTTGCATGACACACATTTACCGGCTAAGTCATCTCCCTGACCCCATGAAACATGCTCACCCCATCCCCAGCAGGATGAAGATCAGAGAGTAGAAAGTCCCTGGGTAGCTTTTCTCCTTTTCTTTTCTTTTTTTCTCTTTTCCTTTTTGGTTTCTCAAGACAGGGTTTCTCTGTAGTGTTGGAGCCTGACCTAGAACTCGCTCTAGGCTGTAGACCAGGCTGGCCTCAAACTCGCAGAGATCTGCCTATCTCTTCCTCTCAAGTGCTGCACCACTGCTGCTTTTGGGTAGCTTTCGAATATGCAAACCCTCTCCTGTAGAAGGAGGAAGGAAAGTGGTGGGAAGAGGGTGGTGCTCTCTCTCCCTTTCTCTCTCCATCTCCTCTCTCTGAGCTCTAGAGGGCTGGGTGGATAAGCTCACAGAAGCCCTGTGGACTTGGCTGCTGATTTTGGAGCCTTGCTGGGGAGAGATGGCAGGGAGTCCTCAGGGACACCGGGAAGGATAATTGTCTAACTACAGGAAACAGGGCTGGCACAGCCCGGTAAAGTGGGCGATGTTTCCATTTTACAAGGAGAGGGGGTTTTAGGAAGCTTTCTGCTCGCTGGGGTTACGAGCCTGAGCCACCACACCTGGCGACTGATAGAAAACTCTATTTGTATTTCCACAGAGAAGTTGATCGTAGGGATCTGTAACTGTGGAAAACGAAACACGGACAAGGATGGCGGAGCAGACACATGCATGTTGTAGGCTAGGCTAAAGGGAGCACAGAATTTTACTAGGATGAGAATGAGCCCAAATGTGATGCAGTGAAGACGCAGTCACTGGTGATTGTGATCAGTTGTTAACAAGCTACAGGCTCTCAGCAACTTTGTATGTGTGTGTATGTGCGCCTGTTCTACATATATGTATGTGAACGTGCTCTGCTCTTGTGAACTCTCTGCCTTACTCCGCTGAGGCAGGATGTCCCATTGAATCCAGAGCTAGATGGGCAGCCAACCCCGGGGGGCCTCCTGTCTCCACCTCCATGTGAGTCTGGCAAATCCTCAGCGTCACTGGGCCTGATACTATTCTCTGCATTCAGTTTTCATTGTCCCCAGCTCACCTCAGCCTGGAATGGACAGGGCATGGCTGGGTGCTTCTTTTCCTAAGACATCCACGTTCTCCTTGCTAAAAGTCCTACGTGGCCGACTCCGATGGTGAGGAACGGAGTGCGAGGAGACCTGGTTTCTTTGTGGATGACTGCCAGAGCTTCATTAAACTTACTCAGATTTATTTTACATCCTGGATACCTGAGTTGGTTCTTATTTTTACATCATTGAGGGGTCATTTCAGAAATGGAAAATTATGGCTTCCCGATTTATACAGACCCTCGTTTCTCTCCATTTTCACGAGTCTCGTGCTTCATGCTCCCGGTCTCTAATTTATTGCTTTCTAAGTAGCAGGTGTTTAAACACTTTCTAACCTGGGTAGCTGCAAAGTATAATTGCTGGCTTTGGCAGGCACCAGACCTCAGAGCTCCTGGCTGCCTGATACCTATTCCCCATGCGAAGCCATCCCCCTCCTGAAGTATGGTGTCCAGGTCCCAGTCACCAGGTGTTTGAAGACCTGTAAGACAGATGTCCCCACTGTTTGACCCTCCCCTTAGCATGAAGGGGCACAGGACAGATCAGTTGTGCTGTCCTGTCTCATTTCGAGGGGACATGTTCAAACTACAGAAACTCCCCCACTTTAATATGTTTGAGTGAAGATTTATTTTTATACTTTCTTTGTTGTCTGAAGTCTGTTACCCCCTGCTCCTGCCAGGGAACTGTCTCATCTAAAGTCTTGCTCAACAGGGTGACAATATTTTGGGAATGTATCTAGGGAGAAGGTGCCATGGCCAGTGTGGTGTGGGATCTGGATGACAAGCAGCCTGTGACATTAGGGTCTCAGCTGATAACAGCAGATACTGCGTTCCTCGGACTCACGCAAATGGCTTCGATTTCAAGCTACCTTTTAGTGACATGCTATATTTACAGGCATATTTGCCTCTAGGTTGGTGGTAACTTGTTACCTAGTGGTTTATGAAAATGAGTTCATCAATACCCCCGAGGTTTAAGGTTTGGCAAAACATAAGGAGTTGAACCCACTGGCTACCCCTCAGTGGGCTACAATCCCAGCAAGGTGTCGCTGCTACCTCCCTCCTGAACCTACACTCCTAGGATAATGCACCCCTCTGCCCGTTTCCTGGGGCTCTATCTTTTCATTCTCCTTTGCCGCGCACTGGCCCTGCTCTGAAGTTTTCTCTTCTCTATCACTAGACAGTGATGGCCCAGACACTTTGTCAGGCAGAATGAAGTCTAGGACTGCCCAGAGCAGGCAGCAAGGCTCACCAGCTCATGACAAATATGGTGCTCAAGCATTTCATAAAGATGGAGAAATCAGAACTTCACCAACATGGGCCCCTAAAGCTGCCTTCTTCCTGACACCCTCTGTGCCTCATGAAAGATGCCATCTTGGAGCCCATTGGAGGGTGTGAGTCAGTGCAGTGTCCCGAGGTTCTGCAGTGGCTGGGGAGGCAGAATGGGCCAGTGGACAGGAAGTAATCGTAACGCTAGTGGTGTCCCAGCTTTGTTGACATGCTCTCATTATTTCCTACCAGTCTCCAAGTGGTAGCCCCGGTGACACGCTCAGTGGGAGCCTGCTTTGTGGATGGCTACCAGGTACCCCTCGTTCCCTGGGTCACACAGCGGGGTGATGGGGTTGAAACCCGAACAGGTCGTCTACTTCCAAGTCCACACTTGGGGCAACTGTGTCAGACCCCAGTTGCTTTGCAGAATGTGATGCAGCACCATGACTAAGGCCGCCTCTCTGTTTTGAGATTTAGGACTGAGTTGTGCACAGGTTTTCGTTTCTACACTGAAAGTCAAAGAACACTTGGTTGCTATTAAGGTGGTCAGGCTGGCAGCAGACACTCTTGTCTCTCCTCCCAAAGGTGCCATGTCTGTCTCCTCTCAGCCCAACATGAGTGTGGATACTGTCTAGTGTGTGTTAGTAGCAGACAGAGTGAACAACAAGTCGAGGCAGGGTCGTCAGATTGACCACAGTGCTCCTCACTGTGATAAAATGCCTGTTAGGATGACTCAGTAAAGGAAGTTTTATTTGAATCACAGTATGAAGGTTGTCCACCATGGCAGAGAAGTCCTGGAGGCAGGAACTTGAGGCTGCAAGTCACACTGTGGCTACAGTCAGGATGCGGCGGTGCATACTGAAGTCCTGGGAAGGTGACACCTAGTCTAGGAACTTCCACACAGACACGCCGTTCTAGTTGATCTGCGTTGCTATGATGAGCTATGTAAAAAAGTGACGCCAGTGGACAAAGGGGTTGGCATTCCAGGTAACTGCC
The DNA here is from genome assembly GCF_950005125.1 of Chionomys nivalis. Taxonomy (NCBI): domain Eukaryota; kingdom Metazoa; phylum Chordata; class Mammalia; order Rodentia; family Cricetidae; genus Chionomys; species Chionomys nivalis. Next base: position 2,899,259 of record NC_080088.1, read on the forward strand.
CATCTTCTGGGGGAATCAAGGCAGGAATTTGAAGCAACTAGTCACATACATATTCAAGAACAGAGAGAACTAATGCATGCCCAGGACTAAATTAACTCTCTCTGCTGTATATAGTCCAGAGCTCCAGGCCAGAGGATGGCACCACCCATAGTGGGCTGGGTTTTCTCACACCAGTAATGAAGACAAGGCTCCGCAGACAAGCCATAGGCTGAGCTGATCTGGACAGTCCCTCACTGGCACTCTAGATTGTGGGTCCAGATTGTGTCAAGCTGATGATTAGAACGAGCCCAGAAATTTGTGTCCTCAAGGGGACAATCTGTGTTAGCCATGGCAGAAGCATATCTAGATCGTGAGCACGACGTGGGTTGGACCTTTCAGAAAAGGAACAGCCACACAGAGAGACACGTGGGCATGATGCCAAGGTGGATCAGGGAAGCTGAGTGTCTGTGACGAGTGTGTGTCCTCAGTTGGTTTTCCTGTGATCCCCGGGCTCCCCACTACCTTCACACCCCAACTTCTCACCCACTTTTCTAGTATCTTCCTTTCTTTTTACTGACTACCACACATTTCCCTTTAAAAATAGCTATGTATTGATTTAAAAAAATAGTTCATGTTCACTGTGGGAATCTGAGATAGCATAGGCAAGCAAAAGAGAGAAAGTGAAAAGTCACACACACATTAACCTTCTGTGAGCTCTCTCATTCTTCAGGCATTGAGTAACTAGATCAATGACCTTTTATGATTTTATTTGTTAGTATTTTGTCCAACAAAGAGCCACTTCACCTCCTTCAACCTGTGAGTATTCCTGGTCCCTGCCCCACCCAGATCCTTTTGGTTGGGCACAGCACACACCTGTGACATTTAGACACTTGTGGGCTACCTAGCCATTCCTCTCTGTTCGTGACGTTTGGAAGGAGGGGGTCTCTCTCTGCTTTGACCTCCATCACAGCAACAACTCAACCATTCATATTATTTAGTTTCTTTGTTTTGTTTGATATTTTGAGACAGGGTCTCCTTAGGTATCCCTGGCAGACCTGGAATTTGCTATAGAACTTGCTGGCCTTGAACTCACAGAGATACACCTGCTTCTGCTGCCTGTGTGCTGGGATTTAAGGTGTATGCCACCATACCCGACTTCATACTGTTCTTATGTGCTCCTCATATGCTCTTCTGAAGCCCTACCAAGGTGTAGGCACTCACGCCTAGTGGGACCGCTGCAAATGTCCCTCAAGTGCCTTCCTGCACCCGTATCCCTGTCTAGTTCCTGCTTCACTCTAAAGCTAATGGCACTTCTAAAATGCAAACAGGTCACGTCTACTGCTACCAAGTGACTCCACTGTGCATCTTGCCTATAAGATGAGGTACAGAGTCACGGTCTCACCAGCACACTCTTTCCGACCCTCACTCCCTCCATACTCCACAGCCATTCTGCGCTGCTTTCTCTACCTTGTCCATTGGTGCTCCTGCCTAGGAAGCAGAGGTGCCTGCACTTGCTTGTATCAGCATTCCAGGGAAGAATGTTCCTATCCCCAGGTCTCAGCATAGACCCCACTTCCATCATCTTAGTAGATGAGGTTGAGGGTCGCTGCTGTGATCCCCAAGGCCTTAGGTCTCCTGGCCACCAAGCAACAAATCTGATGCCAGCAGCATAGCCTCCTCTCCTCCCTTTGCAGTCTCTGGCTGACTAGGGCAGGAGACTTCTGGAGTCTTAAACCAAGTCGGACTTAAATCCCTCTAAATGCTTATGTGCTTTAAGGGCCAGTTCTGGCCTCTTTTTTCCTCCCATGAACACCCTCTTCTTCACACAATAGCATCCTCTGCCATCTCAGTAATCATGGAAGGGGGAGGTCTCCTAGGAAGATAGAATACTGGCGTTAGATGCTAGAAAGGGGATAGGATGCAAAAACCCAAGCTTGGCCAACTCCAGAAAAACAGAATCAATGAGGGGTGTGTGTGTGTGTGTGTGTGTGTGTAATACCTTATTAAGTCACTTACATTAAAATAAGAAGAACAGTGGCCTTATACCCAGGAGGCCGAGAAACCAGCAGTTCCCTGATCCTAGAGCCTAGGTGACTCAGCAGTTGGAGTAGTCCCACAGTGGTTGTCACTCCAGGGAGGACCCAAACCCAGTAATCATTTTGTCCAGAAGGCTGGGTGCCTCTGCAATTCCAATCTATAACTGAAAAAGTGGAAGTTTCTTATCTACAATGGAAGCCTGGAGATGCTGGTACTGCTACTAGGGAAGAAATCATCATCAACACCACCACCATCATCATCATCATTAACACCACCATCACCATCATCATAACCATCACCATCATTGCCATCATCATCACCACCACCATCATCATCATAACCATCATTATTATCATCACCATCACCGTTATCACCATCAACATCATCACCATCACTGTTATAACCATCATCACTATCACCATCACCATCATCACCATCATCATCATTATCACCATCACCATTGCCATCAGCAGCAGCAACACCAGATCAACTTGGTGGCAAGAAAGAAGGCCAAGTGAGCGAAGGATGAGCCATCTTTTGCCACACACTTCAAAAAATCTTGTCTGCTTCCAGAAGGTGCTGCTCACACCCAGGGCAATCTTTCCACATCAATCAAGGCAACCAGGAGAGTTCTTCAGGTGAGGCCCCTACACAGGTGATTCTAATTCTGGTAAATTGATACTGAAACCAACCATAGTACCAACTAAAATGAGCTGCTTGCCTTAAACAGTGCCTATGCTGGCAGCTTCACTGATCTGTCAGCAGATCAGCCTCTCCAAGACTCCAGGCCTGGGGGATTTAGTCAGTACTAGATGCTCAGCAAAGGCACTCGTCACAGCTGGGCAGTGCCTCAGGTGTCACTGAGCTATCCTTGTTTTTTCTCCTTCCATCTGCCTGACTTCCTAATGAGGAAAGCCAGTGAGGACTGGGACTTTGTCTGCAACAGATCCTGGTGTGGAGTAGGTTAAGAAAATTGTGTCCTAAAGAGTTCATTAATATAGTGGAGTAATAATGTACCTGGAAAAGCAGATGTCTGTGCAGAATTCACTAATATAATGCTCTAGTTTTGTTTTGTGTGTGTGTGTGTGAGAGAGAGAGGGGGGGGGGATCATTTGTAGCTGTGAAAGTTTCCATGCATTTATATCTTCCAATAAAATCTGTCAACTTTGACACCCCCTGTGTCACCTGAGAATGAGTCTCAATTAAGAAATCACCTAGATCCAACCAACAATGTCTGTGGGCAATTGTCTTGATTGTTAATTGACGTATGAAGCTGTGGAGTACAGCATTTCCCAGGCAGATGGTCTAGGATGTAGAAAATCTGGTTAAGGCCAGTCATGGTGGTTGGTGGCACACGCCATTAATTCCAGCACTTGGGAGGCAGCAGCAGATATATTTGAGTTTGAGGCCAGTCTGGTCTACAGAGTGAGTCTCAGGAGCCAGGGCCACACAGAGAAACCTTGTCACAAAAAAAAAAAAACAAGAAGACAAAACAACAACAACAACAACAACAACAACAAAAATCTAGTATGTTTTGCAACAACAATGTGGTAAGATTTGGAGCAAATCAGCAAACAGCACCCTCTCATGACTTTTGCTTCAGCTCTTGACTGGGTTCCTTTCTCCAGTTGTGGGCTATTACCTGGTAGTGTGAGCCAAACAAAACCCATTCCTCCTCTAAGTCGTTCTTGGTGAAAATGTTTTTAGCACAGGAACAGAAAGCAAAGTAGGCCAATCCACAACTTCATAACATAAACTTCTATGTTGTTCTTTTGCATTTTATTGTATTTTTTTATTGTGTTCATGAGCGTGAGTGCAAATGTCCATAAGTAGGTTAGAGGACAACCTTGGGTATTGGGTCTCACCTTTTGCCTTGTTTGAGACAGGGTCTCTTGCCTGCCACTGTCTGCACCAGGCTAGCTGGTGTAGGATTCTCCTGTCTCTGCCTCCTATCTTATTATATAGAAGCTGGGGTTACAGATGTGTGCTACCACATCTGGGTTCTTCGGGGGTTCTAAGCTCAGATCCTCAGGTTGCTGAGGCAAACACTTTACCCACTCACTTGTTTTTGTTTTTTTTTTTTTTTTTTTTTTTAAGATGCACTAATTTGAATCATACTTTTTGTCGTCTTTTTTTTCTTTTTCTTAATGTGACTTCCTGGAAGAGAACAGCCTTTTTGTTTTTTCTATAGTCTTGCAGGTGAAATCCCAAAGGCATTTGTATTGGTCAGGGTTCTCCAGAGGAACAGAACTAACAGGATAAATATATGCCTGGTTTGAAATTATGGCAGTGTGCGGAAACACAGCCTGTCTTTTCCAGAGCTTGACTTTCCAAACACTGAATGCCCAGCACTGCCAAGTCCCCTGTACGCAGAGTTCATTTTCAGAGCTGTGGAGATTTGCCCACTCTTTCCTACTCGTCTAGGGTGGAACTCACCAGGGTACCTTTGTGGGCAGACACTCAAGCTGCGTGGTCCTGGGCACTTCCAAACTTGCCTCTTGATAGGGAAGACTTTTCTGAACACTGGTCCAGGGACACCCAGTCACGATGCCACTACTAACTGTGGATCACCAGTTCCCCAACTCTCAGCGATCACACATGTGCTGGCTAGTTCTGTCAACTTGAATCTAGAATGGCCTGGGAGGGGACTCTCACAGAGGTGCTGTCTAGACCAGGTCGGCCTGTGGCATTGTCTGTGGGAAATATACTGATAGATAATCAATGTGGGAGAACCTGTCCACAGTGAGCATCACCATTCCCTACGCAAGGGATCCTGGACCATGGAAGTTAAGAGAGGGCTGAGGAAATAATCATGCAAGCATTCATTCATTTCTTTCTGCTTTTGACTGTGGATGTGTTATGATAAGGCGAGCTGCTCCAAACTCCTACGGCCTTGACCTCCTCACACCAAAGGACTATCATTCGGAACTGTGAGATAAAAATAAACTCCTTTATCTCCCTCTAGTTTATTTTTAATCACAGCAACAGAAATGTGGCCATGCGCACGCGCGCACGCGCGCGCGTGTGTGTGTGTGTATGTGTGAGTGTGTGCATGCATGCATGTGTGTGTACGTGTGTGTAGGTTAGCGGACACGTTGTGTGAGTTGTTCTTTCTTTCCTCCCCACACTATGGGCTCCTGAAACGGAACTCAAGTTGTCAGGCTTTGTGAGAACAGCCTGTGCCTGGGGAGCCATCTTGCTGGCCCCAGACCTTTGAGTTTGTAAAAATAAATATCAGCAATGGATAAACACATGATAACGTGTTCTTATAGATCTGGTAGTGCCAGGACGCATAGTTGTTAAAGAGTCAGAGTCAAGAGCACACCCTGAGTGTCACGTGTCCTCTTAGGAGGCATTGGTATTGAAATCCGAGACACAGGTGAGCCTGGACAGAGGCGGAGAGAGGCTGAGGGTGACTCCTAAATGGGATTTCAGCATTAGGAAGTTTTGCAGGGACTAGGTATGGCAGGAAATACTTTGTGCTCTCAAGTGGGCTGTGCTCTTACGCTGCTGCATTCCCTTTCCAAACCTGCAGAAAAGCATTACTGTCTGGGAATGGGGGTGCCTCCCTCTCTGTGATTTTCTTAGCTTTTCCTGCTGCTTAGAAAGATTCCGCCTTTTCTAGCACCCAGTGAGTTTGGTCATTTCCAATTTCCCCCGCGCACTGCTTAAAGCTAACGGTGCTGGATGCCGACGGCTAGTGTGAAGAAACTAAGAAAAGTCTTTACGGTTTCTCTTACCAGTTTTTCAGTTGCCAGCATGTTCCTCCGGATATGTCCCAGGAAATTCTTTGCCACAAGAGATAAGTAAGCATTGTTTTCTGCTTGGCCTGTGAGTTTGACATGCTCAGTTTTACCCAGACTTGGCCAGCTGAATTCAAAACAAGAGCCCAAGCTTCCTGGAAACATCTGGCTTTCCCTTGCCATCTGGCTTGGGCTTGGTAACGATCAACCGCTATTTCGTGCCATGTTATTAACCTTTATTTTACATTATTCATCTCTCTTGGAGAGAGGACTTGAGTCTTATCAGATCGCCAGTTTTCTGACCCCTGTCCCTTTAATAACAGTGTGGCTAACACAGTTTTGTTCTCAGGAAATGGCAAAAATGTTTCACATCTACGTCTCCAGGCAGGGTCATTTGATACAGAAAGTGTTTATCCAATGTATGTTTCATGATGGGAAACATACCAGAGTTTTATTAATGTAAATTATGCTGACTTTCCAATTGCTGGTGGGAATGAAAACCTGTGCCATTCCTTTGGAAGAATATGCTGAACCTAACGGTCCACAAACTCTGTCTCTAGAGATTCCACTCCCGGGTGTGTGCCAAGCAGGAATGTATACCCATATCTGTAAAAGAACAAGTTCAGCAGAGCTCACAGTAGCCTTGACTCTGATAGCTCCAAGTAGGCAAGTGCTCAGACGCCACACAGTGCAGTCCTGTGCATCAGGAGAAGGGGCAAACCACCATCACAGGCAATGACAGCACCAAATCTCTCAAGCCTATTACTGGGTTAAAAAAAAGTTATACACAAAAACATACACTTGCATGTGATTCCAGATGTATAATGTTCAAAAAGAGACACAAAAATGTTCATGAACTGAGAAGTCAGGATAATGGCAACACTTGGGGGAGAATCAGTGATGGGGAGCATAGAGCAGATTCTCCCAGAGCAAGGTCATGTCCATGTTGTTACCCGTGTGCTGGGTCCTCAGCTGCATCTACTCTGAGAAGATTATTTTTTTTAAATTAATTAATTTATTTATTACTGAGAAGATTCTTCACCGTATACATACTTCATTTGATTGACTTCTTTTGGTCCTGAAGAATTAAAGAAAGAAAGCATCAGAATTAACCCTGAACATAGCAATAAAAGTAAATGAGATAAATTTTTCCATAAAAGGACAGCACTCCTGTGAGACAAAACAGAATAACTCAGTGGTAGGGCACTTGCCTGGCATATACAAGTCCTTGGGTTTGATGGCCAACACCACAGAAAACAACAAAATAATAAACAGTACTCTATGACTGTGTCTAAGTCAGACAAAGATATGGTTTCTTAGTGGCTTTCAACCAATGTTAAGAACAATAAGAAATTTCACATCCCCAATTACATTCTACCCCTCTCTCAGGAGTGAAACCTTTCCTCTCTGAAAGCAGCGCTCTCACAGTAACACACAGAACATTGCTCAGCTTCTGTGCTCCGTGGTGTCTTCTGGGACTGTCCCACTCTCTGTCACCTGCCACCTTCATCTCCGCTCTCGGTGGACAGCGTTCTTCCCACACGATGGCCCCCATGGTTGCTCCTCATCTCTGCACAGGGTGCCTGGACTTCTATTTGGCTTCAGAGATGTTTTCTGTCCCAGCTCTTGTCGAAGAGTAAAGTCCTGAGGTGCCCGAGTCGTTCCTCCGCTGCATGTGCATCTCTGGAACCTAGGACCACACACTTGTGGACTTCCCAGATGACTCTGAGTGGTGCTTCTGAGTGCCTGTGTTGTGAAAGTCACTCTGTGGAACCTCGTCCTACCTTGAGATGCATCTCTCTAGCGCTGGATCGACGCCCAAATGTACTCCTTTTCCCCAACGCCATGGACTACAGGGCATTTTGGAGTTGATTTTCTGTCCATATATTTCAAAATTGTCTCATCTGACTCCAAAGACTCCTTCATGCAGACTGTACCACTTCATCCCCAGCCACACAGGGACAACTTTCCTGCCATCAGACCGAGGGGGTGGATTTGATTCATGACTTGTGCCCATGCTGTGTTTGTTACAGGGGAGGAGAAAGCTGTCAGGGTCTTTCTATTTTTAACCTCACAATCCCAGTTACTGGTAACAAGAGTAACAGCTCTCAACATCAGCACAAATGAAGCCATTTCACTTTTTTTTCCTTCCCGATCATGTTGTTTTTTCCTGGAAACTGGGTTTTCTGAACATTCTTGTGTGCTGAACATTCAAGTGCATTGAGTATCTGGCAGTTAATCCCGAGATTATGGAGTTCTCTGAAAAATGAGTAAGACCATTATTTTTTTTTTGGTCAGGTAGGTTTTCTCCCCCTCTTAAAGTGCCCCAGGGTTTGACAAGCTTCACTGTGATTGTCAGAGGGTTCAGAGTTCACACTTGGCAGGATCATGCTTCATCCAGAGAAGGAATTTTCCAGATGGGTTGGAAGGCTGAGGGCAGTATTTGGGAGACCAGGGAAAATTGTCGGCATAGAATTGATTGGTAATGCCTGGTCAGTTCTTTTCGAAGTCCTCCTTGCTTTCACCTCATTGTCTTCTGCAAGCCTTTCTGCTTCTCCTCCTGGGTTCACCTCCTCCCCTGCATCTTTTAGAGGTAACTTTAAGCACCAGGGTCATTTTCCTGTGAGATTTGTTTATTAACTAGACTAAAGTAGTTGCCATTTTTGTAGATTTAAAATGCCCACATACCTGTCTTTTTCATATGGCTTAACCTAAATGTTGGTTCTGGGAACTGTATTAATAGATTCACCAAGCATTTGTTCAACTCTTATGTGTTCAACACAGAGCAGGACCATGAGATACAATAGGGCATAAGACGCAGCCTTTGCCCTTCAGTGGTCTCACAGCAAGCAGGTATGGAAACAGGCAATTACAGACGTGTGCAGATGCAGGGCTACAGTAGGGCACGGCAGCCTAGTGGGGCATTTGGGGGGGACTGGATAGGGAAACAGTGGTCCTGGCAGACTTAGGGGACAATTAACTGGAGAAGGTATGAAAGCTTTTGGGATAACATTCCTGCGTGTAATGTTCCCAAGTCTGGGGGTCCTCTGAGCAGCACCTGCTTAAGTAGGGTGTAAATAGAGAACACAGCATGGTTCTGGGAAACACCAAGGGTAGGGGGAAGATGATGGACCATTTTGTAGTTTGGGAGGCGACTCCAACAGCAACAGCAATAGGGAGGTGAGTTTTGGACCAGAGGTGACTTTCAGCCCTGTGTGCAGTTGGCGGGATTAGAGGAGGGGCAGATAGTACCAGAACAGTCTGAGTGTTGAAAGCCCAAGCTCATGGTTTCCTTTCCTGCTGAAGTTTTTTTCTTGTTCCTAAGTGGCTTGCTGTATTTGATTTTGGTAAGAAAGCAGTAACAGAAAGAACTGTATTCACGAGAAAGTTCTAGAAGAGAATTGTTTCTGGGAAGTAGCTGGTGAAAGTGGCAGATGAGATGATCTCCAAATGTCAAGCGGCTCAGTCCAGCAGCCCTGCAGAGGATGAAGCAACAAAGCAGCTGATGCAGCAGGAGGTGGACTTCCGGTGGCCAGTGGAGTTGCCCAGGAGGGGAAGGGTGCATAGGCAGCTGTGGAGTGCTGTGTCCACCCACCAGCTCTCAAACCAGACACATTCTAAACATGGCAAAGATTGCCTTGGGACCAGAAACCAAGCAAAATACCTAGAGGCAATCCAGTACCCCAGGCAGTCCTTCCCCACTGTATGGGCATGCTGAAGGGGCACACAGACTTTTGTCCAGAAACATGAGGACAGCACTGAACAGACTTATGGCAGGGCCTCTCATTTTGGAAGATGCTCCTGGCTTTCAGAGGAGAAGGCACTGGCAGAGAGAACCTATTTAAAATACAGCCTGCATTTTGCTCATAATCTAATCTAATATTAACTTCATCCATGTCTCTAAAGCACGTACATTATCTGACCCCATACTGTGCCCTGGCTGCTTCCCCAGGCCCCTGCTATTTTTCCAGGCTGCTCTAAATTTTCCAGGTTGTTGGAAGCGCTGGCAGTTGGGTGGCCTTTGAGAACATCTTACATTAAAGCCAGTCACCCTGAGTTATGTTTTTTCCATCAGCTAAACCTTCTGCACCAAATTGCCCACGGCTGAAACTATTTTCTGATAGATAAATATTTTCAAAGTTGCTCTGTCAAGCCCAGTTTAGAAATGTCAAATTTGTAATAACTGCTCCCAACCGTGGCTTTCCCTCTTAGGCACTCACCCCCCACACACACCCATTCAGAGCAACAAGTCAGTGGGTGGGTGGGGGAGAGCCATACAGTGAGGTGGTGTGAGCGCTGATCGGAGCCGTCTTTGCTGACAGTTTACCACCAACTAGAGAATTCTCTTGTGTGTTTTTATTTTACATTTTCCCACCATTATCCTCCGGTCCTGCCCAGACACCCAGGTTGCTTTGGCGTTGGTGATGTGAAAGGCACCCGGTAGAGAACTTATGTTGCCTTCTGTCCAGGGAGTCCGCAAAGACCCAGGACAGCACTTTGGTGGAAATTAGGAAGCTCCATCTAAGAAACTTAGAGAAGGGATAGAGAATAGTTTTTCAGCTGGACCGACACACGAGATGATTTAAAAATCAATGTGAAGCTGATCCCAGAAGGATCTTTCTTGTTTTTCTGTCCTGTAACCACTCTTAAACAATCACTCATAGTCTTCATATTAATTATAAATGCTCAGCCAATAGTTCAGGCTTATTGATAACTAGATCTTACATTTTTAGCTAACCCACATTCCTTATTTACACTCTGCCACGTAGCAGCACCTTTATTAGCATGGCATGTTCATCTCCTGCTCCCTCTGACACTGTCCTTCCTCCTCCCAGCGGTCTCCTAGTCTGGCTCTCCTGCCTAACCTTATTCTGTCCAGCTATTGGCCAGTCAGCTTCTTTATTAAGCCAATCACAGTGACATGCATTCACACAGTGTAAAGGAATATTCCACAGCACCCACCAAGTTGTTTTCCACAATGGCTGTTTTAACTGGCATCCCACTGTTGCTGGAGGGTACTCGTTTGTTTTTGGGTGCCCAGGGATAATCATCAGAAACCATATTAATTAAAACACTGCTTGGCCAAAAGCTTATGTGAATTGCTAGCTAGCTCTTCTATCCTAAACTAACCCATTTCTATTATCCTGTGCATCAACACAAGGTCATGGCCTACCGGCAAAGTTTCAGCTGGCTGCTTGCATCTTTCTCCTCTGGTGGCAACACAGCTTCTTACTGACTCTGTTTGCTCTCTCTCTCCATCTCTGTTTGGATTTCCCACCTGGATTTACTCTGTTAAGCCACTGGCCAAAAGCATCTTTATTCATTAACCAATAAGAGCAGCACATATACAGAAGGATTTTCCACACCATTTCTCTTTTTCTGTTTAAATAAAAAGGATGGTTTTAACTTAAACATAGTAAAATAACAAAACAGGTATCAAGCAAGAATTATAATTACAATATTTTTTATCTATTTTATCTTTTATCATAATTAAAGAAAACTATAACTATCTGTCTTCAACTCCATCAAAGAATCCAGAAGGCTATAATATTACCTAAGTAAACAAGAAGTGCATTGTAAGCAACTTCTAAAACTCTAGGATTGACAGAGACATCTCATTGCCTGGACAGTCACCCAAAGTTCTTTTGTAACATTGTGGGCACCCATCTTCAGCCTACTGACTCACAGTATCCAGCAAGGTGGTCTACCAGCCAAGTTTCAGTGGGTTCCTGCGGAGGCGTCTGTCTCCTGTGACAGCTACATGGCTTCTCACCGACTCTGCCTTCTTTCTCCCAGCATTCAGTTTAGTTTTCCTGCCTAGCTCTATTCTGCTAAACCGCTGGCTGAAACAGCTTTATTCACTAACCAATAAAAGCAACACATATACATAAAGACTTCCCATTGATGGAGGAAGGTCATTGGTTAAAAAATAAAGAAACTGCTTGGCCCTCATAGGTTAGAACATAGATGGGTGGAGTAAACAGAACAGAATGCTGAGAGGAGCTAGTGAGTCTGAGCTCACTTCCTCTTCCTCCCAGCATTCTGTTCTGTTTACTCCACCCACCTATGTTCTAACCTATGAGGGCCAAGCAGTTTCTTTATTTTTTAACCAATGACCTTCCTCCATCATTTCCCCTTTCAGATGCCATGCAGCTCATCGCCAGGGCAGATGCGATGAAGCGCCGACCCAGGATGGACATAGGCTAGAATCTTCCCGGTAAGCGCACCTTTGGGTGCTACACACATTATTAGAAATGGGCTAGTCCAGGCGTGAAGAGTTAGCCGAGAAGAGGCTAGATATAATGGGCCAAGCAGTGTTTAAAAGAATACAGTTTGTGTGTTGTTATTTCGGGGCATAAGCTAGCCAGGCGACCAGGAGCTGGGGCGGCAGGAACGCAGCCCGCAGCGCCCCCAACATCCCATATCATCGCACCAACAGTGTGCAAGGGTTTCCCTTTCTCTGAATGCTCACCAGTGCTTATTCATTTTTATGTCCCTGGTTGTACCCATTCTAACCACAGTGAGGTGCAGCAGCTCCTCTGTCATCTACTGCAGCAACAGCTAGGGCACATCTCCTCCAAGGAATAAGAGAATTAATAACAGGATCAGTCAGTCAGTGCTGTAAGGAGTCCAGGAAAGATCTTCATACAGCTGGGCCAGGGGCTGAATATATATCTTTCCCAGACACACATGTCCAATGAGGCCATATTCAGAGGTGGGTCTCTAAGAAAGATATCTCACCAGACATCTCAACCCAGCCCATACTTCCATGGAGATGGCATCTCAAATCTAAGAGAGTCTTCATCAAGAACTTCCACTTCTGGGGAGAGTACCACTGAACGTCATTAGTCTCTTATTAGTCTAACGAAGTCAGTGGTGGAGCTGGAGGGATGGCTCAATGGTTATGCACGCATGCATGCATGCACACAGGCAGGCACACAGGCTTGCTGTTCCCAGCACTCCCAGGACAGTTCATAACTATGCATAACTCCAGTTCCAGGAGATTGGGCTTCATCTTCTGGCCTCGGCAGATACTGTATGTATGTGCTACACTTACGTACATGCTGCAAACCCCTCATACACCATAAATAAATCTTACAGAAAAAGTAAGAGATGATAGTGATGCTGCTGGAAAGATCTGTCTCCTTCATGGCACTGCCAATGGCTCACATCATCTGGAAGTCTGAGGTCATGGCACACTCAGAAGTCACACCAGCTTTCCACACATCTGTTGTCTCCATGGTCCCCAGGTTTCCACCGAAGAGCAGGACTTTAAAGCCATCTCTGAGCAGGGCTCAGGTCCCAGCCTGGGGACAGGGCAGGCAGAGTTCATGGCATGTTAATCTGTACCACCGCCTCACATGTAACATATTTCCACAATTGCTTTCTTTCATGGACAGGGCTGAGTGGCCGTAAGCACAGAACAGGGAGCTGAAGGACGTCATTTTAAAACACAGCCGCATTGCCCTCCTGGGGGCTTCAATGCTCACTCAGTCTGAGCAGCGCCCTGGGTGCTGTACAGCTGGTGAATAAGTGGTGTGTTATGGGGCATGAAATGACTGCAGCGGGGACCAGAGGCCCGAGGCTGGGAGAGAAGGCCAAGGAGGGCATGTGACAGTTGGTTTTAAAGACCAACTTGGCACAGTCGAAAATCGCCTGGGAAAAGAGCGTCAGTGAGGGGTCGTCTAGGTGAGTTGCCCCCAGGCACGTCCATGGGGGAGAGTCTTGATCATAACTGAGGTTGGAAGACTCACCCACTGTGGACGACACCATTCCCTGGGCAAGGGTAGCCAGGTCTGTATGAGAGAAGAGACCATGAGCCAAGCACTAACATTCGTGCATCCACTCACTGCTCTCTGCTCCCGGATATGGCGCAGTGTTACTGACTAGCTATGGGTTAATGTGACTGACTAGCTATGGTGCAGTGTGACTGACTAGCTATGGGTTAATGTGACTGACTAGCTATGGGTGTAATGTGACTGACTAGCTATGGGTTAATGTGACTGACTAGCTATGGTGCAGTGTGACTGACTAGCTATGGGTTAATGTGACTGACTAGCTATGGGTTAATGTGACTGACTAGCTATGGGTTAATGTGACTGACTAGCTATGGGTGTAATGTGACTGACTAGCTATGGGTGTAATGTGACTGACTAGCTATGGGTTAATGTGACTGACGCTATGGTGCAGTGTGACTGACTAGCTATGGGTTAATGTGACTGACTAGCTATGGGTGTAATGTGACTAGCTATGGATTAACGTGACTAGTTATGGGTGTAACATGGCTAGCTATGGGCTAATGTGACTACCTACTCCAGGCTCTTCCTGTCTGACTTTCTCATAGTGATGGGCATGCTACATAAAACCTCTCTCCCTTAATTTAGCTTTGCCAGGATATTTTATCACACTAACAGCAATAATAATAAGAAAAAACGGATTGAGAGTGTTCAGTTAGAAGTTCATGGCAGGGCTGGAGAGATGGCTCAGTGGTTAAGAGTATTACCTGCTCTTCCAAAGGTCCTGAGTCCAATTCCCAGCAACCACATGGTGGCTCACAACCATCTGTCATGAGGTCTGGTGCCCTCTTCTGGCCTGTAGACAGAATACTGTACCCATAATAAATAAATAAATCTTTAAAAAAGAAGAAGAAGAATTTCATGGCATTGACTTCTTACTTAGCCAACGAGATATTGGCATCTCGTGGCACCTCTCAAAGCAAGCACTGACCTTGCTGACCTCAGAGAATTTAACTCTCCACTCCATGGCCAGAATAAAGAGAAGAATCCTATTTCTGAGATACTGACCAAGGGAGAGCAAATGCTCAGAGATATGTTGATGGAACCATTCCACCAGCCACATGGCCACCAGTGGAGCCATGCAACCAGCCACACGGCCATGGGTGAAACTCTGTGCCAAAGGCCACGTGGCCACTGGTGGAGCCTTGCCATCAGTCACGTAGACACTGGTGGAGCCATGCCACCAGCCATGTAGACACTGGTGGAGCTATGCCACCAGCCACGTGGCCACTGGTGGAGCCGTGCCACCAGCCACATGACCACGGGTGGAGCCGTGCCACCAGCCATGTGGCCACTGGTAGAGCCTTGCCACCAGCCACACGGCCACTGGTGGAGCCTTGCCACCAGCCACACGACCATGGGTGGAGCTGTGCCACCAGCCACATGACCACGGGTGGAGCCGTGCCACCAGCCACATAGACACTGGTGGAGTCATGCCACCAGCCACATGACCACTGGTGGAGTCTTGCCCATCAGCCATGTGGCCACTGGTGGAGCCGTGCCACCAGCCACATGGCCACTGGTGAGCCATGCCACCAGCCACATGGCCACTGATGGAGCCGTGCCACCAGCCACACAGCTACTGATTTTTATAATGTATAAGAATCAAGGCTTTTTATGGAAATCAGCAGACAGGGCTCAAGGCTGTGTTGTGGAAGTGGGTTAGCCTGAACTGAAGGATGAGCCAGGGCCTTAAAAGAAGCGAAGGGCACAGGGTGCAGGTAAATGTGGTTCCCTGGGGCAGCAAGGGATAGATTCAGAAACCACAGGGGATGGCCAGATCTGACTCACAGAATCCTTTGCTTGCTTGTGAGCTGAGAATGGCTTGACATTTTAAAATGATTGGAAAAGAGTCAGCAGAAGGATTTTCTGTGACATGTGAAAAATGTGCAAAAGTCAAATTTCACAGCCCATGAGGGGAGTTGAGTGGAGCCCAGTCATGGGGTTGATCTTGTCAACCTGGCTAGATTTGGAGTCGCCTAGGAGATACACCTCTGGGCAGATCTGCTGGAGAGTCCAGAAAGGTTTAATTGAGGAGGGCGGATGCACCCTGAGTGTGGACAGCACCATTTTACAGCCTGAGGTGTGTGTCTCCAACTGAATAAAAAGAAGAAAATGAACTGTATACAGCATTCACCTGCCCCCATTTCCTGACTGTGGATGCAGTGTGAGCAGCATTTCCTTCATGGGCCTCTCTCCACACTTTCCCTGTCAGGATGGACTGCATCTCCGCAATCTGGGAGCCACATGAACTCCACCCTTAATTTGCTTCTGTCAGATAGTCTTTCGCAGTATCGAAGCACTAACTAAATATTGCAGCCACGATCCTCCATTTACATCCTGCCTGCGGGCTTGCATGTGGTTAGAGCTGAGAGAGTTCAAAGAGACTCAGTGTGCATCAAAGCCTGAAATGCCACCTGTCTGGTACTTCACAAAGGAGATTTGTGGCCTGTTCTTTAGACCATCTCAGGGGAGAATTGTGGGCAAGTCCCATCACCATGGCGGTTTTATGATGTTTTGACTGTGAACTAACAACGCCCTTAGAGGGTGCTCTGGGGCCATTCTTAGTCTTATTATCTTTACTTATTTTATTCGCCCTCCTTCCCGCCCCTCCTCTGTCTATGTGTGTGTGATGTATGTGTGTATGGTGCATGCTCATGAGTATGTGGACACACACACCCATGTGCATGGAGACCCAGGATGCCCAGGGTCCTCCACTGTCGATCATCTTTCATCTTGATTAGAAACAGTCTCCCACAGTGTGGTAGTTTCACTGTAATTGGACCCCATGATCTCACAGGGAGTGGGACTATTAGGAGGTGGGTGTTTCCTTGCTGGAGGAAGTGTGTCACTGAAGGGTGGGCTTTGAGGTTTATATGCTCAGGTCGGAAATTTGTATAGTCAAATGTAACATGGAGGGCCAGGCCTGCTTGTTGTTGGGGTTCTGTCCTGCCCATATCCCCAGCTGTTTAGTCCCAGAGAAAAATCACACAAAGATCTCTGTAAGTTATAAAGCTGATTGGCCCATTAGCTTTAGCCTCTCACTGGCTAACTCTCACATCTTGATTAACCCATTTTTCTGATCTATGTTAGCCATGTGGCTCAGTACCTTTTTTCAGTGGGGCAGATCACATCCTGCTGCTTCGGTGGTCTGGGCAGGAGTGGGAGGAATCAGCTTCCTCCTTCCTAGAATTCTCCTGTTCTCATTACATCATTTCTACTTCCTGTCTGGTTTTCCCGTCTACATTTCCTGCCTGGCCAATCAACGTTTATTTAAAACATGATTGACAGAATTCGTGAGGATAATGGACTGAACCTTTGAAATTGTAAGCCACTGCCTCCATGAAATAGCTTCTTTATAAGAGTTGCCCAGGTCATAGTGTCTCTGCACAGCAATAGAAACCTTAACAAAAACATGAGGAACTAGAAGCTTACTGCTTTGGTAAGGCTGGTTGGCGAGGGAGCTCTGCCTGGCTCTATCAACAATAGGGATAGAGACTTACACAGCCATGCTTAGGTTATGTGGGTGCTGGGAATTCAAATTTAGGTCCTCTCATTTACACAGAAAGCACTTTAGCCATGGGACCATCTTGTCAGCTCGGTGGAAGGGTTTTTTATAAAATGACTAAGTAGAATTGAAATTGTTAGCGTGAACGTGGGTTCAGTATGACTGAAGTTCTTTCGAGATGAGAACATTTGGACACAGCAACGCAGAGGGAAGACATAACCAGAAGCAGTCCAGGAGGAAGGAGGGTACCCACCAGCCAATGAATGCGCCTGGGAGAGTTGATATCAACACCCCAAGAGGAAGCCAACCCTGCTGAGACCTCCATCAGGACCCCCAGCTTCCAGAAAAGGAGACGACTCTGTTGAGTTACCGCCTGGTGCTGACAGGTGTTGCAGCAGCTGCAGCAAACCATTGCACTCTCTGAGTTGGTACTGAGGTCAAATCACAGCGTTTCTTTTTAGCTGACTCACAGGCAACAAACACAATGGCGTCTCAATGGAGACTGCCCCCTGGGAGCTTCTGCTGAAGACGACTGGTGGGGCTCCTGACAGGGCCCTGGAGTCCCTTTCCAGTGGAATCCACCAGCTTTGCCCCCGCCATGCTGCGCTCCCAGCAAACCCTGGCTGCCGGATGTGGGATCCCGGAAGCACTCTCTCGCTTTAAAAAACACTCGTTTCTCCTGCAGGAAGTGGCACATCGCAGTAGACCTGGCTCCAAATGAGATTTCTCATTTTCTCCGCGGCAGTTGCCGAGATGGTGCCGCTCTTGGGATTTATTTTCTTTCAACGAGGGTGTCTCGGCACTGACTCAGCCCTTCCCAGTTTCTGCCTCCACTCCCGCGGTAGCTTATTAAGTTCCTGTTAAACAAATAAAGCGCACGCCTGGAGTTGGATTTAGAATTTTGTACAACTGTCAAAAATAGCCACACCATGAGCAGAGCAGTGACCACAGGAAGTGATTCACTTCCGCTGGCCAGCTCCGCTTACCTATAACCCCAGGGAAAGGGAAATAGTAGGCACCATACTTAGGTGCCATGGTAGGTACGGGACAAGGGAGGACCTCACAGTCAACTCATGCAAAGTGGCTGCACGGGCTTGATACTGTGCTCCAGAGACTGTTCCTACCAATAGCTGACCCAAAGGAAGAAGCTTCTCTAACGGTCATGCAGGCTGTTACAGATATAGATTCTGGATTAGACCTGGTTAAAAAAGACTTTAACTTCAGTTTTGATAATTCCCTTTTCCATTTGGAGGCGCTAATGGGATTGATGGTGGTGGCAGCGGTGTATGAGCGCACTGGTACCTCTGACGGGCTTCAGTCTGTTCCAGTGGATTCTTCATACTGGTCCAGCTCGTTTTACCTGGTCTTGGTTACGGACTATGTCTGCTTCGGTGTCCCGCTGAGGATGCTGACGGTGTAATCTGGTGTTTTAGTGACAGTCTTTTCTTTGTCAGGGGCTTGTTCATACTGTGTAGGTCCAGAGAATCTTCAGACGCCTCCACTGTTTGATGTCTAGGAAATGGAATAGAGTTCAAAGGTCATGCACACTGATTCTGATCTCCTTGTCCCAGCCTCAGCCCCACTGAGACTCAATACATGGGAAGAGTACTTTACCCAAGGCATTAAAATCAGACAACGAAACTCCTTCATGGTTAACTGGAGTCCTTGGAGGCTTCCAGGGATGCTCTTAAAATTTCCTCTCTTAGTTTTAGCCTCAGCAAAGAGTATATGGGTTATTTGTCTTGTTGCTATGACAGAAAATACCCAACAAAAGCAATCTAAAGAAGGAAGGAAGGGTATATTTTGCCTCAAAGTTTGAGGTGTGGTCTGTCATGGCTCTGGGTCTGTGGACTCGCTGGTCACCTTCATCCACACGCAGGAAGCAGGGAGGGAGAAAGGCTAGTGCCAAACTTGCTTTTTCCTTTGCATTCGGCCCAGGACCCTGGCCTAGGGAATGGTGCCACCCACTGATAAGGTGTGCCTTTGCACATCAGTTATATACTGAATCTAGATAATCCTGCATAGGCTTGTCCAGAGGTTAGCCTAGTCTAGACAGTCCCTCACACAAAAAGCCAGAGGCTGGCCTCCTGGGTCGACCCTGTAAGCTGACAGTCATACTTCAGATCAATTACTGTTCTTGTTTTTATGAGAAAACACCTGATGAGAAGCAACTTTAGGAAGAAAGGTTTCATTTAGGCTCAAATTTTGAAGCAAGACGCAGTCCGTCATGGTGCGGAAGGCATGGAGGCAGGAGTGTGAGGCTCTTGGTCATATCATATCAGGAAGCAGAGAGATGTAAATGTTGGTGTTTATACAATTTCTTGTCTCTCTTTTCATTTAATCCTGGAGTCTAGCCCACGAGACAGCAGCATCCACTTTGAGAGTGGGTCTTTCCACCTTCATTGGACCTCTCTGGGAATGCTGTTACAGGCACATCCAGAAGTGATGTGGGATTCCTCTCTGTATGCTATGAATATGTTTTATTACCATTGGTTAATGAAGAAGCTGCTTTGGCCTATGGCAGGGCAAAGTAAAGCCAGGCAGAAAATTCGAACAGAAGTATAGAGAAACAGTAGACAGAGTCAAGGAGACACCATGTAGCCACTCAAGAAGCAAGAGGTAACAAACCATGAGCCTTGTGGTAAAATATAAAATAATAGAAACAGGTTGATTTAAGATGTAAGAACTAGTTTGGAAGGAAAACACATGAGCCATTGACCAAGCAGTGTTGTAATTAATACAGTTTCTGTGTGATTATTCAGGTCTGGGTGACTGGGAAACAAATGCACAGTCTCCAATTACACAGAAGTATCTCCTAGGTAATTTCAATTCCAGTCAGGTTGACAAGGAAGGTTAACCACCACAATGAGCATCGGAATCACAATAGTTATCAAGAAAAGTCTCGTCAGAGGCCATGAAGGAAAAAATGAAAATTGCTTAAAATTTCTGAAACTCACAGAATGTACAATACAAGAGTGAAACACAATACAAACATGGACTCTGGGTGGTGACAATGTCAGCTCGCATCCATCAGCTGCAGCGGATGTCCTCTCCGGGGGAGGTGTGCATGAGGGGAAGGGGGAAGAGTTCATGGGAACTCTGCCCCATCCTGTGATTCCAACACAGCTGCTCCAAAATCATTTAGAAGTCACGTTGAATTAAACAACAAGACGCAGTCAAGATGAAATCTCCTATACTTCAAAAATGGCTTAAGGTGTTTTGGAACAATTATTTGAAAAGTCTGAGGACTAAAGAAAGGGGCTATTTTATTCCATAGACAAAGCCCAAGGGTGGTGGTCTACATTCTGGGTAGTGAAGATCTTAGAAAATGAGACAAAAAAATAGAGGAGACATGACAGGGTGGCCAAGAGTGGGAGACGTGGGGAGCAGGAAAACTCTCCAGGGATGAGGAAAAGGAAGGGAAGGGTCATTAGGAAAGTAGGACTTGGGAACAGCTTGCTAACAGTCCAGGACAGTCTGGGGGATAGAAATGTCTTTTGTTTCTCGCTTTTCCCACAGCCTAGCCTGACTAACCTTATCACGTTACATTTAAGACTCCAATCTGAAAAGCAGATGGACACTCCCCCCCCCCCATACCTCCCAATGCACATAACACTTGAGGATTTTCAATAGCTTTTATCTTCGTGAGAAAGGAACCTTTGAAACAGATAAGTTCAGGCAGCTTGAGAGACAGGTGTCCTCAGATAGGTTAGAACACCCTAAGGCAGAATTGGAAACAACAGGACCAATAAAGGCACTGGGGACTGCAGGCTCCCAATGCAGCAAGACACAGGATCTTGATGGGTTGGGATTAGAGGGGGAATATGAACTCCAAACAACCCCAGGAACCCTCAAACAGCTGGGACTAGTGCCTGGGATCTCTTGTGTGCCCTTCCCTCACTGGGGACCTTACGGGACGGTCCTTTCCATCTCTGTGGTGATGCACTCAGGAAAGGATGCCTGTACTATGAGATGCAAACAAAGACAACAATCTGCTATCACCCAGGATCCTCCAACACTGATAACCTATAATTCTGTCATTAAAAAAAAACAGCGCCCTCAAGCTTACCCCTCAACCTAAAACCTTTTTTTTTTTTAATTCAGAAAAGGTCAATAATTGAGAAACCTATTAACAACCAAAGACAATTCCATTTCAACTTCCATCCCTGGATACGGTCACAGAGCAACCATTGAGCTACTCCCATCTGTCATTCATTCCCGCTGTATAAGTGGTGCAGCCAAACACAGCAGAGGTGTTACATGTAGACACAGGGAGCACATTCTGTGTAGAATATGGTATTTTCTGACTGATAACAGGTTCTGACCATATCACGATTTCATTTATTTAAAGGATGATTGTGTTTGCAGAATAAAACAGTGGAGAAAAACACCACAACAGACGAGTCTGTAAGACTGCCCCCTGGGAGCTTCTGCTGAAGACGACTGGTGGGGCTCCCAGCAGGGCCCTGGAGCCCCTTTCCGGTGGAGTCCACCAGCTTTGCCCCGACCTTGCTGCGCTCCCAGCAAAGACCCAGGGATACATACTAGAGGCCTCTTTAGGCTTCTATTTTCACAGGTAAGACGTCAACTGAACCAGGGTCTCTTCCAGGACCCCCAGCTTTATGTGATGTTCTTTCCTTGGGTGTCCTGAGCCTGAGGAGATACTAGGTTCTGTGGGCTTCTGCAAGAACTTCCATTTTCTTGTGTTCTAGAACAAAGAACTAGACAGAGACATGTGGTGGCCATGGAAGAGAAGAATTGGTTTTGTAAGAAAGAATACACTTCCGAGGAGCAAACAGGCTGTAATGTCTTTAGCTCCATGGCACTGTGAGATGGGGCGTTTGTGTCAGAGGCTTTAGGGTCCTTTGAACTATATGACTTTCTCAAGCATGTTCTGATAGGAGTCAACCTTGGGTGTTGGGGTTTCCAGTCTACTAACTACTAACTGATTTCTTTTATTTGTTGATTTACAGCCTTTGCTTCAGTTTCCAGATTCCACTCTGTGCCCTCTGTGCCCCTGCCTCAGAGCCAGCCCGTCACTGAAGCTCTTGGATAGGAGAATCTGCTCTGGGAAATGCTTGGAAGGTCAGCTCACTATCTGGGCATCTATGACAGCCATGGGCACTCCATGAATGCACATCAGCGTTTGTGCATGTGTGCGTGCATGTGTGCGTGTGTGTGTGTGCGTGCATGTGTGTGTGCGTGCGTGCGTGTGTGTGTGCGTGCATGTGTGTGTGTTTGCGCTTGTGTGTGCATGCACACTATGTGTATGTGGGCGCCTGAAGCCTGCAGAGGAAGTTGAATCCCCTGGTGCTAGAGTTTCAGGCAGTTGGGAGTCACCTGACACAGGGCTAGGAAACTAACTGGTGCTCTCTGGAAAAGCAGCCAGTGCTCTTACCAGCTGAGCCACCCCCTCTCTAGAGTCCTGGCCATCCTGGTGACTCCGAAGGGGACACAGTTCAGCAAGGTGGAGTGCAAGCTTGATGCCCTCCTCTCACGCCGCTGCCCTCCTGGCTGGCATCAGACCACGTTCCCACGGGAGACCCTTAACAATGTGAGCTGAGTCAGGTAACCCCAGTGCCAAGTCCTGCACTGTGGGAATCGCTGGAATTACAAGATCTGATAACTAGGTCTGCTCCACCTGGATGGGGAGTACACTCTGAGAGATGTACCACTGGGGAGGTCAATACTGTACAGCTATCACGAAGTAGAAGTTGGCCCCAACAGCACAGAGCATGATCTCGGCTGTATGTGACTGGGCACAGCCATGTGTGAGGTCAGCCATTGACTGCACACACACCTGAAGGCCAGTAGTGATGAAGATGGCTTTAGAGGTGTGTGGGACAACCGGGTAGAGTTCCGAACTGAGCAGAGGTAATGGCTACGGAGAAGGGCGTGAAGCAGGGCTTTGGAAAAGGAGGCGAAGGTCACTCATGGTTTCTTGACTCCTGCCTCTCACACAGCTCTTGGAACTGCCCTGGGATGGGGGACAAAGCCATCACCACTCAGGGAGCTTCAGCTCCCCACAGCTGGCACAGGATAAAGTCTGTGGACTTTCTTTACCTCTGCTTCTTTTCCAGCAAAAACAAATATGGCAAAAGACTTTATGTGACTGCATCACTGGGTTAGCAGCCAAACTCTCCGGGCACAATGATTGGAAGGCAGGCTGTGGATCACAGTTTTGATTTGTTTTGCTCTTGGTTTTGAGGTGGCATCTTTTGTGTTGCCCATGCTCCTCAAGTGATCCCCTTACCTCAGATTTCCAAGTAACCGGGATGACAGGTGCATGTGACCAACCACATCTAACCCTTGTTAGCAGGGTCACAAAGTTGGGCAATTCAGAGGCATGTACAAGGCTTGCACTAGAATTAAATTTTTTATCAGAGAGGCCTGCTTTCTATAGAACAAACCGACAAGCCCCCGTGATGTGGACTCAAACTGGGCCCTTGACTGGTGTTCAGACTTACGTGGCTGCCCCATTGTACTCAGTGTCATTGGCCGAACCGGCATCTTTTGAAATGGCCATGATAAATGTCCCACTGTTCTTAACCGTGTTTCCGAGGGCACAGAATGCTACCCTTAGGAGATCTTTGTCTGGGTTTTTTTTCTGTCCTTACCACACTTTCTGCTACAGTCCTGGTAAGGTGATAGGCTCACCCCAAATCGAACTAGGAAGTCCTTTATAGGATTTGGCTTGAACCAAAATGTTGCTGTTTTCCCCAAACATCTCTGTGTATTCCTCCTCATGAGTACCCTCAAAGCATCCAATCTCTAATCCCTGCAGTAACTGACCCAGACTTGTTACTCTCTGCCAAAGTTCTGTCCCTTCACACAGTGATTACCCACAGCCCACAGGACCTGGTCCCATTAACTTTCTCCATCTTTGTGACTTGACTCCCAGCTCCCCAGACCTAACAGGCCAGTGAAGAATGGACTGCTGCCACCTGCAGTAATGTCCAGAGGCAGAGACTTGGCTGAAGACCTCAGGGAACCAAGTCCAGGCCCCAGCAGAGGACAGAAAGGCTAGTCTGGTGGCTGTCGAGATGATCTGTCCTGAGATTCTCCAGAGGCCTCTGCATGCAACTCTCTGCTGCCTCCTGCAGGTAAGGGTGTGAGTGGAGGCCATTGCTCATAGATTTTAGAGAGCTCTCAATCAAGGTGGCTTCATAAAGCAGCCTGGGAAACCTGAATGAGAAGTAAGAATACATACTTTCATTTTCACCTCTGCCTTACTGATTGAGTGTTTCTCAGACAAACTCCCCTTGTAACGTTTACTATAATATCATGAGTGGGGACTCATGACCGTGATTTTGACGCTACCACAATGCTCGCTCATTTCCCATGGTTCCATCTGTTACAGATAACTCACCAGGTGACTTTTGCCCATCACACCTTTGATGCCAAGAGAGCTATGAGACACACCAATAGGTGATGTTATCTAGATTTCACAAAGAGATATGTATACGTCACAAGATACATAGTTATGAAGACACATGCATATTCCACAAATACTTTTTCTTTCTTTTCTTCTTTCTTTCTTTCTTTCTTTCTTTCTTTCTTTCTTTCTTTCTTTCTTTCTTTCTTTCTTTCTTTCGAGACAGGATTTCTCTGTGTAGCTTTGATGCCTGTCCTAGAACTTTCTCTGTAGACCAGACTGGCCTCAAACTCACAGAGCTCCCCCTGTCTCTGTCCCTGAGTGCTGGGATTAAAGGCATGCACTACTACTGCCCAATCCCCACAATTACCTTTTAGCATTATGGTGGCTCGTCTCAGTACTACCAACTTGCTTTGAGAACATTTATACCTTCCATTTCCGTGGTCACAGACTCAATCAGCCACAGACCACCGACTAGGAATTGGTGGAAACTTTATAATACTAAGAGCAACAGTTGGCATGGAATCTACAGGGTGTTGGGAGTCATTTGGAGATAACGTGGAGAGCAGGGAACTTGTGCTGTGAATTTCATACATAGACTTTACATACATGTACTATGCCAGTTTGTATCATGCTGTGAATTTCATACATAGGCTTTACATACATGTACTATGCCAGTTTGTATCATGAGCTGGAGCAATTGTGGATCTTGGTATCCCCAAGGGTCCTGGCACCAGTATCAGCTGGACTCTGAGGAAGGACTATGTTCCATTTTATGAATTGATAAATACCCCACAGGCTGTCACTGGACAGTGTACGCAAGAGTGGGCTTCCCACTTTTGGAGTAGGAGATGCTGGAACCTTGGCCATGGGGTGTAGAAAGTCTCATAGAAAGACCTGGGTCCAGGTTGAACTTGGGCACAGCCATGAGGATGCCAAGACCTCCCCCAGGCCAGGCTTCCTATCAATTCTCCCATCCTTTCCTTACTTCTTCACAGCGACCTCTTCAGCCTGTGATTGGCATCGAATCCATGGCTTCTGTGCACTAGGCAAATGCTCCACCACGAAACTCCCACCACTGGTGTAGCCCAGGCATCCTTGAACTCACAATTCTTCCTCTTCATTTTCTTCAGCATTGGCCTGCCGACATGTGCCACCACAGGGACCATGTCAAAAGTCACTGTTTTCAGGGCTGTTCTGCCCCCACATTTACGTGGCTGTAAGGGCATCGGCATGGAGACTGCTAACATGTTTGCTGTGCCTCCTTGGTACCTGATCCCTGATCCAGGCACACCCTACTGCTTTAGACTGAACCCCCAACCCAGTAGACCCTTACTTCATAATTCAGATGTCAGGCTTTCGGTGAACGGAGCGTGTATGTGTGATTGGGCTTCCACGTGCAAGGACTGCGAGAAAGGATGGCCACAGGCAAGGGACTGCTGAGAGGGAGGGGGCTCTGCTGTGTTGGCCTCCATGCTGACTGGGGGCCGGCAGGTGAGGGCCAGTGCAGAGGGAAGTCACCATCTGCTTCTGGGACAAGGCACCCGCTCACTTTATTTCGTACTTTAGAGTCGTTGTCTCTCTGTCTCTCTGTCTTCATCGCTTTGTGCCCATTTCTCTGTCTCTGCGTCTGTATGTGTCTCTGTTCTGTTCCCAGGTCTCAGTGTCTCTGTCCTTGTGTCTGTCTCTCTGTCTGTCTTTGTGTCTTTCTGTGTCTGTCTCTATGTCTGTCTCTCTGTCTCTGCCTCTATGTGTTTGTATTAGTCTCATTGTTTCTCCCTCTGTCTCGGTGTCTCTGTCTCTATGCCTGTCTCCATCTCTCTGCTTCTGTCTCTCTCCATCTTTGTTTCTATCTCAGTATCTCTGTCTCATTTTATGACACACAGACAGACGGACACACACACGGTCCTGCTATTTAATGCTAGTGAATGACAATGACAGGCTATAAGTTTCTTCTCTCATTTCTCCCTGGAAGGCACAATCCATCATTAAAGCCCGTAAACACACACCCCCTCGCAGTCCCTTCCTTAGGTCCTGGGTCTGTTTTGAGACTGAGTGCTAATATCTTACAGAAAGCTTTGGGCTCCTGAAAAAATACACTACCAAAGGATATCCAGAGACTGTGGAGCCGTGCCCAGCAAGAAGGCTGTGACTGAACTGGCAGACTGGTCAGCTTCAAGCTATAACTCAAACCCTCTAGCAAGCCCTGGGGCCTAATGGTCTTATCTTAACACGGCGTGAACTCTTTACGGCGTGAATGCCTAGCTCCGTCTCACCATAGCCTGCTTTACAAAGGGTGTGTCTGTTTGCCAGGTTTAAAATGCAGTGTGTGTGTGTGTGTGTGTGTGTGTGTGTGTGAGAGAGAGAGAGAGAGAGAGAGAGAGAAGGGAGAGGGGGGGTAGAATGCCTAATTCCCTAAAAACAAAACAAAACAAAACAACAAAACAGTGTATAGAACGCGCCGTTCCCAGGCAGAATGCTCAAGTGGACGTCCCCACAACCCACCACACTGTGAGCAACCCTTCCCCACCATGGAGGGGCAATGTGTGCATTTTTTTCATATGTAATTAGGCAGGGTAAGGCGATCCGCTGCCGCCGGCTGCCTCTGCCCTTACCCTGAGAATGGCTTCCAGATTCCACCCCCATCTCCTCTGTCTAGACTCTACGTTGCTATTTTTTTCCTCCACCCTTAAAACAGACTCCAATATAAAATGCCAAAAACAGAAGTTCGGTCCCTCTTTCTCATAAAGATGTGGGACAGAGCTCACTCTGCCAGACAAGCAGGGCCCCAGCCTTTCATAAGACACGTGTCATCTGAAGCTGACACTGAAGATTGTCCAGGCGTTTCAACGGGTCATGCAAACTCTTTTCTTTTCTTTTTTTTTTTCTTTCTAAATATGGTTTTCATTAAGAAAGCGAGTATTTCTAGAGAGGTGTGGTACTGTTTGGAGGTGGGGTGCCAGGAGGGAGCGGGAGGCCAGGGTTCCACTGCTGGGCTGGAGCAGAAGGGTGTGTGCTCTCTGATAAAATACCTTTTGTGGGGTGAGGACATTCAGTGATTCAGTTATCGGGGGTGTGGCTTATTGAATATGTTGGCCATCCAAGCTAAAACAGTCACATTAATAGAAGAAAACAGAGAGACTCTTAGAGCACCATTTCCTGGATGAAGTTCTAGAGTTCATATTTACCTCTCTCTAGGGGACCGAAAAATCCAGGGTTTCTCTAATCTCAACCTTAAAACTACCATCATCACATGAGACTCCAGGAGGCTGAACCCAGCTGTTGAAGGCACACAAAAGCAAGGTGGATTCCTTCGTGCTCTTGGGAATTGTTTGGTTTAACCTCATTGAAAATTCCTACAGCCTTTAGTGAGCTATGCCCCCCAACACGTCCATGCATCCAAGAAAGAAGAATGGGGCTGCCAAGATGGCTCAGTGGTTAAAGGCACCAGCTGCTCTTCCAGAGGACCCGGTTCTATTCCTAGCAATCACGTGATGGCTCATAACCCTCTGTACTCCAACCCCAAGGGATCTGGCAGCATCTTCTGGCCTCATGGAACCCTCCATGTAAGTCACAACATACCTGCAGGCAAATACTCGTACATGTAAAATAATAACATTTTAATTAGAAGATGATAATACGGGACAGTAACCACCAGTAAGAAAGGGATAGATCAGAGACTAGTGTGTTCATTGACAACAACAAATACATAGGTTATTTTCTCAGAAGTATGAAGCTTGTTCCTGTCTGTCTAGTCATATTTCTATTGCTATAAAGAGACACTGTGACCAAGGCTGAGAAGAGGGGTGGGGGGAGGCCTGGGTCTAGCATGGGCTTCTGAAAGCTCAAAGGCTACCCCCAGGGCCACACCTCCTAACTGTTCAAATCCTTCTCAAAGAGTGCTGCTCCCTGGTGCCTGAGCATTCAAATATATGAGCAGATGGCAGCCCTTCTTATGCCAACAACCACACTATGGAAATAAGACCAAA
Source organism: Chionomys nivalis (assembly GCF_950005125.1). NCBI lineage: Eukaryota > Metazoa > Chordata > Mammalia > Rodentia > Cricetidae > Chionomys > Chionomys nivalis. Next base: position 2,927,686 of record NC_080088.1, read on the forward strand.
CCAAAACATTGAATTTGCACCATGCAAGCTGAGCTTTGAATGAGCAGATGATGATGAATCCAGGTAGCAGACCAGTATATTCTCAGTTTCTTTCCATACCACTATTCTCTTTTAAACACGGCCCAGAGGGATGTCCACGTGCCTGCTAGCCAGATGTTTAGACCTAAGAACCTGGTTGCAGTTTGCACGGTAACCGTCAACTTGACACGCCCCACCACCACTTGGGAAAAGTCATCAAGAACAGGTTGGCCCATGGATCTATCTGTAGGGGATTGTCTCTACTGCTAATCGGGGTGGGAAGACCCACCCTGGATGTGGGCAGCACCAATACCATGAGGGGAGCCAGCTGAATGGCAAGGAGCAGTCAGGATGGATGCCTCCGTTTTCCTCTGTTCTGCTGAGGATGTGGGGTGGCCGGCTTGCCCTTGAGGGTGGCTGCTGAGACTTGCCCACATGATGGGTTGAAGGAAACTGTACAGTGCTCAGGTGGCCCTCCCAACTCTCCGGCTAAAGCACTGTGCTTTCCGGTGAGGGCTTATCCTTTGGGAAAGTGTGAACCGTGGGAAGATGGGCTGCTGGCGATGACCCAACTATAAACTCTAAAGTGATACACCAGCAGGGTTCCAGGAAACACAGCAAATGAGGGAGAGGGCACAGAGCCCCTTGCCATGTGGGAAAGCCCTGCAGTCTGAGGCGGAGATGAGAAGCACTCTGCAGAGGGGAAGGGTCCTGGAAGGAGATAAGGAGGTTGTTGTGGAAGGTGGGGTCAGCAGGGCAGCCAGGAACGAAGGAGGAGGCTGGAATAACCTTGTGGAGACAGAAAGTCTAGTGAGCTGAGGTTGGCCGAGGCTCCAGAAGTTTCACTTGTGAATTTGCATCCAGATCTTAGTGGAGTCCTCACAGTAACACACCTGTCAGAGGCATTTCTGGCTTTTTACTAAGTATGCACAATCGTCCTTCTGCAGCACAGCGTGGGGTAAAGTCTTAATTCTGAGTCCATTCTTTCCATCTCTCATGTGAGTCTCGGGGACAGAATTCAAGTTGTCAGGCTTTGTAGCAAGCATCTCTCCTGGCTGAGCCGTCCTGCCAGCCAAAACACTTAATTTAAGTTTGGGAACAACAAAAATCCAAATTTGTGCTAAAAACTTGTGTCAAATGTATTTTATTCATCTCGGTGATGGTCCCCTTCACTGTTGTCTTAGCTGGATTTAGGATCAGTAGGAGACACACAGAAGGCACGTCTTTGGGTGTGTCCCCGAGGGAGTTTCTAGAGGCTTTTATTAAGGAAGGAAGGCTCACCTTAAATGTGGGTGGCACCATCCATGACCTGAGGTCCTGGATCACGTATGAGGAAAGAGGGAGAAAGTGGGCTGAGCGCTAGCATTCATGGCTCCTTGCTTCCTGCCTGAAGGTGAAGCCCCAGCCGCCTCACATCCCTGCTGCTCTGTCTTCTTGCTGTGATGAACTATCCATTCTTTTAAACCATGAACCAGAAAAAAAATCTTTCCCTCATTCCCTTGCTTTTGTATTTTGACACATGAGTCTTAATTCAAATTTATACATTTGGATTTTTTTCTGGGGCTACAGATTGCACCCAAGACGTTGTGGTCTTGGCTGATTCTATCCCTGAGTCCTGTGCTTACTCCTAGCATATATCTGAATTTTGGGATTAGGATGAAATTTAAGATTTCTATAACATGTGGGATTCGCTCAAATATACAAAATTCATGCTTCAAGACTTGCCTGGCGTGAGTGTGATAGCTCATGTCTGTAATCCCAGCACTTGGAGGCCAAGGCAGGAGGATTGTCAGGAGTCGAGGCTACATAACAGGACTTTGTCTCAACAACAACAATAACAAGAGTCTCCTACTCATCCACACAATGGCTGTGTGTTTATAGATATTTTTGTCAGTGGGAATTCTTGTTTCGGCTTGTTTTGCTTGGCTGACTTCTGCACGCAGCTTCCCAGACAGGTGTACTGAGGGTTTATTGAAAGCAATGGGCCCTGATTATTGTTCAAATCTTCCCTGCATCTGGGACAAAGCACAGGTGCCATGGGTTGTCAGTTCCTATCTTACCCCCTCTCAGACGAGAGGACCCTGCCTCCCCGGATGAATTCAACGTTTGTTACCTGTCCGCAGTGCTTGGCGCTATGTGCTCCAGGACTGTACCTGCATGCCGTGCACCTGAATGAGCGTGATCTTTCTGTGGGTGGTACCGGATCCAGCCGTTGTGAATGGAGAGTGGGCAATGGCTGTGAGCCCCAGGCTGGTCTGCTTATGAAACTCATGCTTGTGTCCTGATGTCAGGAAAGATGGCTCCCAGCTGCAAACCTCAGGACATGGATTGCTGTTTGCGCAGTCTGTCCTGTGTAGCTGCTGTGTGGATTGGCAGGACGGTGTCAGAATTTTCACTTAAGGAGGTCAGTTCCTGGAATCCTTCCATTACATCACTGAGCATCCCATTGCACCAGCACAGCAGGTATGAGATCTTGGTTAGCCACTCCAGTGTCTCCCTACATCCATCTAGAGTGGTGGCTCTCAACCTTCCTGATGCTGCAATGCTCAATACAGTTCCGCATGTCGTGGTGACCCCAACCATCAATTATTTCATTGCTACTTCATAACCGCAATTTTGCTAGTTATGAATCATATCATTGTGAGTATATGCTATGCAGGGTATCTGATACATGACCCCTGTGGGGGCTTTGACCCACAGGTTGAGAACGGCTACTCTGGAAGTGTTTCAGTGGGTGGGACACTGAGTCATCTGATTATGGGTTTCTTTATGCAGGACTGTGACCATGGTCCCAGGAGAAAGGACATTTCTTTGCAACAGCTTTGTTATTCTTCAGGAAAAGTTGAAGGCTCTATTCAGTATTTCTCAAGCAATGTTCACAGATTCTTCTGAACAGTGGTGGGAAATTTTGACCAAACAGAGGCTAAGGGACCTGGCTCCAGGCTGCTGCTCCAGTTAGAACGAGGAGAAATTAGACCCCAGGAAAATCTGCTGATGGATTCCACTGTAATATAACCGAGGAATCTGTCTGCTCTCCAGCTTCAGTGCCCTGTCTGCCAGACATGTGGTTGGGGACCCCTGTGCAAGCCACCATGGGAACCGCAGCCTGCAGTGCAAACCATACCATTGCAAAGGCTCAAATTCTGCACATTGGATTTTTTCTTTTCTGTTCACAGAGGAGCGCACAGGACTGAAGTTGTTTTCAGAAGACTGAGTAGCTCTCATTTAAATTATTCAGAAGTTGTGTTTGGCTGGATGTTGAGCTTCGTTCATTCTCAAGCTGGGATCCTTTCCAAGAATTGTTTTTTTTTTTTTTTTTTTTGCCTAGTGACTTTGGTGGCTGAAGAATGGAGCCACTTTAGTGAGAGAGCCCACAAAATTGGCAGTTAACACCAGAGAAGAGGTCTGGAGTGGGTGAGGGTGATGTGGTCTGCATGGGTGATGGGCACCCACTGGGACTCATATAGGGGTAGCCACAGAGTGGGTGGGGAAGGAAGGCAGAGCCTTGATGGCTTAGTCTGGGGCAGGATACTGTCCAGAGTGCACCCTTTCATCCTGACTGCTGAGGGTAAATGGATAGTAAAACATACCTATTCATTAGCAATTTGGCACCCAATTGTGGGCCCAGGGAAATTCATTCCTGGAGTCCGGTTCACATTTTCTTTTCTTTGGAGCTGGGTTGTGAGGGCTGTGTTCCAAGGGGAGTCATTCACCAAATATGAGTATAACTGAACAGAACTCTGGGCCTGATTGATTAATGGGATTAACACAGAGTGGTTAGTTTTAAGTCAGAGCAGGGAGGGAGAGGAAGGGAGGGCGGGAGTAAGGAAGAGAGAGAGAGAGAGAGAGAGAGAGAGAGAGAGAACACAGCTTTATAGTTATATCTTTATCACCAGTATATTTAATCCAAGCCAAAGTAGACTTGATTTAATTCATTTCAACCCAATTTAAAAAACATTTATTCAATTTTATTCAGCATCTCTCATGTGCCAGGATCTGAGAGTACCAAGATAAATAAGGCAAAATGGAGATACATGTAATCACTAGCATGTGCTGAGCTGTGTAATGGAGGAGTGTGTGAATGGCCCCAGAACACAGCACACCCTGCCCTGGTGGCAGACAGCATGAGAGTCAGACAGATGTGCTCTGCATCCTCAAAACCACTTGGACAGACAGATGTGCTCCGTATCTTCAGAACCACTTGGATGGACAGATGTGCTCTGCATCCTCAGCACCACTTGGACAGACAGATGTGCTCCATATCTTCAGAACCACTTGGACGGACAGATGTGCTCTGAATCCTCAGCAGCACTTGGACAGACAGATGTGCTCAGCATCTTCAGTACCACTTGGACAGACAGATGTGCTCAGCATCTTGAGAACCACTTGGGCAGACAGATGTGCTCGGTATCTTGAGAACCACTTGGGCAGACAGATGTGTTCAGCATCCTCAGCATCACTTGAACAAACAGATGTGCTCGGCATCCTTAGCACCACTTGGGTCCATGTTGCCTTGTGCACTGTGCCCAGTGCTGGGTGCTCCCTGATCTCTAGCACACCAGTCTTACAGCCATGGGTAGCACAAGGCTGTGCTGTCTGGTTCCTATTCTCATCCACTTATTCTGCCTTCTTTGGTTAAAAGGAGCTGCAAAGAAGGGAAGAATCAGGTTACATGTAAGAGAACAGTGATCCCACACTGGCCTTGGTGGTGATGGCTGAAAGGCAGAGGGCTTTCTCGGTAACAGAAAGCTTTGGGTATTTTCAGGTGACATGTGACCTGTACGCCATCTTATTTGCCCCCCAGAGAGTTTCACAAAGCCCTCTTCTCCTCAGTGATGGGATTCCAGGTCTTCCTGGGCCTCTATGTCATCACCTCAGCTCCTAAAGCCCAGTGGTGGCCATGATAGTTGGCTCCTGTTTACCATTAAGTCATGTTTGCCGCCTCTTCTACTTCAAGCAGGCTGGGCAGTGCTATGGTGTAATGGTCTGGATACCAATAAATCTGCTGTGGTTTCCATGAAGAGTAACCTTGTGTGTGTGTGTGTGTGTGTGTAGGTGTGTGTGTGCATGTAGGTGTGTGTGTATGTGTGTAAGGGTATATGTGTAGGGGTGTATGTGTGTGTGTACATGTATGTGTGTGTGAGTGTGTGTAGGTGTGTGTGTGTGTGTGTGTGTGTGTGTGTAGGTGTGTGACCCCAAGCATTCTTTCATGACCCACCAGACGTTTAGCAAGCAAAACATCAGCTCCACAAGAAAATCTGATTAGGAACTTTTTGTTTGATCCAATAAGCAGACTCCCCTGGCAGGACCAGTGTCCTCTGGTAAGATGCCTGGTAGCCATCCCTTGATCTCTTCCCAGGTTGGTGCCAGGAGTGAGATATTGGCATGATGTATTGGAAAATTTCTTATGCTGTCTATGGTGGAAACCTACTTCTTATTTTTTAAATTTCCAGTATACGGCTAATAGATATTTTATAAAATATGAAAAAATGTTACCAGAATGAGAAGAGACATATGAAATCTAAGCTCAAATTTTTTATTATTAGGTTGAATGAGCATAAAAGCTCTCTGTCAGACTACTATAAATGGTTTTCCACACTCCCTGTCAATTTCTGGACTTATCTTGTCATAACTGGTAACAAATTCCACAGGCTGGTCCTGAGCCAGGGACCACACTGGGAGTAGCTCCCTCTCTGGAGGGAACGCTGTCCTCAGACTCAGTATGCCATGGTCTCTAGAAGGGTCCCTACATTCGTAGTTTTCACTCAGCCCATGTGGTGGGACTCTCTGGGGGTTACCCCGGCACCTCCTAGCATATCCTCCGTTTTTATCTGCTGATTGTTACACAGCAAGGCTCAACCACACTCAGTGTAGAGATTTCTGAAATTTGGAATAAAATCAGTGAGCGAAAATAAAAACAAAACAAAAACAAACAAACAAAAAAAAACAAAAAAAAAGAAAGGGGTATGGAATTTCCCTCCAAGACTAAGGAAAGTCACTGAGGTCAGGCGTGTGGCAAGGGTGTCCCTGCAAGGAGCCCAGAGAAGGCATGAGTGAAGCCATGAAGTTGAAGCCTGGATTGCCTTAGAGATCCCAATATGTTGGAGGTGCCAGAGCTGTGGGACACCTGCCGAGGAGAGCTGCTAACAGGGAGTGGAACCGGCCCTAGAGAGAGAGAAGTGTGTTGCAGTCAACAAAGCTGAAAGGAGTTAGAGAGCTGAAGAGTGTTTTGGCATAAGACATGGAGATGCAGAGTTTTGTGTTTGCCCAGCTGGTTTTTGGTCTTGCTTTGGTCCAGTATTTCCCCACTGTGCTCCCTTTCCTACCCTTTGGAACAGTTACATATATACTGTGCCATTGTATGTAGAAAGTATGTGATCTGCTTTTTTATTTCTATTTTACAGGAGCTTACAGTTAAAAGATTGCATGAATCTCCAAAGAGATTTTGAACTTTAGACTTTTAAACATTGTTGAGACTGTGATAGACTATGGGGACTTTTGTAGTTGCATTTTGCATTATGATATGGTTACAAGCCTATGGGGGCAGGGACTTGGAATGTGGTGGTTTGAATAAAAATGGCCTCCAAAGGCTCACAGGGAGTGACGTTATTGGAGCTGTAGCCTTGTTGAAGGAAGTGTGTCACAGAGGTGGATTCTGAGGTTTCAGAACCTCAAGCCAGGCCCAGTGGCATTCCCTTTTTCTGCTACCTTTGGCTCCAGATGTAGAACTCTCAGCTGCCTCTCCAGCACCATGTCTTCCCACATGCCCCTATGCTTCCTGCCGTGGTGATAATGGACTAAACCTCTGAACTGTAAGCCAGCCCCAATTAAATGTTTTCCTTTATAAGAATTGGCATGGTCATGACGTCTCTTCACAGCAACAGAACCCTAAGGACACTGTGGTAAAATATCAAGACCAAAGCGATTTATGGAAGAGAGTTTATTTTGGCATCGGGTTTCAGGGTTAGGGGACGCCATAACCACTAGGAAGGCATAGAAGCAGAGTGCTGAGAAATCACATCTGGTCAGACAGGAAGCTACAGAGTGATCTGGAAGCACGGCAAAGCTATAAAGTCTTAAAGCCCACCCTCAGCCAGTGATGTCCTCACTTCAGCAAGGCTCCACCTCCCAAAGGGTCCACAATCTTTCCAAACAGTATCACAAACCAGGAACCAAGTGTTCAAATATGTGGGCGTATGGGGAACATTTCTTATTCCAACTACTACAGCAGATTCTAGGCTGTCTACTTCAGTCCCATTTTATGTTTAAGAAAACTGAGGTTTCACTTGAGTAGCTGTGACCTACTTGCCCAAGGTCATGTGATGAATAGGGGCTGGTTTCCATCCTTGAGCATCGTAGCTAGTCATCAGAACGTTCTATTTGAGTAGACTTCTGGCCCACTCCAATCATACCATCATTTATAGCCGGACAATCTACAATGTATTGAACTAGATAAAGTAATTAAGATATTGGTTTTACTCATGTTACTGTACTGTGTCAATTTATCAACACAAAATCACTGATAAGAAATTGTCTCAAGCTCCCAAAGAAATAACTCTTTCGGTCACGAGGGATGACATTACCGAAGCGCACGTGACGTGAGAGGACCTGATCCAGATAGAGTTGTTGTCATGTTGAATGGATTGCCCAAATATAATCATCAGAAGGGCCAGGGCAAATCTCCTTGCGCTCCAGATAATTCCATTTTAAAAATACAAATAGAGTCTTGGGTCCATTTTGCGTAACCCCTGTCACCAAGGCTCACTGATAGATGTACAATGTGTTTCGCATCAACCTACTTCGTGCATTATGTAAGTTGATAGGAATTATGCATTATGCAATTTTACGGAGAAGTTTGTGGTCACCATGTGTTATTGGGAACTGCTGTGCAGGCTGCAGACAAATTGCATCTGAGGCAGACTGAAACATCAGGGGAAGCATTGCACAGAGTTAGTTTGCCTGGAAGGACACAAGGCACTCCAACCTGACTTCTTAGTTGCTAATAACACGTGCCATTCACCCATCTGTCAATGACAGCCCTCAGAAACTGGAGTAGGTGGACTGCTGGGGAGAGGGACCAGGGATGCTGCACACAAAGCTTCTGACCTTAGCTTTCTGATACTTGCATCCTTTGTCTGGTGGTGTGTATGTGTGATTGACATTTGATGCAGAAGGACCTCCCCTTAGTGATGCTAAACTTCATCCAAGCTGGACCCTGTTTTCAGGATAGAAAACAGCCCCAGTTGGTCCAGTCCAGGCTGTGGGAAGCGACTCAGGCTTCCAGGAAGGATGGAAGCCAGAACATCTCTCATCCAGGCAATCCTCAGATGGTACCTTCTGAAACACTGGAGCTCAGCAGTGAGCCCTCTGTGATGGCGTGAGAAGCCCCACTCCAGACCTCAGTTGGAACGGAGACTTCTTCCTCCCTCTTCATGAGCAGTTACTACAGGGGGATAGCTACCCTTCCCATATTTAACACATGCACTCACAGAGCTGTTGGGCCATAAAGCAAGCTCAAAGACGCTCAGGCAACGACAATAAAGACCAGACCTTCCGAAATGATAACCAGGGCTTTATAACTCATAACGCTGTGCCTGCTATATTAAAAGTGGAAGCCTTTTTGAACTGCAACGTTTACATACCAATCCAATAGTTCTTCCAGCTTTGAAATACCCCCAATTTGAATTTTATAGGGATTATTTTTATTATAGGTATAACAATTAAATCTCCATATTGAAGGACGTAAACCTTTTAAGGCCCTTCTTAGACTATCAAAAGAAAAAGACGCTTATATTTAACAGGTGTGACAACCCAACACAAGACACTCCACTGAAAAGGAACTTGATATTACCCAGTGATGGACGCTTAAATTAATCCAAAACATCTTTTGGATAAAAGGGATTTTAAAAAGAATTAGATGGACCACAAAACTTTATATAGGAAGATGAACAGCTCTTGGGTGAGATACTTAAAAAAATATTAATTCTATTGGAATGTGTCAAGCAGCGTTCCTCAAAGCCTTCCTTCAGAGCAATGCTTCCAGTTAATTAGAATGGCCGCGTTTGTCCTCAGTCTGTGTGAGGAGTGAGCCCATCTGCAGCACTGGCATTCCACTGACCTCACAAATTAACTCGCGGATTTGTCCATCCAGACTTATTTCCTCCTGTTTGACCTCAGCCATCCATCACACTGGCAGTGCTGAGGTCACAGCAGGGATTACAGGAGCAGACAGAAAGTACTTTCTGATTATGACGACAGGATGAGCCTACAGAGACGCTATAGTCAGCTCTGTGCAAGATTGGGGGTTCTGGATTATCAGGTCCTTCAAGTTAAGGATCCCAGCATGGGGGGGGGTGAGGCTCAGCATGAGTGCTTCCCTCCCTCCCTCCTTCCTTCCCTCCCTCCCTCCCTCCCCAGTTGGTTTTTGTTCTTTAAAGAGATCCTACTATGCTTGTATAGGATCCCTTAGAGAAAGGGGGAGGGGGAGAACCTCACTAACGAACTTGTATCAAATTCTGTTTTGTAGCTTGGGTTGGTGAAATTATGCCTTTTCCTCTGTTAAAGGATGGTTCTTTACAATTGTTTTAAAGCCATGTCCATTTGCTCATAATGCACCCCTCTGTGGTTTTATACACCATTGTTATCCTCTGGGCTGCGGGATTGAGAAATGAGTTAAAAACACATAGAGGCTCTCTACTCCCTTGGCTCCCCGGCTCCCCGGCTCCCCGGCTCCCCAGATGGGGTCAGAATCTGTTTTCTTCAAAGTGCTCTCCTAAATGTTAGGGGTTCCTAGGGCAAGTTTTATAAATTAACAATCAAGAGAATAAAATCTAGTCAGAGGACTTCAATCCAGAGTAACTGGATGATAAATACAGAACCAAAGTGTACTTTTGATAATTAAGGGGAGAGGCAGGTCAGATAGTTTCACGAACTAAGACTTTGTAACTCATGTGTCACTGGGACTGGGGATGTAGCTCAGTTCACAAAGGGCTTGGCTCCCATACTAAGTCCTGCGTTAGGTTCCCAGTACTGTATGAACTGGGTAAAATGAGGCACAGTGTTAAAATCCTAGCACCCAGGAGGCAGACAGCCGAAGTCTAGGGGCTTCTCGGCTACACAGAAAGTTTGAAGTCAACCTGGGCTACATGATATCCGGTTACAAACAAACACAAACAAACCAACATTGTGTACTAGTGAGCACACAATTCTCAAAGACCAGGCAGGCGAGGGAGGGAGAGGTGCCACTGGGCCACCGACTTTGCGCAGCCTGGCACTTGACCTTACAAAGCAGAGGGTGACGTGTTCATGTTAGAAACTTCGTTTTCAATACTCACATTTATTGCCCTCTCTTCTTGTCCACCCCGGAAGAGAGGTGGGCTTGTGTCTGAACCACCACGATGTGCCAGCTGGTCTAGAAATTTCAAAGACGCATTCTGGTATTTCATAAAAGTAGACAGTTTTACAGGGAAATACTTTGTTGTCTAGTTAGATCAATGAGTCCAGTTTTGGCATCTGTAAGGTTAAAGGTCACATTGGAACCCATAGGTTTAGGAATAGACACTTTCTGTGTTGAACTACTTAGACTCATTTTTATTTTCCCCCTAGCAAATAAGAGACTTGATGACATTATTATTATTGTTGTTGTTGTTGTTGTTGTTTTAAGCTGCAGGCTGTTTGGGGAGGAGCACACTGCTGCCGTCCACAGACAACCCTAAGCCTGACCCAGACTTGGGGGTCTCTCTGTGTTTTTTCTCCCCCCCCTCTCTTTTTTTCTATTATTTTGGCAGACTTTTTGGAATGTCTGGGAGCTAAGAGCTTTGCTTCATGGAGCAGAATTCTGAAGCAAGAAAAAGAGAAAGTTATAGACTAAACCACAGAAAAGTAAACAGTCTGCAGTTAAAATAACTCCACTTTCATTGAAAACACCCCTCTGTCACAATCGGACTTCTGTGTGCTATGCTCAGTAAAACGGCATGTTAATAGCGCCCAATTAATAGATTATGTTGCGTAGCTTAAAAGTTGAAGGAGTTTTAATTATTATTTTTCAAATTAAAAGGGTGCTTATTCACCTCCTTCCTCGGGGCGTGTGTTGGGGGGGACGACTTAGCTTTCTTTCTGGCTGTTTGCTGAAATTCTTGGCTGTTAAAGTGAGTCAGGGAGGGAGATGGGTAGTTTTCACTCTGTCGGGATGGGGAGAACATGCAGGAGAGCACTGGGAGCTGGGTTTCTAGAGACCTCGAAGAGAGAGTGGCCTTGAAGGTTGTGACGCCAGGGGACAGGAGGACGGAGAAGGAGTATCTGGTAAGCGGGACTCTCTGGGATTTTGATGTCCGAATTCATTTCTGACCTAGACATCTGAGGGGCCATGGTGAGGCTCAGTGGTCACCAAGCTTCTGTTTGTCCCTCCCAGCATCCTCGCATCCGGCTCCTCCCAAAGCTGAGTCTAGTTGCGAGCAGTTCCTGGATTAGTAATGGGGACCCTCAGGACCCACATCTTTCTCTGTGGACAGACCTTTCAGCCAGAATTCAAGGCAGTCCCAGGGTTGCTTTAAACTTCGGCAGTTGCACGCACTTGAACTTTTATGTTGTAACCAGACCGGGTAAAAATACAATACTACTTCTTAAAAGCAGTCAGGACTTTGGAGGAGCCAGCACCTCCGTGGCGCCACCTCCTACCAGAGTCCCGCCGGGTTCCCTTGCGTTCCCCCTCTTCTCTTTGCACAGCTTGGCTCCCGGAATTGCGTCTGGGTTCCTTTGGACTGGGCGGGCTCAGAGCTCCTAGCTCCCTCCGGGTGCTAGGGTGGTTGATACTCCTCCTTGCCTCTTCCTCCTCCGCAGCATCCCCTTCCTCCTCTTCCTCACCACTCAGTCCGCAGTCTGTTGACCCTAGGAGGGGCGCGCCATCCAAACCTCCTCCCTGGACACGAGCCCCCAGGCGTTCTCGGACACGAGGGCACACTATCCCGCCGCGTAGAGGATTTCCACTTACACTGGGACCCACACGCGCGCCCATACGCACTTGCACCTGGTCCCCCGCATCCTGCGCATCCGCCCCGCCCCCGACGCACTGTCGGGCCCCCAGGCCGCCTCTGTCCCGGGCCCTGCTCAGCGATTGGCGGGAGTTGGAGCCTCCCCGAGGCCCGCGCGGCACCATGAACTGAGCCAGTCAGCACCCTGAGAGTCAGTGTCGCCCGGCCCAGCATGTGCGTGGGTACACACGGGCGCGGACACGCGCGGGTACGCAGGAACTGGACAGGCCCTCCCCCGAAGGCAGCGCTGGGCTCTGGGTAAGTCCACCGTGTCCCGTGGTGGCAGTGGTCTTTGGGACCACAGTGACCAAGCGGCCAGAGGCCATGGGCATGCCAATTCCAACAACAGTGTTGGGACAGGGGAATGACCATAAGGGAAGGCTGCCTGTCAGTCACAGCTGGTGGGTGGCTCTGGAGGTGACACCTAGGTGAGGGTGGCAGCGCACCTTCAGCTCTGGACCAGGTTACCGTTGTGTGTCTTCATTTCATAGTCACCTCCACAGTTCCTGCTCCCTGGTGACCGCCTTCTTTGGAAAGTTGGGCTTGTTTACAAATGTGGCTGTAGTATTTTTTTTTTTTTAATCTGCAAGCCTTGTTGGTTTCTTTTGAACTCCCAGTTATCGCCTTTACACAGTGGACAGATGTCTGTTTTTGTTTCTGAGGAGAAGGCTTAAATGCTATTATTAGTGGTTTAACAGCAGACTAAACTGCCAGGAAGACGCGCGATTTTAATGCAGGTGTGGACTTCACAAATTCTTTGTGGATGTAAAGATAATTTCGTTTATTCTCAAGACCAGATTGTCACAGAAGTCAGTCTCACTGTGCACGTGTCTATAACTTGGAAGTGAAGGAAACTTCCACGGAGTGAAGAGGCCTTGTTTTCTTTCCTGGGCTGGGCTGCACGCTAGGGCAGAGCTGAGTGGTCACTGAAGTCTTTTCAAGCACCTTTCCTTCTCTTCAAGGATTCAGAGCCTCTGGACCAAAAGCTGCCACAGTCGTAGCCGTAGCCCGTGCTCTGGTATTGGGCTCAGAGGTCCTGCTCTCCCAGGGCAGTCAGGATACCCACCTCCAATAAAATCCCAACCAGAGACATGAATTAGCTGGTGTCAAACCATAAGCTACTCATATTGAAACAATAATTTTGCGGGACACAGGTTGCGTTATACCAATTTGTGGCCAATATGTAAAGTTTGAAAATACTCAAGAAAAGCCATACGAACTGAGGACACATTACAAGCACTCTGTGGTTTGGAGATTCTGGTCTGATTTGCAACCCTGACTTTATAGAATTGTTACCTGAGTCAGAAAACGAGGGTTCTAAGTTTGGAGATATTAGTGATTATAAAAATTCTAGTACCACTGAAAACATCCAACTTTGTAACTTTATGCCTAACACCTCTTTGACTTGGAAATTCTGGGTGGAACCGCGGCCTGTTCCACGTTTACCAGTTGCTCTGTCACAAGCCCTGGGTGCCCTGACAGCGCAGCTAAGATTTGGAGAATCATTTGTCATCAGATGGCTGGCATGACTGAGCTGCATGCAGCCTGTGTGTGAACATTCCCCCCCGCTTTTGCGGGTTTTGTGGCCATTAAATAAAAAACTTTGTTAAGTTTTTCATCTTAAAAAATCAGATGTTTTAACAATGTATTTCTAGAATACTTGAAAAATTTGAAGTTAATGCCTGTGGGATGAAGAGCTAGGAATGTGGGACTTATGTCAACCATATCTGCTTTTGAATGAGAAGAAAATTTACCAGTTGCATCATTTAATTTTTAGTACAACTGCTCTAGCTCCTGCTTGCCTGCTGCCATTTTGGTCATGGGTTCTAATCCTCTAAAACCGAACCCCCAATAAACTCTTTCTTCGATAAAAAAAATCAGATGTTTTATGTTTTATGATAAAGATCTCAGTGGCATAGTAGATTTATGACCAAGAAATAAGTCGTATCAGAACTATGTCCAAAAAGGTTTTAACTTAACCTGTTAATCTGAAGTCTCGCATGAAGTATGTTTGTTTAATATACCTTATAATCAGACTTAAACCCTTCCTTTGCTAAAAGTAATATCAGCTCTTATTTTTTTTCTGACTAGCTTAACGAAAGTCAAATCAAAGGGAGCTTTTATTTCGAGATACACAGGAGTTAATGTTTCGAAAACCCCTTTCTATTCCCCGGTGACAAAAGTTCGCAGGTTTGCACTGGTCATCGGAGACAGGGTGTTGGGGGGACTTTGTCAGGTTGAATCAGTGTCAACCTGCCTGCTCTGCCACAGGACTCCATTCAGGAGGTGTTGACAGAGGGGCACCAACCTCTTTCTAGGGGGACCGAGGGACCCTAAACACAGAATGCCTGCTTAGTGAGACTGAGCTCACCACTGGCAGGTGGGCTGTGTTTCTGAGTGCAGGTATTCTGTTCTCCGCCTCTTCCTCCCCGTATTCTCCTTCTAAGATGCAGGGTTCCAGCGCAGCAGGATGATAGGGTTCTTGCTGCTTTCCCCTATATGTGTAGATCCTTGGACTTCCACGGAGAAGTGCCTTCACCCTGAGTTGGAAGTGCTTTAAAGAGCAGGCTCCGTAGTCATTAGAGAAATAAGATGATGTGCTCCAGGCGTCTAAATAGATAGGTGGCGGAAGTCCTTTGCGGTAACCTGGGGAGTTGTGTTCTGAGGTCTTTTGATACAGGAGTGGGTGATGCCCACAGAGTGTACCAGCCTTGCTATAGATGACTTTCTCAATATTCCCCACACCTTAGTCACGGTCAGGCTGTTAGCTGTCAGTTATCATCTTCCGTATTGGGCTTCTCTGGTTGGTCATTTCAAGGCAGTTACTGCAGGTGACCAGAGAATCCTGTCTACTTACTCTTATCTGAACTAGCTGTGCAGAACAGCCAGGGTGGGTTCCTCCCTCCAGGGTTACCTTTAACTTACACATTTTAGTATCACAAAGGAAGAGGATTCGATGCTTCGTGTTTGTGAATCCAGGGACCTTAGCAAAGGCGGGCATGAGAGCTAAAATTACTTTCCTAAATTTAAATGCAAGTAAAATGTAGACAACAGCAAGAAATTAAAGGGTGTGTCTAAAAATGGAGCTCTTGGTCTAAGTTTTGGATTTTAAACTAACTTTTAAGTTCTGCTGTTTTCGTGGTGCCTGGTGCAGTCAGGAAGGCTCTGATTACGTGTGGGAAACAATCATTTAATGCAGAAAGAACAAAGTATGCTCCCGAGTGTGTGCATGCATGGGGGAAGGTTCGTCTTGCTCAGCAGGCTGTGCAGGAGACACTGATCTACTAGTGCACGAAACAGGCCATTTAAATGGAGTTATCTACCACTTAGAACTCCGCTCCGGAAGAAGTAGACTCCAGATCTGACCCCCGCCAAACTCTCACCATGCTCAAAGGGGTTTTTAAAAATGTAGGTCTGTAGTTGTTCCCTGTAAAATGCAACCTTTGTTTTTGAACTGGTTAACTGAAAACTAGATTTTCATGTGTTCTTATCTCAAGTGTGACTCTGTAGGGTTAATATTTTTCTAGTCCTTCTTCCTGCAAAACGCACGAGAGAGAGAGAGAGAGAGAGAGAGAGAGAGAGAGAGAGAGAGAGAGAGAGAGAGAGAGGAGAAAGAGAGAGAGAGAAGCACCATCCTATGGCATGGGAAATATCATGGGCCGGTTTAGGATGACTTCTGAAACATAGGAATCCCTCATTTTCACATGACTGAGTGGTTCAGCAAAATTTCCCAGATTCTTGCAGAAAGTGAAGAAGTTTTGTGTGCAGGAAGCAGAGTGAAGTCTTACTCGGTGACGCTGTCATCTTGTTTTCAGTGACTCTTAGGTATTTGTGTAAGGATTGAATTTTTCTTGACCCCAGTTGGGAACGCTGGGGTATAGGTTCCTGGGGATGGAGCCACAGCTGATAAGTGAGAGGTGCAGGGGACATGGTAGAGCACTGTCTTCTGGGCACCAGGAGGGAGGGCTGCACAAATATCCCTGCAGGAAGGTTCGTTAGTGAGTGACTGTAGCCTCATCTAGGGTGGGACAAGCTGGTTCTGAATATTTTTCCATGTTAACCAAGATAGACATTGCGGTCACTCTGTGCTCTTCTGAATAACAAGAGAAACCTAAGCTCCTAGTAGGTCTGGTACCTGCATACTGCCTTCATAGGACAGCTGACAGGAACAGTGATAGGACCGTCCTCCTGCATGCTCCAGGACAGCCTGTTGTGTCCCTCGCAGTCTGGCCGCTATAACCTTCGGAGCTACAGCCGCTTTCCGTCTCTGAGGCCCAGTGTCTCTTTTCTGCTGATCCTCTGGCCAAAAGGAAAAAAAATATTGTAGGGGAAATGATGTTTTTCTGGCCCATCCCCGCTCCTGGGGCTTCTGTAAGGCAATGGTCCTTCTTGGTGATGGTGTTTGTGGAGGCTAAGAGCAGGGTAAACGTATTGAGCAGTTGCTTCTCCTGGACAGGTAGGTTACAGAACTGCCTGAGGTTTGTCTGTGCACCACCTGTCCTGAGTTATCAGGATGGGCAGAGAGGGGCGTGACTGGGAAAGAGGACCCAAGGTCAAATTCACTAGCTGGAGAGTGGGATGTTTGTTGGTGATGTTGGACTTCAGAAAGCTAAAGAGACAGGACTTAGGTGTGACAGGACCTTTTAGAAACCTGAAAAAGCCCCCGACAGAATTATACTGAATGAAGCCGTTTTCCTTAGTTTGTCAGAATCCTATATGGCTCCCTGTACAGGACTGGCTGTGTGAAACCACGGTGTCCCCCAGCATCGCTGCAGGCAGAGCTGGGATGATTTCGAGGCAGATTTTGCAGCCGTCCCACTGATTGCAAGTTTATCATGGATGGAGAAACATGCCGCATGCTGGCACCACGCTGCTGCTTTCAGCTGAGGGCGGAGATGGGAAGCACAGCCGAGGCGTCCTCTGAAAACCCACCTCTGTGTGTAACCGATGCTCAGAATTCTGCTAGAAATGCCAGCAAATGAGGACGAAAGGTTCAGAGAAGGGATCGAGAGAAACTGTAAGGAGGACTCAGTGGGAGGGTGGTGATGGTCACCATCCTACACGGGAAGCTGTGAACCCTAAGACTGAATGTGGTTCATTGAGGGAACATTTGAAAAGGCGGAGACGTGAATGCCTGGACCTAATCTGACTAAAGCACGCACCAGTAAAAGGAGATGTTTAAAAACACCGGCCACTCACAGGATCCGAACAGACAACTATTAAGTTAAACGTTCCAGAAAGCAAAGACTCCTTCTAGTGGGACGCGAACAGGGTAGAAAAGGTGCCCACAGAGGATGGTCTGAGCGCCTGCTGCTTCCAAGTCCTCATTAGCATCCTCTCAGCTTTGGGAGCCCTGTGAGCTTCCCGGGGATGGACAAATCTGGGTCTGTAATGCGTGGAGCCTAAACCTGTCTTGTGCAAGGCTTGCGGTTTTTGTTGTGCAGGGCACAGCAGCAGGAAGACAGAATAAGCAGAAGGGGAGAAAAATGTGCCCTTTCAGTATTGAAAAGTACTTTCTAGTCTTGTTGGCCCTAGCAAGAAGATTTACTTTACTGTAGAGTTTTTAAATAGAAATAATGACAATTAAGATCGAATCTAAGAAGCATTGCAAGCTTTCCAAAAAAAAAAAAATGTATGCTAGATCAGCATATGAGTGGTATTTACCCTAAATTCTGAGACCCACCCAAAACCCCTGCCTTCAAGACAGAGAGATATTTATGGATTATGTATTGCAGCTGGAGTAACAGTTCTGTAACAATTCTAAAGTCATAACGTCTGTGATGAAATCTAGCCCTTTTTTGTCTTCCTTCCTTCCTTCCTTCCTTCCTTCCTTCCTTCCTTCCTTCCTTCCTTCCTTCCTTCCTTTCTTTCTTTCTTTCTTTCTTTCTTTCTTTCTTTCTTTTCCTTTCGCTAAGACTTGCAAATACACGCGGCCGGCAGAATGCCTCAAAGCAGCTCTGTCCCTTAGTGCTTTGACTGAATTGCAGAAGTGCAGGTAACACAATGAACCCTTCCAAAAGGGTTCCAGTAGGGGCTTCTTGTGCATGTGTGGCGTGCATTTAGCATCATTAATTTTTTTCAACCAAAATTGAGCATTAAATTGTGTTAAATTTTTCCAATAATTTTAAGTGGCTTGGAAGCATATTTTAAGCTTAATGATCTCCTATTCAAGCACTGTCCTAAAGGTCAAATGGGAGTTTGAATCAAATAAAGATTGTTAAAGCACTGAATATATCTAGAGATTAGACAAACTGTTGAATGTTCATGGGGAAATTCTGGAACATTCCAGCATGCAGCCCATCTGTCCACCTGTCTGTCTGAGTCCCAAAAGCTATGGCAGGCCTGCAACTTTCTCCTTCAACTAGGTATATGCTCATCATGTAACCAAGACTAGAGTTCATTTGACCTCAAATACATTTTGCTAAGAAGGCTGCACCCAGGCCAGGATGCTCTAGACGCAGGCTCTTTGTGATGTTTACCTCCAGATGGAATTTAACATGGGATCCTGGTGCACTGGAGAATCCAGGGAAGGCAAAGGGGTAGAAATTGGGGTGTGGCTGTTTAAGACTCTTGACTGAGGATGCCATGTTCTTGGCTGGTTTAACTCTTGCTTTGACTTCCCTCCAAGTGCTGGACTTTAATCTGGGATTACAAGAACAAGTCCTTTTCTTCCTTGCATTGCTTTTGGTCAGGGTGTGTATTACGGGGTGGATTTACACGCCATCATTTCCAGAAGAGGACTATGCACATGGCACAGAATCTACAAAGGAGATGCACACACATGTATGCCATGAAGTAGGGTGACCACAAATGGATGGGTGCCAGCCTCAGCGGTGGCTCCTGTCTGATGGGTACCAATGGGTTTCATTGATTATGTAGCAGAGACAGCCTGGCCTGGTGCTTTGGGTGGGTTGCTGTTGCTGGGTCAACTTCTTGCTGAAGTCTTTTCTTCCCACTGGATTCACTTTTGGCCTTGGTATCCAGAGTATCGTCTGAGTCTCTGGGTAGACTTCACCTTATAAGGCCCATGGACGACCCTGCTCAGTGAGGAGCTAAGACCCCTTAGAGCACCGAATTCTTCTCTGCACATCTGCTCTTGCATTCTTCCTCATTGTTTCCCTTCAGACTCAACTTTACATATTCTGTATCTACTGCAGCTTAAAGAACTTTGATAAATTGCACATGTCCTTGTACACCACTTTTTGGGACAAAGTCGATCATAAATACAATAGTCCATGTTCTAAAACTTGAACACTCTGGTCCTTGCCTTGGGAGGACCACTAAGTGCTCTTCAAAGCCAAGGAAATGAGCAGGCCATGATGGTCTTGGATCTGGACAGACTTGTGTAGCAGGACGGTAGTCTGCAGAGGGGCGGGAGAGGCAGGTTCTGTGGGTGTTTGGTGTGTGGGCAATATGGGGCCATTGGTCTGTGTCACACACAATTCAGGAAATGCCCAGGTCCCTCCTGTGTTTTGGAGGGGCCAAACTAGACACCAACTTCAGTAACCCAAGAGTGGAAGAATCCAGTCTGCGGCAGAGAAGGAGAGGGAAGAGCGCTGTGGAAAATGGCAGGGGACACTTCACCAGAGAGCACAGGGCACCCTTGCCATGGCTGTGCCATCCCCAGTTTCCAGAACAGCAAGGTTTGCCTCACGGGACTGCTGCAGTTCAGAAGTGGTGACAGCTAACTATAGAGGTAGCCCTAGTGCCCCTCTTTGTGGTGGGAGATCCTAGCCCTGTTGGGCAGGGGAGGTGGAACTTAAACCCTGTGCAGTTTAAAGTGTGGTAGGAGACATATGTGAGAAAAAACAAAATGAGAAACTAATTCTACAGCTCACAGAGCACCTGTCCAAAACACTATCATTTCAATGTAATTCACGTGGCAACACTGACAAGTTATTTTTCATTGTCTTTTTTTTTTCTGTATTAGATCCAGTATGGGGGTCCTACCCACAGAGCAGCCACACCAGGGGCCATCACAGCTGCCATTTTGGATATTGCAGCTCTAGAATGCTCGGTTTATGGTTGAGGTTGACTGTGAGCAACCTAAAAAAAGCTCAATAAATAAGTTTATCACCAGAGCAGAAATTTGTAACATCGTATCTTTACTGATAACATCACATCGAGTGTGAGGGCAATAGATACTCAACAGGACAGAACAGGGTCAGCATAGAAATTGTGGCAGGCCTGTGTATTTCTCTTTTGACTAGGTGTATGGATAGTAAGTCTGTAACCAAGACTATAGCTTGGCTTCAGATACATTTTGCTGAGGAGATTGCACCCATGACAGGATGCTCTAGATACAGGGTCTTTGGGATACCGCAACTGTAGGTTCCCAGTGGGAAGGAAAATATATTGGTAATTTTCGATTGAGTCAGCTCATGCTATATTATTATTATTATTATTGCTATTGTTATTAATTAGTCTGTGGTGCTGGGGATTGGACTCAGGGCTCATACATGTTAACTTCATGCTTTCAAGGGGCCAGACAAAATACTTGTTTTCAGACTGAAACTTTATATCCTTGGTAACAAATGGTGTTGCCTCTGTGGGACTCGTGCCCTGACAGCTTCATGCACATGAAATATTAGTGGGCATCCGATATTTAAATACAATTCCAGCATCACGACACAGCTCCCATTGTGTGTGTTTCCCGAGCACTACGCTATTTATCATCTTGAAGATGTTTTAAAGTGTCGGTACTCCTGTGAATGAAAGACTAGCCATGGACGGGACCCGTATAGAATTCACTCTCCAGACATAGTGACTTCACAGTTTGTAACCGTGAGTACAAGGGAAATCGGGTCTTCCCTTTTTTATGTGAAACCAAAGTTCACGGCTCGCCTCTCTTGTGATCACCCACATCCTCTCTGCGACATGTCACCGATTAGCTTGCCCTTTAAACTGTGCTTCGTTAGTGTCAAGAGTCAAATCTCCATTTAATTTCCGTGCAGAGCAAATCTTCACTAGCAGGTTTGTGCACACTCATGCTTCCTCATATAAGAACCCTGTGTTCAGCTCGGGTGCCTGCAGTGAATCTGGTCTTAGCCCGTGACTCCCATGGCTCCCTGTAGGCGTGTGTTCCTGTTGTTGCCTGTGCATATTGAGGGGATTTCATTCTCTTGCTCTGGTTTATTATTCCCTGCAGGCATGCGTACCATAAAAGAACCATTAAAAAAAAACTGTTAACTAAAATATGCAAGGCCTCTCTCCACTCTAATCGCTGTATCAGATTTTATACCTCATTCAGGCAGTTGTTGGTGGCCCAACTTTCAGGGAGAGGACTTATCCCTTCGATTCTTAAACAAAAGAAATCCCCGCCCCCCCTCCCCCCTGAATTCTAGGCCCAGTATCAGATGTCTCTTTCTGGCTGGGATGCTTCATTATCAATTGCTAAGGGGCAGGCAGAAGGGCAGCACTTTATCAGATGGAGAGCTGACTTCCGTTCCTTCGGATGGTGGCATTGCATGAAGGCTCATAGCCCAGTCCCAGCTCTGTGGGTGTCTGTCTGTGTGTATATACGTGTTTATATATATGTGTGTATGTATATATGTGGGTGTCTGCCATAAATGTGTATGTATGTACACGTGTATATATGTGGGTGTCTATGTGTATATGCGTTTATGAGCTAGCATCTGATTTGTATTGGTCCGGTCACGAACTTGCCATGTAGCCAGGGCTGGCCTTGAACTCCTTATCCTCCTGCCTCCACCCTTCACCTGCCAAGTGCTGGGATTACTGGAGCTCCCTGCCACACTCCAGCTATAGGGTGCTGAAGATGGAACGCAGGTCTTCATGTCAACCCTTAGCCACCCAGTTGTCATCCTGAGCTCCAGTCTGTGTCATCAATGTGTGACAATGGCTGCTGAGGCAGAGGCAGGCAGAGAGAGAGAGGGAGAGAGAGAGGAGAGAGAGAGAGAGAGAGAGAGAGAGAGAGAGAGAGAGAGGGAGAGGGAGAGGGAGAGGGAGAGGGAGAGGGAGAGAGGGAGAGAGAGAGAGAGAGAGAGAGAGAGAGAGGGAGAGGGAGAGGGAGAGGGAGAGGGAGAGGGAGAGGGAGAGGGAGAGGGAGAGGGAGAGAGGGAGAGAGAGAGAGAGAGAGAGAGAGAGAGAGGAAGGGCGGGAGAGAGAGGAGGGGGGGGGGAGAGGTTCGTGCAGCATCCGTGTGGATCATTTCCCCATGGGAGGACAAGTTAATTTCAAATCCAAACTGTATCGAGGAGACCAGAGCACACCAGGACTTCCATAAATGTTGCTTGGGTGACAGTCAGTGAGCGAACATGTGTGAACACAAAATCATGTGAGGCCAGCGACCTAAACGCGGTGAACATGAGCCCGTGCTGATGGAAGACACGTGTACTTCAGTCATTCTGGAAAAAGCGTCTCATCCCAGCAACCAGGGTCCCCACACTGGCCGTGCCCTCCCTGGGAGGGTCTGTGTGCACTGTGTGTGGGCTGACAGTGTGCCACATCGCCGGAGAAGACCCTGGAACAGACTGCTCCGTACAAGATCACCAGCTGGTGGGTGCTGTTCCCAGCCGCGGGACGCACGTATGGGTGTGAGAAGCCCAGGATGGGCTCTTGGAATCTGTTATATTTAGTTAAAGTTGGGGTAACAGCAGCTGTGGGGATGGGTTTTCCCTCTAGGCTGAGCAGTGTATATGTTAGGGGATGCGTGGGCGAGTCCCGTGACATCACAAGCGACACCCAGTCGCGTCACCTCATAAAGCCATCGGATCAAGGCTGAGCCTCTCCCATTCCCTCCGCCTCTGCATTGGCACTGGTCTCTGCCCACAGCTCTTTCCTCCATGAGGTGTGGGGTCCACTGTCCTTGGCGCTTACCGTTAGCAGGGTTGTGCCCGCAGTCCACACACAGGGATGAACAGAAGCAAGCCCTTGGGTCTGATGAAGTCAGGCTGCAGGTCCGCCACGCCCTCAGAATACCCTGCCTCTGCATTCTGTCCCCTGTCTGGTTCTCATGGAAATTTGTGTCTGGGAATGAGGGGTTGCCCGAGCCGATTTTCTGGGGCAGGTGCTGTATTCTTTGGCCATTCCCATTGGGTGTCAGGACCCTTTGAGGGGGCACAGGGGGCAGAGGCCTAGGAACTGAGGACCAAGCTACCTTTTAGGATGGCAGAGATTTTTAAGGATTTCCTGGGTTTTGATAATTATTCATAAATATGCCATAGTCTGGGATTTTCAGTAGGAAGCCACTCACTATCCTCTGTCCATACGTTACATGCCAAGCTCTCTGTGATGTCATTTCTAGGTTCTGTGGCACGCACACGCGTGACCTCGGGACTGTGGAGGCAACAACTGTTTCATCCTGTGCCCAGGGTGGGGCAGAGTGTGGGAGCAGTCGCCTCTCCATGAAGATATGAATCAAGATGATTAAAGAAAAGACGAGGAGGGTCTGGGTTAGATTCTTCCCCCAAAGAAGGCCAGATTAAATGTTTGTTCTCTGTCTCTGGCAAGTGAAAATAAGAATCATGAGGACTGTTTTGAGATTCTCAGTAAGGATATCTCATTCACCCGAGAAGAGTGGAAGACCTGTTTTCCAGGTTTGGTATGTTGTCTGTCTGTCCTTCTGTCCCTTCCTTCCTTCCTTCCTTCCTTCCTTCCTTCCTTCCTTCCTTCCTTCCTTCCTTCCTTCCTTCCTTCCCTCCCTCCCTCCCTCCCTCCCTCCCTCCCTCCCTCCCTCCTTCCCTCCCTCCCTTCCTCCCTCCCTCCTTCCCCTCCTTCCTTCTCCCCCTCCCCTTTTGGTTTTGTCTCCTGTCCTTCACACCCTTGTCCTCAGGCAGTTACAGAGCAGAGTAAATGGGCAGTTCCCTTTGTGTCTCCAAAAGGCTTGATTAAACACACAGCAATGTAAGTTAGGGAGACAAATGCTTGCACAGCAAACGTGAGGACCCGAGTTTGGATTCTCGGCGGCCCTGGCCAGAAGTCAGGGCTGATGGTTTGTGTCTGTAATTCTAATGCCTAAGTGGCAGACAGAGGATCCTGCAGGTTGTTAGACTCCTAGCCTTGTACAGCCAGTGGGTTCCAGGTCTAGCAAGAAACACTGTCTCATATAATAAGGTGGACAGCACACCTGAGAAACAACACCTCTGGCCTCCATGTGCATCCACATCTCCACACACACATGTGCACGCACATACACACACATGCATACACACACACATGTATACACACACACATGCACACGAACAGGTGCAGGCACACACAACACACACATTTACTGGCCATGCACTTCTCACAGCAGAAGGTGAGGGGTCCTTTTCATAGTGCAGGATCAGACGGCAAGCCAAATTGTGACAGACTGTTCCCTAAGTTCGAGCATCACGCTTTGTAGCTTAGTGGGTCACGCGTGGGATTACTTTCATTTCCTGCCTTTCACAGCGACTCCTAGCTCACTCTGGACATCCACACGCAGGTCGTGTGGCTTGATTGCTCTGTGCAGCTGGATCACATTGACTGATGTTTGCCCTCCAGTAAAAATGGAAATCGGCTAGAAAACAAACAGCAATGAAAGAGACGTGCCTAGTTTCAACCAAAAATCAATCTGAAGGGAAAAACACTTGGGCCGGCGTCAAGGGAAACAAGGCCACGCCAGCACAAATTCTCATGAAAACGATCAGAGAGTAGTATTTTCATGAAAAGGCAGCTGACTCAGAGATGGGGGCAGCACTGTGCGCGGCAGAGTGGAACCACCACCCACGCCCTGCAGCTGACAGGATCGCTTAAGTGAAGTTACTAGAAATGACCCAAGAGCTGAAAATAGGAAAATGCGGGAGCGAGAGCCAGGTTCTCAATGAAGGGAGAGTGTGTTTGAGAAACCAGGGCAGAGGCAGGAAGAGTCTGACTTTGTCACTTGCAGGGCCAGCAATCTTCCGCTCCTCCGAACGGAACGCCAGCAGCCCAGGGAAGAGCCTCCTACCTGCTAGAAGAAATCCAATGATAAATGTTTCTGTGAATACAGAGGACACGGCAATTTAACAAAGATGATTGTGTTTAACCCTGGCTATCATGTTATAGTTCCTAGCACTGTTAAAATCTTATACTCTAAAAACAAAATCTGACGCTTTTAGTGCTGAGAAGCCTCAAGTGGAAAATCCCACAGCTGAGCGCATGTGTCAGGTCACAATCAGAACATAGGTGTGTTGAAACCACAGTATAGACTTACCTTTGGGTACTGGGGTGGCGGCTCATTTGGTCAAGTGGCTTCTGTACCGGCTTGAGGATACGTCTCCGCTCTCCAGAACCCGTGTAAAACGTCAGACGTGGCAGTATGCACTCGTAATTCTAGTGCTGGGGATGGAGACAGAAAGGTCCCTGGGATTTGCTGGCCAGCCAGCTTAGCTGCAGCGGTGGGCTGAAGGTTCACTGAGAGACCCTGGCTCAAAAAATAGGATGGGGGGTGATTACAGAAGACACCGCTGGCTTGTATATGCACACACATGCATGCACACACATACACACTTTTTATTGCTTGTGTGTATAACTTGAAGACTGCTTCCACCAGAAAACACACGTTTGCCTGCTGTTGTGAATCAGAGAAGCAGGAAGCAGCTCTTGCCTGTGGCGTGTGCCCAAGTTCAAAGGAGGCAGAGTCATGTCCTCTGCTCCCTGAAGATGTGTGTCTTTTCTCGCTGCAGGTGAGGGTTGCAAGGTGCTTGTGGCTCCCTGGGCTTGTCCAGAAAGATGGTTTCACCTTCCCAGTCCAGGTTTTAGTCTCCAAACTAACAATTAAACCGTCCCATAAATCCTCCATGCAAGATAGTAAGACCTAATTTTAGATTTCCTGTGGGCCCCGGTGTCCTGTCTGATAGCTACCAGTTGGCCAGAGCCTGGACATGAGAAGCAGGCGGTTCAGAGTGTACCACATGTCAAAGCCCTCTGTGTACAAGCTTGGGTTTGGTCTGCATTCCCCGGCTGCTTGTAGCTGACTGAAAACTCTGCGGTTCACTTGGTTCTTGTGTGTGTTTGTATGTATGTGTGTGTGTGTGTGTGTGTGAGTGTGTGATTGTATGTAAAGGCCAGTGGACAACCTTGGGTGTCATTGCTCAGGTGCCAAACACTGTTTATGAAAGTTTCTTATTGGTCTGAGTTTGCCAAGAAGAGCAGATTGGCTGCTCAGAGAGCCCAACCTGTCTCTGCTTCTCCAGAGATCCCTAAGGATTCATCTGTCTCCACCTCCCGGTGCTGGAATTCTAAGCATGCCACACCCCAATTCCTGGCCTTAAATGAAACAAAACAGCAGCAGCAGCAACAACAACAAATGTGGGTGCTGCGAGTAAACTCGGGTTCTCGTGCCTGAGAGATAAGGACTTTATCCATAGCCTCCCCTGAAGCCCCTACTCGGTTCCTTTTAGCAGAGAACTCTGATGCAAAATTAAGGACAGGCACTGCAGAGGAAGAGTAGGTATGTCAGTGAGCATAAAGGACTCACTTTGAATATAAAATTGAGTATAAAGCAAGAAAAGTAGTTACCCACGCTGAGGGAACCAAAGGGCTGAGAGCTGAGGGAGACCCAGTGTCACACTGATGCCTTGGGAGAGGCTCAGAGCAAGAGAGGCCCTGTTCCTTGGCTCAGATGCACTGGAGGCTGAATGCTTGTGGTGCGCACACACTGAGACAGGCTTAGTTTGGAGGGCGTGTGGCCTGGAGGAGTGGGAGCCTGAAAACGATAGGATCTCATCCTGGGGATCCCCTGATGGACTGTGGTGGATGAACTGAGTGGGGTTCCGCACTGCTCCCTCTCCCTCTTTTTACCGTGTGTGTGTGTGTGTGTGTGTGTGTGTGTGTGTGTGTGCAGTGCCCACAGAGGCCAGAAGAGGGCGACAGATTTGCTGGAGCTATAAGCAGTTGTCATTGGTGTTAAGAACCAGACTCAGGTCCTCTGAAAGAGCAGTAAGCACCCTTAATCTCCGAACATCTCTCTAGCCCCTGCACATCCTTTTCGTGTAAGGGAGCCATGTTTATAGACCAGGAGTGAACTGTGACATTGGGAAATGTATGAGTGGCTTTTGTCCCCATGTCCTGGCATGTAATTCCCTGCAGTCCCCAGGGAGTTAAAATGATGTCTTTCTGATTGATAATAAGTTGACTGGTGTTAGCATCTACTTGCTCACCAGAATTAGGTAGACTCACTCCCAGCTCTGGGGAAGGAAGAGGGGGGTGGAGGCCAAACTGGCCAGCCATGGTCAATGAGTTTGTCAGTCATGGTTATGTCATGGACCTTTGGTTGACAACCCCAAGTTTCCAAGAAGGTGGCTCAGCCTTTCTCCACCCCCATCTGGGGCAGCTCTCCACCTGTATCCTGTATCCATCTGTGTCCTCTGTGCCTTGACAACGGCCAATGAATGGGCAGGGAGTAGAGTTAAGGAGAAAAGGCAGTTCCAGGTCTGACCTCTTCTCCCCAGGACAGAGTGCACCCCTCTGGAGCCATATGTGGGGATGGAGCCCACTCCTGTCTCTTTCTGGAGACAGGTTCCCAGCAGAAGCTCATGCATGATCAACACCTCATCTCTTCCCTCCCCTCTTCAGGTCAACCCCTGTCAGTCTATGGGTATTCACCAGTTCAGCTGGGCTGGAGTTCCAGGGGTTGTGAGTTGTGGCGGTGATTCGTACAGCCACACACACAGCGGCTGATTTCCTGGTGTTCTTAGAGTGACATCTCCCTCCACTTGACTCTGACAGGCTTGAAGGTGACTTTAGGAGGGCAGCGTGTGGCAGTGTTTCGAGGATGCGCTGCCAATGATGTGAGATGGTCTGACTTTGCTACCTAAGAAGGGGAGGGTTTTCTTTGCTTGAGCCTTGGCGGGGGTCATGCCCTATGAACCGTGTATGAGTCTGAGTGTGTCTGTGTTATGCAGGTGTTGGTTGATGGGTTGTGGGGTGACCTGATATCTATACAGACTGTGTCAAAATGTTTAAAACTTGAAATCTCTCTCTTTTCACTTTTGAGCGTTAAGAGGTGGTTCCAGCCTTTCTTTTGTTTATTATGGAAATATTGAACATGAAGATGAGTAAAAATTATTTAAGTTACATCTTTCTACCCTCAGGACATAATGACTTGTGACAAGTAATGCATTTAATATGGTGTCAGAATCGTGACGCCATATATAAAAGGCTATATGTATATATTTACCTTGAAGTAGATATTTTAAAACATTCTTATACCCCCTTTTGTCTATCTTAACAGCACACTGTTCAGTATCTATGCCATTAAGAATGTTTATTGGAAAAGTTTCTTTTGTGCCTCATTTACTTTGAAGCTGTCTAATGTCCTATCGTGTGGCCCTGCAGCATAGAATTGTCCCTCGGATCCACTTCTGCTGAGTTTAGGCTCTTCCCAGTTTCCTGTTGGCCACCAGAGTTCTCAGTCTTGGATGCCGAATGCAGGTGATTGGGCTCACCAAGGCTAGCTAGGTCAGGCTTTCTTGGGGATGGATTTAAAAAAATCAGCATGCCCATAAGTTTCCAGGATGAAAATGGCTGTGATACACTATGCAGTATTTTATCAGACCTGGGATAAATGCCTGGAAGTGAAATTGTATGATCAAAGATGATTTTGGTCTTTTGAGAAGCACGGCATATTGCTGTTTGAACGGTTTTATTTGTTTATAATCATGTTTATTTATTATGTGGGGGACATGCACATGAAAGTCAGGGTCATACGGCCCGGAAGTTTTGTTTAATAACAAAACCTAATGTGTAATTTTAAACTTGCAGCCAATGGATGGGTAAAAAAGCCTTTGCCACCAAGCCTGAGGATGTGAGATTAATCCCTGGGTCCACGTGGTAGAAGGAGAGAACTAATTCAATTAAGTTGTCCTCTGACCTCCACATGCTGTGACGTGTACACACATATGCACACACGCACACTCACAAGGTAAATAGATCTAATTTTAAAAGGTTAAGGTTGAAAGATGAGCATGCGCCTTGGGAAGAGGTGAGAATAATGCCGAGAGCTTTGACCTCCTCGGCCTCATGTGGTTGGTTTTGTTTTATACTGACGGAATTTTCAAACTAACACAGGGGAGGGGGTTGGGAGGCCTTTTCTCCCCATAGTGGCCTTGGTGAGGCTCCCAGGATAGTGTGTGTGGAGGAGACGACAGTCCTGGTGATGGGTACCTTAGTCTGAAGCAGCAACTATGGCAAGATGTAAAAAACTAAGTGGCTCTGAAGTGGCTGAGAAGGATTTCCCACGGTTCCAAGGTCAAGGACCTGTCAGGTCTGGGGTCTGTTGAGAGTCATTTTCCTGGCTGCTCAGTGATGCCTTCCACTGTGTCCACACGTACAGAAGTGGGGAGGCAGCTCTCTCTGTTCCCTTATGAAGATGCCAGTCCTCTTCAGAAGGACTGCACCCCTGTGATCTTCTCACCATTGCCCCTTCTAATGTCATTGCCTCTGAGTTAGGGTGGCGTCATGTAAGGGATGGGACATGCGTCCCATCACAGTGACACAGAACGGTCTTCCAAGGAGAGTGAATACAGATCCACCCATTCTATCACGGTTCCTTGTGAAGTTCCCATGAAAGTTTGATCACTTTCCTTATTTAGTAATTATTCTTCTCATGATGATACATGTACCTAATTATAAAGCTCAAACACTTCCTGGGCAGTTGCCTGTCCTCTGTCTTCCCAGAGAACCAAGTTGTGCATAGGCTTCAGAACTCCAGGCTGCTGCCTCTGAGGTTTGCCTGTGTCCTTACATGGCAGTCAGTGTGGTACCCTCTTACGTTTTCCATTTCCTGATAGCTGTACACTGCATCTTCCCAGTGTAGGTAATGTGCAGATGAGGCCAACGTTACTTAACCAAGCTGTGCAATATGCTGTGATCTCTCTCTCTCTCTCTCTCTCTCTCTCTCTCTCTCTCTCTCTCTCACACACACACACACACACTCACACACACACTCACACACACACACACCACAATCACTTTCTATGATTTAGTGATGTGTGCCTAAAGCCCATTGATAGGATGGGCATCTCCCTTCAGGGAGACAGAATGAGTTCTGTCATCTCTCAGGATTCTCTGTCTGTCTCTCTGTCTCTCTCTCTGTGCATACATACATAGGGCACAAAATGCAGCTTCTTGCTCTCACCTGAACTGG
This sequence comes from Chionomys nivalis, assembly GCF_950005125.1. Taxonomy (NCBI): domain Eukaryota; kingdom Metazoa; phylum Chordata; class Mammalia; order Rodentia; family Cricetidae; genus Chionomys; species Chionomys nivalis. The sequence continues at coordinate 2,957,848 of NC_080088.1, forward strand.
CCTCTTTCAGGTACCACTATTCTGGTTTTCTCACTGTCTGGTCTTTGGCATCTTCTTGCTTGGCTCTTGGGTGGACTCCCCTCCAGGTCATCCTGCCTGCTGCTCAGTATGAGCCCTTATGCTGACGGTTTGCTCGGGAATCCAGTTGTTTCTTGTCAGAAACATTTCTGGACTCCCAGCTCTTCTTACTGTGGCAAAGGCCAGGGGTGTCATCCCCTTGCTATTTCCTTTCTCTGAACATTGATCTCAGGGTCCCAAAGCTTCACGGTTATGTACTCCACTGAGATCATCCATGTTGACACACACACAGACACAGATGTTCACATATGCACACGTGTGCACTTTCCGGAACTAGGGGGCGGATCTGGAAGGGCAATGAGTCTGAGATGATTTTCTGCTGGCCAGACAGCACAGAGGGACAGTGAGAGCAGGGGACTCCAGCCAGGTGTTGGTGAGGACTGATCAGTTCTGGCCAGCTCCGGCCGCCGCCCGTCTGCCTCCTCTACCTGGTCACATTCTAATTCCTCCCCCACACAAACTCTATTATAACGTGAGTCTTACTTTTGTTTGTAAATTACCAATGTTCGCCTCTTTCCTTTTTGATGCTATGTCTTCTGTCCCAATAAATATTTTTAAGCAAACATTTGCTTTCTTGTAAATAGGAGTTTCCCAGATAGTACCCTCTAAGCCTCAGTGTATGAGACCCCGGGAACTGAACTCTCGTGTGGAGGCCAAAGGTCACCCTCAGGTGCCAAGCTTCAGGAATTGACCCTTTTGTTGTTATTGTTGGTTTCTATGACACAGGATCTGTCTATGGTGGTTTAAATGAAAATGTCCCCCATATGCTCATAGGGAATGACACTGTTAGGAGGTGTGATCTTGTTGGAGGAAGTGTGTCACTAAGAGTTGGTTTTGGGGTTTCAGAAGCCCAAACCAGGCCCAGTGGCTCACTCTCTTCCTACTGCCTGGCATCTGGGTGTAGAACTCTTAGCATTATGTCTGACTGCTTGCTGTCATGCTTCCCACCAAGATGATAGTGGACTAAACCTCTGAACTGTAAGCCAGCCCCAATTAAATATTTTCCTTGATAAGAGTTGCTGTGGTCATGGTGCCTCCTCACAACAATAAAACCCTAACTAAGACAGGGTCTTCCTGTGTAGTCCTGGATGGCCCAGTACTTGTTATGTAGCTCAGGCTGGCCTCAGACTCAAGCGATCTGCCTGCCTCTGCCTCAGTACTGGGATTAAAGGCATAGGCTACTGGATGCATCTTGTTTTTCTAAGATGGAGTCTCTCCCTGGCCAGGAGTTTAGGATTGGTGTAGGATTGACTGCTGGTCAGTGAGCCTCAGGTCTGCCTGCTTCTGTCTTTCCAGCACTGGGAGTATAAGCAGGTGCCATCACTCTCAGCTTTTTCTTGTTGTAATGCGTGCTCTGGGGATGGAACTCAGATCTTTAAGTTTGCAAAACAAGCACTTCACTGATGGAGCCATTACCCCAGCCTGAGTGTGTGTAAACAACCTCAGTATTCCTCTCTTCTCAGTATCTCAGTACTGTGTCTTATAACCTAATAACACTGGAATGGAAATTTGCTTTCTCCTAAGTGAGGAGTTTCCCAAATGATTCCCTCCATCCCTCGGAACCTCGGCCCCAGGGATCCAGACTGACAGTGCTGAGTTTTCACCAGGCTGCAGGTCCCTGTGATGGCAGGGAGCTTTTTGGCTAACATCCTGCAGAATGGTAGCAGCAGACCAAAGCGGGGGCTGGACGGGTGTTCCAAAGCCAGAGTAAATTCTTCCCTGGATAATCCCTCAGACATGAGGAGAAGGCCTTGTGAAGTTTCTGTTCCCAGCTCTCATCTGCTCCCCACTTCCAGGTGCTCCATCGTTGGCCCGAGAAATTCCTTCTAGGAAGAAAACAGATGTTCACTCTTCTGCTTAGAGCTGAGGAGCTCTTTGTTCAAATAGAATGGAGCACAAAGGCCTGGGATGATCCCTTCCCCTGCTGTGGATGGAGCCATGCCCTTGCCCTCTTCTGCATCTGGATATCCTGTTCCCCTGGAGACCAGCGTGACAGCTACTGGCTGGTCTATTGCACAAATTCCGACAGATTTGGTGATGGCTGAAGCCAGGCCCACTCCAGTGCCTTACCTCCTGCATCTCTTTCTCACTTTAGTCAAGCTGGGTGAACCACCCTTGGATACTTGGGGTTCCAGCCAGAGGGCTCAGCTGCCCTCAGACACTGTCAGCCCTGCTTGAGCACAGAAGAAGTGGTTGCAAAGTAGCCTGTCATCCATGTGGCATTTTAGATTCAGTGATGGTGCTTTAAAAACACCATGGTGAGGGGTGGAGAGATGGCTCAGCAGTTAAGAGAGAGCACCCTCTGCTCTTTCAGAACCTGGATGTGGTTCCCAGCACCCACAGTGGCTCACAACCATCTGTAACTCCAGTCTCAAGTGATTTAATGTCCTCTTCTAATCTCCACAGGCACCAGGCATGCATTTGGTGTACATACATGCAGGCAGAACAGAGGTGTACACACACACACAGACACACAAAACACCTACGTTTTTGTGCCAGAGAAATAACCGTTAAAGGGCGAAGCTCATGATAAATACCACGGTGAAGCTTTTGGTAATAGTCTGTAGCTCTTTATAAATGAGAATTATAATTATTATTAATTATTTTATTATTATAAATGTGCAATACTGGCAGAGTTTTTTATTTATCAGATAGCTACCATTTTCTAACTTTTGCATGCACTGAGGATTCTTGTTTTTCAGTGCGATATATTTCTTTCAACTGATAAGTCAATATACATCGTCATCGTCATTACCAATAGTATTATTCTGTTGGTGCTGCTTTTCTTCCTGTGATGGGGGCTCCATAAAGTGCAGGCTGGCCTCTCATTTGAGGATGATTCTCCTGCCTCCACTTTCCACATGTGGAGAGTCACAAGTGTGTGCTCCACACCAGGCTCTGTATGTGTTAATAGAAATAAAATATATGGCTGATGTTGGGAGTCACGCACAGTATCACACAGAGCACACAGACGGTTTCATGCCCAGGAGACCCCACACTTCACCTGACATTCCTCCCATTCCTCTGTCCGCCCCATGGTGGCCACTGGCATTTTTACTATCCCCAAAGCTGTTCCTCTTCCAGAACATCCTGTTTTTGGAAACCTTCAGTACGTAGTGTTTTCTGATTGACTTTTCTCCAGCAACAAGCACTTAGAGGCCCCCTTGTCTTTCTCTGGTCCATAGCTCATGCTTGTTGCTTGATAGTGCTCCACGGACTGGATTGCTACTGCTGTCTGTCCTCTCATCTACCGAAGGGACCTTTGTTTCTACAGGTTATTTCATTCCCAAGTGTTTCAGCCTGAAATGAAACATGGAAATGGAAATGACAGGGTCCTGTACAGGGCAATCACTGGGGTAATACAACCCAGTTAGAGGTTTTGATAGTGCGTGGTGGGCATGAAGACTCCTCAAGGGAGCTAGTGTCTATGTGTGCGAGTATGTGACTGCACATGTGTGCAAGTGTGTGTGTGTGTGTGTGTGGTGTATTTACAAACTCATGGGTACAAGTGTACGTATGTGCACATGAATGTGGGGGTCAGGGGTAGACCATAGATGGTTTTATTTTTAAATTTCTGAGGAACCTCTCTACTCACGTTCATGATGGTTGTCTTCACTGTGGTGTACAGGGTCCCAATTTCTCTAGCTCACCACCAACTCTTATTACTGTTTTAAGAGTCTCATTCATCCTCAAAGATGAGCGAAGAGCCTTTGTCTTTGTGGTTCGGAGTCATCAGGATGTCTCTGGTGATTGGTGAGTGACCACTCATTAGGATGAGCAAATGCAAGGCTGGGCTTATCTAAGGTAGTGCTCGTGGGAAGTGTCGGCTTCTCAGCTTGGATCTGAACAGTGCTGTGGAGTCCAGCTCTGTTAAGCTCCCCCGGGACAGCCTTACAGAGCAGGGAAGTGCTGTCTCTGTAATGTGGACAGCAAGAGTTGCAAGGGGTAGGCTAAAGGTGTCCCCAGAACTGGAGGGATAGCCGCGATGATTACAGAATCATGGATACTTCAAGCGGTCAGGTAAACTTGGCTTCCACGGTCACATGCCTGTTCTAAAATTACCCATGGGGTTTCATCTGCAGACTTCAGGCCTGAAGTGCCTTGGGTCTGTGTACCTGGTGTGAGGTGGGAGGAACCAGGGGAGCGAGTTGGGTGGGACAGAATTAGAGCGTCTTTGGAGCTGACAGGGCATGAGAATCAGGAGAATGCCCAGCTCTGAACAGGCTGGTTACAGTCTCACAGTGGAGCGGGTTTTGCCCAAGGGAGAAGAAAGTAGACATGGAGATCAGGCCTGGGACCTTAAAACCCTCATGGGCTGTAAAAATCGCTGCCTATTTCTTCCCTGCTGAAATGAGAGGCATAGCAATAACAGAATTCTCCCTTTTCCTGAAAGTCAAATTTCTCCTAGCATGCGTTCAAGACACAGGACATGTGGGTGTTCTGAGTTCCTGATCCTTCCTGATTTCATTTTTTAAACTGAATTGCTATGACTCATAAACCCCATTCTCTGGCTTCACTCTGGGCACACACATGGGAAGCCATGCTCTTGGCCTGTGAGTGGCCTGTCTTCTCCTTGGGAGTGAGGTCCTCCGGAGTCCCAGGAGGTGGCTGGGTGTGCACTCACCTGGGTGGAGTGTGTGCTTGCTGCGGGTCCTCCGAAGTCTGTTCTCTGCCTTGCGGGTGTGAGATCTGTAGTTTGTCCTGATGTTTCAGACTCTGCAAAGTCTCGGGACTAGGTGATAAGAATGAGGCCCTTTCTCAAATCTTCACCTGCTTTTTCTTTTTTAAAATATTTAAAATTGATTTTATTGAGCTCTACGTTTTTTTCTGTTCCCCTCCCTTCCTCTCCCCTCCCCTTCCACCCTCTCCTGCAGTCCCCACCTTCACCACTGTCTGTCCATTGAGCTATACTGAGTGGGGCGGGGCGGGGCGGGGCGGGGCGGGCATCAGAATAGTTGGCTCTGTGTTGCAAATCCACTTGTGAGTACAGAGTTCCCTGTCCTTCAGCGTGAGTTTATCCTGGTAGAAAGTGTTCTTTCCGGTTTTTCCTGAGAGCTGTGACCCCAGAAAGACTTAAAGATTTAAATTCGGTGCAGACACCTTTGCCTCCAGGTGTTTCCAGCTTGTGCAGAAATGGTTTGTTTGCCGCTGAGCAGCAGAATCCCCCACTGTCGTCTCTGAAGACAGAAACCCAGGCAGAGCCTACCGGGGCCCAGCTTCTCTGTGTTGTAGCTAATAGGACATGTTCGGGAAACCCAAGGGAATCCTGCAGGAAGTACTCACCAAGTGAAGGCTGAACTTCCAGGGAGGCTGTAAAGGGCTCAGATTATCTTGTCCTCCTTCTGCTGCCTTCCTGGGGATTGCTGATGAGATGGCTGGAGTTGGGGCAGTCATCTTGGGTCGCAAACGATAAAGCTACATATTGAGGCTTGAAACCTCAAGGCAGAGAGCCTGGGTCCCGATGATCACAGCAAGCTTTATCTGTCTGTGAATGGCTGAAGGGACTGTCATTCTCTAGATATATATTATGGTAAAATATACATAGCACAATCATTACCATTTCACCTAGTTCTAAGAAAGAAATTCAAGGGCTTCAACGATATTCATAATATTGTATAAACTGTCATCATTAATCCATTTCTCAAACTTTTTCATCATCCTTCCAAACAGAAACTGTGTATCCACTAAAATCTCCCCCCCCCATTTGTTTCTTTCATCACTGGAGTCCTTCAACCTCAGTTCTGCTTGCCACCCAAGGTTTGGTTGTGTAGTATGCCTCCCAAGGTTTGGTTGTGTAGTATTCCTCCCAAGGTTTGGTTGTGTAGGTATGCCACCTAAGGTTTGGTTGTATAGGTATGCAATCCAAGGAGAATCACATAGAGGGTTTTCATTGGGCCAACTCAGCCCACTTAGCCTGTTTTCAAGTACATCCATTCTGGGGCACACGTCAGTGGATACTTCCTGTCTTTAAAGCATGGCTATAGCAGGATTTGCTTGTGTAGTCCAGCCATTGACGGGCGATTTTGAGTATGCTTTGGTAAGTGTCTGTGGAGTTCTGGCGTTCAGTCCCTATGTACAGATGCCCATGAGTGGAGCTGGTGGACCATGTGGCAACGCTGGTGTTTTGAGGAGTTCTGGTCTCCACCAGCTGCTCTCAGAGGACTCTTAGCATCCCTGTGTCTTTACTAGTTCCTGCCACGTTGGTCACATTGGTGTCAGTTAATTTTTGTTTTGAAAATGGAAATGGCCAGTTTGATGAGCCAGAAGTAACCAGAAATAACCAGAAGTAACCACTCTCTCTTCCGGGCTTAGTGGTCCTGTTTTGTTTTTTGGTGTGTGTGTGTGTGTATGTTTACTTTGGAGACTGTTCTGTTTATATTACTTAACTTTCCTTAGCTAGGTTATCTGGTTTTAAGCAGCAATGGTTGCGTCTCCTGTGCAGAACTTAAACTGTAGATGGGTAGATGAAGGTGCTTCTATACGGGGTTGGGAATTGAGTGTGGGGTCACTGAATATAGGGAAGTGAAGTTTGGCCATAGACAAAGGTTTTAGAGCATCCACCAGGCAACATTTAAGTCAAAAGCAAAGGGTAATGGCCCTGAGGTGTGTGTGGCACTGTCATTTGTGCTGTGTGATCGGTCTCCACTGCAGCTGTAGGTTCTGAACAAACCCAGCATGAGCACTGTGCGTGTTCTCCGGTCACACAACAGCCACCAACGTTAACACGAGCACTGTGCGTGTTCTCCGGTCACACAACAGCCACCAACGTTAGCACGAGCACTGTGCGTGTTCTCCCGTCACACAACAGCCACCAACGTTAACACGAGCACTGTGCGTGTTCTCCGGTCACACAACAGCCACCAACGTTAGCATGAACACTGTGCGTGACCTCCCATCACACAACAGCCACCAATGTTAGCATGAGCACTGTGCGTGTTCTCCGGTCACACAACAGCCACCAACGTTAGCATGAGCACTGTGCGTGTTCTCCGGTCACACAACAGCCACCAACGTTAGCACGAGCACTGTGCGTGTTCTCCCATCACACAACAGCCACCAACGTTAGCATGAACACTGTGCGTGACCTCCCATCACACAACAGCCACCAATGTTAGCATGAGCACTGTGCGTGTTCTCCGGTCACACAACAGCCACCAACGTTAACACGAGCACTGTGCGTGTTCTCCGGTCACACAACAGCCACCAACGTTAGCATGAGCACTGTGCGTGTTCTCCGGTCACACAACAGCCACCAACGTTAACACGAGCACTGTGCGTGTTCTCCGGTCACACAACAGCCACCAACGTTAGCACGAGCACTGTGCGTGTTCTCCCGTCACACAGCAGCTGCCAACACCAGCTTAAATACCTCAGCCCAGATTGGAGATTGTGTCATGAACGGCAGTCGTTTTACTGGGCACTCAGAGTTTGCTGTGCTTATAGAAGCACAATGGCTTAATTAAGGAAAATAAAGATTTTTGCTATTTCTTCTACCATTATTCCCTAATGTTCAACTGTCACATTAGTGTGTCCCCAGCGTGTGTCACATTAGTGTGTCCCCAGTGTGCAAGGGTCCCATTAGTGTGTCCCCAGTGTGCAAGGGTCCCATTGGTGTGTCCCCAGTGTGCAAGGGTCCCATTAGTGTGCCCCCAGTGTGCAAGGGTCCCATTGGTGTGTCCCCAGCGTGTGTCACATTAGTGTGTCCCCAGTGTGCAAGGGTCACATTAGTGTGTCCCCAGTGTGCAAGGGTCACATTAGTGTGTCCCCAGTGTGCAAGGGTCCTATTGGTGTGTCCCCAGTGTGCAACTGTCATATTAGTGTGTCTGCATGTTTGATTTTAAGAATTGCTCTTGGAGTTGCTGACTTGAGTTTCATAAAAATGATTGCAAGATGAAGCTTGGCTTGGGATTAGGACAGATTTTCCAACAATTTCTGAAATGACCCAAAGATACTTCTGCCAATTTTCACTGAGTTTTTGTGCAAAGTGGCATTTTCAGCATTAAGAGTTATACAATCAAAATATTGACCAGCTCTGAAAACAATTATGACTCTCTGATTCAGCCAGGGTCTAACACTTTAAAAACACACAAGTTTGTGTGTCTTGATAATATATAAATTTATTTTCATATTTAACAGATGGCAGTATTGTGTGTATAAATTCATTTTATTAAAACAGGACTCATACATGCCATGCTTCAAATTTATTACACAGCCAAGGATGACTCGCCCCCACACCCATGTTCTTTAGTGCTAGGGATTGAACCCGAGGCTTCTTGCATGCTGGACTTACACTCTACCAGCTGAGTGAGGCTCATCCCCACACCCTAAAAATTACTAAACATACATTTCTTGAGATTTTTTTTTAGTTTTCTGCATATGAGTGTTTTGCCTGTATGTATGTATGTGCACCATGTGTGTGCCTGTGGGAACCAAAGAGAGCATCAGATCCCTTGGGATTGGAGTTACAGAGAGTTGTGAGCTGCCATGTAGGTGTTAGGAATCGATTCTGGGTCCTCTATAAAATCATTCAGATGGCTCTTAATCACTGAGTCATCTCTCTAGTCCCTTAAAAAACATTTCTCTGTAATTTCATTAGCAGTAAATGCCTATTACCTATCCTTTATAGACCTATACACCCCGGGTCTTGTAAAGTTATCCCAAGTGAAAGGGTCTAACTGGACCAGGCATCTGAAACTCTGAGACAGAGTAAAACAAAGCCTTGTTGCCATGGATATGATGCGACCCTTGAGGGGGTCTGTGCTTTTCACAGGGACCAGGTGCTTGAGCTGAGAGAGTGAGGGCTGTGATTTACTGCCCTTCCCCTGGTTGGGGGACAGCAGAGGAATGGACAAGCAGGGGTCTCCTACCCTGTCACTGCCTCCCGTGAGAGCTCCTCCTTGCACGCCCTTGTGCAGTGACGGAGCTGCTACACATACATAGTTGGGGTGAGGAAATTGGCCATTAGTTTCTGTGAGCAGGACACAGCTCCTCACATGGCTGTGATGGAAACAATGAGGTCTGCGGAAATGAGGATAATGACTCCTAGAAGGGCTAGAGCCCCTTTGGCTGCCCCCTTTCACCCATAACCAAAGCTAGGATTCGCTGCTTTCTTTATTTCTTGAGATACAGAGGTCATGAGAAGGTCATGAGATACAGAGGCCGTGATAAGGTCAAGAGATACAGAGGTCATGGGAATATAACGAGGTACAGAGATCATGAGATGGTTTCTGGAGGAGAAGGGTGTGGACATGCGTATCTTAGCCCCACTGAGCCTGGTCCTGGAAGGGGTGAGAAGCGTGGAGAAATGGAAAGAGGATGTCAGAAGCTCCTTGAGAGAAGAGGTGGGGCAGGGCAGAAAAGGCTGCATGCTACCGTGCCCCCTTATTCGAGCATGCCCCCAGAAAGGACGCTGTGTGGCTCACAGAGCTGAAGCTGAAGCTTGCTGCTGTGCTCCAGGGTTCTTTACTGTGGAGAGCATCCAGGATGAAGGCTGCCCTTGTCCATCCCTGTCCGTGGCTCATAGCTCTACAGAGATGTGCAGGTGACTGCTGAGCAGGGACAGCACTAGATTGACTCATTCCTCGCCCCCCAAAATCTGTCGTTTGGGGCACTGTGGGGTCCATCAGTCATTGACCACTCATGGAGTTATTTACTTAGGCAGGCAAGGCACCTGTGATGAACAGTCTGACGTCGACTTGACTCCACTGGAGTCATCTGAGAGGAGGGAACCGCCATTAAGACAATGCCTCCACAAGATCAGGCTGTAGGCCAGTGTGTAGGGCATCTTCTTAATTAGTGAGTGATGTGGGAGGGCCCAGCCCACTGTGGGTGGAGCTATCCATGAGTCCTATCAGAAAACAGGCTGAGCAAGCCAGTAAGCAGCTCCCCTCCATGGCCTCAGCATCAGCTCCTGCCTCCAGGCTCCTGCCCTGTTTGAGTTCCTGTCCTGACTTCCTTGGATGATGAACTGTGATGTGGAAGCATGAGCCGAGAAAACCCTTTCCTCCCCAAGTTGCTCTGGTCACGATGTCCATCACAGCAGTAGTAGTCAAACTAAGACAGCACTTGCAGGTTTCTCTCCTTTCATGATTCTGTGCTTTTTCTATGTTATGAGTGAATCCAGAGTGGGAAAATCTATAAAGAAAGAGAAACAGAGGGCAGAGAGATATGGCTGTAGTTTCCCTGTGAGGTAATCACTGTTAGCAGAATTAGTATCAGACATATTGCCTACTTCAGGATGCTGCATGGAAAAGTCATATAAAGAGATTCCACAGAGACCTGTTCCCTGTCTTGCTCAGGGGGTTATGATATTTATAGATGCAGAGGACGTCAGACAAATGAACAAGTCTGGGTAACTAATTGTCATCTGTAAGAGTCAGGGAAAGTCTGGTTTCACGTGAAAGCAGTGCAAGTGGATTCTGAACAGGAAAGACTCTTGTGTCCCCTCAGAGAAAGCCCCACAGCTACGAGCAGCCATAGCTGTTTAAGCTCAGCCTCCATTCCATCACAGATGGAATACCACAGGACACAAAGAGGCTTTCATGTCCTATGTCCCAACAGCCGGCCCTCAGGACACATGGCCAATGTTTTCTCACGGTAGGACTTTTTGAATAAAGAGATCAGTTCAGATGTTGTTTGATATCCCCTTACATCTGGTCAGCCTTTGATAGCTTGGCCAGAGAGACTTGTTCCCAGCCTCTGCCTGTGATGGATGGGGACAGACACTCTGTGAAGGGGCATCTTACCAAGACATCCTGGGGACTAGCACTGATGTCACAGTTGAGCTGACTCAGCCTGCATTGTGTGTGAAGGACAGACAGGAGTTAGTCAGGACAGGAGGCTGCAAGCATGGTGCGGTAGCCTGCAGCAGAGGGCTTGGTGTACTTACTCTGGAGAGAGCCAGGGGTTCACTGAAGGCCACACCATTGGGTGGCAGTAGGGAGTGGCCAGGGATTGCCAAGGGGCAGGCTGCCAGGCCCCACAGTCAGCTCTCCAGGGAGTTCTCTAAGGCCTCAGATAGTGTGAAGGACAGTGAAAGAGATGTCTCATGTCTTGTTGGATAGTTCCCCGGTTCCAAAAGAGGAACTTCTAGAGAATGCCGGCTTTTGATAAAAGACGGCCACAGTGCTAAAGACTTTAAATGTTTTCCCCAGGAGGTGGCCGCTCACCTCAGGTGTGCTTCATCCTGCCATCTGCTCACATGTCACTTATGACATCTGCAGGCCCAAGCTGAGTGTCACATAGTACAGCGGTTACTTGTGGGAGGAGGATAATTCCTGTGTGTCCCAGGCACACACAGTGACCTTTCTATAGCCACCCCCTGCCAGCTGAAGAGCTTGTCAGGTGTTTGCTCTTCGTGCAGAACAAATGTGCATGTGTGTGTGTATGTGCGTGTGTTTCATTCTCTACAGTGGGAATCTGCATGTCATCTCTGCAGTCTTTCCAGCGCTTTGCAGACAGAAGATACAAAAGCGTCCTTCGAATGAAGTGAGCAACTTTCTCCCCAGTGGGGCCTTTTCAGTTGGAGGAATCATTTACCAGGTACAAACTTTCCTGACACTGACAGACCTGGGGAGCCTTCTGCTCAGGTGTGGTAGTGCCAGCCTCATTCAGAGGAAGTGAGCCAGTGTGCCCTCCCCTAGGCTGACTGGCCGCAGTGTGAGGAGAGATACTGCCTAGTGTGTCACACTGCCCCGCAGGGATGGAAGAGCCCGGTCAGGGGTAACAGGAGGTACCAGTTGTGTGCAGCACCTGCCGAGGTAGCCACCTTTTCCCCTTGTGCCTGGAACCCTCAGGACAGCACCAGAGCCCCTGTGCCCTTCCTAGTGTCCTTCTGGAGCCTTTCCAAGCACGCCACAGAACTCTCTACCCATACTGTGCTCAGGGAGCAGCCTGGCTGCCAACTAGCTGAAGACTTGACTGTCCTCAAGTATACAGCACCTGCTAGATCATCAGTCCACTATTTGTATGTGCAGTAGCCATACTGGGAAGGCTGTGGTGGAGAGTAGCTGAGACAGGTTGGGCTACTCTTCTCCAGCAAACACTTGGCCTTCCCAGGGCTGTCTCAGGGTTACCTTGAATAGCCCTTTGGAATCTCTTAGCTTGATGGTCTGGCATCTTTGAGAGTCTAGCTTAGTCTGTTGGAGCCTCCTTCAGTTGGATGAGTTCTTTTGTGTATCAGTCACGTTTTGCTACAGTAACAAGCATCCCTGAAAAAATCTCAATAGTGTATAACAACACCATGTCAGGGTTGGCTGAGCTTGCTCGGGCTCACCTGGTCATGAAGGGGCAGCAGCTGTGGTGTGGAGCAGCCAGAGGTGCAGGGGGTGAGTGGGCACATGGCTCTTTGGCATGTTGCCATCCATCACTGACTCACTTCCTCTTTTGCCCACATGCACTGGGCTGGTGCAGGCTACGGCTAAGCCCACAGCTAATGGAGAAAAAAGTAAACCCTCCTACTGAGAGATAAAGTCAGGAGGCAGCAGCGGGAGCTTCGTTCTGGTGCTGAGGAAGGGAACAGTCATTTACAACAAATGCACAGTCCACTTATCGCAGAAGGGACCAACCTAGTACTTCCTGGTGACATCATCCCACCCCAGCTTGCAATCCTACCCATGTGCTGATATCCACATACCTCCATGTTCGACCTTGCCTCTCCAGCTCATCTCCCGCCTCCTACAGAGCATCACTAGATGAACATCTTTTGCACACTCATGGTCTTTCTGAAATAGTTGCCCTGCAGCTTTCATCCCCTCTGTGATGAGCAAGACCCATGGCACCATCCTTGGTTTCTCCTGGGAACATGCTAGCGTGCTTCTCTGGGAGACTGCAAGTTAGAGGGTACCAGTGGTCTCCACCCTCCGAGCCTGACTCGTTTCTGGTCAGTTTCCCAGCCTGCTGCATCCTCCCTGGCACCCCCATATTGGGAGACTTGGATTCATCCCAGTGGATACAGAAAAAGGGAGCTCGATGGAAGGAGTCTGCATTTGAGCCTGCACCCTTGTCTCCCAAATCCATGCTTTTTCTGTTGCACAATGTCACCAAAAACCTGACAGTTGCTCATGGCAACCTTTGCATCATGGGGATAAGAAAATTTTAATTGTTCAGGGTCTCTACTTTCTAATCTATCTGAAAATTCTATCCTTCTCTACAAGATGGTGCAAACTGTGTTTTAGGATCAGTAAAATCAATGGTTTCTTTCTCTGGTCATTTTCATACAGGTGTATCCTTCCTAAGGAGGTGAGCTGTCTGCAGAATGTAGGATGCACTGGGGACTTTGCAGTTTTGATTGCCTCATGCGAGAAGGAGAGCTATATCAGAGTAGTAAAGAACCAAAGATTAATCCAGATAGCTTTCTCGCTGCTTAGTCTCTGAGCTCCCCAAACCCAACTCCACCAACCCCAGCCCACTTTCGAAACTGGTCTCGTGAAATAAGACAAGACCGAACACAACAGAAGATAATGCATGAGATCCGTGGTACATCCTTGGCTTTCTTCCAGGAAGACAGGCGTGAATATGCCGGTGTGTTTGTGTTTCTGAGATCCTCTGAGACTGAGGGCACATGCTGAGAACACTTGATCATGGCTTGGTGACTTTCTTATGTAAGACCTAAAATCTGCATTTACAGAGGGAACACAGCCTAGCTGTCCCAACAGAGAGCCCCGTGAGCCCCTGACTGCAGACCTGCCTGCGGTGGACCCTTCGCCTTGTATTTTGCCATCTGAACATGAGTAACTTTAGAGTTTGGATAACCACACTGAGCACACTGAGCTCATGTGAAGCCAGCTGACTTTACTCGGCGTCCCCTTTCCTCTGAAGATTGATTCAGGCAATTAGGCCATAGCCTGGCTGTTCCTTTCCTCTTTTGTTTATGTTGGTGTTCTCATAATGACCATGATGAATTATCTCCCAGGGTGAAATGAATGCTCGCAGGAAAGTGAGGGCAATGATGCCGCTTTACCCAGAATGCCATAAATCCACAGATATGACAGTTCTGTACGCTGTGGCCATAGCCTGCTAGCTAATTGATGAAGCCATAAGGCTAGTCGTAAATCCCAGTGCCATCCACGGAGTCAAACAAGGTGGGCTGAGACCGTGTAGATTTACTCAGTACATTGTATAGGGCTTTCCAAGCTGTCCCTGTTAAGGAGAGTCTCAGAAGGGCAACCCTTTTACGTTGGTACCATTGTATTTCTTTATGTCAGAGACCAGGGACCACAGTTCACAAGTCCAGGAGTGAAGTAGACAGGATGGCACTGTGATTAGCTGGGAGAGTGACAGGGAGGAAGTGGGGGGAAGTCAACGAGAGGATACCTTCTGGGGGACAACATCTACAAGTGCAAACGTTTTCCGGTTGCTCTTTGGATATGCATGTGGGCTACCAGTTCAAGCCCCATTGGCTATGACATTGAGGCCCCTCAGGTATTTTCATCTCAGAAGCTGGACAGGCTGGAACATGGGGTGCAGTCAAGGTTATTAACACCATCTTGGAAATGGATGGTGATGGACCCAGTGGCTGGTTCTGATCTAATTTGAATACTTGGCTTATGGAACTATCTTCCTATGACCCTGTTGAGCTATATCTACTTCTTGTTGGGTCCCTCTTCACTTCCTGTCCCAGTGCTCATTGGGATTTCACGCTAAACATTCGGCGCTGGGTCCTGTTATTGAACACAAAGTGACTCGGTTATCTCAGCCACCCTGGGAGGGGATTCTCTTCTTATTTTTATTTGACAGTTCGTGAGACTGAGCCTCAGGACTGTAATTGAGCAATACCCTGATGTTAGTGCTTGGCAGAGGAGAACCAGAGCCCATCATGGGGTGCTAACTGCCACTCACCCTTCCCAGGCAGCAGGGCTGGTTCGGTAGTGGGGAGACGGCCCCTGCACTGCACCAGGGTTTACTCAGAACAGCTGCTCCACTCAGGGTCTGTTGTATTTTCTAAAAGAATCCTCTGGAGTTCTATTTGTTTTATGAACTTTTGTTTTAGATTTGTTCTGTTTTTAGTTCTTTTTCCCTAAGAAGGGAGCTTGCCTGTTCTCGCCCACTTAGGGACCTCGGTAATGTTTATAAGAAAGTGTCACCAGCTAGACCTCTTGCTTTGGGGTCAGATTCGATCTGATAGCCAGTCTTTACCGCTCTGCTTTACCGACTTGCTGTGGGTTGTCTCTGTAGTACACACTGCTCTGTGTGGCCCCTGGGTGTCACAGCCCATTCATTTCCTCGTCTCGGGAGCAGGCGGCCCCCCCACCCTCTGCCGTTTCTTCTAGGTCCACGAAGCTGCTCTCGCAGACTCCTCTTACAGACTCAAAACGTCCAACTTCTCACGCATCATCATGGAGTAGGGAGACCTTTCACACCTCTGCTCTAGAGACAAACCCTTCTTTTCATTTCCTCAGCTTTAGACTCTGAACAAACCGTCCAGGAAGGAAAGTGATGGATTCGCGTGCAGAAAGCAGATATCAGTGTGGAAGAGTTTGACAGCCCAGGACCACTCTGCCTCTCAGGTGGCTTAGAGACTTCTGTAGCTCCAGCCAGCGCTGAGGCTGGGGACGAGTTCTGGGCCTATGCTGTCTCATTCCCAATGACTACCACATTGTGAGGCGCCGAGGGGAGGGAGGAAGGAAGATTAGGCAAACAGCACGCTTGCTTTGTTTTTGCCGTGGGATCTGCAAAGACTATAGGAAGTGAAGGCGTGGATATATTTTCAAGGAAAACTCTAGCTTGGTTAAACATATTTTTCCTCCAAGTTGTCAGCCACGGGCCGGCGTGTTGCGGAGTCCTAGGACCAGGCAGGTTGTCCCGGGCAGGCCTTTCCATTCAGAGAGTGAGTCCATGTGGGCTGCTCGCAGGACCTTCTCCAAAGGTCATCCTGGCTCAGCTGTGGTTGGAGGACTGGCAAGGGAAATGTGTCCTGTGCCTGAAGTGTGTTTCCCCATGAACAGCTCTTTCCAAAAGGATTTTCCGTTAAGCCTCTTTAATGCGTGTTTGTGGGACCATCCAATCTTAGAATTGGGAGGACCTTGGTGTCATCACTGTCAAAATTTCACCAGGAAATAAATGACATTTGTTGAGATGCAGCTGGGTCACTCCCAGGTTTATAGTCTCCTTCAGTGAAGGTCATGCCTAGGCCAAGCTGGAAAATCAGCGTGATTCGCCTTGCTAGACGTGCAGGCAGTCCGTTTGCAAGATGCCATGTCCACACAGATGGCAGGCAGTGGAAGGAAGTCCTGTTCAAGCCGAGACTCTGCAGTGAGCCTCCCAAGCTCTGTGCGGTGGCATTGCCCTAGTTCCGTGGCTCCAAGAAAAAGGTGAGACATCACTGCTGAACTGTGTTTGTCAGTGAAGGGGTGTAGACAGGCTCTACTGGGATATTCCAAGGATATCTGCTCCGGGTGATGCTCGTGATCAAAAACGGGGCGAGGAAGGGCTTCCTCATTTGTTTCTCGCAGTCTGTGGGTTCCTTAGAATGTTCCGTGCTCACTTGCTTTTTGGGCCATTATTATTCATTTGTGTCCTGCCCCTTCCTGCCTCTTTCCCTCCTTTCCCCTCTTCTTCCTGTCCCTAAACAAGCTCAAAACCTTAGCCATAGTGAACCATGTATGGTGAATTATAATTAACATTTTCTAAGTGTTTCGGAGAGTGTACGCATGCTAGAAGCTTTGCCACACACGGGGAAGCCACAGTGAAGGACCGAGGTGTGACTGCAAGGCCCCAAGACAAAAACAGTTGGGTGAACCCTTGGCAGCTTACAGGAGCCAGGTGTGTCTCTCTTCTCGATTCTGCCTTCTGTGGCATTGCATCGTGTTGTAGCTTCCAGCTGGCCACAGAGGGAGTGTTTGTACCATGGAAATCGGCAATTATGGCAAAACAGAAACAATATAAACACAGCTAAGACACATTTACCAGTACACAACGGCCTGGCACTCCAGCACTGACAGTAATGATAACCAGATGTCATTTGTTCTAGGTCTTCTACATACCCGAAGCTTTGCTCCTAGACCTTATCTCAGGGTCTTCGCAAGGACTTCTGAGTGCCTACTGGACAGAAAGAGGAAGGGAACTAAGGTCACTCAGCTAGTGCCAGAGCTGGATTAAAACCAGATCTGTGTGCAGGGCCCAGGAATCCACCCTTTGGGGTCAGGCTTTCTTTCCCAAATTTGACGTCCAGATATGTAATGACCAGGATTAAGAGTGGGAACGTAGTGGGTTTTGGCTCTATGGCAGGTAATGTTTGGTCTAGGCTATCTTAAGTCATCTTGTGTCATCTGACATGATTCCTTCGGCGATGTGGAACCTGGCTTTGTGGACGGTGCTGATAATGCCAGTTTGGCTATACAGGGCCTTTATTTCTTTTGTTAGCTGAGGCATAGGCTTGTTGCCATGACGTACAGGTGGAAGCTGCACCTTGATGCCCCCTGACCTGTCAGTCATGGGTAGATCAGGACCACAGCGCGGCAGGAGACTACCACACCGCAAAGCACAACAGTGTCTTGGGCTCGTGGTGGAGAGAATTCCTACTATGGCCAAGGGGGTCATGCTTTTTGCCTTCGTCCCACCTCACCAACGAGATCAGCTGGCATTTGCTTTCTTTCAGGTGTATTTGCTTTGCCCAAGGAGAGGCATAAACATAGGGTATCCTAGATTGTCCAAAAAGCTCTCACCCCAGATCGGGAATCCCCCTAGCTCCTGCCTGTGCTGAGGAGGGAACCAATGATGGCCGCCCTTCTGAAGTCGTGGAGAGTTCTAGAAGTCCATGGTATTGTGTTTCTGAGATGTCTTAGCTACTGCTAACCGAAGCTGACCTTGCATCTTGAAGTGTGTTCTTTCTGAAGTACCTATGCAAAGATGGGCCAGGCGGTCATTAGAGAAAGGTGGGCTACCTCTAAGAAGGATGCTGTGCCTCTTGGAAGCCAGCTGTGTATGGATATGGGGGTCCCTTCTTACCCATACCCTGAGAGGAAATGCGGTAACCCCACTGCCGTGTGCCACACAGCATCCCCTGGCCAGCGTCCTGCCTCCGGTGGCGGTATTAGCTGGAATGAGTCTGCAGGAGAAGAGGCAGAAACAGCTGGCCAGGAAGCCACAGTGCTCACAGTGACTCTGACATCATCTTCAGCCTTGTCACCTGCTGCTCTGGGATAATGTGGCTTGAGAGAGGATCTTAGGCTCTCAGAGAATGATAAGCTACCCCTGTGGGTAGAGGATCAAACAGCAGGTGGAGAGAAGCAAGGAACTGTTTTAAGGGGGGCAGGGCCCTTACTACGCACTAATGCTCTTGGTCAGAAAGAAACCTGCTTAACAGTGTGATACCAGGTCCTTGAAACAAACAGAAAGGATCACCATTAGCACTGGGACTCGAACCCATGTTTCCGAGTGTTGTGGAGAGAATGGGGCTGGCTGTAATGTTGGTAGGTGACGAGGCTGTGTGGGTTTTATTCTGATCGTCCTTGGATGTGCGGCCCAGGAGGAAGCTGTGTGTCCAGGATGCAGTCAACACGTCAGGTTTGACAGTGGGCAGGGATCCCACCTTTAGCCGATCCTGGTGTTTTAAGGGCAGTGGAATTTGTTTCTCTCAGGTGGTTTTTATAGGAGATCAGTGGGGAATGGTGACTGGGATTTTATTTAGCCATCTTTCTCTCCAGCATTGTGCCGGAGGCTGTCACGATGCACATTTCATTGCTGAGGTCACAGGAAAGGGAGGGGACTATTCCCAAGGCTTCCCTTCTCACACAACAGAGCCTGGATCAAAAGTTCGTTGTTGTCAGTACTGGGACAATTGCTGTTCATTCTCCTCTGCTTTGGTCTGCACTGTTTCCGTCAGAGCGCCGAGGAATCTGAACCTTTACTGGGTCCATAATTCTCTGCCTTCCTGGTCACAGTCATTCCTACATATAACGAGCTGTCAATGGCTTGGAGGGTGCAGTCTGTCCATCCCTCCTTAGCTCTGTCCTGGTTGTCGTCCTCAGTCTCTCTGCACCTTATTTTTGAGTCTCTCACGGGGCTTGGAAGTCACCTGTTCAGACAGGCTGCCTGGCCATCAACCCCCAGAGATCTGTTTCCTCTTGCTTAGACCAGGTTATAAGCATATACTGTCATGTTTGGCAGTTATTTGGGTGCTGGGGTGGGAACTTGGGTCTTTGTGCTCATTGAGCAAGCACTTTTCCCACCAAGCCATTTCCCCAGCCTGTGCGTAAGCTTTTCGTTCAGGTCAGGCTCTTCAAACACCTTTTAGGTCTGGCAAGGTCAGTGCACTTTTTCAAGTCTATGTGCACATTTGAGGACATTTCCTTTCTGCCCCCACCTGTGCTCAGGTGAATATCTAGATCTCCTTGCCATATGGGAACGGACTGAGGGTTCTCCTGCTGAGGTGAGTATCTAGATCCCCTTGCCATATGGGAGCGGACTGAGGGTTCTCCTTGCCTCTTCAGGCATTTGGAAGTCAGGTCTGTTCTAATGCAAACCCTTGCATGGATTTCAGTGACTCTCATCATAGAACAGAAATATGGCTTTGAGGGAGAAAGGACGTGCTAATTAGATTAACTTTAGTAGCAACGTCCTTATTTTGTATATCAGAACACGTGGTGCACCTTAAATACATGCCTTCAAATCTCTGTGAAACCCAGCTCATCTACACCTTCCTCAAAAGACGCCTGGAAGGCCGGGGGGATACGTGTGGCCATGGAACGGCACAGCATCTTGTCTGCCCTTCTGTAGTCCCGCCCCACTCGACTACACGTACCCAGTGTGCTGGCACGTTTGAACAATCCACGCTACACAACCTAGAATCCCTGGAAAGAGGATGTCAATGACGAGTTATCTAGATCAGGTTGAGGACATGTCTGTGGGGCCGTCCTGCTTGTTAATTGATATAGGAAGGGCTGATCTGAACGTGGGCGGCACATTCCCTGGTAAGAGAAGAAAGCTAGCTAAGATCAGAAGACACGCCAGGAAGCATGTATTTCTTTCTTCCCGCCCTCGACTCTACATGTAATGCGGCCCTGCCAAGTTCCTGCCTTGATGTCCGCTCAGTGACAGTGTGACCTGGAACTGTAAGTCGAACAGCCCCTCTTCTCCCTCAAGTTTCTTGTTCTCAGGGTACTTACTGCAGCAACCAAAAGAAACCTGAACATCCAGTGTAGGGTTGTGGAGGATTGAATGCCATTTTCCGGCTGCTCTCTTAAAGGAAGCTTGGCAGAGACTGTCTCTGTGAGACACCCTGTTCTTTTATGTGGGTGCCGAGGACCACACTCAAGCTCCCGTGCCCGTGGGGCTGAGCCATCTCCCAGCCCCTACCTATTATATGTTCAATTGTATCAGTCCTTATCGTGCTTTATCAACTTGCTGACTAATTTTCTTTAATCTCTGCTTCTTGAATGTCAGCAGATTTCCCTTCTGGATTTAATATCCTTATTACTGGAGATAAACCCTGATAGGCCTTCAGTTATGTGTATATGAGCATGAAGCCTGTCAGCCTTCGCTGCAATGCTTCTTCAATTTACTCCATTCTTGCATAATTCTGCCCGATATATAGATTTAGCAGTTGTTTTCCCGCTGCACTTTGAAGGTATGATTTTATTGCCTTCTGGCATCTACTGCAGCAGAGGAGGAATCTTGTATCCATCAGACGGTTTCCTTTGTAGATAATCTCTCCTCTGTCCCGGCCACCTTCCCTACTTCCCTTTGCCTTTGATGTTTCAGCTCGATAGGCTGAGATGTGGATTTCATTATATTTATCTTCCTTGAGTCCTTTTTCTTTTTTATTCTGCTCTCATCCCTCCACCCCCACCCCCCAAGTCTGTTCATCATTTCTCCCCGATAGCTCGTGAATATTACTTATCCGTATTTTCAGTATCCGTACACGAGGGAACGTAATAAACACGGGCACCACATGACTGTCGGTAACTCCTTGCTTGCCCCTGCTTTCTGTCATGAGTTACCACCAGTCTCTCTTGTCATTTGAACAGCTCATTCTTAGAAATTGCACATTGAGCCTTTGATTACTGAAGATTTCCTTCTCTTGTTTCGGCTCTGTCTCGTTTTAGTTTACTTTTTTGTGCCAATTTTCACTTTGATTTTGCTTTTTAAAAAATAGGCACTTTTGTCTGATTTTCTGCTATATTTGAGTGTTAATACTCAAGCCTTTTGCATCCGTTAAAGTTAATTCATTTAGTTTTTCCTTTATTTTTCATATAATCTTTAGCCAGCTCACGTACAGGGGGCTATTTTTTCCTTTGCTTAATTTTTACCACCTAACACATGAAGTGAAGATTTTATGTTGGCTCTGCCAGAGCCCTAGGGGTCTGGAGAGTGGTGGACCATCTGTCTGACTCGATATCGTTTTATCCATTAGTCGTTCACTTGACTGATGTACCTCTCAGTCTGTCTATCATTTGCATCAACAGAGTGAGTTATCTCTTAATCTAGTTTTGCCTGGGCTAGCGTACATCATGCAGGCAATAAAAAGAGGCTTGGATTTCTCCCTCATGGTTGTTTCCTACTTATAGTGGTATTGGTGCACGTGCAGTTTATGTTTAAAATGTGTGCATGGGGAACACATCCTATGGTGCACATATGGAGGTCATAGAGCAACTCCATGGCGTGAGTTCTGTGTGTCCTGAGGACGGAGCTTGTAGTGTTCAGTACCTCGGAGGCGTCTCGCCAGCCCCGCTGTCCTCAGGAGCTGTCCTGCCCCCTGTCCCATCCGTAGTGTCAGTCGTCCCCGCTTGTCCTTAGAGCCCCCTCAGAGTCTCAGGGTGTTGTTACAGAATCCCCATGAGCTGCCCTGTGTTCGGCCAGCACACCCTTCTAGTCTCTTGATTTCATTCCTCTCTTTGATTCTGGAGGCCACAGGCTTCACTGTCTCTCTCTCTTGCTCTGTGTTAGGTATATACTGCATATAGATTCTTTTCAGGGCTCAGGTGAGTGGTGGGGGCTGGATTTTGATCTCACATCTCAGGGCATTTATAACTGGAACTGGGCCTGATGCTCCCATGCGAGTCTGCCACGCCGCGAGCTTGCGTTCTCTGTGAAGGACTATCGATTGTACGACTGGTTGTGCATAGCCGCAGAAGGAGCTTGCTGCGAGAGGAGTCGTTTAAAAAGAATTCATTATATAGTAGTGGATATCGCACCTCTCAAAGATAATTTTCTTTATGTGATTTTCTATTTTTGAATTAAAAACATGAGGATAGTAGCAATTGATTTTTAAAATTATTTTATTTTTAATTAAAACTTAAGTCATCATTGTTCTCCCTCTCCTACCTCTAAGCCCACCCATGTCCTCCCAACTCCCTCTAAATTCTTGGCTTCTCTTTCTCTAATGATTATTGTTACTTTTATAGATAAATAAAATACCAAGTCTGTTTAGTGTTGCTTTTATATGGTTTTATGGCTTTTATATGTATATGTGTATACTTAGTATCGGATACAAACCCGTGAAATCTTCACGGCATGGCTTCTTAAACAAGGCCTGAGCATTGACACACCAGCTGACACACCCCGTGGATGGGGAGGACCTCATGGGGCCCCATCCCTAGTGAAGAACTACAGACAATTCACCTTTTAGAATCATCGTGTTTCTTTGGGTTACAGCCTCACGATCTGGTCTAGGCTGGCTCTGGACGCGCTGTCCTCCTGCTTCTGTCTCCTGAGGGCTGGCGTGGTGAGTCGGTACCTCCCAGTCCAGTGGCATTTTGAGAGTCTTAAAACTGTATGGAAACTTTCGGGGGTGAGACAATAAGAACCGTACTGTTCGTCTGGTGGGAAACTGAAAATTCAGCAGTAGAGTAAGACCACAGCCGTACTGAAGTGGGGATCGAGGACCTGTGAAAGATTTCGTCTCCCGAGCACTGGAGGCTGTTTTAAAGGGAAGCGGAGATGTCCTTGGGAAGACTTGAGAGAGACAAGATGTCAGTAAGCCAGTCCCTAAGGACACTGCCTGTTTAACACTGAGCCTCCTCAAGCAGGCAGATAGATCAGAATCTTGCAGAGAATGAAGCTGTGGAACCACTTGGGCATTTAAAAACTGATGCTGTTTATGCTGATCCCATCAGGAAGGTTTTCCAAGTGTGACTGAGAGCATCCTTCAGCACCCAAGATGGGAATGCAGACAAGTTAGTGCCTACACGGGACACAGTAAATGATACTCTCAGCAGATAGATTACATCAATGTCAACAAAAGCTAACATTTATTTGAATATTATTGGAAAGACCTACCGCCATGGCTACGGAGAGAAATAGGTGTGGTCTGAAAGCATTTTCTGCTGTATTTTGGTTCATTCAGTATAATAACATACATTTGCCCAAGATTTCTTTTTAAAAATATTTTATTCATTTATTTATTATATGTGTATGTGAATATTGGTGTGTGTGTATGGCAGTGTATGTGTGTGTTTATGAATGTGTGTATGTATGTATGGTTGTGTGCATATATATATATATGGTTGTGTATGTGTGTGTATATATGTATAGTTGTATGTGTATGTATGTATAGCTGTGTGTATATGTATATATGGTTGTGTATGTATGTGTTAATGGTGTATATATATATATATATGTGTGTGTGTGTGTATGGTTGTGCATGGATGCATGTGTGTGTATGTGTGTATACAATGAGTACACAAGTGCCGTGCATGCACATGTATGTCAGAGGACTATTTGTAGGATAAGCTCTCTTCTTCCGTGTAGGTCCCAGGGATCAAACTCAAGTTGTCCATCTTTGCAGCAAGCATCTTTATCCCCTGAGCCATCTTGCCATCCCCTGAGACTTCTTCAAACCTTAAAGATACTATGAAAACATTAGAAGTTTTCATTAGAAGATTTGATGCAGCTGCTGTCACTTGGCTTCTGGTGACAGGCTTAGAGTTTATCTGTCCTGTTAACCATGTGTCTTAGGGGCTCTGTTGCTGTGGCAAAACACCGTGACCAAAAACCAAGATGGGGCGGAAAGAGCTTATTAGGCTTAGACTTCAGCAATGCTGTTCATCACTGAAGGAAGTCAGGACAGGAACTCAGACAGGGCAGGGTCCGGGAGGCAGGAGCTGATGCAGAGGCCACGGAGGGGAGCTGCTTACAGGCTTATTTCCCTGACCTGCTCAGCCACCTTCTTAGAGAATATAGGACCAATGCCCAGGAAAAGTGTGAGTGTCCAATTTAGTCAGCCTTTCAGCAAGTAAAGGCCATTTTAATATAAAAATGTTTTCCCTTTTTTTTTCATTTTTTTTTTTTGCTTTTTGAGAATTTACTATAATGCTTTTTGAGAATTTACTATAATGCTTTTGTTTATATTCACCCCTCCTCAACTCTTCCCAGATCCATCCTTCCTTCCCTACCCACCCAACTTTGTGTCTTTTTTCTTTAAACCCATCAAGTATGATTTGTGGTACCCATGTATGTAAGCAGAGACTGATCGTTCATTTCCCGGCTGCCCAGACCTGAATAATAACATAGAAACTATACTAATTACACCAGTGTTTGGCCTATTAGCTCAGGCTTCCTATTAACTAACTCTTACATCTTAAATCAACCCATTTCTATTAATCTATGTACTACCATGAAGTTGTGGCCTACAGTAAGTTCTGGTGTCTTTCTCTTTCGACAGCTACATGGTGTCTCCTTGACTCTGCCACCCTCTCTTTATAACTCTGTTAGGATTTCCCACCTGGCTTTACTCTGCTAAACCATTGGCCCATACAGCTTTATTCATCAACCAATAAAAGCAACACATATACAGAAGGACTTCCCACATCACATAGCCTGTAAAGTGTGTGGCCTTAACTAGAGTATGGCAAACCCACTGAGGGCCATGTCCACCGAGGGCAAGCAGATCTCCCCGTCTCAGCAGCCATCAGTACTAACAGCTCCTTAGCGAGGAGGGGGACTTCATATCCATGCTACCTCTTCATGCTGGGATTTTGCTGGGCTTGAGCCTTCACAGGCCTTGTGTGTCCTGTCTCAGCGGCGGTGAATTCATGTGCTCAGCTGCCGCACTGGGTCCAGAATGCACTGCTCTCTGTAGTCATCCCCTACCCTGACTCTACCAGTCTTCCTGTTCCCTACCGTGCGATGCCCTCTGGCCCCTGGAGGGGGCAGTGTGATATCCATGTCCTGTTCAGGCATTGTCATTCTATAGCGTCTTACCCTCTTCCCTATGATCAGTTCTGGGTCTCTGTGTTAATCACCTTCTGCTACGAAAAGAAGCGTCTCTGAGGAGGGTTGGCCAATGCAATGATGACTACAGCCGTTTTAACGCTATGTTCACACACCAAAGTAACAGCAGTAGGCTCTTGCCTAGGCCCATGCTCCGTCCAGCCACAGGTTCCTGGTCCAGAAGACTGGCACTAGGTATAAATCCAACCAGAAAAGATGTTTGTGTCACTATTGCGCCCATGGACATTTCTTGCCAGGCTGGTTACTGTTGTAGCTCATCAAGTTCACGCATATGCAAGACTAGTGATTTGTTTTTCTCTTCTGGCATCATGCGTAGCTAACCAGTAAGGATGCAGCTCTCAGGTCAGTAAGAGCTTGATATCTCTGTCGTTCTCAAACATGTCCCATGTGTAGTCAGTCTTACCATCCAGGTCCAGAGAGGAACAAAGAACGACAGCAGTAACCTGTAATGTCTGCATTTCTGTCAACGCTCTGATTTTCCAGTCACCCACAGCTGGTCAAGCTCTAACCACTCAACAGCCTTCCCAGCCCAAATTCTAGTTCTCCCACAGTTCTTCCCCAAACAACAGGTTAATACCTGCCCCAGCAGTGCTCCATGAACCTGGTACATATTCATACCTGCTTCGTGAACCTGGTACATGTTCATATCTACCCCATGAACCTAGTACATGTTCATACCTGCTCCATGAACCTGTTACATATTCATATCTACTCCATGAACCTGGTACATATTCATACCTGCTCCATGAACCTGGTACATATTCATACCTGCTTCGTGAACCTGGTACATGTTCATATCTACCCCATGAACCTGGTACATATTCATACCTGCTCTGTGAACCTGGTACATATTCATACCTGCTCCATGAACCTGGTACATATTCATACCCGCTCCGTGAACCTGGTACATATTCATACCTGCTCCGTGAACCTGGTACATATTCATACCTGCTCCGTGAACCTGGTATATATTCATATCTACTCCATGAACCTGGTACATATTCATATCTACTCCATGAACCTGGTACATATTCATACCTGCCACAGCAGTGCTCCGTGAACCTGGTACCATTGTCTGTCCCAGTGGCTTCCTGTGGCTATGATAAGCATCATCACCAAAAGAAAATTGGGAGGAAAGGGTTTATTTCATCCTATAGCTCTTCAGGTTACAGCTCCTCACTGAGGGAATTCAGGGCCAGAGCTCAAGGCAGGAACCTGGAGGCAGAGCTGACGCAGAGACAATGGAGGAACGCTGCTTTCCGTCTTGCTCCCTGTGGCTTGCCCAGTCTAACCTCTCATGGCACCCAGGGCCACCAGCCCAGGAGTGGCGGCATGCACAGTGGCCTGGGCCCTCATTAATCAAGGAAATGCTCTACAGACTTGAGTACAGGTCAATCTGATGGAGGCTGTTGCTCAGTTGAGGTTCCATCCTGGCCCACTCCAGGTTCAGGGATGGACTCTCCCTCCAGGGACTGAGTAGTTGGCATAGCTGAGCATATACAGCCAGCCCCGGTGGCTCTCCTGTCCCTGCGCCTGCAGTCTTGAAGTTAAGGTGTGCATATAGGTTCTGGGAATTTGAGTTAGGTCCTGAGGCCGTAGAGTACTCTTCCTTGCTGAGCCTTAGCCCAGCCCTCCTTGGTATGTTTTCCAGTGTAGTTTGCCCTTCATTTCTCAGGAGGTTCCATTCTAATAATGGCACTATATTGTTTTTTTCCTGAGGACTTCCACAAGGTCTTTGAGTTTCAGGAATGAAAAGATCTTAGGTTTCATTCAATTCATAGTTGCTTAAAGAAGTTAACACGAAGCACCCTGTGCTCTCAGGTGTACAGGGATGACCTCAAAAAGCCTTGAAGGGAAGAGATACATGCGTCCACATACAACAGTTTAAGCATGACTTTCAGAGGGTTGCTGGCCATTGCTGCTGAGAAGGAAGTTGATGCTAGAGATTAAAGTTCTGTCTGTGCGTCTGTGTGACTTTCCCAGTCTGTGCTCGCTACCCTCAACAATTAAAGCAACACCAATCAAAACTCGGTCGGCTTTTAAAAGTCGAATGTTTGTACAGCTGCTCTTGAATCCTTAAAAAATAAAAAAAACCAAACTTGTATTTGCAATGAAAATATTCAAAGTTAGAAACAAAATTTAAGACAAGAAGTCATTTGATGCCGTGTGGAAAGGAGGGAAAGTTTTCAAAAAGACAAGGACTGGGTTTGAGACGCTACTCGGGAAGCTCCCCCCTTGAAAGCTTTGACCTCCCCCGCTTTCCTGTCTTAGGTGACAAATTTCTTTTAAAGTTGCTTCAGTCCCTCTTAGGAGACAGGTTCAAGTCAGAGTGGTGAATCGGAGCACAGCGGCCATGTCATGTTGTGCATGATAACCATGAAACAGAAGGAGAACTTAGGACTGGGCAGACAGCTCAGTCGGTAACGGTAACGTGTGCAGTGCATGCGTGCATTGTGTGACCGTAGTGCTGGGGAGACAGGGCAGGGTTCCCGAGACTCTGTGCTGGGGAGACAGCGCAGGGTTCCCGAGGCTCTGTGCTGGGGATGCAGGAGAGGGTTCCCGAGGCTCTGTGCTGGGGATGCAGGAGAGGGTTCCCGAGGCTCTGTGCTCTGTGATAGATCCTCTCTCCAAACATGAGACAAGGGAGTGACTGCTGGGCTGTGACTTCTACATTCTTGCGTACAGGCACTCACATCCAGAGATGTGCACTCACACATGGACATGCACAGCCGTGCCTCACCACTGCCAACAATCAAAGCAAGTCTTTACCAACATCCACTTGATGTTCAAGAAAATGTAAGGGCTGGAGAAATGATGTCTCAGAGCCCCTGCTGCTCTAAAGGGGGACTGACATCTGATTACCAGCACTTAAATGGCTGACTCATAGCTGCCTCTAACAATAGTTACAGGGGACCTGAAGTCCTGTGCTGCCTTAGGAGGGTGCCTGTATACACAAAGTACACATACACCCAGGAAGACACACACACACACACACACACACACACACACACACACACACAGAGTAAATAAATCTTAAAAACACATAAAAGAAGAGACAGAAAGAGAGGATGAGTTTGTAGAGTCATACCCTGTGCAGTGTGAAGGGGGTGAGCATCTTAAGGGGTCGAGGAATCTGAGAATCAGCTGTGGGGTCCCTCTTCTGTAGGACAGGTGCTTACAGCTGGGGAGATGGCCCAGTGGACAAAGCCCCTACTGGGAGAACAATAAGGAGCAGAGTTTAGACCCCCCCCTCCCCGAAGCTATGTTGAAGCTGGGCAGGCTTGGTGCCCACCTGTGGTTCCACACTCAGAAGGAATAGACAGAAAATCTCTGAGGTCCACTAGGTAGTTAGAACCAGCAGCCTCTGGTGTGGCAAGAGAATACCTCAATAGAGATCAGTCAAGGAAGGCTCCTGATGTCACCTCTGGTCCTCCCTATGCCTGTGCACCTGCGCACACCCCTGTGCCCACTCGGCCATAGGCAAAACCGTACACACACACACACACACACACCATATGGCCATATACATGCAAAAAAATCCGTATTTACCTGTGATTCCAATCTATCCTTTTGATCCACCCTCCCCACCGCTGTATGTTTGTTAAGGTAATATAAACAGTCTTGGTAGCGTATTCTGTTATTTCTAGCATGTGGAAGGTAGAGGCAGGAATGTCAAGAGTTCAAGGCTGTCCTGGGCTATACAGTGAACCCTCTCCATAGTTAAAATATGTGGTCCTGGGTCAGTTTCTAGGTAACTTGGCATGCCCTTGCCACCAGAAGGGTAGCCTTTGGTTATCTTTCAGTTCTGCAAAACTCTTTGGGTGTCTTGGGAGCACGGCAGATGGATAATTGAGGTCTGGGTTGGTGTTCTTGTCACTGGAGGGGAAACATGTTTGGATTCCCGCCTTGCATGGCTGCTGAAGTGGGGGCTCTCATCTGAGTGGGAGGGGAGGGTTTCTTGATGGCTTCATCTGTGCCTTTTGTCTTACGATACTCATCATTCCCAACAGCAAGAACTGGGAGCCTTTATGCTCCTAACCAGAGAGACAGAAAATCCAACCTGACATCCATCACTGTTGGGGGCGTGGAATCACAGGTGGGTTGGGCACAGGGACCGGATGTAAACCCAGACCTTCCCTTGATGTTCAAAGAGCTAAATTAGGGTGGTGAAATTCCCTAAAGTCTCAAGTTGACATCTCAATGAGTTACTTATACAGAGCACTCTCTGTGCTTGGTCCAAAATATTAAAACAAAAATAAACAAAGCAAGCAAAGATCCCTTGGCATCGTTAAGCCAGAGCCATGCTCAGTTGCTTGAATCTACTTTCAGCTAGTTCTGTGATGCTACACACAGGAAGCTTTTGGTGACCAAAGCTCTTGGTCAGAAGAAAATGAGCCCCTTGTCCTGCCCTCCCCCCGTCTTCAGCATAGAAGGGTGGTCAGTAGGACTGAGGATGTTGATTCGAAATTGAGTCCAACAGTCTTGTCATGCAAGAGGCTGCCACATGGGGTCATTTTCATGTCTCCTGTGGACCTGTCACTATGCTCTGGGATACAGGGAGGGGAGCATTCCTCACACGGGACATCTATAACTCTGAGACACTGGATTGGGCCTCATTGGCTTTCGGAGGCTTTTGTTGGTGTCTCCTTGAGGGAAAATGGTTTCTCGTGGGAGGATTCAGACTCTGTAACGTAAGCAAGTACTTCTCATTTGAGTCACAGCCATGCCCACAGACAGATACTATTACCAGCTGCCTTTGCCAGCCTAGGATGAGCCCAAGGAGCAGGAAGGACAAGGAGAGGAGTAGAGGGAGCCGACCTGGGTCACCAGTCCTCACAGATGAGATGACTCTTGTCATTTGTCCTCTCTGTAGACATCTTGGTTCTGCCCATGCTGCTGCAATCTTCCCTAGTCCCCCTTCCTTGTTGTCTTTCCCTGTATTGTTTCTTTCTGTCTTACTGCGGACAGTCTGACCATCACTAACCCTTGGCCAACTTGGTTTTGAACTCTTCCCATTCTGTGGCTCTGTGGCTACTGTGGCCACGCACCACATGGGAAAAACATGCCTTGTTCTATGAACTCACTGGCCTCTATAGCGTTCAGGGACACATGTATCTTTCTTCCCTTTGGTGCACTGCTCAGGTCCAGTGATGCTTATCCATCCCTTCCCCAAATCTTCTCAAGTGCCAAACTTGCCTCATGGCTTCCAGACACTAAATGACAGTTTAATTATAGAAAATCTGTATAAATTTGATGGTTTTTTTTAAAGAGAGAGAGACCCACCCCTTGAACATTAATAGAGTATATTTATGGCAAGGCTCATAGTTCTTATTTTAAATATTAAGGAGGAAGATTTATAAATATTTTTATTTCCAAATTGTGTTGTGTAAATGAGACCATGTATTTTTTAGAAGATTAATTTTGTTTTTTGTGTAGGAGTATTTTGACTGCATATATGTATATATGTACCACATGTGTGTAGCACCCACAGAAGCTAGAAGAGAGTGTTGGATCCCCCTGGAACTGGTCTATCAGACGGTTGTGAGCTTCCATTTGGGTGCTGAGGACAGAAGCTGGGTCTGCTAGAAGAGCAGCCACTGCTCTGAAACACTGAGTTATCGCTCTATCCTCAAGGCCATCTTAAAAGGAGAGAAGAGAGACAAAGACAGACACACAGAGAGGAGTAGAAAAACAGAGAGAGAGAGAGAGAGAGAGAGAGAGAGAGAGAGAGAGAGAGAGAGAGGAACACCTAGATATAACCTTCCAATGTGTGCCCCAGTGCCTCACTTCTGCCAGCTAGACCCAGTCTCCGAAGTTTTCCCTCACCTCCCCCAAAACACCACCAGTCAGAGACCAAGTCGTCCGCATGCGAGTTTGTGTGGGGAGCATGTCATATTCAAGACATCAGGAAGTTTCATAGCTCCCAGCTCTTTTCTGGCCTAGGGACTCCTCTTGTGGGCGTTTAGTTCTCTATCCTACCAACAGCTAACATCTACTTATGAGTATTCATGTTGCTGACGCACACGACGGACAAAAAAATCTACTTGGAAGCTTTAGGGAGACGAGGAGGTGACTTGTTCCTGAGATTCATACTACACTTTGCCAGGTTTGTATCCTCTCTGAGAAGCAGGCCTGTAACCTTCTCTGTAACCTTCAGATCTTTAGTAAACAGAAACCTAAGCTGCTGGTGGGTGAACACATACATGGGGCCTGAGCTCAGTCTGCCCATCCAGGCTACTTGAACAACTTAAGTTGTGCCTCTGGTGGTCAGCAACGTTTGCCTTTGACCATTTCCAGTAGGCTGGATGTCTGACCATGTTTGCCTTTGACCATTTCCAGTAGGCTGGATGTCTGACCGTGTTTGCCTTTGACCATTTCCAGTAGGCTGGCTGGTCGGCCATGTTTGCCTTTGACCATTTCCAGTAGGCTGGATGTCCGGCCATGTTTGCCTTTGACCATTTCCAGTTGGCTTGCTGGCCGTGTTTGCCTTCAACCATTTCCAGTAGACTTTTCCATTTTTCTCCTCGCACCAATGAGCTTCAGGGTTTTATGCCTTGAAGCCTCATCTCTGGTGGTAGGGCTAGCACCTCCTGAGCAGGCTCTGCTGCTCACAGATGCTGGGCAGGCACAGTTGAACTGGGCTGGCTATTCACACTTGTCCTCCCTTCCTCGGATGGCTGTAATTTTGGAGTTCTTCAGTCTGGTTTGCATGACTTTTTTTTTTTCTCTGATCAGGCCAGCTGTTGCTTCTCAAGGCTGGTAGCATACCTCTCCCTGGCAGAGCTCAGTCCCCTGGATCTTGTGACAACTTTTTGGATCCACTGTGGCTTCTCTGCTGTGTTATGGATAATTTGCACTGTCAGATAAATGCCCTTAGGATAAATGAGGTATTAATAATTTGATCAGACTGATTTAAAAATACTCACTGCATATATCCAATAGAATCCTCTCCGGGATTTTACTTTGGTCTCAAAATCGGGTCCAACACTGTCTCCACCATAAATAAATCAAGCCATTCTTTCAGCCCAGAGGTTTTGGCATGAGCACATAGCATAGTATAGCCCAGCGTAAGGAATCTTAGCTCATGATTTCAAAATTCATATTCCCTTTGCAACAATTGGAAATGAGATACTGCTCCAACCACTGTCCATGGAAAATAGTTAACTCGGCAGTAATCCATACTGGCTTTGGGGATTGGAGAAAAAGAAAGGTGGAGACACCTTTGTGGACTAGGGTTTCCACAGCCCCGTGAAACATGATAGAAATGCCAGCCTCCCCTTGCTGTGGAGCACTGAGACAGACAGGGAAGATGACGAGCCAACCCTTGGCCCTACCTGATGGCGTAAATATGACCATGCAGGAAACATTGAAATATGTTCAGGATTATGACATGATTATTCTTGGTTCTGAAAAACTGGAAAACATGCGTAATTTGAAATAAAAAAGAGTGAAGATTCTCTTAGTTGAGCATGATACACAAATACATTTTGATTTTTCCCCCAGTTATAAAAAAATACATTTATAAAGAGTATAGCAGGAACACAAAACCCCCTATAACTTGCTTAGAAAACCCCAGCACAGGTCTGTTATCTCTTGACATTCTCCCTTCCTGTTACCTGCCCCTCCCTTCTCCCCCTTTCTTCTCTCTTCCATCTGTTATGTCTGCAAGGTTGCAAGCACATCTATATGTGGGTCTTGTCTATCAGCAGCTTTCCCATTGTTCCCACGTCACGGCAAGGGCTTGGCTGTGAGGTTTGGACCGTCTGAAGTGAATGTCTGTCCTCATTCAGGGTAGGGTGCTCAGGATGGAGTTGTCTGGGGGCCTCCTGAGAGGAGTGGGAAGGAAACATTTATAGATAATATTGCTGATGGCAAATTGATTTCGATTCAGTACCCATATTCTATTTTGGAAGAATATTCTAATTTGAAAGTGTTTTTGATGGAAACAGACTCCATTTTCTGTTTTCTGCCGATATGATGACACTGAATATAATATTTGTTAATGGGATATTTTCCTTGCAAAGTTGCAAAAGTGCAGGTATTCTTGTGTATCTCAAAAAAAAAAAGACATTGAGCTTTAGATTTTTTTTGCCAGCATATTCTAAGGAAGACGTTTTCTTTCTTTCTAGCTTGGTGATGTTCTAATCTTAAAAAAAAAAATTTAGAATTTTGTAATATTTACAAATTGAAAAAGTTGCTTTTTTCTTCTCTAGAACTAAAATCCATGGTTTAATGACAGTCTCTGTGTGTGTGCATGTGTGTGCGCATGTGTGTGTGCATGTGTGTATGTGCATGTGTGTGTGCATGCGTGTGTGTATGCGTGCACGTGCATGTGTGCACGTATTAGAAGTCGGCTTCAGGGCTCACTGCTCAGGCACCGCTCACTTTGCACCTTGAGAAGTCTCTTTGGGATGTGGCACTCTCAGACTAAGCTAGTCTGGCTGACCAGAAGCCTCAAACTGCCCTCCCCGCACTGGGATTAAAGCCTGTAGAACCGGCTGTGCCTGGACTTCCTCGGATGCTGGGGAATGAACTCATGTTCTCATGTCTATGAGGCAAGCACTCTTCTGACTCTCTCTCTTCCACCTTCATGGGATGTTTTATGAACCGGGGTCCTCTGTTTTGGGCAGAGAATATACTGTAGGAATGACGTGGGGAGCCATTGGAGTTAACACCGGGGGCTCTGGGAGATGGAAATAATGAATGTCTTCTTTAAACGAGTCTGTGTGCCTCAGCTTGACCCCACCTTTATTACCAAATTTTCCTTCTTAACACCCAGTTCCCTCACAAGGGTAGAATGTCTCCACCCACCTCCTTTAAGGGAAGATTTTTCAAGTTCCCTTCCCCCCTTTTAGGACATTTTAAATTAATGTTTTAAGAAATAGATTTTGCCATGAACTTGATTATTCATGTTTGGGGAACTATGACTTAAGATTTTAATTTAATTTCAGGTTGTTCCAAGATCTTTGGTGACTCAAAAAGAAAAAGCTGTGTTGGTCAAGAGCAGGACAAATGACTCCCAGAGAAGAAAGATGGTAAAACCAAGGGCAATTAAAGGTAAGCATTGAATCTATGGCACGAATAAGCCACCAAGCCCTTTGTTGTAGTTTGAAGATGGTGCTTCACTCTAAGGCCAGTAGAGTTGTTTTGTTGGGGGCACTGAGAGATGGGGCATCTGCCTGTGGTGTTAGGGGCGGGGCCTCTGGATCATTATGGTGATGACACCCTGAATCCTGGAGGTTTTATAAAGATGAGGTGAGAAACTACACAAAGGTACAACGTCTCCCCCTCTGTTGTGGCAGAGAAGAGGGATGAGGCCCCTTAGTAGGGTCTATGCCCGTTGTTTGGACTTCCAACCCCAACACTGTGGTCTAAAGCAAACCTCCTTCTTTATAATCATCTGTTTCAGGTGCTTCAGTGGAAAAATGAAGTATTTTATTACAACTGACCCAGCCGGCCCTCAAGTTAAGATCTTTAAAGAAAGGGTACACATGTAAATATTTGGTATTTGTAGTTCCAAACCTCCGCAGACATCCTCAGATACTTCCCCCAAACCGCAGGCTCTGTCCTAGCCCATTCCTGCTTCCCACACTTTGGATTTTAGAGTCATTACTGTTAATCCTGAAGCCTTTCAAGTTCCTTCATCCAGCACATAAATTCCCTCTGCCCCTCAAGAAGAACCCGAGGGCCAAGGACGTGTCCAGACATGCATGCTTTTACAATGTTTCTGTGCTTCTACCTAAGTCAGGCATTTTATACAATACGGTAGTATTCTCATTTCCAGAGGTCACGTGAAGAATGAATCTCTGTTGACTTGCTGTGCCTCAAAACAAAAACTAAGCCAGAAATAACAAAGTTAGATGAAGCCAGCGCTTCATAGGCAGGGCACACTCCCTGTTCCGTGAGTGCTGCACTCCCTCAGAAAAGCACTCCACCATAGCAGAGACCAGATGTGCTCACAGATGTGCGAGGTCACAGCGTCCCAGTCTCAGGAATGGTTGCCAGATGGGGTGGACGGTGATCATGCTTGACATTCTCTGGGCAGCATTGCTCTCCAGGAAGAAATACTGTGGTGTCAACAGACACCGGACCCTGGGCTGTGCCCCGCTGGGGTCTTTTGGTCTTGATGAGTTACTGTGTGGAACCATGTAAGTGAGTCACTTACTGCTGCTGCAACAAAAGGCCAGAGACTGATGGGTTACACGGTAGGAAGGCATTGGTCTCGTCGTTCTCTGGGCTGAAGTTCAAGATGAAGGTGTGGGGAGGCTGATTCTCTAGGAAGCATCCGTGCCAGGCCTCCTCTGTTTTTGTGAAGGGTGTTCATCTTTTCACTGTGTCTTCAGATCTTATCTTCCTTTCCTGAAAGTTGATCTCTTATCCCCTCCCTGTGTGCGTGTGTGTGTGTGTGTGTGTGTGTGTATGGGGTTGAGTACTTGCATATATGAGTGATTTCATGTGTGGGGCTCACCTATGTGTGTAGTACACATTCACGTGTGTGCACATGCATGCAGAGGCCTGATGTTGATATCAAGGGTTTCCTTCAGTCCCTCTCCACCACATTTATGGAGGCAGAATCTCAATCCCTCTTCACCATATTCACGGAAGCAGAATCTCTCAGTTGAACACGCATTTCCTAACACAGCTAGTGCAGCTAAGCAGCCTGCTCTGGGGGATCCTTGTTTCTTCCCTCTGAGGCTGGAATTAGAGGCAGGTCCACCAAGCTCACCTGATATTTATGTCGGCTAAACTCTGGTCTTCATGTATACTTGTATAGCAAGCATTTTAATGTTGCACCATCTCCTCAGCTCTAGTGGTTTTCCTTCCTTCCTTCCTTCCTTCCTTCCTTCCTTCCTTCCTTCCTTCCTTCCCACCAAATATACTGAATGAGAGAATCATTTTAATTTTATTCTTCACATAAAGCCCCTCTCTGCAACCATAGACAAACTCCTGGGAACTGGTAGCTGGGCTCCAGCACATAAACAGGGAGAGATTTGAAATGGTGTAAGCCAAATCCCAGGAGTGGGCACTAATTCATTTATAAAGATAAGCTGCGCCTTCCAAAGAAGCCCCCAGGTTTTGATAGGCAGATGGGCCGGCACCCTGAGTGTCTCCTCTTTCCTCTATCTCCCACCTCCCTCTGCTGCTGTGGGGGCTTTCAGTCATGTGACAAAACAAAATGCAGAAACAGTAAACTTAAAATGGGGGGATTTATTTTGGCTCGGGGTTGTAGAGGTTTCTGCTCATGTTTGTTGGCCCTGTCACTTTGGGCACACAGAAGTCTAGCACATCATGGGGTAGTCTGTGGTAGAGAAGGCTGCCCATGCTATGGTTGCCAAAAGAAATGAAGAGATGGGAAGGGACTGGCGTCTCAATATCCCCTTCTGTAGTATGCTTCTGATGATCCAACTTCCTTCTAGGTCCTTCTAAAGGTTCCTTCCGTTGTCTCCTGCTAGGGTCTCAGTTTGGAACCAAGCCTTCAACTCATGGTTGACCCCATGGTACCTGTTTATTTTTGAGAAGATGCCATTGCTGGACCTAGAACAGGTGGGGGAGACACAGGCATAATGTGGTCTCACTCTCGTGGGGCTTTCTGGATACAAGCTGAAGAAGGAGTGCCGCTTTAACTGTGGCCCCATGAATCACCCCTGCCCTTTGCTCCCTGGTCTTCTCTGGAGTTCCTAGCCTAGGGCCAGTGGGTGCTGATGCTCCTGGCAGGAGTCATAAAAGTTGGGTGTCAGTAGCTTTCATGTGAGTTGTGGGGAGAGACCGCACGCCTGTTCCACCCTCACCCAGAACAAGTGCAGCTGGGACAGCTCAGTCAAGGACTTCCCAGAATTCCTTGCTGTGGCCGCTTTGCCTAAATTATTTTTTTATCCACTCAGTGGCTAGTTAGCTTAAAATTAAAAAAAAAATGACAAGAGCCTTTGCAGAAAGTAACAGATTATATTTTTCTTCAGGTAGCATTTTATTCACTATCAAAAAAATCACCTTCTTGGGGGTATAATTGCTTTTTTCTCATATGTATGCATCTGGTGTGTGTGTGTGTGTGTCTGTGTGTCTGTGTGCACTTGTGGAGGCTTGAGGTTGATGTTAGGAGTCTTCAGTTGATGCCCCCTTTATTCTTTGAGGCAGGGTCTCTCGTTAAAGCCAGAGCTTTCTGACAGGGCTAGTCCAGCTAGTCAGCTGACTCCAGGGATCCCATCTCTGTCTTCTGGGCACAGGATGTACAAGTGGACTGTCACACTAGCTTGGCATTGATGTTGGTTCTCGGTATCTGAACCCCAGTCTGTACACTTGGGAGGTAAGAGCTTTAACCACTAAGCCTTCTCCCCAGCAGGATTCTTACTTTCTTCATGTCACTGGTTCCTTCCCCATACATGTTGTATGCTTTATATCCTGAGAGGTTCCACAGGCTTAATCCACTTCCCCCAGGAGCCTGGAAGGGTTCACAGAGGAGGCTCAATTTGCATACCAGACAGTGAGGATAGTTCCAGCCAAGTCTTACATCTTCACTGGTGGGAAGTGCTGAGTGATGCTTACTCTGTTTATTTCCAGAACAATGATCCTGCCAACAGCACTCAATACCAGTACCCGACACTGAGAATCTGCCTCTTCAGTTTGCTACCACCAGCTACCTGGAGTTAGCATCTGAAGCCATAGGTTTTGAGACTCAGTTCATCCAGATCAGATACTAGATGAGTCTCCACATTACTCACACTTGACCCCAACTTGATTGCAACATCTTGGGGGTGCCAATGAATTCATTTTTTGTGTCAATAACTTATTGAGATGACTCACAGGACTCAAGGAAGCGAGGTACCACTGCAGTTGGTTAGGGAGGACAGCTATGGTAAGCTGATGAGGATCTATACAGGGCGAGTTCCAGGAGGATTCAGCATGGGGTGAAGTGCTGCAAGATGCCAGGATGTCCCTCAACCCACATCTGTTGTGTAACAGTGTCCTCTGAGACTGAATCACTCTGTCCAGGAGGATGTTTGTCTACTTTAAATAGGAAGGCAAACAGTTCAAAGTAGTTTTCTCAGGAAGTCCCTGAAACCAACCAGATTCACTGGGATTCTTCCTACAGAGGGATAAAATAAAAATAAAAGCCGAGAGTCACCCTCAGATAAGCCAAACCAAGCTGTAAAGAAAATAATCTTGAGTCCAGACCAGAAGAAGCAGAAACCTGCTAAACTGCCTGAAATAGATTTAGACCAACTGAGTCACTTGTAAAGGATATGTCCCGGGTGGCTGAGCTGCCTGTGTTAGGCCTAGAGGGCACCCAGCAAAACAAAGACCATTATTCACATATGCAGTCAGCAAGAGTGTTGTTTATTCCAGCAAGCAGGGGTCTGCCAGTCAGATCCTGAGTGGAGCTTGCAGGCTTCTTTTATAGGGGGTGGAGTTAGGGGGGGGAAATGAGGTCATCTTGAACATGATTGGCTGGGGCTCCTTTTCCTGTTTTAACAGGGTGCAGAAACTGAACCAAAATTGAAAGTCAGGGCTAGTGGAGCTGGGGCCAGGAGAAGCCCCTGCCTTGGTGCTGCTGCTGTGGCCACTCCCCTTCAAACTTTGCGATGTGCTCCAGGTTCCCAGCTGTTGTGAGATGTCACCCATGCTGGGATGGGCCTTGGTGATGCAACTGTCTCTGAGTCATTTCTGTTCCTATAAGTAACCCCTCACCCATATTCCTGTAAGTAATCCCTAGTGGTTTGAATTCAAATGCCCCCATAGGATCATATATTTGAATTCTCAGGAACCAGAGAGGGGCACTATTAGGAGGTGTGGCCTTGTTGGAGGAAGTATGTTACTAGGGTGGGCTTTGAGGTTTCCAAGGATCATGCCAAGAATCCCAGTCTCTCTCTTTCTGCTGCCTGTGAATCAGAACAGAACCCTCAGCTGCTTCTGGGCACCACACATGCCTGCCCCCATGCTCCCTGCCATGACAATAATGGACTAAGCCTTTGAAACCCTAAGCCAGCTCCCAACCAAGTGCTTCCTTTCTAAGAGTTGCCGTGGTCATGATGTCTCTTTATAACAATAGAATATTGACTAAGACAGAAGTCCAATAAAACTCATTGGTTCACCACGTTGGACTTTGGTCTGGCATGGGATTCCTATCTGGTGGTGGGTAGATTGTGTGTGTTTGTGGGTGTGGGTGTGTGTTATGTCTCCACAGGAAAAGGCTTGTCACGCGATAGCGTCTCTTCAGTGTTACTAGAAGTTTTCATGGAACTTTCATTAAGTAGTCATGGCTGATCAGCTCATGAAACATTGGTTCACTCTATCTCCATCCTTTATGCCATCCCAGAGGTTTGGGGTGGGAGAGAGTAAAAGTTCAATATAATAATCAGGGTTTGATCTTTCTGGGAAATGGTCCCCAACCTAACTCTATGTCCAGGTCCACAGGGGTCATCAACTTAGGAAAGAAAGTGTTCATTACTCAGAGGATTCCAGGGTCGGGAGCATGCCAGAATCAGGTGTAAGACCAAATTCATTCTTACCATACACTAAAGCAGTATTACCCATTCTATGGACGAGAACAGGGCTTTGGAGGACCCTCTGACATTCTCGTGTTTCTAAGGATGGAGATGGAGACCTGGTGCCCGTCCTACACTCAGCTCTGCACTATGCTCTGGGAGAGCCCTTCGTCAAGCCTTCTAGAGTCTGGTCTTGTATCTAACCAAATCCTAAGCAACAGGATGTCTTGTATATACCAGAATCCTAAATCACGGAGTGCCTGGATACCCATAGCTACTGTTTGCGCAGGCATCTTTGGGTGGATGTCAGCCTTTCCTGGTGCATATCTCTCTAAGCAGATTCTGTGTGTTGTTCTGAGATCAGAAAGATAACTATATCAGTTACTTTTCCCATTGCTATGACAAAATGCCCGAGAAAAGCAGTTTGCGGAAGGAAGAGCACATTTTGGCTCACACTTGGAGGGCCCATCATGGCAGGGAAGGTACGGAGGCAAACACAGAGGGAGACAGAGGGAGGGAAATGTGGGTGCTCACACTTGGGGGCGCCCATCGTGGTAGGGAAGGCATGGAGCAAACAGTGTTAGGAGACAGGGAGGGAAATGCAGGCACCCCACCCGTTTTCTTGCTTTTCAGCCTGTGAACCCAGCCGCCTGGACGTAGCATGTCTGTGCTGAAGTGGCAGCCGCTTCTTTTCACTCTTGAGTCTCCTTTTATGGCTCTGATGGGAAAAGCTTTAAGGGAGATCTGAGGAACTTGATTGTTTAGGGCAGAGGGTGTAGATCAGTAATCTGCTGCCGAAAACTGCTGAGTTACAATCGCTCCCTCAGCTTGGTGTCTGAAAACATCCAACGCTTACTTAGTCCATGATCCCTTGGGATGGCACCGGGGCAGGCCTGCTTTCAAGTCCTACCTTCACTTCCTTCAATGAGGAACTGTGGCCTGGAAGCCAAATGTTTTCTTCCTCCCACAGTGATGTGTTGGTTCAGGGTGTCTGTTCCTCAAGAGAAGTGAAGCTAGGGTGCTTGCTTTGTGGGTGAGGTGCCCTCTCCTGCCTGAGTCCTGGTTCTGTTGCATATTAATGGGTGATGCAGACAGAGCTGTCCCTGGTCAAGTCTTTGTGACCTCACCCGGATGGCAGGTATAACCACTCAGATCAAAAACCATAATGAAAGGGTCAAATATCTTTGTGGTCCTTAGACAAGGGACTGGCACTGAGTGCTCTAAATGGTAGCTGTGTCTTTAAGAACTCAATAGTGAAGAATATGCTCGCACCCAGATGTCATCCAGCACTTGGGAGGTGGAGGCACAATGACCAAGAGTTCTAGGACAGTCTCTGGTACATAAGACCCGGCCCCCAAAGCAGAACACAAAGAACTGAGCAATGAGGCACGAAGAGATACATAGGTTCCACTCATTTGCACTGGAACTTCTAAAGTCCATTTCTATTAATGCAATAGTAAATACGTCATGCTTTATCTATTTAAAGACTCATCAAT
The DNA here is from genome assembly GCF_950005125.1 of Chionomys nivalis. Lineage (NCBI taxonomy): Eukaryota > Metazoa > Chordata > Mammalia > Rodentia > Cricetidae > Chionomys > Chionomys nivalis. The sequence continues at coordinate 2,999,072 of NC_080088.1, forward strand.
GTTGATCACATAAGGCAGGATATGTGAATTGTATGTGATGTCAGTCATATTTCTTAAAATGTGTGTTCATGGTCAGGAGACATAAATGTACCCAGTTGTGGGCTCTGATGTGATATTGAAGTTCATATGTGTAGTATGGTGGTCAAGGTCAGGGCACCTTCCATATCTATCACTTCAAGCATTGGTCATTTCTTGCATCAAGGGCATTCAAATTCCTCTCCTCCAATTATTCTGAAATGTCCTCTTCATCGTATACCTCCAGAATTGATACAGCATCAGTAGTTACTGCTCTTCTTTGGCGCTGTGGGCCGTTTCAGGATGAGGGTTGGGCACTTTCTTCTGCACTTGTAGGCTGATTTCTGTTGGGGCTGAGAGTGAGTGGATGCCCCAGGGTAGACGTGCTGAGGTCTCTAATGATTGCTGTATTCTGTGCAGTCTTCCTGGGGGAATAAAAGTCAGAAAAGAGGTTCATTGCTGTCTTGTTTCCCTTCTTGTCTTGTAGCTGTTGTGGGTTCTGCATGGCTGGTGAGTGAACTGACCTGCTAAGGGTCATGATCCAGACTGTCCCTGACCCTGCAGGGTATATTAAGGTAAGCTCCATCCCGCTGGCAGGCAGTTCCGGCTTCTGCTGCGCCGTCACGGTGAACTGTCCTTGTATCAGCTAACACGGGGTCCAAGCCACTAAGTCAAGGACAGACTCCAGCTCACTGGGAGCTCAGGAATGGCTCTCAGTTTTAAACACTTGAAGAAAGCTTTTAAAAGACCGTTTTACGACACACTTAAATTGCATGAAATTTACATCTCATGGATGTAGAGGTGGCTTTAAAGTGTATTTACTTTTTATTGTTATTGTGTGTGTGTCTGAGCGCAGGTTTGTGTGTGCTGCAATATACTTTTGGAGGTCAGAAGACAGTTGTGGACTTGGCTTTCTAGTTATGTGGATTCTGAGGATTGAACACAGGTCGCCCGGCTTCCTTGGCCAGTGCCTGACCCTCTGAGCTGTATCTCTATCCCAAGGGTGTTTTCTAGGAAGCCAGTAGGCTGCCCCAACCATTTGTTTGTTACTTGTTGCTGCTCGTGGTGGTAGGGGTGAGATCCCAAGCTGAAAACCTCTGCTCTCTGGACCTTTGTGGTAAAACAGTTGCTGGCTCTGTTTTAATTCTATCTTTGCGAGGCTCACATAGGCAGTGCCTGGAAGTGGATTGTTGTGTTTCAGTGTTTGGTTGTGAGTTCATTTCACACCCCGACCCTCCAGAAGCCTTTGCACCCCAATCCTGGCAGCTGCATCCTTCTGTTCGTGCCCTGAGGCTCTGGAGATGAAGGAAGGGATGAGGGCACGGGGAGCCTATTATTCTAACCTGCTCAGTCACCCAGCTGTCTTGGTAGGGTAGAGATGTAATGATGATTTTAGCATATTTGGCACAAATAAAGGTTACAGAAAAAAAATGGGGGCTTGGACTACCTTGTTTCAATACGGTGTCTGCACTTATGTTAATGATAAATTTCCTCTTGAATCTTGTTTTGGAGAGGCAGTTTGGTGATCTGAAGTCACACTTGCTAATGGCTGTTGCTGTTTGTGAGGCAGGGACTCTCACCCAAGAGTCCTTGCTTCCTTACAAACCTGCTCCTGTTCCATCAATAGCAAGTCAGATTGTCACCCCTGAACTTCTCCTATTGGATAGGAAGTGCTGTCCTTGGCAGCTCACTGGAGGAACAGGTTTTCTTCCATGCTTTTCTTAAAACCCCGGATTCTGGACTCCTTCAGTAAAACAGTATGCACAGTGGGCGTCTTCCCCTGAGAAAGGGAATGCCTGCAAAAGACTGGTGCCCAGCTCGCCCAGGTGCTCGCTGAGCCCTGGAGGAAGTGGTCCCGTCCACTGAAACGCTCTTGCCATCCAAGGTCCTCTCTATGGAAATAATATGCCACTGTGGGCGTGCATGGGGCGGTGCCTGGGGAACTCGTGTCCTTTGGGACCAGACTGCCACTGGGGAAGAGGACTACAACCCTCCTCTTAATTCACTTTGTATCTCACGACAGTTGTGTTTGGTCAGAACGATCAACTTTTGTCCCTTTCTGTATTCGGTGGGCTGGAGATAATGGAAAGGAGGGGCAGCTAGAGCAACAGAACAGAGTTCTGCATTTAACTTCCCTTTCGAGGACATGGAGCAGAGCTCTGCTTGCCTTCACTCATTGTGTTTGTGTGGTACCGTGCAAGCGCACCCTAGCATTTTGGTATCAGTCTGACATCTCTTGGTGACACTGAGGGTGTGCCTCCTCCTGTCACCCAGCAGGGCCACTCCAGACATAGTCACTGCCCTTCACATAAGCACCGGAAACTGTCGGCAAACAGTGGAAACAACCCAAGTGTCTGTCAACAGCAGAACAGATGATTATGGAGTACTTTATAGTAAAAAAAACATAGATACCCTGTATGATAGGTGTCTATAAATACCAACCTTAGACATGTATCGGTGTGGACAAGTCTCAAAAACATGAAGGAGAAGAGTCCACATTTAAAAATCTAAAAGTTCTGCAGCATCAGGACCATGTTGTCTGGTTCAATGTGTGTGGTAGATGGAAAAGAAAGTGAGGAATTGTGGGCCAAGCTATCTTGTGGAGGAGGGACGAGCTTGTGGGAACCTGAGGGGCGGTCTGGGACTGGGGAGGGGGAAGATGCTGGCCCTGGAACTGACAGGTGGGCAATGTATCCTGTGGTTTTCTAAGGGCAATAACAAAGAGGCTGTAAATGCTGAAAGGGGATAAGGTTTAACGTAGGTGAAGTTGTGTTAGAAGAAAGCACTTTTCTGATTGTTAAAAGAAGTGGGTGCATGAGTGTGTATGAGTGTGGGTGTAGGTGTGAAGGCATGTGTGTTTGAGTGTGAATCTCTATGTGTGTATGATGTGAATCTGTGTGTGAGTGTGTGTATGCATCAATCTCTGTGAGTATATGTATGTGTGAATCTGTGTGAGTATGTGTGAATCTCTGTGTATGTATGTAAGTCTGTGTTTGTGTGTCTGTGTGTGTGTGTATGCGCTGTGTTGGAATGCTCTCTGCCTTGATCCCGTGCAGACAGCACAGCTGTCATGAGTTCAGACGTGCAGCACAGGTGGCACAGTTTCACCCACATCTTCTGCAGACTGTAGCCCTTGGGACCTTCCACCCTCACTTCCATGATGTCGTCCTAGTCTTGGACAGGGGTGTGATGTTGGTGTACCCCATTGGTGACTGAGCGATCCACAGACACTTCTCTCTGCACTTTGGCTGTCGTGTGTCTTCCTATTAACCACTGTCTATTGCACAATATCCTTGTTAGTGAGGCCTGAGAGTGGCACTCACCCTTTCTATCCTGTCTCTTGTGAAATTACAGTTTCACAAATTGTTTGAGAATGTCATGCACTGTGCTTTGGTGATCTCCTTCTCCAGCTCCTCCCAGATCCATTCTCTCACCAGCCTACCACCTTCACGTCCCAGCACCAACTTTGAGTTTCCTTCCTTCCTTCCTTCCTTCCTTCCTTCCTTCCTTCCTTCCTTCCTTCCTTCCTTCCTTCCTTCCTTCTTCCCTCCCTCTCACCCTCCCTCCTTCCTACCCTCCCTCCCTCCCTTCCTTCCCCTCTTTCCAGATTTTTACGAGACAAATATTTTTATTTGCTTATGTTCATGAGTGACATCTTCACTCTTTGAAGAGATGTGGCTAACTCCAGACGCGTGAGGCTGTAGATGTAACAGGCTGTCATGATCCTTCTTTCAGATAAGTAAAGGTGAACCCCTAAATAGCAGCATGGATGATATGATGGGGGAGAGTCTTCTGTTTTGTGTTAATTTCATTGGTTAAATAAAGAAAACTGCCTTGGCCCATTTGATAGGCCAGCCCTTAGGTAGGTGGAATAAACAGAACAGAATGTTGGGAGAAAGGAGCTGAGTCAGGCAGTTGCCATGATTCTCCCACTCCAGACAGACGCAGGTTAAGATCTTTTCTGGTAAGCCAGCTTGTGGTGCTACAAACTGCACCCATGTTCCCAAATATTGTTTATAAATGTTCTTTTACATTTAAAGGGGGAAATGATATAGGTATGAATAATTTGCATTGGTATGGATTTTAAGGTCAGTTTTGTTATATGTATATGTATTTCTGATCTTGATTAAGGTATTGTGATTGTGTAGTTCATTTAAAAATGTAATGTATAGCCGGGCGATGGTGGCGCACGCCTTTAATCCCAGCACTCGGGAGGCAGAGACAGGCGGATCTCTGTGAGTTCGAGTTCCAGGACAGGCTCCAAAGCCACAGAGAAACCCTGTCTCGAAAAACCAAAAAAAAAAAAAAATGTAATGTATAATTAGGAAATATAGGTTGCTAATGGATAATCATCAATAATAGTCAAGCTATAATAGTCAAGCTTGTAGTCATGTTACTTAGATTTTCTAAATATATGGAAATATATTTCAGTTAGATAGACATTCTTCATATCTTTCAAAGGCTACAGAATATGGCATTTAAATGTTTTAATAAATTAAGGCTTTTCAGGACAATGAGACATGTCTGCTCCTGGCAGCACCAATCTACTTCAAAAGGAAGATGGGCATCGAAGAGGCTCCTTATGGAGTTTGATAGCCATTTGGGCAAGAAACTGCTCTTGCCTGGACTGTTACATAAACTGGACACAGAGAACCCGCAGAGAGAGGACTGCTGAACTTACCTAAAGGTGAGATGATTCTCCGGGGTTCCTGACTCATGAGTCTGCGAGACATTCTGCAGGACACAGCAGATAGTGACTGAACTGCCTTTAAAATTTCCTGCTTCATGGAAATGTCTGCTGAATACTATGGCCTGTAGGCTGAAGATGGATGCTCCAATGGTACCAAAGAACTTTGGGTGACTGTCCAGGCAGTGAGATGTCTCTGTCATTTCTAGAGTTTTGGAAGTTGTTTACCTCTTGTTTACTTAGGTAGTTTTATATCCTTCTTGAGTCTTTAATAGAGTTAAAGAATGGTTAGTTATAGTTTTCCCCAGTTATGATAAAACATAAATATTGTAACTACAATTCTTCCTTGATAACTGTTTTGTTATATGTAATCTTACTATGTTAAAGTGAAAGCCTTTCTTTTTTGTTTAAACAGAAAAAGGGGAAATGATGTGGGAGAGTCTTCTGTTTTGTGTTAATTTCATTGGTTAAATAAAGAAAACTGCCTTGGTCCATTTGATAGGCCAGCCCTTAGGTAGGTGGAGTAAACAGAACAGAATTCTGGGAGAAAGAAGCCGAGTCAGGCAGTCGCCATGATTCTCCCACTCCAGACAGACACAGGTTAAGATCTTTCCTGGTAAGCCAGCTCGTGGTACTACACAGAATATTAGAAATGGGTTAGATCAATATGTAAGAGCTAGCCAATAAGAGACTGGAACTAATGGGCCAGGCAGTGTTAAAAAAAAATACAGTTTCCGTGTAATTATTTGGGGTAAAGCTAGCCGGGTGGCGGGAAGCAGCCCTGCTGCTCCCACTACTACAATGATAGTCTACGTGGAAGTTGGTGTCAGGGGTTTATAGCCATTTTCTGGCTGCACATGTGCTACTGTTGGGGAGTTGACCCTCCCGTGGGATAGTCACTGTTCCCATCAGTACAAATTTAGGAAAATATGGCGTATTGTGACATTATGACCTCACCGTAGAGCTCTTCCAACTCCAGGGTGATCTCACAGGACCATTGTCATTTCCCTGGCCAGCTGCTGCCCATGGTCACTGTATGGACCACAGCTGTCCTTAGATCTCCGTGGGATGGACCATGGCTGTCCTTGGAACCTTGTGGGCTGTAGCCTCCTCTTGTCTGTTCATTTCTGTTAGCAGTGTACACTTGGGTTTTCTTCCCATTGCTTGGGGATGCCTCTGAACACTTTCAATCATGGGTCTCTTTAGTAACGTGGCAAATATCTCCGTCTCCTCTCGGGATGTGCATGGTCATGTACACTTTGATGTGCTCACAGATCAACTGCAGGCTGTTCCAGGACCTCCTGGGGCCCCAGCATCCCTGCTGAGGAACCTCTGCTGATGGAAAGCCCACTGGATGAGTCAATGCAACCAAAGCAAATTCTCATTCCTACCCAGTCCTCACAATGGAAACAAAACAGAACAAAGGAACCCAACCAGTACTCTTTAGGTCTCCCCAGAGTGATATCAGTTCTGAAAGAGAGATTGTCTGTGGCATTCTTGATTTCTGCTCAGCACACAGGAGGATAGGCCCACATGCTGCAGTCTGGTCGTGCAGAGCAAGGCTTCTCTGGGCTTTTGCTAAGAAGCTACCATGCAGTAGGTCTCTGATAACTACCCTGTGCTGCTGCCTGCCCGCACACCTGTGAGCACTGTGAGCACAATGTACATTATTCTACCTTTGGATATGTCTGACAAACCCTCTTGGAGATTTCTGTGGGGTAAGAAGCACCAGCGTGCCTTTCCCCTAGAAACCAGAGGATTTACAAGCATAAAATTGCACATGTGTCTCTGTGCATTTTGGCGCCTCGATTCTGGTATCCAGATGTTGGGATTTGTCCCAAAGCAGGGACTGTAAAAAGCAGAGAAAGTTTCTTTTTTTATATGCATATATATGACCAAATTCCAAGACTGAATGAAAATTCTGGCTGCATTTTGCCTAATTGAGAGTGCATGTTTTTTCCTGAGAGTGCTCTACAAAGTAAACAGATTGAAGAAAACACGGCTCTTAATTTTTAGTGATCCTCTGTAGGCTTCTGGGAAGTGCCATTTACCTTTTTAAACATGCAGTTTATGGTGCTAATCCGCTGCTGTTATCAGTGCCCCCAAATAAACAATAACACAAATGCATACGGACTTTCCCGTTAACCTCATGAGCTGTTAATGATGCCAGGGCTTTTGGGCTGAGTCCGGGACCAAAAGTCAGTGTGGCTTCTGTCATCTGAGTCTCAAGAGCTCAGGTTTAAAACCCAGGTTTAAACACATTTGTGCCCCTGGTGGGAACACAGCCAAGCCGTCAAAGCGCCTCCCCTGACTTGTGTGACAGACTGTGAGAGAGGAGGACGATGGAGATTTTACTTCTTTTACCGCACCTCACAGAACTGGTCTAGAGTCCGCAGCGAAGACTAGGGTGGCCGGGCTGTTCCCTCCTCTACCTTATCCAGCCCTGGAGAGAGGCTGTACTGGAAAAAATTATATACAAAATAGACAACTCGGGTGGAATGCCCTTTATCCAAGAGGTTTTAGTCTAGAAGTGTAACACTTTAGATTTCAGGTTGTTTTTGGATTGGGAAGTAAATGCATGGTCACACTGAGCTTTCTTGGGGATAGGACTCAAATCTAAACATGTTTTTTACTTCACTTACCATTATGCATGTACCATGAAGAAAATGTTTTACAGTGAGAACACTGTGTCTGGGTTTGACCAGGAACCATCGTGGAGGTCAGGTGGGGAATTTGCTGCTGTAGTGTCGTGTCTACCCTCAAATCTCTCTCACTTTGGACCATTTTAGGTGTAAGGCTTTTGGATTAGTGCACACTTAACCTCTGTTATCAGTGAACAAGGATTCCAGGAAGAGAGTGTGAGAGAGCAAAAGAGCAAGAGAGAGAGAGAGAGAGAGCGCACATGTGTGTTTGTGTCTTGAGACCCAAGGCTGATGTTAGGTGTCTTTTGCCACCTTGTGTTTTTGAGACAGAGCCTTTGACTAGAGCCTGAAGTTTCCTGAATGAGCAAGACTAGCTGCCAGTGACCTTCAGGAACCGCCTCCCAACCCCCACCTCTGATTTCCCTATCACTCGGATTAGAAGGGTGCTGGACCTGGAAATTTGGTCGTGTTTGTGTGGTGAGCACTTGACTGACTGAGCTATCTCCCCACACCCAAGAAGACATTTTTAACTTGGAATAGTTTGATCAGTGTGTGTGTTGGTCTTGCTCCTTAGTCTTATGTGGGAACAGGGTGCACACAGGTATCCAGCGTCAAGGCTTGGTGTCTCCGACAGGAAATTTTAAGAAGCAAAACCAAGAAGCCTTATGTTACATAAAACATGTGAAAAACCATGGCCCTGAGTGTGGAGAAAACATCAGGGTTTTTTCCTTTTCTTTTAACACATTTTTGACTGTTACACAAACTTGTATCTTGTGTGCTTTGGGGAGCCTTTTAATTTATAAAAGACCACGAGGGCGAGATTGAGCAATAGGAGGAGGTCTTATCCACTGTTATTTTTGTAATAATTAGTTGTACTTAGACTTACCTGAAGCTGGACATTGGTATGTTATGTGCTAACTTAATTATTTAGTCAAACCACGACACCGACAACACATTAATTAGTTGTTCTCTGGCTGAACATTACATTTGATATGCTGGCATCGGGTCACTTGCATCTGGGTAGTCTTCTATCATCAGTGCCCCCCAAGTCAAAGCTGGAATGTTTAATGAAATTGGTGGTCTAAATGTTTTGTTTCTTGGGTTTAGAGCTTGTGGATAAAGGGTTTTTTTTTTTTTAATTCTAGTTTTTATTATCTATCTCTACTAGTATTTAAGGTTGATATTCAACTGTTTAGTATTTTGGTTAAGCATGTCATCGCTTAGCTGTACCTCAAGCTGAAACACCTAAATCATGAGAGTCATTGCATCAACTGTGTTGCAGTTGTAATCACACAGTGGCCATGACTATCGCACAGTTAATATCACATAGTGGCTCTTACACTGTGGGGATCACACAGTGACCGTCACACAGCAGAGCCACACAGTGGACATTGTGTCACATAGTGACTATTAATAGTAGCCATTGCTCAGTGTTCATCACATGGTGGTCATCACACAGTGCATATTGCGTACTAGCTTTCTTACACTGTCCGTCACACAGTGACCATTACACTGTGGCTATCACACAATGACAGTTATACAGTGTCAATCACAGTGACCATCACACAGTGACCATTACACTGTGACTATCACACAATGACCATCACACAATGACAGTTATACAGTGTCAGTCACAGTGACCATCACACAGTGACCATTACACTGTGGTTATCACACAATGACCATCACACAATGACAGTTATACAGTGTCAATTACAGTGACCATCACACAGTAACCATTACACTGTGACCACCACACAATGACAGTTATGCAGTGTCAGTCACATAGTGGCCATCACACAGTGACCATCACACAATGACAGTTATACAGTGTCAATCACACACTGGCCATTACACATAGTAACCATCACACAGTGACCATCACACAATGACAGTTATACAGTGTCAATCACATAGTGGCCATTACACAGTGACCATCACATAGTGACAGTTATACAGTGTCAATCACACAGTGACCACCACACAATGACAGTTATACAGTGTCAATCACACAGTGGCCATCACACAGTGACCATCACACAGTGACAGTTATACAGTGTCAATCACACAGTGACCACCACACAATGACAGTTATACAGTGTCAATCACACAGTGGCCATCACACAGTGGCCATTATATAGTGAATATCAAATAGTGGCCTTCGTTCAGTGGTCATCACAGAGGACACCTGTACTGGGAGGTTTTGGGTGTCAACTTGACACAAGCTAGAGTCATCAGAGGAAGGAGCCTCAGCTGAGGAAATGATTCCTTCAGATCTGGCTACAAGGCATTTTCTCATTTAATGATCAGTGGGGGACAGTGTAGCAGGAGGGGTGGCACTGCGTCCTACTGCCCGGCTAGCTTAGCCCCCGAAATAACCACAAGGAAATTGTATTAATTTAATTACTGCCTGACCCATTAGCTCTAGCCTCTTCTTGGCTAATTCTTACATCTTGATTTAACCCATTTGTAATAATCTGTGTATAACTATGAGGTCATGGTTTACCGGGAAAGATTCAGCATGTCTGACTCTGATCACTCCCTGGCCGTTCTCTCTGCCTGCCTTCTTTCTCCGAGCATCCAGTTCTGTCTTTCCCACCTACCTAAGTTTCTGCCCTATTAAAAGGCCAAGGAGTTTCTTTATTCAACCAATAAAAACAACACATTAAAAAAAAGGACCTCCTACACCAAGAGAACCCATGCCATGGTAGGCGGCGCCATCCCTGGGTTGCTGGTCCTTGTGTCTATAAGAAAGCAGGCTGAACAAGCCATGGGAAGTAAGTCAGTAGCAGCTCCCTTCCATGACCTCTCCACTAGCTCCTGCCTCTGGGATCCTGCCCTGCTTGAGTTCCTGTCCTGGCTTCCTTCAGCCACTGGTAATTACACAGTGACCATGGGTATAAGAAGCAGGAAACAGCTCAAAATAGTTTCAGGAAGTCCCTGAAACTGACCAGTTTCACTAGGTGCCTCCCTATCAGAGTAAGCCATAAAAGCTGAGCATCCCCCCAAACAGAAGGGAGTTTGCAAAGTCTCTCAGAGAACAACTACAGAGAAGACTTTGAGACCAGATAAGATGCCTGGAAGAAACAGAAACCAACAGAGCTGCCTGGAAGAGGTTTCATATCATCGTGGAGAAGACCACCCTCCTGCAGTGCAGGACTTGAAGGCTATTTTACCTGAGGGGGTAGGAGAAAAGACAACACACTCTCTCAATGGTCATCTTCTTCTGTATTCTTTATTCTCACTTTATTTTTCCTCTACAACTTAGATACCCCAACAGAACTTTCAGGCAATCTAGAAATCACAATGTGGTTCCATTCTATTTTTCAAGCAAATGAGGATAAAGAATATAGATAAGAACGTGTTTTCTGTTTCCCTTCAGATGATGAAGACAAAGTCATCCCAGGAACCCACACACATTTACATCTGAGTACCTGCTTATAGATTAGCAGAGTGTGAACAAGCAGGGTGGTTTTCTCAGTTCTTATAGATTAGCAGAGTGTGAACGAGCAGGGTGGTTTTCTCAGCTCTTTTGTTGGCAATCTGCGTATTGTGGTTACAAAGAAGAATCAGTCACTTTACAGCTTATCTTGAAAGGTAATTGTATAAGAAATCTTAAAGGAATCACGAACCTAAAATTTATAGATGAATAACAATCAGTCAGCTATACTTCAAGTCTATAGGGTGCATATCCACTCATCAATAGTATATATATAATCAGGAGGTTGAGGGCAGAAATGGGTACAAGGAATTAATTAATCATCATCTTTGATTGCCAACCAATCCTAGCAGGGAAAATACATCAACTAGTGATAATTGGACTGCTCTGCTTTTGATCCCTAAATTAATGATTCTATCACTCAGCTATATGTTCTTGTGAATGTTAGGTTGTTTTCTAGGGTTTCTCATCTCAAAGCTGTTATCAAAACATCCCAATCTAAGCTGAAGTCATCCTAAGGCTTTGCTTCAGCTATGATGCACACTGAAATCTGTGAATGCATCTTTCAACATTTAGATTAAAAGAGTTCGAGCCAGGCTGGTTCCTGAGGACACAATTGTTTTCTTTGCTCATCAGCCTGGACTGCTATCTATGCAGCTCCGTGGGTGAAACTCTCAGGCCCTGGCTGTGTGACACTTCCTCGTGTTTATGTCCGATCACTAAAACTCTATCTCAGGCTAACATTATTATTATCAATTAGACACTACAGCTTAGCAGAAGGGAATATTTCCATGAGATAAACACACTATATTACAGGCAGTGGGGATCTCCCCACACCCATTCACACCACGCCAGAGAAAGATGGCGGTGGCAAACATGTAAAGGCACAGCAGAAGCAAAAGACATCTGGAGTCTTTGGTCTC